>NC_092181.1:2733420-3418420 GCF_043641665.1 Enoplosus armatus | reverse complement strand
AGCCATTAGGGGCCTAATCTAAAGCCTGGTCCGCAGGGTTCTCTTTCTTCTACCAATCGTAATATTGTTTTATTAACTTTCCAGTACACCGGAATGAAACTCCAACAGATTCATTACTTCGCATTAAGTTCATATTAGGGTTATTTGTGATAGGAAGACCTCTTATTTGAGAATGTGCAAGTAGTCAATGTGTTTGTAATGCAGTGTTGCTGTATCACCAGCTTGTTCATTTGGGCGAGCAGAACATAGAGTGTGAGTGTAATTGCAAGTTGATAATGTGCCTGGGCATGCAGAATGACCAAGACGGCTCTCGCCAGCAGAGCGTGGAGGAGCGAGGGAGCATTGTGCAGGTTCAAAGTCAAAAGGGGGACTGTAACTCTCTCAAGATAACTCAGGCAGTGACGCAGATTGTGTGTAATACCAAGACAAACTCTTCGCTCGACTCTTAGGTTTACAGAATGTTGTGTGTTATTTACTTGAAAAATATTCATTTCCCGGCGGCCGCTATTTTCCCTTTTGGTGTGACGGTTGTGAGGTAGACCGGAGAAATACAGCGTTCAAATTACAAAGTAATCTACCAGGAATGTGCGCCTGCCAATGCAGACGTCAGTTAGTAACTGTAATTTTACTGAATTTCAAATTGTAATTCCTTATGTGATCGTCACTGAAAAAAGCAATCAAAACACTGTAACATGTTACTAAGTAATGCATTCTTGCTCAACACTGGTTATACATCACTCAGGTGAATGCCAGATGGCAGTTGACAATATTGCCCATGATGCTGCTTGTCTACTGTCACTGGTCAGTGAAGGGAAAGGTGAAACTAATTCCCTGGGAACTGACTATGATGCTCTGCTTTCTGAAGCTCCCACCATGGCCTCTCCTCCCCTCTCCTCTCTCTCCTGTCTGAAGCTGTTACTATTTATCTACCAACTACCATAACTACACGCATACACTTATACACCAACAGGTCAACCCCCAATCCCCACCCCCCCACCCCCTTTTCCCTACACAGGTTGGGTCAGTTTACCACGCTCTGGGTTTTTTTGGTGTGGCCTGTGTTCCTGAGCCCAGCTAACAATGGTGGCAGTGGGGGATGCTTGCCAACAACAGAAAGTGTGTGTGTGTGTGTGTGTGTGTGTGAGAGAGAGAGAGAGAGAGAGAGAATGTGTGTGTGTGTGTGTGTCTGTGTATGAGAGAGAGAGAGGGAGAGAGAAGAGGGAACATGTGGTAGTAATCTGGTTGTTTTACTGTCTGGCTCTGGTGGTGAAAGTGTTGGGCAGGGGCTACGAGCGGTCTGGATCGTGTCAGAAGCCGCCGGAGTCAGGTTACTCTGACAGACCAGACTGGGAGAGAGTACAGTGGGGGAGTAAGGGAGAAAAAGAGGGAGAGAGAGAGAGAGAGTTGAGTGAGGGATGGGACTGGAAAGTAAGAGAGTGAGGTGGTGGACTTGAGAGAGCCAACCTTCTGACTTATTCTGTCCTCCCTCAGGACATTTTTATTAATCTCAGTGTGTATGTGCGTGCTTGTGCGCAATGCCGCAATGTGTGTGTGTATGTGAACCCGGGCCAGAGGGCTCCAAAAGACGACCACTTGAACTAGCCCCAGCTGAGAAAACAAATGGCCTTGACTCTGTCTCTCCCTTCTCTTCTTTTCTGCTCCGCTCATCCAATTTTCATCTTTTTTTCCTCCACGATGGGCATTTAATCAAGTAAGGGAGCTAATCAAAGCCAGAGAAAGGCTCCTGAACCCTCAGCTATCTCCTCCCTAATCCTACAGCTCTGCTTCTCATTTGCCATTGACCTAGAGGAGCAGACTTGTCCACTGAACCCCTGCCACAGGGACACAGGGGGGAGTTGGATTGCTAGAGAGTTTAGCGGTTAGTAAGAGGTTACAGTATGTGTGTGCATGTGTATAAATCCATATTCTAAGGCGCGGTAAAATGAAATGTCAACAAACCTCTTCAACTGCAGTGTATAAAACATGAAGAAGATGAGATGAATAGGCTCCAGGAATGAGGGAGGAGAGGAGAGAAGTAAAGAGGAGAGAGAAGGAGAGGAGTAGGGAGGACGTAGGAGGCACGTGGGGTCACGGGGGTTGAGGTGATAAGTCGCCTGCTGGGGAATTAATAGGGAGCAGATGGCGCTACCTTTACTTAATGTAGGGGTGTGGATACAAGGGGAGAGATTTATCAGTCTGTATGAGAGTGGAGTTTGCCGATGGCTGGTGGGCCGACTCCCCCACCTGAGGAGGATTTAGCACATTCCTGCCTCACTGTGAACTGGGAGGTGTCTGTGGAATGGCAGAAGTTTGCTGTCAGAGAGGGGGATTTAAAATAGTAAAAATGTGTGTGTGTTTTTTTCCCCTGCGAGATGAAATAAGCTGAGGGTTCCTGAAGGTGAAGAGGTTTGCTATTGTCACTTTGAATACCCAAGGTTCTTTGTTAATGAATACTTTAAGAAAATGAATGCCGCTTTTCAGTAAAATGGTGCTTGTCAACTCCACATGGTTACCAATTTCAATCCCGTTTTTTAAGCTCTTATGTTGTTTTTTTTCTTTCTATCATTTCATTTGCATAATGTCAGGTTGTCTCTCAGTCTGATGTAGATAATTAAACTCTGAGGAATATGGGCTCTTTCATCCATCTAAGGGAAGCAATTCAAACTAAATTGGGCTCTACTGGAGTAGCAGGTAAAATGTAGTGTAAATAATCCACTTTTTGAACTTCAGAGAACTCTAACCTCTAAATGTCCCCATCAGAAGAACACAATATAACTACTAAAACAATATTCAGAGTCTAAACTCTGTTGTTGATGTGAGGATTTTTCTATTTTATCCCTTCAGTCTATAACTGAATACTGTTTTAGATTAAAATAGTAACATTTTACCTAACTCAAAACAGCCATTTTCGGACATAAAAAGTTTAATTTTATGACCTATACGACTGACTATGTAATGTCTTCCTCAACTTGACCCAATCCCAGTTATTTCTATGGGTACAGCAAAGGAACCAGAGGGAGCTGAGTGGGCCTATCACTCTTATCACTTTAGTGATAATGGCAGTCACATAAAAGATGACCCAGTGAACTCCACAAATGCCAGAGTGGCCCAATTAGCCACTATGCATTTCATACAATTTGCAAAGGCCAAATGTTCCCAAGCTGTAATTATGTACTCACATTGCCCACCTTGGGTGACCTGCCAACCAGTCTTGACGTCCGTCCGTTGTAGAGGTCGCCATGACAGCACTGGCAAAAACACAGAGAAAAATGAGCTGCGGGGTCTGTCATTGTGTCTGTAATTGGTCAAGTTGCGCTTGTTACCTAGTAGCGAATACATAATGGATAGTGCTGATTGCACTGTGAGATGGACGGGGAAATGTCACTGTGGGGGATGGATGAGTGGGATGCTGCTGGTTATGTCTACAGTTTAACGGTGATGCCTCATTCATCAGCATCGATTAGGGATGAAGTAGGACATTGTCACTTTATGACTATTGTAAGACCATGAACGTGTTTGATTTGCTCCTGGACGCAAAGGGCTGCTCCAGCCCCGACCATTACGCTGACCAATGTACCCTTCAACTCGAGGATGATGAGCCTACAACATAGCGGCCGGCCTTTTCATTCAGTTTGGTGTCGCCCCAGGTTGCCACCAGGTAACACAGCGACACTGAAGAACTGTACACTCCGAAAGTTCAATGAAATTTTAAAAAGGGGGCCATCTCCGTTCAGACCACCTGTTCAGATCTTTGCATCGATTTCTAATTTTAACTACCTTAAAAAACTATTCCCTTAAAGGAAATACACAAATTTCTTTTCTTGCCGAGTGTTAGATGAGAAGATCAATACCACTGTAACGTTTGTATGGTAAATGTGGAGCTAGGCCCAGCAGCAGGTTAGCTTAGCATAAAGACTGGAAACAAACAAATCCGCCTATGAGCACATCTAAGCTCACTAATTCATTAGATTCGATTTCTTGAGTTAAGCTAACTGGCCTCTGACAGTAGCTTCATATTTAGCGTACAGACATGACAGTGATCTGAAGTGTATTTTCAAAAATGTTGAACTATTCCTGTAATGACCACTGACCAAACTTCACTCTGGAATTAGGTGAGATCACTTATCAAAAGACATCTCTGTAGAAGTTGTAACACACGCCTTCTGAACGTTTCTCTGACTTTATTTTGTATTATTTTAAGTGAAAAGGCCCTTAATAGGCTCTCTATAAATGGCGGTCCATTATTATAAACAAAAACTATTCAGTGAGATGACCTGTCTTAGCTTATTGCAGGTTCTCCTGATGCTGAGGTCCAGCAGTGTTCAGGAGATGCTGCTGTGAGGCAGGCCCTCCCTAATGTCTCCATTGCCTGCACCTGACCCCGCTAGCCAGCAGTGGCCAAATTTAGTTTGGAAACGTGCCACCATGGGAGAGCCGACAGGCCCATTAATCAGCAGGAGTCTCCCCCCTACTCATCCTGCAGGTCAGAGAGGGAGCAGCGCACACACACAAGTGGACACACACACACACACACACGTCGAGGTACACATGAACTGCCTTCATGTGCAAACACAACGCACAATAGAACACACACCGACTAAACAAATGATAGCTGAAACTTTCAAAGAACTCTGACAGCACCCCTCTCCTTCCCCTTTCCACTACCTATCCTAAATCCTCCATCACCTCCTTTACACACACACACACACACACACACCTGGTCACGGCCCTCCATCACTCCCAGTCTGATCCAGTCTCATATCCCAGCTCTCTTCTCTCCGTCTGAGCCAGGTTTTCTGTCAGCCTGGGGCCCCGGTCGTAGGGGTTATCCACACACCGCTACCCTTGGCTCAGACTCCATGCGAGGGATGAGGGGAACACATACACACGCATACACACACACACAAACATAAGCACACACACTCACAGTGACCCTCAGGAACACAAACATGAAGATGAACACTCAGACACAGAGATCATCTGCAAAATATGATGTATTGATGTGTTGGATCTGAGCTGAAGATACTTTTGGAAGACCTGGATGGATGTGAAGTGGGAAAAAAAAGCTTTGAATATATGTGGTGTAAGGTCAGGTTGAATGTGACGTTTATTATCATGTCTGAGATGAACTCAAAGTGCTCACGCCTCTGGGAGTATGCACAGAAGTTGGTGAAGATGTCCAACTTTGTCTGTAGAATTCCTTACATCACCTGTTTTTTGGAAAGTGAAACTGCAGCAGTGTGTTTGAAGCAGCAGCTAATTGACTTGTAATCAGTGTTTACTATCTCGCAATTAACACTCAGAGACAATGAGATCAGAGGATGTGGCACCAGCAGAAGGCATTTATTGGGCAATATCCCTGAGGTGTGGGAAGATGCCAGAAAGTAACCAGAGAGAATGTGTCTGATAACTGGTACGCATTTATATGCAGTGTCACTGGTGCACTTATCCTTTCTAATGTGAAACTCTGCGGGGAGATGAATGGTGGGATTGGGCTAGATTAATGAAGGTTACCAAAGTCCCCAGATGTTTCCGTGGTAATTAGAGGCCTTTGTTTATCAGGAAAACAAGTCACATCAAGAGCAAAGCATTCATTATAATTTTTCATAATCTTAATAATTCAAGTGTAGCTGCTTCATTTTGTTCCCAATTTATCATGCTAATGTTATGAATAAATCTACATAATTTTAACACTGCTTGCTGGATCAGCTAGCAACAGAGTTTGTTAAAGCAAAATACGGAATTGAACACCTATTGATGCAGGAATATGTACAGCAAATCAATCGGTCAAAGTTTGCCAAGTGATATCATAATGTAACAACCATTCAAAAAGTGCATTGTTTTATAGTTATGCCAACATTAATAATTAACCTCGCTCCGCATTCAATCTTGGAAAGTTGACTATTCAAGGACTGTTTCTTTGTAGTAATTAATCTGCCTGTAAAGCATTCAGGATGCTAAAAGCAGCATTTAAATGTCCCCTTGACTGACCAAATAGCATCCTCACAAAACACTTGAAAACATTGAGAGCTCAGATGAAGCTGTTTAATTTCAGACAAAATGAATTTACAGTTAAAGGCAGGTGACCACTCTGATTTCCACAAGGTCACTTCAGTGCATAGCTGGACAGTGCTGGTTGCATTTTGTCTCGCCCCAATTGTCCCGTCAGAAATCAATTGGAGATCACAACGTGGTTTTGCAGGGGGAGGTCAGTCCTCACTACAGCGTAAATATTTCATCCCAGACTCACGTCAAGGGGCTTTTAAAGATGTGTGCTGGACCATGCTCCCCTCTTGCTACCCTCTGAAAGTGACAGGGCTTGCGTTTTAGCCCACTTCAGGACCAGGTTAAATCAATTAAAATCTATTATTCATATGGCAGTGCTGTGACCTCACTGAAAGCCCCTGTAATTTCAGAATAGAAAGGAGAAAAGGAACTGGCAGTGAACTTTGGCTTCTCAAGTTTTCAAGAGAATACAGGGAACAAGTGACCTTGTTTTAGAACTCAAGGCCTTGAAAATAAAATTGCTGCTTGAAACATGGTGTGCCAGGACAAGACCTGGAGTGTTTTTTCTTAAGATACTATTAGCCTTAATATGGCAGATAAATGAATGCAGAACTGCATTGCAGGGGCTTTCATGATCTGGACCTCATGTGAATGTTCAGCAGTCCTCCCATGCTTATTTGGAAGAAAATTGGCTCCACATTTTGGATTGCAGATAAATACAGTCTCACTCAGACTGGAACATATCATCTTTACCACCAAGCTAAAAATCGCCCTCTCAAGGTCACTCGTAAGAGCTGTAGTTGTGCTCTCAAGGCAACCATGGCAAACCTTCACCCATTGTTATAAAGTGCAACTCTCTCCTTCTCTTTGTAAGGAAGATTTTCAGTGGTATATCCTCCATAGATGGCGGCAGGCTGTTTGGTCAGATAATAAGCAGAGAGGAGTCAGAAAGAGAGAAGTCATTAAGACCTGCTCATATATAATCATCCCAACACTATCACCATCTCTCTATTTCTTTCTTTTTTTTCTTGACCGTCTCTCCCTTTCGCTCTCCTTCTACCTCTCAGATGAAAGGGCCTTCTCAGGCTGCATGGCAAATGAAAATGATGGAAAAGCTGATAAAAAAGAAAGAAGGGAAAAGATGAAAAGTGGTTTTGAAGTGGTTTGCCACATTAGTCGGCTTCCCCCTGCTGACCTTCCAATTTAAGCAAACAATACGTTGACTCTGAGATGCGCCAAGCTTGGGTATTCATGGAGGCGAGAGTGCAGCTCACAGAAAATAGGTAAAAATTAGATGTGTGGACAGACGGAGCAGAACATAGATAAAATGGATAAGATAGATAGATAGATAGCGCTAATAATGTTTTATTTCAAATTAATTTAACCAGGAGAAGGCCTCATTGAGATTAAAAATCACCTTTACAAGAGTGTCATGGCCAAGACAGGCGGCAGCACATTAAACAAAGTTTCAGATATACAAGACTCAGGTCATCGTGTCCTGGATTGCACAGGGGCAAGTAGTTCAGTCAAAGCATCTACAGCCTGATGTGCCGTCCTCCAACTCCTTCAATCTATTTTTGAAAACACCTAAAGTGACCAGAACCAAATCATTCTGCAACAAATTCCAAGCTGCAGGAGCAGCATACCTAAAAGCCCTCTTTCCCATTTCAAGACAGATATTGGGGACGGTAACTTGAACGGTAACTAGCTTTTTTTAAGTGGATAAAGTTGCATATGTAGGAAGTTAATAATTACCTTATAAATAAAGACATGCCAGTGATTAAGTCTATGGGGGACAATGCGGGCCCAACCCTAGCATACAGGGAGCAATGGTAAGTGAGGGCCTTAAGAGTTGTAATGAACCTCAGTGCTCCATGGTAGTATCTAATGCATGAGGGCATTGAGAAAATGCATGCATGTATATAACATCGCCACAGTCAATTACAGACGTAAAAGTAGCACCAACAAGTCTCCTTTTTGCATCAAAAGAAAAGCAAGACGTGTTTCTGAAAAATCACATTGCCCTGAGATGTAATCAGAGGTGGAAGGTTCAGTGACTTTTTCTTTGGTTTTGTAAACATTATGAGTCAGTATTCAAAATCATTTTCAAATCATGAAAGGTGTGTTGTACACTATCAAAAGCCAGTTGTGACAGACAAAGAGCCTGATACTGTGCAGGAGCAGAGCAGTAAATATCAGTATCATCAGCATAAAAATGAACATTTGCATTGGGCATATTTTTACCAGTACTGTTTGTATAAATTGTAGATAAGAGTGGTCCTAGGACCAAACCCAGTTACTAGATAGTTATTGAGACATTCACTCGACGTTCAACGATGAACCTTGTGGAGGAAAATTCATGGGATCCCCAGAGACATGAGGATTCATCCTCTGGACACTGGGGATGTCTGTACCAAATAAAACACAAAAGTGTCAACTTCATGAGGAAAGTCAGGGGATGGCCAAAGTCATTCAAAATCTGTGTATCTGACTTCCGTGCCAATCCATGTATTAGATGTTGAGATATTTGACAGTGAAAACTTTGACCTGCTGGTGGCGCTAGAGGAAAAGTCAGAGGATCACCAAAGTTAATGGGAATCATCCTTTGGGGTATGAATCTGATAGCAGCCAGTATGTGCATACTGAGCTCTGAGACCACAACAGATTCAATTCAAGGTCCCTCTCTTCACTCACAAAGCCCTGCAAAACCAGACTCCTACCTCACCGACCTTCTTGTTCCTCTGCTTCTCCACCTTGTGTCTGGTATGTATCATTGTCTCTATGCTTGCATGTACTGCACCTTTAAACACATGCCTTGTTTACATGCAGGTGTCTTTGTGCCTCGTACCCCTCCAGGGCAGCATCAGTAGGCGACTGCTGTAAATGGACTCTCACTATCGTTTAAGATGGCGTAACGCATCAACCAATCACATGATCCTCTCCCCCTCATACCCTCTGGCCTCAGCTGGTACCATGGCATTATCAGAGGAGCAAAGCAGCCATTTATACAAACACACACACACACACATACTGTACATATACACACACATGCACCACCTCCCTCTTATGGCTTCAGGGCCATTCCAGGAATGTCAAAGATGGTTTCACCCTTTGTATCTCTTCTCTTTCACCAACGCTGAATGGTGGTGGCCTGCGTGGTTTGAGATTGTCATGGCCCAGAAACCCATTCTGAGTGACTGAAATGTAATAAGGCCATCTAGCCTCTGAGGGTAGAACATGATGCCAGCACAAAATGGTATTAAAATCCTATGCTGATGGTTGTCACTACCAGAGTGTGAATTTCAAATTGGTACAAACAAGCTGAAAGATATGGCGTTAGAATTTAAAACATGAGAGAAACAGATGTTATACGTTGGAGTGGAAAGTCTCAGAGTCACAGCCTCATTTCATTTCAGTTTAAAGCTACTATTGCTGGGCTTGCTCTACTTAAAAGGTACTATCCACTTAATCCAGAAGAGTAAGCATATTGTTTCTATCTAATTGACACTAAGCTCATGGCTATTACCATGTCAACACTGGATTACTGCTGCCTTTGAGCCTGTGGAGTGGTTGACTTGGCCCACATTCAGGCCTTGTTTTCCTTTCCACTCTGTCGTCTGCTGCTCACACACATATAGCTGGACGGGCTCACATGCTCGTAGTGCCACATGTGCACACACACACGGAAGTACTCTCACACACACACACTCACCATGTCTTTCTTTCCATCCCCGTCTCTCTCCCTTTTTTTTCTCTTACACACACATACCATGTTCCAGCATTAGATGAGTGTTCCAAGGCCAATTTCACCGCCGCTGAAAGTCCCTCTCTCCCAGAAGCCCCCTCGGTTCAGAGGCTAGACTGGCTAGCGATTGGCCGGTCAGAGGCTAGTCTAGTTGGTGATTGGCCAGCGAAGGCCCCTGGTGCACGGTGACAGTAATTAGCACACGCCAACCATTAACAAACACAGATTAGGCATGAACCCGCATGGCATGCTGCCATCTCTGTGGTGTGTGGATGTATGTGTGTGAGGAGTGGTATTCCCCTGTGAGTGTCTGAGTAGGTCTCATTTTTGCAGTTTGCTTTTGTCTGTATTCAAGACTTGGCATGTGTGAATGTGTTTGTTGTTGGTGCTTCCATATGTGTATGCCTTCCTTTGCTGCTTGTGCATTTATCCAACCTGTCTGTATTCACAAGTGTATGTGCATGCACATGAGTGTGTCAGTGTATGTGTGTATGTATTTGTGTTCAGCCTCATTTCCTCTGTGCCTGCTGGTCAATTTTGGCATTTGGAGAGAAAGACGCTGTGCATTCCCCACGGCTCCACCACTTCCAGCACTGAATTAGAGATGGGGCTATGATATGTGGAAATGATTTTTTAAACACCACCAATCTCTGTTTCCCTCCCTCTCTTTCAGCCCCCCCCTCCCGGGCTGGTGAATCCGCCCTGCTGTGTGCGCTTAATGAAAGATAAGAAGGGTCCTCCACCACTGACACTGAGCCACGGACCCTCAGAGGACTGCGCTAATCTGCTTGGCCCCTAATGGGGGCCACTTTGTGTCTGCCGAGGATCATTTCATATCAAACAAATTGTGTCCTGTGAAACCCATTACATTTTTGGCCCTTTGGAGATGCTTCGCCCTTAGCTGACATATAGAGGACATCTTCGGCCCGACTTTTGATGCTGTAAATATTTCTTAAGATGGTCTTACACTGAGCATCTCTTTTCTAGTCAAAGATGGGCTTTGTGCATCTTTAAAACCTGTCCGCTCTTTCATTAAAACAGAGATTGGGAGGGGGGGGGGGGTTCAAACGATGAACGAGGGAGCCAGCGGGAAGAAAAAGAGAGGGATAAGAATGTGGGAAATGGAGGATGGAGGGATAACAGAGGGAGTGATGAAGGGTTAATGAACTTGGATTCTCATCTTACATGTATTCAGTTTTGTAATTGTCTCTCTGCATGCGGTCTCGCAGCATATGCCACCGACATCAGGAAATTCAAATAATGTTTGACACATGTTTAAAAATATCTTTATTTACATGTGATGATGGCCTCGCGATTGTGTTATGAAAAGGTGAGGATGACACGGAGCTCACAAATCATGAGGTTCCAGCTTCAGCATGGAATGTAAGTTGTTTATTTAGGGTAGAAAATATGGTTGAAGGTGGTATAAAACAGCCAACATGAGGAGGTGTGAAAACACCATCACAGACGACATGTTCCTAATACATCTCCACTCACCCTGCAAGGCACAACTGCCACGGTAAGCAGCAGCAGCTGCGACACATGTATAGTAAATTTCTATTTGTATTGACAATAGTGTAATCTGCTGGGACAGTGTCGCCCTTTGTGCAGGTCATCACTCTTAATGTTTACGTTATGTGTCTGTCCATATGCATGCGTGCATGTGTGTGTGTGTGTGTGTGTTTCTGTGCACATTGTCCAGTGTGTGTTTTTAGGTGTGCTTGTGTATGTATGTGTATGCCATCAGTTCTGCAAGGGAGAAAACGGGGAGGGGGGAGTAGAAAATGATCCGCGGCCGATACATATGAAACAGGAGGGCTCATACATAAACATAGCTCCAAGGCCCCGGGGCCAGGCAATCTACGAGGCAAATTGCTCACCAGTCAGCCATGGAGGCCGCACTGTTTACTATGCATGAGGTCTTGTGACATGCTTTAAAGCCGCCCCTAAAACAGGATGACTGGGCCAGTGGTAGCGAGGAGTTGGCTTTTTCTATTACTATGGTATTCTTTCCTGTGAAAATTATGTAGTGGGTGGAGAACAGATCATCGTTTTACTCTGTGGAGCTGTTGTGTGGTGTACAGTAGATGCTGCATGAAAGGCAAAATACGGGTGTTAGGGTATGACCGCCTATCTGTGTGTGAGTGTAGGGTGAAAAAAAAAGCAATGCAGCTATGGAGGGATTTCAGTGCCGTTTTTCAGATTATTTTTTAGGGGCATTCTGGCCTTTATGGATAGCAGACTGTAATGACAGACAGGAAACGTGGGGAGACAGAGATGACATGCAACAGACGTCCCTGGCCAGAATCGAACGGAGGATGTTGCAATTACATGGTGTGCATCTTAAGCAATAGGACACCAGGACACCACATTCAGTGCCGTTGTTTGTGATGGACAACTTGGAATACCTCATGACTGAATGTGTCTTTTGAAAAGCATATTTATCGTATATCTAGTTAATAGTCAGGTTGCCTTCCACATGTAGAGCAAATTTTAACAAAATCAGAAAATCTGCAACAGAAAATGCAAATTAACGTGCGTTATTAGGTGTTTGGTGCATTGAGATAAATAGCTGGATGCACTAATTCTTCAGTTGGGTGCCATTAAAACCATTGCATGATGGAAATATGGTATCTATGTTTATTTCATGTATTAATTCAAGGAACGTCACAGTCTCCTCATCGCTCCACACATATCTGGTGTTTTCGTCTGCAGCTATTTTTCATCTCTTCAGTGGAAGCTTGAGTGAGTCACATGCTTCATGTACATCATGATTTATTCGCTAAGTCTGTTTCCATTGCACTTTGTCACATTTTGTTTTTATGAATACATCATCTTTTCCACCCCAGCCAAGCGTAAAAACTTTTTGCAATATTTTGACTTTTTTTTTACTTGGCGGGTTTCTCTCCGTTTTATCAATGCGCAAATTGAAAATAGACATAAAAACTGGTGGATGGAAAACACGCTTCATGTGACATCCATTCACTCGGGCTGTTGTCATGAGATAACAGAGATCTGATAAAATAAATGGTTTCTTTCTAAAGCAACATTGCTTTATTTTGGGGAACAAGCACAACCAAAACAACAATAGTTGGTATTTCAGAATCACACAAAAATCAGTTTGTAACATCTATCAACACCAAAACATAGTGTCCTTTAGTTTCATGCTAGTAATGATTTTGTAAGACTGAACGATGTTTTGGAATGAAACTCTTTAAACACATGAAAAAGAAACGCTTTGGACTTCCCATCAGTACATGTGAACATGAATGAATAAAACTGAGCAGGACAGAATAACACGAGCGAAGGGGAAGAGATGTTAACATGTAAACAAGCCGTCGGGACCACATCTGCTCCAGCCTGCATTTACCAGCCCAGTATCCCAGGGGGAGCCCTCCTCAATTCAATTTCAATCTGCTCGACCCCCAGGGTCCAAGTTCAAGTTCAAAGTCAGGCAACCGTGGCACCAGCAGGAGAATTGCCCACCCAGGAGTCCCAGCCCAGAGTGAACTATTCCAACTATAGATGAGATCAGGACAGATCCAATACCAGATCTATTCAAATGTCCTTTACAAGAATGTCTTTCTGCGAGTGTGTATGTATGTGTGCAAGGGTAGGGGGGAGGCTACTGTCACATTAAAAACACCTTTGCTGCCTCTCTCTCTCTATTTCTCTGTGTATCTGTCTTTCTCCCCCTCTCTCTCTCTCTCTCAGGCTATAATTATGCTAATAGTATGTATATAGCTGTGGCCCTGGAGGCTTGGGGCGTATTGAAGGCTCCCAGGTCTTTCTCTCCTGTAACAGTATTAGGGTGCTATTGAAAAGCGGACAGCGGGTGAGAAGGGGGGCAGGATAGAGAGATAGCGCGGGGTGGCAAATGGGACATGACCACCGTGCTCTCTGTCACGACGCCGCCCATTGTCTGGCCAAAGAAAAGGGCCTCCGCCGCCAGTGGGACAATAATAAAGGAGCAAGAATGGGCTGTGCATATTAAACAACACAACGGACCGTGCAGGCCAACCTGCATGGGTACGGTGAAGGGGGAAGAGGAGGCAAACAGACTGAGAGAGAGAGAGAGAAGCGGGTGTAAGTGGGTGTGGGAGGGAGTGAGGGAGTGGTAGAGAGAAAAGGGTGGACGGTGTGAAGAAGGCACAAAAAGAGGCCGAGGCATGGAGATAACTGTAAAAACAGAAATATGGTTTTATTTCTTTAAAGAGATGACACCTGCTAATGTCATAGGTCTTCTTCTGACTGAGAGTCTCTTTTATCAGTTTCCTGGAGATCCCGGTCCCTTATTATCAGCTCAAAAAACATATTTAACATGTTTGATCCCCTTGATACTCCATGACTCACAAACATGATTTTGAGCTGATAATGTTTCAGGCGTCTGCTACAGAAGATCCTTAAATAAAATGGATTTTCACATGCTATCTGTGATTGATGGTAGTTTTTATGCAGCACTACCCCTACCAAAAAGGTCTATTTGGATTTACATTTTATAACAGTTTGTTCATAATATTTCTAAGAGGGGGGTAGACGTCTCTGGGGTCTAATTGACCCCAGTCATGAGTAAATGAGTAGGATAACATATTGCACATTTCTTTGTCTGTGAGCGACTTTTTGGCAAACAAAAGGAATATATATACTTGTACCTGCATAGCCCATATAACACATAAACCATGAAATATTTCTAGAAAAACATGAAATATTTCCTTGTTTACTTTTTGCTCATTTCCATATTTTGTCCAGTTTAAGGCAAAGGGAAGGGTTACCACTTCAATACTTCTATCCATATTCTAAGATAAATGAATATCTACTACAGCACCTGGTATTAGAATTTGAACCATCCGTGACAAAGTTAGCTGTCGTCAAAAAACATTCGGAGGCATTTCCCTTTCTTTCTTTTATTTTTTCTACCTTGTTTTATGCCTTTATTAGACAGCAGACAGTATAAAGATGATGATGATGATGATGATGATGTTGTGGCACATGAGCGATGCTTTAAACCCCCTGTAGGCCACCAAGGTGGCCCCCAACAGCCGAGGCCACACTATGTCCAGCTGGTGACGTTTAAGCCGTGAATTGTGGGAAATGGAGTTAAAAAAAAAAGTATATCCTGATCAAGACAACTTCCACTTTACGTTTTTACAAATGTCAATGTGGTTTTCTTTCTTTCCACTTTCATATAAGAGATGGTACACAACAAATCGTCCATAACGTCAGTCATCCAGTACACAGTGTAAGAACCAGCGTCCTGCCTGTGTGTCCCTCCCTCCCCCTGCCTGAGTATGTTGAGAGGTGTCAACAGTAGAGGCGTGGGTGTGGGAGGCTCTACCATGGTTCACGGCTATCGCATGTGCCTCGGCGGCTATGCAGCGTGGCTACCATCTGTCTGCATGTCACACAGTGCGCTGCTCTCTCCCTTTCTCCCTCTCTCTCCATCTTCTGCCCTTCTCTCAGTCTCCCATCCCTTAATCCTTTATCTCGCTTCCTGTCCTCTTTTCGTTCTTTCTCATCTTCCGCATACATGGTCACTGCTGCAGCGCGAGGTTATCAGTTCATTAAAGAGAGACAGAGATGTGCAAGTATCTCAGACAAGACAAGACTCTGACCTTGGAGAGCGAGACCTGGAAACCTTTTAACACAGAGTCAATATAAAGTCTGTCTGGCAGGGGGGTTTTTTGTTTTGTACTTCAAAGGATTTGTGATGAATGGAGACTTTGCTGTCAATGCAAAAATGTGACAGCATCTGTTGTTTTATTGTTGTTTCACCGTTTTCACCGTATGAAATAAGAGAAAGGAAAGCCACAGCAGCACCTCTCACAGACCAGTGAGTGGCAGTGTGCCACAGTTAGAGCAGACTTTCAAGTATTGTGTGGTGGATATATGTATGTATATGTGTGGTGAAAGAGCATGTGTCTGTATATGTAATGCTGCTGCTTGTATCTAAGTGTGTGTATGGGAGGGGAGTAGCACAGCATAGTGCGTGCATCCTTGAATGCTTGTGTCTATGTATTCTGATTTGTGTCTGTGAGTGTATCCGTGTGCACTCAGTCCTCAGACAGACAGGCAGACAGAGTGAAAGCAGTAGCCAACTAACCATAATATTGTCATTAAGGAATTCAGCAGATTAATAGCCTTAAATACCTGGAAATGTCCTAAGATCTAGTGTCTTTAGCTTGTAATTTCCTCTCCGGGTCCTAAGCACTAAACCCGCTGTGTTGTTCTTGGCATTCCTCGGTCAGACCAGAGAACATCGCACGGACACTGATACCTTCCTCTGGGATCCATTCTCCTCTCCATTTGATGGAAACCAAAAAAGGGCCTTTGGCCAGGCAGGTCCCATTATGTCTCAATGACAGAGCCCAGGGGTGAAAAACGCTCTCTGCTCTTTCCTCAGCGCACCTTTGCGTCTCAACGAGAAATGACATATGCCCTGATGAACAGAGAAGGGGGTGATTTGCCTGCCAAATTCTGGTCGGGTTGTTTGTCACCGATCTGAACTTTGTTTCAGCTCAAACCTCTTAGTTGTGGACGATCGGAGCTGTTGGCATCTCCTCTAATGTAACACACACCATTTTATTTTTTGTATTTTTTCACCATTTTGTTCAGTGTTTAGCAAACATCACAATAGCCGTAGGCGCTAATGATCCCCAAGTCCAGAGCCCTCTTTGCTCCCTGTCACATTCCCACCTCATGACCTCATGACTGGATGTATGTATTAAACAGATGTGGCTGGCTATGAGGGGCCTGAAACAGGATAGGACAGCCTATAGCCTCTAGGCTGGTCTTCTCTGGCCTTGAAGCCAGGGGCCTCCGGGTCCAGAGGACAGGATAAACAGGATTGATGTGTGTGTGTGTGTGTGTGTGTGTGTGTGTGTGAAAGAGAGACAGAGAGAGAAAGAGAAACCCCCTTTCCCACATCCAACCCATAAATGTTCAGGCAGTTTTCCATGTCAGCGTCATGTGAGAGCAGTGAGTTGATTTTCAGTGTGAGATGCTCGGACAGTTTGCTTGCTCAGGCAAAAAGCAGCAGTATTTCCACAGAAAATGCCACAATTTTGTCATGTGAAACAATTACAAACTGCAGAAAAGGCACGGGAAATTCTGCTCACATTAGAATTTGTTTTTTTTACCTTCAAGTCAGAATTGCAATTCACACTCCAGTCATGCATGAAAATCACCTTGCAGGAACAACTTTTAGGTCCACATCAAATAAGATCATCATATAGGCTATTATTGAGTGGCAGTGCAGCTGAAGGTGCCCACCTGTAACAGTTTGCTGTGAAAGGGGACATTCAAAGTTGTCAACTTTTTGCATTAAAAAGAAAAATCAGTCCAACTAATTAGGTTTGTGCTTTTATCTGCATGTTTCTGAATACAAAATACAAAAATTTGCAGGGAGAGTGCAGATTGATTCCATGTTTGAGACTTAGGTGTAAACCACGAGAGCCTAGTTCACCTGAATAACTGAACGCAGCATTGTTGAGAGGTTCAGTGTGTGAAAGTGGTAACTAAGTGTAAAAAAACCCAAAAAACTGTGAGAAAGACAGACTTAATACAAGATGTGCATCCAAGAGGAGAAGACGTAATATTTGATGGCAACAGATTGAAGCTACAATGCTAGAAGACCAACGACTGCTTCGATGTCACAGTGATGAATTTTGTTTGTGATAGCTGCTCCCCTGGAGAGAGGGCCAACGTGGTGCATCTGCAGAGGGCTTTGCCCGCTTGCAGTCATTGTCCTCTGCGCCTCCTTTCATAGACACATTGTTCCACTGAGTCAAATAAAAGCATTAAACATAATCAGCATAGAAGATGGATAATGTCGTACAATGAGTGCATGTAGAGCAGCCACACACTGTGCCCTGCTGCAGCAAGTTGTGTTGCTGTGCTAGCAAGGAGGAGAGCCGCCATTAGTGAGACTGTCTCCGACCCAGGCGGTACGCTCTAACTAGCCCACAGTCTCAGACCCATCTATTCTCAATATGCCACATTTTTATTCATTTTTTCCCCCCAAAACCTGACACGGCAATCTGATGATGAACCAGCCCCATTATTTTTTGTACGCCAGCAGGAAGAGATAGATCCCCGAACGTCGTGCCTTCATAGAACCAACATTATCCCTCTATGTCAGAGGTGGGTAATATCCTGGCGGTCTGGGAGTCCAGAGGTGCATACAGAATGATGTCATTAATCCTCCAGGGCAATCTCTCTCTACCTCCCTCTCTCTCTCTCCTTCTACAACTGGCGATGCCGAAAACAGAGCCACATTTGCATGCTGCATATGTTGCCAGGTGGCTCTGTGAGCTGCGGGTACAAATTAGATTTCCTGACAACAAGGTGCAAGCGAGGGAAGAATAGTGGGAGCTAGCAGATCGGTTTCCTTCTTTCTTTCTTTCAATCTTGTTGTTGTTGTGCGTGTATGTCATTGTTGTGCAGTATAATCATAAATTACATCTTAAAATGATGGCCTCTCCAGAAAAATAATGACATCGATCATTTGTTAAAACAGCAGCAAAATTACCCATTTTCACGTTTAGAAGAAGAAGAAGGTACAGTGCAGCAACGATGAGGTCGTGGTGGGTGGATGGGTGAACAAAGCATTTGACTCCGACACTGGAAATCAGGGTGTTGGATCCCTTCTCCTGGCAGTGTTTTCCTTTAATGAGCTGTTTTTTTTTCTCCAGGTATGAGGACTGTGCAAATTACATAAAGTCCAGACAGGAGAAAAATACACAGGTCACATCTTCACTAAATGGTGGCCTTTAGATCAGATGTGGGCAAATGCAGCTATCTAAAATGAGGGGCCCCTCACACACACACACACACACACACAAATGATCGGAGGCCTTCACCTTGACACTGGGTAAAGATGGGGGTGGAAAAGAAAAGAAACAGCTCTGAATGGGGGCTTCAACTTCTCAGACTGGACTTGAAAGCTGAGAGCTATGTGCCTGTCTGGCCTGTTTCCACCCCAAGGGGTAGCTACATTGTCTGCGTCAGTCACCCTGGAACTAGCCTGGATGCTCCAAAATGGCTTTACCCACATTGTTTACCGCCATGTCCTAAACAGAGAACAGGAAGGAGCGTCTAGGTCGAGGATGACATTAACATTCCTCATATTCAGGCCTTGATCTCTGGAGACAATAAGAAGGGGCGTCAAAGCGAGGACGGTGTTCATTTGAGTGTGTCAGCCCACACGTGAATGTGTGCTTGGTTTTATGTTGTCCACCTATATCAAGAAGCAGGGCCTCCTGCCTCGTTTCCCCCAAATTCAACATTCCACCATCATTGATCCGTCCCTTCAATTAACGGCCAGGTTTGTCCCCAATCAATTCCTATCTCCCTCCTCTGTTCCTCTATCTGTCATCTCTCTCTCTCTCTCTGTTCCCCTTTTTCATTTTTCACATCATCCCCATGTGCCCCCCCTCCCTCCTTGCCCCCCTCCCTCACACGCTCCTACCTCACACCCTAAGGTCTCGGGGGTCAGTCCCTCCAAGGTGATTCGTAAACAGCAGCTTGCTGAGAAATCAATACTTTATCAACAAGCCACAACGGGCTTTTGCACTTATCCTATATGATCTTTGTGGTAAAGGCCTCCGAGCATCCATCTCCTCCTCTGGCGCGCTCCCTAAGCTCTGTTGCTAAGCCAATCAGAAGAAAAGAGAGAGGGATGAAGAAAGGAGGAGGGGCCAAAGGAGGGAAGGAGAGAGGCAAAGGGAGAGGGGATTGTGCAGGGGTCCAGGGTCTCGCCGTTAGAGGAGGGATTTTCTGCTCCGCTGCTTTTAGCTTGATCTGCATCTGATTAAGGAGAGAGGGCAGAGTGTTGTCCTTCACCCCCATGCTCCCCTGTCCCACCATTATGTACCCTGGCACTGAGATCCATCATCCACCTACCACAGGCCTTGCTGCCATAGCCTGGGGACTTATTAGACCGGCCCCGCTCTGTTCAACACGGCCCCACTCTGCATACCATGGAGGGTAAAAAGCCTCTGCTGCTATAACATACTGTATATTTACCATGCATCCCAATGACTCAGATGAAGTGAAAAGAATACATATATATATAAACATTCATACATGTGTGTGCAAGGACTGTCATGTTTGCCATTGGATTATTAATCTTAATTTTGTGTTTGGGGTCCTTCAGATCCTCTTAAACCACTCAAACACATGCTGTACATTGTTTTATCATCTCCATACTTTTTTGTAATTTTATTAGAATAGTTTACTTTGTGTATTTATTGATAAATGCACCTGCACATTAACACTTTTGGACATAATGTGCCTTTGTGGTGTTGGATATTGTTGGCCAGCTACGGATTGGCCTCTGTCATTAATCCTTATGAATTTCAAGTCTTTCTAACATTGTCATACTTGTATTTTGTGATGTATGTCAATTCGTCGTTTATGTGTACGCGCCTCAAAGTGCCCCTTGACTGATGACATGTTTCAGAAGTTTGCAGCACTATCACTCCCAAATCCCTAGTCTATTTTAATTCCTGTTATCTAGTGTTAGACATAAGTTACATAAGTAACGTCACTATGTAGCAGGACTGTCGCTTCTTCAAAAAGTTCACACAAATTCAATCCATCACGTTATTTATTCAAATGAATTTGAACACAACCCATGCCCATGTATAGGCCTAGCGTAATGCGGGAGTCTGAGACACAGTGAGCTATGACTGTCACATAAGCATGAGTGGCCACTGACGGTCAGAGAGAGAGTTTGTCTTTGTAGCAAAGTGGGCAGCCTCATCTTTGTTGGTAAATTGCATTTTCTTCCACACACTGCTTCTCTGAACCTTCGTTGTCATGATCATCCAATCAGCGAGGCTTTACTCGCTGGTGTCCTCCATTTTTATTTATGATGGGTCAATAGGGCATGCAATAGGTCAAGCTGATAGTGACTTTGGACCACACAGCAAACCACTTCCAATGGTCTGTTGCACTAATAGACTGGATATTTTTAATTTAAACAAGTCATTACAGTTTGAATATTGCATTTTGTCCAACATTCCATTTTCTATGTAGGGTTACATAATGTAGATGTCTTTGTGAATGAGTTTATGGCAAACAAAATGAATATATATTTGTCATTTGTATTTGTTATTTGTATTTGTATGCTCAACCCTTATAACCCTAAAACATGAATATTTCCTTTTTTATGCTTTATGATCATTTCCATATTTTGTCGCCTTGTCGTTTGCAAGCCCAGTTTGGGTCAACTGGAAGGGCTGCAATAAATACTTTTCTGATAAGGTCAGGAGGAAAAAAAACAACTAAACTAAAAGGTGATATACTGTGAGGCATGTCAGAATGTCAGGACGCCTCAAAATACCAGTTCAGACCAAATCAGAAGCTGTGAATTTCACTTCTGTTAAATCTGTATAAACTAACTACGTCCTTCACCCACGCACTTTCTTACAATGTTAAATCATGGATTCAAACTTTAATAAACGGTTGTGGCGCCAAAAAAAAAAAAGTTTTCTCTTTCAAATGTATTGACGCAACTACTTACCGCTTTTTACAAGCATGAAAATGATGATAAGTTAGGGTTTAATTCAGCCCTCAATCACAAGGTTGTGGAGGATAGTCTCTGTTCTCTGTGCTGTCTCGCTCCCAGCGGGTCTTGTCCAATAAGCCTGCATCAAACCCGTCAGACTGAGAGTGAAAAGTGGAGGAGCTCGGCATGTGCAAACATCAATCCTAAATTTCCAGCCTCAATACCATGATGACCTTGGTTTGGAATGACATCTATTTGCTGGCTGGCTGCACACATCTCTTTGCAAATTGTATGGGCCAGGCTAATTTGTTTTTATGCACGTTTAGTCAAGAATGTGATGCCACGTTAGCTTTTGGGAGCACTGCCAATGTGATGTTGGGTTCCGAGTGACAGACAGAAAAAGGGTGATTGAGGATGATTGTTCTGCCGGTTGTGTTGATATATGAAAAGAAAGATCCCCTGAACGCATCCTGGAATGGGTTCACGGCAGACAGGAGTCCTTCTGGGACCACCTAAAGCTGAATATCATCATCTGTGCACGGAAATAAACAATGACCTTTAAAGCTCAAATCCTAGAGTGAAGACAGGTGCTGGGTAGTAGCTTAACACATCCTAAAGTGGAGTACACTGTACCGTGTCATAAAAAGCCTTATAAAACATTTTTAAGCATGAATCAGTCTGGGTAAAGAAAATTTATGGACAAAAGATTTTAATGAAAAAAAACAAAAAAACTTGTCAAGCCTGTCTGCAGTACGCTCCCTTGGCCTGCCAGCAAAACAATGGCCCTGGCCCCTCTAAACTGAAGTGTAAACAGTTTGTGCTGGAAAATATTTGCCTTCCTCATAGCTGAATTGACCTCTCAGCTCTACACAGTCAACCTCAAGCTGTTGTTTCATTATCTCTTCAGCACAAAAATTGAGTCTCAGGTTCTGCCGCCCTCCTACATGCAGCCTCATTACCGTCATCAGTTTTTCAAAGCGAGGCCTGAACAGAGTAATCAACACCGTGAGTTTTCATTCACAGGAAAACGTAATGAACCCTTGCACATGACCTGACTTCACAGCAAATTGATAATGTACAGTTCATCGAGAGCAACCAAACACACAGAGATAAGTCTTATCATACACACACACACACACACACACACACACATACACTGTATACACTATCCCCCTCTCCCCACATGCCCTCCTATGACCAGGGCCCAGTTGACAAGAAGCCATCTTCATATTACGTGACAGAAATAGTCCCTCTGGTCCTCGCATATACATGCCGCAGGGTGCTGGGACATACATTCAAGTAAATACTGTTCTCAACCTGAGATGTGTTCTTTTACACATGCCCTGCACGTACACAGATTGGGCAACGCAGACAGTTTAGGTGAAAAGGGTCACATACAGATATGGACCTGAGCTCACACACACACCTAAAGATAAATGCACATACTGTACATACATACTGCACTAACACACACTTCTGTACTGTACTCTGAGGATCATGTCAACGTGTGTGCAAAGGTTACAGTCCACCGACATACTTCACATATGTCTTAATGATATATATGACTGGAGTGTGTTCACTGGTCAACATGCTTCACACTGTAGTTACAAAGCAGATAGAAAAAGACTGAGTTGAGGGGAATGAGGTTATTTAACACTGTTAAATTCCCTGTCTGTACAAAAAAAGGACTGTTATGGAAAAAAACTTAAAGGTTCAGTTCATATAAAGTCATATTTTCTCACTTATTCCGAGTGGTCAGCCAGAAACGTGTGCCTCCAGCCAATACAAAGGAGGTACATTTTGTTTGTTCCGGTGAAGGCACTGAAATTATGTATGAAAAACTCAACTTCTCTTTTCTTAAACAATGTCCCAGTTACTAAGGGAAATCAACAGACCTCGCTGTCAACACAACTGCTCTGGGACATTGTTTATGGAAAGACATGTTGCTGTAGAGTTTTTCAAATGTAAGTTTTAGATTATTTTAATGATCCAGATTATATTGGAGTGGCAGCAAAAGCTAGAGGCAGACATCACTGGGGTAGGTAAGTGAGTGTTATACTAAATTAATTACTTGCTCTATTACTGACTCACTAATTCAGAGCCCTTTATTTCTGCCACTGTGAAATGACCTCATGAATAAAAGCTATCTGGTGATGATTTGTTTCACATACAAACACTGTACACTATGTGTTTCGAAGGACCCAGTGATAAAAACTAATTTTTTTCTCCTTTGTTCCTGTATTAATTGTCCTGTTACCTCTTAGCACATGTCAAATATAGCAATAAAAAAGAAATATTGTTTTATATAAATCAAAACCCTTCTCTTCTCTCTTCCTGAAAAGGGTTTAAATATTTTTGACTGGCCTTGCCCTTTGGCGAGAACGTAACCACAGAGGTGTGTGGGTTTGCCTCCTAATCGAACAGCACAGGTGAGGGAGGTGTTACATATTCTCATAGACTCATGATCGCTAAGTGATGCCCCCCCCCCCAGCTATGTGGAGCACTTCACCATGTCTTCAGCATGAGCCTGAGTCTTCAGAGGGTCCCCGTGCTGTGGAAGACGTCCTGCCCACGTTCCTGTGCCAAAGACGTCGCGTCCCAGTGGCTCCAAGGACTACAGACACGTGGCACTGACCTCCCACATCATGAAGACCCTGGAGAGACTTGGACCCTTGGTCAAGCCACACTTGGACCCCCTTCAGTTCACCTACCAGCCCCGAATTGGAGTTGAGGATGCCATCATCTACCTGCTCAACCCCGTCTACGCCCACCTGGATAAGCCGGCGAGCGCTGCGAGAGTCATGAGCCATCCGTCCGGCTCTACTGGATGAGAAGCTGACGGAGATGCAGGTGGATGCCCCCCTCGTGTCCTGGATTGTCAACTACCTGACTGGCAGACCACAGTATGTGCGCTTACAACACTGTGTGTCAGACAGAGTGGTCAGCAACACCGGGGCCCCGCAGGGGACTGTCCTCTCTCCCTTCCTCTTCACCGTCTACACCACGGACTTCAGCTACTGCACTGAGACCTGCCATCTTCAGAAGGTTTCTGATGACTCAGCAGTAGTTGGATGTATCAGTGAGGGTGATGAAGAGGAGTACAGGGCTGCTGTGGACTACTTTGTCACATGGTGCGAGCAGAACCACCTGCAGCTCAACGTGACAAAGACAAAGGAGCTGACTGTTGATCTGAGGAGGACCAAGGCGCCGATGACCCCTGTTTCCATCCAGGGGGCCAGTGTGGACATTGTAGAGGATTACAAGGACCTGGGAGTCCACATTGACAATAAACTGGACTGGGTAAAGAACACTAATGCCCTCTACAAGAAGGGCCAGAGCCGTCTCTATTTTCTGAGACGGCTGAGGTCCTTCAACATCTGCCGGACTATGCTGAGGATGTTCTATGAGTCTGTGGTGGCCAGTGCTATCCTCTATGCTGTTGCATGCTGGGGCAGCAGGCTGAGGGTGGCGGACTCCGACAGACTAAACAAACTGATCCGCAAGACCAGTGATGTTGTGACATCACTGGCTCTCTGACGGTGGTGTCAGAGAGGAGGATGCTGTCCAAGCTGCGGGTCATCTTGGACAATGTTTCACATCCTCTCCATGACGTACTGGTCGGACACAAGAGCACCTTCAGTGGGAGACTCATTCCTCCTAAATGCACAACGGAGCGCCACAGGAAATCATTCCTGCCTGTGGCCATCAAACTGTTCAACTCCTCCCTATGAGTGTCACTGACACTCAGAAGAAACAGACTGGAAATCTGGACCTGCTTCTACACATACTACCTCATTATTATTTATTCTTTAAATTTTCAGTGCAATACGTATATATATATATATATTTATAAACACACATACATATACATTGTTATTGTATATATTTCTTTACTTATTTTTCACTTAAATATTGTAAATGTGTATATTTTTTATTTTCTATTTCTTATTTTTATATTTTGGACATACTTCTAGTTCTATATTTTTGCTACTTTCTACTCTTGAATGGGAGCACCAGTACTGTACAATTTCCCCCCAGGGATCAATAAAGTATTTCTGATTCTGAGTCTGATTTCTGATTTTTATCAATCCAAACAATTTGCTCTCTTGAAATGATACCTCGCCCTCACATACTCATTCAAATGGCAGCATTATGGCAGCTAACAACACTGCAGTTTCACTGCTTGACAAACATACAACAGTGGACTTGAGATGGTCAAAAAGAAAAAATATCCAGTTAAACCTGGCTCAAATTGTACTGCACATCATCCAGGAACATAAAGTGGATATTTGTATTAAAATACCTACTTATGAATGGCATAATTCTGCTGTTTACATTGCGACTGTTGGGACAGAGGGTAAAATGATTGTCACTGTCTCCTGGTAACATGAGATGCTCTGTCGTGTTTTGGTGTCTGACCAAACTCACGCAAGTATTAACTCAAAGTGGACGTCCTGGATCATATTTCATCATTTTACCGGTCAAGACACCCAACACGCTGCTGTTTTTTGTCTCGTCATCAGCTGACTTTGATCACTCCTTCTCACGACTGCATCACACCAGCACAGCACCTTTGATCTTGAATGTGGAAAGAAATAACTGCCACTCCCTACGACACAATAAAAATGTGATCATACTTGGTGAGGATTGGTTGAGCATCGAGCAGTCCACTTGAATGAGTCCTAACTCGTACCCTTTTGTCCTTGTGTATGAGAATTCAACACGCTCAGATAATAGATGTCCTTTCATGCACGGGAGGCCTGATAGCCACACACTGGCCTCATACCCTTCGGCTGCCCAAGGCTACTCCTCGCCCACATCAAGTCAAACGTTCCACCAAAAATTTGATTGAAACTGGAATGAAGAGATACAAGAGCATGTGATATGGCTTCGGGGATGGAGTGCAGTTTTGACGCAATCTCGCAGACGGAGTGGTATCAGAAATATCAGGTATGCTTGTATAGCCGGAGGTTATTCCATGGGATTAGAAACCAGCATTATCTCTCCGCAGCCTGAATGTGAAAAAAGACCGCGCTGGGTTTTAAGTGTGTGTCAGTCATCGCACACCCATCCAGCAAAGGCTATGAAAGACATTATTTAGTATTCCAGCAATCTAATGCTAAATATACATAAATATTCACTCTATGTGATTCACTGCTTCACCTAAATCAATACCGCTGTTGAATTCAGTAACATCAGGTTACATTTTTCACAGGTTTAGGAGATGATACAGTATGTTTGAGAAAGAGAGGGGAAAAAAATGCATTTGCCCCGGTAAAAAGCAGGTGACCTAACTGCTTAAGCTGCCGTGCTGATTTACGCACAACCCCGAGTTAAAAAAAAGCTGTTTCTTCACCGAGGATTAAGAACATGAACACCTACAGTGCTCAGATGGAGGGGATGAATCGAGTCCATATGTTTACCCAAGGTCTCTTGGCTTGCTTCCTCCTCACCTGCGGCCCGATGGGTTCAAAGGTCAGCATCCAAAATCATCCAATCTTCCAAAACACGGGAACAATCACCCCTCACTCCTTTTCTTCTCTGCCTTCCTCTCACGCACCACCTTCCCCTCTTTCTGTCTGTTCCTCTTGCTTTCTGTCTCTCCGTCCCCTAATTTTTGCCTTCCATCTTGACATCTCTCAGCCCATCGCTGATTCATGCTCACCTCCTCCCCCGACCCACAGCTCCTCCGTCCCTCCATCCGTCACTCCGCTGTCCCGAGGCGAGCGGGCAGGAGCCGGGCTGACTGTACAAGAGGTCCTGGAAGGGTGACCACTCCCTGCTGTCTGCTCAGCTCGTGTTTGTTTGATGACACGACTGTCCACTTAAAAGGCAAATTGGATGTGTGTGTGTGCAGCGATCTGTCTTTTTATGGAAGGTAACATATTGTTTATGCAGATTTTTTCTAGTCATTGGAATTATTTTGAGACATTATTGAGCATTACACATATGGTCTATACATACAGTATTTTTGCAATAGCTTGTCTTTCATTTCCACTGGTTCCTCCCTTTTTCCAAATAAAACAGATAAAACAGGAAAAATATTTAACACCCATATTTTTGCCTCTATTCTACTTATGAGGGCCTTCTGTTGACAGTGTCCCAAGGAGGTCATTGAGAAACTAAGCAGCTCAGTGACTGATGTGGCAATGCGAGCTAGCTGTCACCACATATGCAGGAGCTTGTCTGGAAATAAATGCTCATACAGGAGAGGTGCAGATGAGGAGCTCACACTGTAAACCCCCCTTTGTATGGGAGGCTTTCAAGTGATAATGGACCCTATACTGTTTCTGTCTTGCTGGTGTTACATTGATCATTTGGCTGTTGTGCTGTATCTCCAGCTGTTTGGAAACCACAGTAAGAAAAATATTTTCTACCTTTGCAACCATATAAGTTTATCCAGAAAATTTAGATGAGGTTTCATCAGTTTGTAGAACTAGACACTGCGGTGAAACATTGAATCCAAGAGACAGGGTTTTAACCAATCACAACAAAAAGGTATCTGGACAAATAACAAACATATGGTTTGTACTCTACTTAACCTTCACCTAACCTTACCCAAACCTTAAGCCAAGTCTTCAAAATTTAATGATTTACGTTATGGGGACTTGCATTTTGTCCCCAAAAGGACGGCGGGTCCCCACAACATGACTGCGTAAACAGCTTTATGTCCCCACAACATGAGTAATGCACGCTCTCTCTCTCTCTCTCTGTCTCTCTCTATCTCTCTCTCACACACACACACACACACACACACACACACACACACACCAAGTCTAGGGTGAATATAAAGTGAAGTGATCAGAAGATAATTTCAAAATACAAATTTTCCTTGGCGAATCCATCGCAGCATTTTTGGACAGAATTGGTAGAACTGAGGTTACATTGTGATTCTTCAACTGCTCTAAATATTAAATACATACATAAGCAAAGAAATATTCACTTTAACAAATAGTGTGTGTATATGTTAGCTGGCTGGTACAGTAAAACAGAAGCAGGTGCACTATTTTCTTTGCTTCTCTCTGCATGCGTGTGTGTGTGTGTGTGTGTGTGTGTGTGTGTGTGTGTGTGCCTGCTGCCGCCTCATCCATGTTGGCTCGTCTGTGTGTCCATTTGCATTTTAGCCACTGCTGGACACAGCCATGCATGGACTTACAGTCATTGCTCTATTCTCCATCAACTACGATCACACACTCTCTCTCTCTCTCTCTCTCTCTCTCACACACACATACACACACACACACACACACATATCTAGGTCAAGGCAGCCAGGGGTAATGGGAAAAGCCTGAGGCGTATCTGCCAGGCAAATGATCTTATGAAATGATTAAAGAGTGGTTTCTCTCACTGAAGGCGCGGATAAAACAAGACCAGTGGTGCATATGCAGGTTTATGTATATATGTGTCCGTGTGCATGTGTTTGTGCGTGAGAGCAGGGCTAATCCAGGCTCAACAGTATCCACCCAAAGGTTCCCTGGGAAGAGTGCAGTTAAGAGGCAGTTTGAGGCAGCATGGTGGTGTAGTGGTTGGAGAGAAGATCTTTCAATTGAAAAAATAGGTTAAAGCCCACATGCCTGTCATACTGGACTCCTTCAGCAAGACAGCCAAACCACCTCCAGGGGTGCTGTTCTGTACATTACCCTACACCTTTACAGGTTGTATGTTCAAATCTCTTTCACCACGTTCCCAGACAACCATACCACATCATACTGTACTGAGGAAGGTAGTATTCCTGTAGTGACATTGACATGTTTAAAACAGTTTTTGATGCACATAATATAGGCCAGCCTTAGCCCAGGGGAGAGTCTCTCTGCATGTTTTTGAACTCCACAGGAAAAAGGGAAAGCTTGGTCACCCGCTTTATAAGTGAGGGCCTGTAATGAAAGAGTGCTGAGGTATGAAGATTAGAAGTGGAAGTGGAGATGACATTTTAACTCATGACAGACAAGAATAATAATAAGAAGGTATTATAGTAACTTTTCTTATACCAACAAGATTGAACATGTTTAATGTCATTCAGATGTGGCACTCGCAGCAAACAAGGGTGTTATTAAAGAGTTGGTTCACCTAAATTACAAAAGGATATATTTTCTCATTTACCCTTTGCGGTATCCAGCCATGCAGATGCTGTATTTTATTTGCCCGTTTTAAGATGTTTGTCCATGAGAGATCTCCTTCCAACCAAATAGAATGGAGGAGAAGAGTATTTCATTTATGGTATCAACTGTGTTGAAGTAAAAATACATTTAAAAAGTTCGACAGCAACAATTAATTTTGACCAAAACACGTTTGTTTCATGGGGACTATTTCTTTATGAAAAGGTATTTCCAATGAAAACTGCTGACAGCATTGTTTATGGACACTTTGATTTTGAATTTAAAATTGTATTTTTTCACTGCTGTGAGCACCACAATTGTTCCATTCACCTCCATTGTTTTCCACAGAACCTGGGCAATTACATCCAAAACTATGGTCATTGTTAGATACCACTATGGAGTGGTTTTGTTTGGTGAACCTTTAAAGTTATAATTCTTAAGATTTCAGTTCTGGTTGATTTGGCGACACCTGTGGTTATGGATGGTAGTGCTGTTTTGTCTTAATAACACAAGTCCCAGAGTTCCGTCTGTTGTGACGTTTATCGTTCACGTGGGGTAGGAAACGCACACTTTGAGCAGCTACTGTTGAAGAAATGGAGACAACTCGTGCTCTTTTAAAGAACATTTGTTCTCTTTAAATTGCTGCAGTTATACTTCTATCAACGCAAATATGTTTTCTCTTCAAATTGCTCGGCACCGGCTGCTCTGCTACATGTTATGTGCCCATATATACACATTGCGTGCAATGTGTAGGGAGGCTCTTTCATTACAAATTTCACTCAAGAAGTGCGTCGTTTCCTGTGAATCCCTTATGTAAGTGCACGCCATTTAAATCCAGGCGGACTCCGCCACTGATAATGCAAACTAAAGGTAAATTATGATGTAAACACATTTCATGACTATAGCAGAAAAAATGCCAGCCATACATAGTATCAAAAATGAGACTTGACATTTTATTATTATTTATTAAGTCACCTTTATTACTCACAAACAGAAAACAGCTTCTAGATGTGTTTGAAGGCTGACAATGCAACAGATATTTTTACTTTTGGCAAACTGATAAACAGTATCAGCCCACCATCTTTTATTTGCTAAAGGAATCAGCTCTATTGCAAGGTGCTGACAGATATGCAAACAAGCAGAATACGTGTTAATGACTGCTAGCTTAGTGTGTGAATAGCAAGGTGTTGATTAGTGCTGTTGCAAGCTGCTGTAGCAAGCTGCTGTAGCAAAGACAAGCCCGGCCCGCCACGCTGAGTTATAGCACACACCCTCGGCCAACAATAACTAACTTCATTCTGCAGCAACAGCTCTCACAGTCACTTCTGCTCTTGTCCTGACAGAGGCGATGCTGTCTTAACGCAGAGCTTGCCTTCTGGCCGTGTGGGGGAAAGAGGGGGAGGATAAATGAGACCCTTTCGGACAGCGATGAAGTGACCCACATGTTTTCTCTGGTCATCTCTCCGTCTCTCCTCTTGTCTTCTCTCATTTTGTTCTATTTCCCTACTGGCCCTCTCCCTTTCTCTCTCTCTCTCTCCTCCTTTGCCTCTGCACTGATGCCGACGCCTCACACCATTAGTGTTGCCACAGTGACAGCAGACAGATGTTTGGTGCCACTTTCTGCAAGACGAAACGCAGGACAGGAAGTACACAAGCAGTCCACACATGCAAATGTATATACTACCACATGTACTGCAGAGTGACAGCTGCACCAAGCTGTGCGCGAGTATCTCTCTGTTATATGCAAAGCACACACTAACAGACACACACATGCACATACATTTATGGTGCCCACATCAGAAGAGAGAGGCTGTGTAGTTGTTGCCGGTGTCGCAGGATCGCCCTCACCACAGATGACAAACAGATATAATCAGCTCTCCAGAGACCCATCCTGCTGCTTCCACAGTCATTACAGCTGGACTAATACATACATCAAACAATCAGGGGCCACTGGCCACTACACTATACCGACACACACACACACACTCATATTTAACACACACATGCATGCACACACAGTTATATGCACATAATTGCACGCACTGTCAACACTCATTGTCGTCATATCAACACACATCTCATATCAAAGGAATTGTCTCTTTGACCCTCCTCGACACATAGACCAGAATAATCGCATAATCTCCAAACTAAGGAGTGATATACATATCGAAATGACTGGCTGGGCCGTCCTGTCATTCCATCAGTAAGGATTTGCATGTGTGTGATGTATTTAATACTTTCTTATGCCTGATCCACCGCACCATAATAACACAGCATGTGGATCAGGCCGAGGCCGACCTGGACCTGATTTATAGTCTTACCCTGGCTGGAGGCTCCGTCTGAGGTGTTTGAAGTGACGTGAGTGTGTCTGTGTGAATAAATGGCTGCACATAGATTCAGATATAGGTGTTTATGCATGTGTCTGTGTGGGTGGATGAAGGCGTATGTGTGTGTGCGTGTGTGTGTGTGTCTGGGGGTTCACCCGTCTGATGCATGTCGTCTAGACAACATTTGTGCCCTGCGTCCGAAAGGGGTGATTGTCTTATGCAAATGAGGCCACGCTAGCTGTGACATGTCGTCCAGCATGTGGGTCATGTGATGAGAGAGAGCAAGGCGAAGCAGTGACGGTTGATAGTCTGCTTTTTTTTTATTTATTAGCGGGGCCATTGTTCACCATCACCTCTTCAGGCAGTGAAGACACTGGGTGGTATTCAGGCCGAGAGAAAGAGCACAATGTGTGATTTGTCACAATCTTTATGTTGATGTATAAGCCCAACACATAAAACCTTTCTAACTACCAACATGGTAATGAAAATTAATTATACAAGCAAGTTTGGAGTTGGTTCACCCAAATTACAAATAAACATATATTCTTACTTACTTTGGTATCCAGCCGTGCAAATCGTTTCATATGTCTAAGTTTTAAGATATCTGCAAGATTTTAGCAACAACGTCTTTTCTCAAAAAGTGTTTCTCTGCACTGCGATATTACCAAATGAGTTATTATGGCCTGTTTTATGTCATTGGCTTTCTCATTGTTTTACTATAGACACTTTAGTCCAACTTTACATTCCACTGAGCCTCCTCCCATTACATACACAACCGTTTTAAAAGAAAAATCATCAGTGCTAGTTCTGCTAGTTGTGTAAATGACCATAGAAAAAAATGTAACAACTCCCAAATATATTGTGACATAAACAGATGCAGCTACTAGCTATCTGCATGACTAGAAGCCAGTGTTTCCTGGCCAAATGTCTTCTCTTCATCAATGTGTGTGTATTTAAAAAAAGAAACATCTTAAGATCATATTCAAGGCTGACACCAACATGTTCTGTTCTGTCAAGGCTTGAGCTAATGAGGTATTGATGAGGCCTCGTGTTCAGCACGGTGGGACACAGCTCTTCTTCAGCCCGCCATACTCTCCTAGCCCTTTCCACCAAATGTGGCAGCCATTTTCTTGTAGCTCCCAGTCAAAATGCCCTCTTTAATTATGGAAAGCCAGAAAGGGTTGTGGTAGAGAAGGAAAGCACTGTAAGGCTTGGGATATTGGGGGGGGTCTGGGACGGCGGGGAGCAGTATGGACTTGACAACCCAGGGCATGAATCGTGTAAATGGATTTCAAAACAGATGACCTGCATGCTGATCTCATGATCTGTGCCTTCCAGTCCTTTCTAAATGCAAGCTTTTTGCTTCTCATCTCTCTCTCATCATTCAGTCTGTTTTTCTCTGTTTCTTGTATAGAAATCACCCCCCCAACCCACCCTCCTCACATGACACAGCCCGGGGTATTATCATAGGATATGTCCAGAAGTCCATGCTGACCTTTAACCCGGTCTCTGGGATAGAAGGGGGCCCCGTTCTCTGCCTGAGCATAAAGAGTGGCGGGGCCAGCGGCAGTATTGTTGGAAGGGGGCTGCTGACTGACAGGTCATTTTTCACCCATTGTTTTTTTTCAAACAGCAATTTTATCTTGCAAAGTAACGCCGTGGCAACCATGAAAAGTGTAGCTTCAATGTGCTTGTTATTGTTAAGTGATGATCCGATGCCATTCAGAGCATAAAGGTAGCCGAGGATTTTTCCGGGCTGGGTTTCATGAAGGTTCATTCAGTTTAACGTGAGCAGTATTTTCCTAATTTATTACTTGCTCTGCTCTTCTAATGTTAATCCGTTTTTTTTTTGTTTTTTTTTAAAGCAGCAAAGTAAAAACAAACAGCTGTAAAATATTTCCAGACCTCTCTGTAATACTGTACAACACAAACAGAAAACAAGCCAAGCAGCCACAACGCAACATATTTTTCATGTGTTTGTTTACTTGAGGTACTTGTGTGTTTACAACCGCTGACACACCAACGCACGCTCGCCTCGGTAGCCGCGGCTCTCCGTCTTCTGTTGGTATCTGGCGCTGAATCAAAGCAGGGGAACGAGACGCGCTCCAAGTTTTAAATTGAATTTCATGCTGGATTAGTGGCACTCCTCTAAAAATGCATGTGAGCCTCCCCTAATGACGCGCTCATCTTCGCACTCCAGAGACACTCTGCGAATGTGTGTGTGTGCGTATGTTTGCCTGCATTTCCCCATCAATTAGTACAAGCAGGCTATTGGCACATAACAGATATGTTTGCCTTATCAGTGGAAGTAATTGCTTTGTTAGGTTCTGTTGGCGGACTTCATCAGACTCTGTACATATTATGACAGGGAATGGTTTGTATTCTAAGTCCTTGCTATATTCCACAAACATATTGTCGGTTGAATATATCAAATGTTTGTTTTTCATCTACAATGACTGTCCGCAGCACTAAACATTTCATAAACTTGGATTCTGATCAGTCAGATTCTTCAAAATTGAAACAAATCAAATCAATCAAAGTACACACTTGCTCACAAACACACATTTAGATTTCTTGTCTTGCTCCCGCCCTTCTTCTGTCCCTGGTCAGGTCTGATGCGGTCCAGGCAGCCTTGGGTCTATCTGTCCTTTGCCATGTGTCCTCTTTAGCACTGACCCATGCTGGAGGAGCAGGGGCTGGGGCCTGGGGCTGATGTGGTAGGAGAGGGAAGGAGTGTATCTGTGAGTGGGGGGGGGGGGCTCTGCTAGAGGCAATGGGTGAGCAGAGGGCAACAGTGTGGGGGTTGAATGTAAGCCTCTCCTTCCCTTCCATCCACCACTCCACCCCTCCCTCGTGATCCTGGCCTGAATGACATGGATGAATAACAGAGATGTGCAGCGGTACAGGCTGCCCTGCCGCTGACCCTGGCTGCTCTGGCCAGGCCAGGGACGGTGTGTGTGTGTGTGTGTGTGTGTGAGCATGTTTTTTGTGTGCATGCATGTGTGTAGAAAGTTTCAAATTTGCATTCATGTGCGCTCAAAGTGTGCATATACACTATCCAATGTCCATGTGTGCAGGTCTTTGTGTGTGTTCACATATCCATATTTGTCTGTTCGTGCACTACTATGTGTGTGAGTGTGTGAGTGTGCATGTGTGCGTGTGTGTGTGGCCAGCAGGGGAAAATAAACAATGTGCTCTCCTTGTCAAAGGCAAGGCCCCAGGGCTGTGGAATATCTCGGACACAGCTCACACAGGGAATGAAATCAAGCAAAGGAAGAGGGAGAAAAAAGTGGCTTCACTCCATATGGCACATGGCTGAAGCATGTCGCTGTTATGTGCATATGCGTGCTTCTGTGTGTGTGTGTGTGCGGGAGCAGACATTTATTGGGCTTTTGCAATACGTGTATTGATAATTATCTGCACGTGTTGACTTTGGTAGACGCCTAACTGATCTGATATTTACATCAGCGCCAGTACATTTATAGATACAATTTTACTATTTTGTTCTCTGCCAAAATACATGTGTCTACACACTCGTATGCACAAACACACACACACACACACACAAATGTACACACGCACGAGTTCATATCCTTCACTGTTACTTTCTGACAGCTACATTGCTGAAAGATATGAACATGAACTCCTTCTGTGGATGTGTGTTGTCCTTCCATCTGTAAATTGTTATTGTTATATATAACAATATATTGTTCTGGGCCACAATGTCTTCCACAGCAGTGGGGAAAAAACTTGACAAAAGACAGAAAGAAAGAAAGAAAGAAAGAAGAGAAAGAAAGAGTTGTCAGACATCACATATCCTTAGAGAGACAACCAAAGCCTTTGGGACTAACTGATGAGTGTGAATGAAGGTGAGAAAGTTTGTACAGATGTGTGAAAATGCACTGACAACGGGTCACATTATCAGATCGTATTCAAAGATAGACAGTGGTGGAGGAAATATTTTAGATTTATTTAAGTAAAAATCTCAGTTTTAGTTTTCAGTGCAGAAAAATTGCCTCTATAATTTCCCCCCCGGGGATCAATAAAGTATTTCTGATTCTGATTCTGGTTCTGAATGTTATACTATTATATATCTTACACAATGAACTATTACATAATACATGTTGGTTGAGGTGGAGCTATTTTAAAAAATATATGTACATATATATTATTTGTATTTATTTGGTTGCTGTAAAATCTTAATTTTAAGTAACTTTTAACTACAGCTGTTAAATAAATTAATGAATGTATATATCCCTCTGAGTTGTTGTGGAGTATAATGTAGCATAAAATGGAAATACTCAAGTATCTCAGATTTTCACAGTACTTGACTAAATGTTACGCTCCTCCACTGAAGATAAAGCAGTATACACAGTGTGTTTCGGCTCATTCACAGATGTGTGTACAGACGCACAGAGTGGACGGTTAAAGGCAGGAAGCATTATGTAGCTGGATGGTTCTAAGAATGAGCACTCGCAGTGTTAATATAAATATTAGTATTTATATTATTTGAAATCTTTCATTACAATATTCAATTATATTGTGTTCTGTTTAATTATATTCTGGTCTTTACGGCCCTCCTTGCTACTGTATTACATGTGCTAGCACTGTAAACCTTACTGTGAGGTCTGGTGATTAATGACACAATAAAGACGGACATTTCCGACAACTGCGGTGACACGTGCGGCAGTAACGATGCTATGCAAATTCACAGCAATCAATCTTGGCACAGAAGTGGTTAAGTTTCAGAGGGAGGTGGAACAAAAAGCCAGCCATATTGGCGGTGCTGTGTGCCAAGTGGTAGTCATGGCCCCTGCCCAGCCCTCCTATTACGAGGCTGGCAATAAGTTGGCCTGCCCGCTGGGGAAAACAGGGAGCTGACACCAGGAACATATGCACCAACACCTGATTGCTGTGCCGCCACCGCCACGGACCTGGCTGCCAGAGAGCACAAACACAGCACATGTAGATTCAACACACACACACACACACACACACACACACACACACACACACATACAACAATGCTGGAGAGGAAACATACTGTATTCTAATGACATGTCCATACAATGTGGATGAATACCTGCAGTATGTGTATACAATATAAAAAACAAACAAACATATGTTTTTACTCATCATCGTTCATGGAGCACACGCATGCACAAACACACATGCTCCGACTTACACAGCAAACCCACTGGGGATTAATTTCCTTACTCAGAGAGTGTGTATGCCAGGCTTGGCTGGTGTGCCAGTCGCCCGCGGTGCACCACACGCTGCCATGCTGTGCCAGCAAACAGCACTGATGCCCTCCATTTGCAGTGTCACATATATCAAATGCATGCTGCTATCACTTAGCCCTCAGTAGTCTGAACCCTGCCCGCCCGCCTGCCTCGCTGTGCAAATGTGTGTGTGTGTTTGTGTTTGGCATCTGGTTTCATCCACTGCTATATACTCTGATGGATATTTGATTGACGACGGTCCAGTATAATGCCATGATTGATTGTGTGAAAATCAGAGTGAATGAAAGTGTTTTCGGGATTATCTGTGACCAGACACTCACCCCGCTCTGCCTCAACACAAACTGACATTTCTTGGGATTTTATTTCCCGCCGTTTTATAGAACTTTATACCAATTCCCAATCCCATGACCTTCTTAATAAACTCACACACATGCAAACGCACGCAAATGCACATACTCATTGAACATTGCACACAGATTTTCTACCTCTCTGGCCAGTAAACCGCAGTCAGTGCATCATTATAAAGCCATGTGTGGTAGAAGGAAGAAAGCTTGAGAGGGGAGGAGGAGGAGGAGGAGGGAGGGGGAGGGGGAGTTGTTAGAAACTCGGCCTGCATTGTCTGTTCCCTTTTACTGTTGTTCATGGTCACGTTCTGAACTGGATGCGACCCTACAGGTATCCCCGCTATCTAAATGTGTTCCCCAGACCTTTCACCAGCCCCCTCAAGCCGCCTGCCTGTGACCCCTGACCCCGCAGACCCCGGGAAGTATGGGTAATGGCAGGCTTGTCAATAAAGTTCAGGGTCACTAATAGACTAGCTTTGTTCTGCGATGTCAGCAACCAAAAAGGAAAATACAAGGGGGAAAAAAAAATCTCCCTCTAACCCACCATCCCTTTAACGTATCTGGGTCTATTCAAATTAAAAATGGGTGCTTTTGATTGTAAGCCCCCCCCGCCTGCCTGCCTCTCCTCATCTTCTTCCATCTTCTTGCCAGGCTCTTCTCGTCTTTAACTCCAAAGAGGTGCTTGTGTGCTGGGCTAAAAGGTCTTAATGTGTCTGCATTCATAGAGCCAGACCAGAAGGCTGTTTTTAACCCTGTTTACGGCCTTGCATCCATTTGGCCAGGAGTCCTTCACTCCGCGTCCCTCCCCCTCTCCATATCTCTCTCCATTTTTCAACCTCCTTCACTCTCTCTTGCTCTCTTTCTCTCTTCCACCCACATCCCAATCCTTTTGTGATAGGATATGAATGCACTTTGCTAGTTGATAATTACACTCTCCTTCTCTGCCCTTCTCTCTCTTTCTGACAGTGGGATCCACAGGCAGTCCTTATTCAGCCAGTAATTTGCCTGTCCTCCTCATTCATTGAGAAGGTACAAATTATCCCTCACACGGGCACTGGCTATTCTCCCTCTCAGCCAGTGTGATGAGGACTGCACTAAAAAGAAAATAGCCAAGAATATGCACTTTGTATCTGCTCTAAGTGTAATTTAAAAGAACAGATTTGTGTTTCATTCAAAAAGTACAGATTTCTAGTTAATATGGCATGCAAATGGAAAGAAGTTATAATGAACACCCCTAATTGTATGATAATGTCATTTTACAGTAAAAATTAGATTACAGTGATACAGGCACCTCCATAGAATGGATTTCAAGCGATTTGTTTTGAACGTTTTTTACTGTATCGAATACAAAATGTGTAGCTTAAGCACAATAATTATAGTGCATAATAACACAGCAGTCCGCCATCTTGAGATAATTCACTGAGATGATTCCTGGCATTACAGTGTCCACACTGGACACATTTGGACATTTGCTCCTCATTGCCCTCTCATCAACACCCATAGCTGAGGTCTCACCGCCGACCCAACTGTGTTTAAGCCTCGTCCAAAATAGTCCGAGCGACAAACAGATAGTTAGCAAATGAAAGGATCCCACGACAAATTACTTACAGGACTCTGGCTTCTTGGGAGCATATGTGTCTGCAGCCATTTATATCTTTATGAGCGTATAGTTTTGACAGGATTTATGGTTGGATATGAATTGTGGACAGTATAACACCATTCAAGGCTGGAGTGTTTTGAATCCTTAGACAGGGTTGGTTTATTTCAGCATATCTGTGTGAATTTAATTACAAGTGCTTTGCTCAGTTAAGAAGTATGACAGCACCACGGGCCATTTTGGTCATTTATTTATGGGCTGCGTTGGCAGGGAAGAGGAACCTCATTGGCTCAGAGCAGGGTTCAAGCAGCCGGTGGCGATTACAGGGCAAACGTGACCACTGGACAGACAACAACTGCCCCGGGAAGTCAACAGGAAATGCTTTTTTAAAGACCATAATCATGTTTTGTCAAGTAATTATAGAACCAGAAAAAAGTATGAAAACACATGGTGATAATGGGACAAAGCATTGATCATAACCGTACAGAACAACGCCTGATGGTCGTGGAGGGACAATGGAGTACAGAGGCGGCCATTGTTCCTTGACTCAAAGAACTATGTAGCTCATTAGGTGGAGCTTCTCAAGATTAAAGAGATGGATATGAGCGGAGGAGTCAAGGCCCGAGGTTAGAACTGGGGGCGAAAATCGACACTGCAGAGATGATCCAGCTCCCGAGCCCCTGACCCCACAGCGGGCTGCAGCCTTTGATTCCTCTCCTCCTTTTTTCATCCCCACATCAAGAACACACATCGTTTCATCTCTTTGCATATTATGATACTCCACCCTGTTCTCCTCATCTCTAATAAGGAGTATCCGTCTCTTCTTCATCTTTCCCTTCCTTTTCTTGCTCTCTCATTGTCGTCTTTCTGCCTGTAAGGGGTCCGTAATTGATGGATTTCATTGAAGGGTGTAGGTGTTGTATGTATATCTGCCAAAAGCACTACGGCATTGATATTCTCCCCCAGGCAAAGGAAGAGAGAGGGAGAGAGAGAGAGGGAGAGAGAGGTGACCCTGCTGGCTGAGTGGCAGTGGCCGTCATGCATAGCATCTCTAAAATGGAGGGAGAGGGGGGTGGAGGTGTGGGGGGGTGGAGGGAGGGTGAATGTCACTTTCAAGTGTCTCCTCGGCACTCTCCCTTAATGAGAGATGGGTTCTGCTCCACAGACAGCCAAGGGGACCAAGGAAGGGCCCTCCCCGCCTCCTCCTCATTCCTCGCCTCCACCCCTCAGATCTCCAATCCTCCAAGGAGCTGACAGCTCGAAGATCCGCAAGCCTGCGTCTCCTCCACCTGCACAACCTCATTTCCCCATCATAACAACAACAACAAAGGTAGGAGGATTTTTGTTTACTGGTACTGTCCCTGTCTTCACAGCATGCACATCCTCCGTACATCACTCTTAATCAAAATGACCCCCACTTACATTTTCACTGTACTGGCTCATATCTTAGCTCCCTCTCTCACTCTTTTCTTAAAGTGAGGGACGCACACTAATGCTATTTAGCTAGCCCGGCTAGTGATTCATCCATTCCAGCTGAAGGGAAAGGTGAGAGGAGAGATCTCCCAGGACTCCTCGCAGCCCCCATCTGTCAGACGCACCCGGCCCACTGATTTACATTTACCGCAAGGATTTATGGGATGCCCGCCACAAAACGAGTCGAAGCAGCAAGAATCATGGGGCGAGAGACAGAGCGGGGAAATTATTCAAAGCAGTGATTATTTTGGGACGGCCATTACGCATGCACACCTGATCAGGGGGTGTCACCCGTGACTCCCCCCATCCACCATGATGGAGAGGGGCCTCATCTGTGCTGCGGTCTTATTTTACCTGGCTTGCATAAAGGAGAATTCTCTTAGGCACCAGGAGAGCCTACTAAGGCTAAATTAGGCCCCCGGACAGGCAGAGGAGAAGGGAGAGAAGAGCAGATGAGGCAGTTATGTATGCACAGGGGATTGAGATGAGGGATACTGGTCAAATTCACGATCAATCTTAAACCCAATGTATCGTGGTTTTATATTCACAAATGAATATTCGCTGCTTTCTGTGTAGTTATTCCTGTATGAGGTTATTCCGACATACTAGGCCAGATTCACCGGCTTCAAAATACATTACAATATTCACCTTTAAACTTCAAATCTATAGCATTTCAAATCAGTAGAACCTAAATGCAATAAATGATCATAAATATGTGAATTTCTGTATGTTTAATAGATGACATTTTGTAGCTCCACCTTCTCCCTCTGTAATTCAGAAGCCCAGAAAATGTCACAATGACGGCCCTCCTTTCAACATGGCTCTTAAAGCTCTGTTCACTTGCCACCTTCAGAGGATCATCACTTATAGTCATTACTTGCAGCACTTTGCAGTCGGTAGCAGAAAAAGGTTAGCGTAGCCAAGTTTGAGCACATGCTCCTCTGCTGTAGCGTTACAACTGAGGTCAGCTCAACTGCAACTCTCGGCCCTCCTCCCTTCTCCTCCTTTACGCTCCCCGTCTCCTCGCCAAGTTCATTACCAGTGGCCCCCAGGAACGACCTGATTTCAATTCAGACGCACTTTGTTCAATTGCCCTACATGGGAGAACTTGCTGGAATGGGGCCAGTTGATTATGCTCTACCACCACTATGCTTATTTTATTTAATGCCCAAAACAGCAGATAATTTTAAAAATCTAGGGCAACTAATCATGAGGTTCCTTTTTTTCCCTTCTTCTTTCATTTGCTGCCTTATGTATTCATTTCTTCCACATGTTATTTTACTCTCTGAGGCAACATGCTGAAAATGTTTCATGGTACACTTAGCAAGTGTCTGAGTGGTGTCAGAGAGCAGTTGAGAATTGGTGATTAGCCGTTAGCAATTAGCTGACCTTAAGATGAAAGGAGCAAGGATAAGATCTTAGCTGTAGTGATGAGGGCAACATAGCTGACCTCTAGCGCATGTTTTGACCTCAGAATGGCAAAGAAATGACTTCAAATCTACACTGAATGATAAGCAGCAGGGGCAAACTGTAAGTGCCAAGTTAGCAGACGTGGTGTTTTAGAGAGTGGCTGTTATTGAGTCTGCCACAGGCATTTTTCTTCTCCTTTCATGTTGTCTCAGTGTAGGCGACGTGGTCTCATGAAATGAGCCTGATGTCTTTAATGACAGCTTTAGCTTAATTCATGTTTTTTCACTTTTTTTCCATCCCTTTAATGTACTGTAAATTTATAATATTTTACTTTGGTTTGACATGATTCAATTGTTTTATCCACTGCTCCCAAACTCATTTACTCCCATTCAACTCAAAAAGACATACAAAGCAACTTTTGCAAAACTAAAGCAAAGAACTTACTCCATAAAAAAAAAGTGGAGAACAAAGATTCATCTTATATTTTTGCATTTTAAAATGTCACGTTGTAATTTATGCTGAATGTCTCATTATATCTAAAACAGTGTTTATTTTAGAATGTTTATTTTGTAGCTCAGTAAAGTTGCAGTCCTCAAAATTTTGAAATGAAATCAAACCTGATTTTGAGTTCATTTATGCATTTTCTCATCAATAGCCATTCAATGTATTTACGTTTGCAATTACCTTTCTATATAGTAGTTTTCATTGTTGGTGGCGGAGTCTGCCATTCTGTCACAGGATTCATATTGCCTACCTATGCATGAAGGATACACCAGTTTCTCTTCTGTTGTATTTCTGACAAAGTAGCCGCTCAAGTCGTGTGTGCTGCATCCAGAATTCTGGGACGTTGTAGTCAAACAATGAGAAGATGCTGCAAAATGTTCTTTTAAAATCCACAACTCATTTTCTTGTGTAGTTTTTTTTTATTTTCAACCACGACCAAAGTGTTACCCTAACCCCAGACAAATCATTTTAATACCATAACCCTAAAATCCACGTTTTAGTTTTTTACCTGACCTTAACCTTTACCAAAATTGCTTTAGGCTTTTTCGCCAAAAACTTTACTCATAGCTATACCTCGTTTTTCTTTTTGGGTAAGCAGGAAACAGTCCGTGCTGCAAAGAGTCTCTGTGTCAGAGGAACTGGGGTGTTTTATTGTGCCTCTCTGGCCAAGGCTGTGATCCCTTTACCTATGAGACACATTTACAGGCATTACAGAACTGGACAGAGTTCAACGCAGAGCAGTGCAATATCTCTGTTTTACTACACACTCTTTCCCCTGCTCATCTACTGCCTGACTTCTATATAAGGGTCTTTATTGAGATGAAAAGCAGACTGAGAGTCACTATTTGAATCCGATTCAAAGGGTCTTATTCGTTCTATGAGAGTCTTTTTCCTGGCAGTGAGTGATCAGCTCGCTAAAAATGGCCTGCTCTTTGGGCCAGCTGATCCCGAGATGATGAGTCGTTTCAGCGGGTCCAAAGGAAAGTTGATTTGCCCCCAAAACACAGAATCCTTATTTTGTCTGTTTGAAAGTAGAACACAGAATGAGAATTTGACTGTCGTCCATTTATGCCACACTAAGTCTCACAGAGAAAGAGGTGTGAGCAAAGCCTACTGTAGGGCTTAAAGAGGCGAGAGGGAGAAAAGCAGCTTGGACGGGAGAAGCGCTGGACTAGGTGGGCAGATTAGTATCACAAGGATTCCTCAAGGGGATGAAGTGATGATGGAAAGTCTGCTTTGCATTATATTCTCAAATGTTGCTGCTGTTTTATGCTGAAAATCATCACATTGACAGATTAAAGCAACATAATGTATTAACCCCCAAACAGAAAGTTGAAGAAAGCAAGGTTCAAATTGCTAAGGACACTTTACTGGCACCACACGCCGAATGAACAATAACGACTGTAATGGCTGTTAATCATGATTAGCATATTCCTAAACACCCAGACCCCTCATCCCATTGTCTTTGTCATGCATTCATACAAACCGGTGGACATGGTGATGGTGGATATGTGGCATAACATATGTGGGAAATATTCAACAGCTTTTGTGGCCTGACAGAGGACCCACCTAATCTGTGGGATAGCTTTCCCTCAGATAGCAGGTCTGAAAGGCTGTTAAGCGAAATAGGACAAAGGGACTCTTAATTTCCAATACGGCTTCGTCGGTTGTCAACCCAATTAACAAATCAGGAGGGATCAGTCTGTGACAACTGTCAGAGCACAACCTCAAGACAAAACCGCTATTGTTCCTGAAGGAAACCTACATGCCCTGGTCAGAGAGACGGGTGGGGAATAGGTAAGGCCCAACATGGGGTGAAGGACCAGAGTGTGCATATGTGGGTGTAAGCATACAGGTGCATGTCTGTTCAAGATACGTCTGCAGTCATGTAAACATTTCTGTGCGTGATCATGTACAAATTCCTCTCCTCACTCCTCTCATTTGTCTCTTCTGCTGAGGCCAGTGTGCCAGCCGCACTGACGGTATTTGCGGCAGATTTGCGGCGGGTTGGCGGCGGTGTTGAGGCTAAGTGCTGGTGACAAAGAGAGATGCCTGGAGGACTCTTCAAACGTCCATCCTCACACGACATGAAGCGGACAAGACCCGTAGCGGCTCTGAGATGGGATGCCCGTCTAAGCATATGTTACAAGGGGACAAAGCACCAGAGAGACACAAGGGAGCGAGACGGAGCGGCAAAGGGGTTAATGCAAGGCATGATAAGAGAGACAAACAGACAGGCAGGCAGACGGACAGACAGACAGAGAAGTGTGGGTGAGAGAAATAAGAAATAAGAAGAGGTGGAGGGGGGAGTGGATGTTGAAAGGGACAGAGAGGCCGTGCATGAAAAGAAGGGAGGGAACGAGGGGGGTGAGGGGCTGACGGAAAGGAGGGGTGAAGAGAGGGGAGGAAGTTTGAAGTAAAACTGTTGGGACGTGTGTGACATTAGGACATTGGGGGCCTGGCAGGAGTTGTGTCATTGGTCCATATGACTTGTGTGTTGCCTGGGTGAAGTAACGCGTTGTAACAGTGGTGGAATGGTCACTGTATGTCACTGCCCTTTCCATCAGAAGCCCTGTAATGACATGTCAAAACATTTAGAGGGGCGGTGCGCTGAAATGTTGCTGATGACTAAATGTCCCTTGGCTGACAGAAATTGCTGTTTTGGTCAAGAATTAATCATTTAAATAATAATACATTTATCAGAAAAATGTGTCAATTCTAGGCTCAGTATCCCTCTAAAAAAAAGAAAAGAAGAAATCTTGTCTCTCCGGGGCCTTTGTGATGGAGGCCTATGTGTTTAGCTGCCGTGGGCTGATGAGACTGAGCAGAGTCCTTCGGCCATATAAACAAAAGCCCTCAGAAGAGAAAATGCCAGGGTACCCCAGACCCCCCTGCGAAGAAATCTGACTTGACAAGAAACAGACACAGGTTCAAGCCTTGGCCTCCAGGCCTGGCTGCATTCTTCACCATTGCACAAAACATAAAGTGGTGCAGAAATGTTGACATTTTTCCTGTATTGCACCACAAATTAGTCACACAAATAAAAGAAAAAAGGTTGTCTCAAATTAGAATTGTCACATCATAGACTAGGAAATGGCATAAATGTGTGTGTTTATTCAGCTGTATCTGACAAATTACTTTCATATGGAAATATTTTGCATTAGCAATTCAATTTTGTGTTTGAAATATGTTACCACACAGGTTATATTCACTACCAGAATTCTAAATGCAGTCTATTATAAATGTAATTTTTAGAGGAATGGCTTGTTTATGCCAAAACACTATAAACTAGAAAATCCACCTCCAACACTTTAGTACGTTTAAAGGGGCACTTCACAGATTTGACACATGAAGTTCAGTCACTCATCGTGGGGAGTAGTACTCATCCTGTGAAAACAGATGTTTAATTTGTAACGTGGCCCTGGAAAGAGCTCTCTAAAGTCTGAGAAAATGAACCCTGATGGTGTCATCAGGGTCATCTCAGGTTGGACTTAAGAGACTAAAACTGAGGGTGTGGAGTGTGGTCAGGGTATGGAAAATCAAAAGATGCTATTGATTTGTATTATGGGAAATGTAGTATATAGTGTTTTAGGAGTTTAATCAATACTGGTGACTAAAAGTCAGGATATCTCCTCTTCTTTTGATTTGTGTCTCTTGCAAACTTACCAACTTTGTGGAAGTGCTGAATTGCTGTAGTAACCCTTTAAATAAACAAGATAAAATATATGCCTTACTTCTGTTTGTCTGTGTTTACTTTTCAATTATTTAACCATGATCATCATTCTGTGGACATTTGTATGCATTTATTACAAGCAGTAGCAAGATGACAGGAAATAAGGGGGAGAGAGATGCAACAGAGGTCCCTGGCTGGACTCGCACTGTGGCACCCCATGAAATGTTTAAATATGCATATTCTATCTAATGCGTTGACATATCAACAATAATCATCTGTCTCTAAAAAGTGAAAAAAACATCCTTGCTTTAGTCTGCGGTAGTTTTGCAAGAATATTACCACATGGAAAAATTCAATTCTCAAAAGCCATTTTCCTCAGGGTGAGAATCTGCTGGTTCTCTTGTCATTACTAACGTTTCTCTCTTCATTTTACAGGTAACTAATGGCTGGATGCACCAATCAAAATGAGTTGACTTTGGAATTTTGAAAGTCATTCTGGGAAATTTCGAAAACTACCAACTCAAGTAGACAGGACAGGTTGAGGGAAAGTGCACACAAAAGGTACGCTTGGACAGAAAATACACTAAACACTACAGATTGATGATGTATAAACATATTAACTTGCAAACTTCATGTGTTGCATTTCGTCCATGTTATAAGCGAAAGTTCATTTATTGTGATTTTATTCAGATTTGTCATCTATTCACAACAGAACCAGCAGCCAAAGGCCAGTAAACACAAGTGTACTTGAGTACTCAAAAACATGAGAAGATGAGTATGTAACAACATTGTGGGTTACGACAGGTAAAAACGAATGTGAGGGCATTGCAGTTTAAACCCAATGACTTTGTTTGACTTGATAATAATGGATATAATCAAGAAAATAACAATTTCCCAAAGAAGCCTGTTTAGGACTAAATGTCTAGTGCTGATGGATGTTGCAGTTAAATGAAACCGGATTAAATGCGTTGTTGAATAGATTTCACTTGGAAAGTCTTCTTGCCAGTATCACAGCCTGAGCGTCCTTTGCAGTGCATTGTTCACAAAACAACAGTAACTAATAATAGAGACTGACCACCCCAATGTCAGATAAACGGGGCTCCAGTAGTGAATTGCAAATTGGCCTTGGGTCATACAGTCAGCTAAACAGGGTATTCATCCCTCAGAGTTAAATATGAAGAAAAAGTGATCTGAGAGAAGTGAGGGAAACAAAGATAAAAGAAGACATTTCAAACTTTAATAACTTAAGAGAGCACTCACTGTGGGACTTCATGAGGATTAACTCTTTGTTCTCCAAATACTCGCCGATCAATAACCAACAGGCCCAGACATCTTTATTCGCAGACAGCTCAAATGCTGCTCAAAAGGAGGAAAAAGAACAGAGCCCCCTATTCTGCTCTCTCTGCGTGTTTCAAGGCACAGTGATATTCCTGTCTCCCCTCCTTAATCCCGCATTCAAGTTGGCCTTCTTTATGTGCAGCATTTTTTTGTGTGTGTTTTTATGAACATGTGCCGCATTGGGTGAGCGAAGATCATGACACCTAGTGGATTAGAGGCAATAACAATTCTAATGTGTTTTAAAAGACACACGTGAAGGGAAATATAACTAAACTATGTAAAAGATACACTCTCAGAAATGACTCTTTCTTATTAGGAATAGGACAAAATAACTACTATAATAGTCCGGGGTGAAAGGAGCATTTGGAAATAGCAGATAAGGGAGGAGAACAACAATAGAGGAGTGCATTAAACATGTGTTTGCCTACCTAATCCTATGGCTTCACTCCCACATCCTGGCTTCTTCAGGCTAATCCAACTGTAAACAAACGACAATCTTTGCAACACATCTAATTATTAGAAATATGACAGAATAAGAGAAACCACACGAGAGGGAAAGAGAAAAAAAACAGTTTTCCTCTTAAAATGTGTGTCCTCATTCCTTTCTCCCCGATGGTGGACTCCCACAGTCCTTGGGCCTTTGTGTCTGTCTCCTCTTTATGAATAGAGGCTTAACCATGGCCTGAAGCAATGCGTCTTCTGCTCCCTCATTGATAGCCAATGCATTATTCATTTATTTTCGTCATATCATCAGACGTGCATAAGCTTCACCCAGTTATTTTTGGGGAGCGGCATTTATTATTATTTTTTCCTCTATTACTTCTCAGGGTCTCACCGAACACATTCACACTATTCAATCATTCATGGCCTCTCAACTTTATCAGGACCCCAGCTGAGATGAAAGCTAGTCTTTATTATTGATTATCAGAGGGATTAGCTCCCAGTGAAAGTTAAGGTTAGCCCCCCAGTGCCGTTGGTCAAAGGAAGAGAGCCAGTCCTTTTTGTCAGGAGAGTGTCACTGCACGCCACCCTCTTATGTGCGGGTTAGACGCTTTGTGCTCAAGCAAAGACAGGAGAAATAATGTTCAAATCATATACGCATTCTTAATTGTCTTATTTTTTTCCCTCCGTTCATTGAAACTTCATGCCTCCCAGGCAAGTGATGAAAATGCTTTTTTCCATCTTCAGCAGACAAAACACAAGCGGGCCAATAGGTAAGATGAGGAACAAAGAGTTTGAAACTCTATATCCTGTGTCCACAGCCCTGTGTGTAAGTCAGCGCCCTGGACCAATTATCCATAGCTCTTTCCCCTACCTTTCTTTACTTAGAATGAAAGACAAACAAAAACCCAAAAGCAGCTGGCTTGCTTGGTGCTTCTGTATGAAAGCACTGCCTCTCTCTCGACCCTCTCTTCATCCAGTGCCCACAAGTCTCCAGCCTTGACCATACATTATCTTTCAGACTCAATGCTCCTCTTCCTCCTCTCCTTTTCTCTCCCTCTACAAGAATAAAGCGCTCCTAATGACCGTGGGCTCTCAAGGGCCTGCTGGTGCCCGGGTACTCGAAAGTGCGGCGCAGTGGAAAGGGGGGCACCTCCTCCTTCTCTTCCTCCTCTTTTATCACAGGTGAGAATAGAGGGTCAAGAGGGGTTAATGTGCTGCTGTTGCACAGAGGTTTGGGCTATCACCATGGCAGCAAGCATGTCGAATACCAAGGTGCATTTCCTTCCTCCTAAAAGAGAGGTTTGTTTGTGACTTGTTTTTTTGGCCTTTGGGTTCAACTTCATTTTCAAATTGTAGGTCTAAAAGGTTTAGCTTTGACACTTCCAAGTAAGTTGACGGTGAAAAGACGATGTTTTACTGCTATTGAGCCAGTATTATGGAAACCTTGTCCAAGTCCAACAGCCCAGCAGAGAGCACTAAACCACCCCAAAGAAACACCAGCACATTTGTTCCTCCTGTAATAGTAGCAGGCCTGCAGCACATGAACGAAAGGTCAGGGGGTCAAGGGCTGAGGTCATTGAATGGGTTCAAGGGAAGATAACAACTGGCCAGCTGTTGTGAGGTTTCAGAGGTGCAGCAGGGGTGTACACATACATACTGTACATGTAGAAAAAATACTTGCCTTGACACGTGTGTCACAGATACACTTGGTTTTAATTGTGGGAAACAGAGAAATTGTTTTGCATGGTGCAGACATGAGAAAATTAATCATTAAAACCCTGCAAGGCTCCATGTGCTAATTTAAATTTCACTTCTACAATAAATTATCTTGCTTCCTTTATTCTTTCCCTCAAACTTGAAACAAATGCAGGCAAATCTAAAATAATTAATTTCAAAGGGTGAGAATTAAAGAACATTTCCATCTAACCATTCCCATGCAATTTGCATTTTGATTTCTGCGATTTCTGCACTTTTTGTGTTTTGCTTCCTCACACTCTCTCTCTCAAGGTTCTCGCTTTAATATCAGTGTGGATCAAAAGCCTTTCATTAAGTTTTTCTGCACTCCTTCCAGCATTGTTTGGCTCCTAGGATAACAACAAAGTGCTTTCCCCTACTCCAGGGCCAGGTTAGCAGAGAAGAAAGGAACGGTTATTCCTGGGCTAAGTTCACATCAAACACAAGGGGCTCCAAGTGAGAGAAGATGAAAGCGCCAAGCCTGACCCGGAAGATTAGACCAACACTGCTGCCAGCTCTGTAGCACCCAGGGGCCATTCTCACTCCGGGATCCTACCCCTCCTCTTCATACAGCACAATGGACTTCAGCACAGAACAAGCCTAGAAGAAGAAGAGAGTAAAATATGAGGAGGAAAGGAGATGAAGAAGCAGACGGAGGAAGAGCAGAGAAACAAAGATACAAAGGAGCAGAGCGAGGCAGACAAAGAAGGAGAGAGGGAAAATGGATGAGAGGGAAGAAGGAAGAAAGAAAAATGTAACATAATTTCAAGAGTGTAAAACTGCAGACTATCCCAACCTACTTTTCTCGCCTCCGCTGCCGCCTCCTCTGACAGATAGCGGTGAGGCTAGGAATAATGCAGATTATCATAATTGCTTAAAGTGTGTGTGAATATTCATGATTTCTCAAGCCTTATTATAGAAACAAATCCACACCACAATGAATGTAAATGCATTGTGATTATTTTACATAGCGCAATGCCCCCAATCCTTCTCCCCCTCTGTGTGTATGTGTGTGTGTGTGGACTGCAGCTGCGGGTGTCAAGGTTGGGTGCTATCTCTAACTGGCCCTCATCAGCTGGCCGAGCTGTTGCCATGCATCACATACAGAGGAGAGGAAAAAGTGTGATGAAAGAAAGGGGCAGGATGGAGGGAGGTAAGAAGTGAGAAATGGGGAGGGGATAAAGGGGCGATGACAGCAACGTGATCAGTTAGCGAAGGAAGTGAAGAAGGTGAGGAAAAGAATATGTGAGAAAGTGATTGGAAAGAATAAAAAGCAAGAAAGGTTCCCATCACTGTTTGGAGTTTGTAGAAAGGGAAGAGAGCTAAAGAAAGAAAAGACAAAGAATGTGAATGAAAACAAATGTTGAGGTGCAGAAATTAGGGGTACGAAGGAGTGTGGCACATGGGACGTACAAGGTATACACACACACACACACACACACACACACACAGAGGCCCCCTCCTGCTCCGGTGCCCATGCCTCTGAGGTGCCAGATGGCACAGGACAAACCCTCCTTAGGGGAAAACAGTGCGGTGACCCCTCCCTCTCTCACCCATACTTTCTCACACATTGAAGACACATGGAAACAGAGGGGGGGGGGGTGCTGGGGTTATCAGTGATGCCCATCAAAGCACACACACTCACTAACACAAGCATCGCACTGACTAACTCCCGAGATGCAGCGATATCGAGGCATGCCTTGACATATTCTGAGGCAGGCAAAGAATTTGAATAGCCCTTCAAATATGTGGCTAGCCTGTGGGCCTGCTGCGCTGCCTCACGGACAGTACCCTACTTCAAACATTAACTGCCTTCACGTTGTCTGCCATCCATGCCCTGCTGCCTGGCGATGCTATCTCACCTCCGCCCGCATGGTGCACAGTGACCCGCCCCTAGACCTCTGCCGCCGTGCAGCAACAGGACCTGTGAATCCTGTCCAAAAACGCTCATAAGGAGTGGTGGTGGTAGTTACGGGTGAGCAGTTCAGAGACAGAGAGAGGCAGAGAAAGAGATAGGGGAGATAGAAAGTGGAGGAATGAATGTGGGTGAAATTAGAAGAGCTGAAGCGTAGTGTTGTTGCTGGTGGTGGCCATATCAATCAAAGCGCCTCCATGGAATATGTCATAGAAATGGTGGCTGTGAAACAGTTTCATAATTTGCTATATGTTAATAAATAACACCAGTTTATCACAATGTGGTTCTTTTGTTCATCATTTTTGACCATTATTTCCATCAGTCATGTTAACTTTGCACAAACACAATGCAACAAAGTGCGATGGGGCCAGAAACACACGTGGCGAGATGAACAAACAGGTTGTAAACAAGCCAACAGCGTGGCCAGATTGTCTAAACCACTTTATTTGGAGGTAAAAGTAAAAGTGAGCGTGCACCCAAAATTTTCAGTAACAGTCCCTCATCGCACAAAACACTGTTTTATGGCCACAACAAGAACAGTAGGTCAAAGCTGAATAAAGAAGTCAGTCTGTAAACTGTGATGAATGTTTGCAACGGACAGTTTGGGTAATCGTTTTACTCTTCGACCTTGTCCTCAACTACAGGACGTTAAAGGATCCAGCTCATTCGTGGAGCCTCTGTTGCCTCACTTGAGTGACAAGCTAACGTGACTGCAGCAGTTTTATTTTAGGTCAGCAAGCTAGCCTTACCTTTAGCATCAAATGTGCCATGTATGGTGTCGAATGCTTCCACACGCTAGCCTAACTTCTCAGATGGTTCAGCATAGCACGCTACGTTTCTCCATTTTGCATTAGCAAAAAATAGCAGTAGTCGAGTTTGATGCGGGCAACAGGGCATGCGCTGCGCCAGGACAGACGGACAGTGCATTTCACCAGAGTACAAGATGTGTCTTTTTGCGCTTATATGTTTTGAATTTGAACAGACGATTACAGATTTAATATATTTTGACAGCGTCTTCTGAGCTATTAAATGATATTTGGCCACAGTTGCATCCAAAATACCTCCGTCTTTCCATGGCTAAAGAGTGACCTATTTGATTTCGTCTCACTCCTCTCTGTGCGCCGACTTGGAAGGAAAGACTGCACTGGGAGGACAGGCCAAGCCGTCCCAACGGGCTCTACCACTTATCACCAGCCTTCTGAGATTCCACCAAGATTCACCCCCTTATGAATAATCTTACCCACAGGCACAATGGAGCATTGGAAGAGGGAAAAAGGGACAGATTATTTAGAAAGACACAGGGAGGTTTAGGGATAGTTTGAGGGGGGGATGAGAAAGGAAAACGAGAGAGGAAAAGGGGAGACGAGAGAGAGAGAGATGCGGGATGGAGAGAATAAAGGGCGAGGGAAGGAGGAGGGTGGGAGGGGACGCAGGGTAGAGAGAAAACGAGGCGAGAGGAAGTCTTTTGATGTGTTTCCCTCTCCAGAGCGAGCATCAGGGCGGATGGTGGATCCGAAGCTGGCCCCGCTGCTTGAAGGGACTGACTGGTTTATTAAACGCTCCCACCGCCCCCATGCCTCCGAGCATGATGGGATTAATGCTGGCATAACCCTTTACTTAATTCATTACAGGGGGACGTTGGCTAATTTGATTTGATATTATTTTAATAAAGTTCTGTGATGATTTGGAAGATTGTTTCAGGCTATCAGAAATAATTTTCCAGTTATTACTGCCGTTCAGGCAAGTCCTTTGATAGCAGCAGTCAGTCTTGCTGTGTGCTGAATACATTAGCCGTAAGTGCAAGTACTTTAGCTACAAAGCTACTGAAGAAATACTAATAATGAGACCACTCTGAATTGCTGAGTGTTGTGAAATGATGCTCAGATGTGCTGTGGGCAGGCACCATGTAAGACAAACATGACAGAAGAAGAAGAGGAAGAAGAGAGGGAGACAGAGACAGAGCAGAGAGATATTTTGTATGCATTGAGCTTACACATGTCACCATTGTTAAATCTCCTAGGGATACACGGTTGCCTTTCAGAGGAGCACCAGTGCTTTGTGTTATTCATGTGGTTATTGAAGAGTCTACTGCTAGCGTGGGTGTCTCAGAACAAAAAGATGGACCATTTTCTTTTCTCATGGCTGTGGATTTTGTTTGTCTGTGTGCAAATGATCAGATGTAGTGCATGAAAAATGACATGGTAGTGTCATCCTTTGGAAATATATAATAGTTTTGTGTACTTTTTGGCAGTATTTAGTACATGTTTCTGATACATTTAGCGTATTTTATTTCTAATGCTTTTTGCCTAGTTTGTACAGTAGTTTTAGAGTATAATTAGGTTCCGAATCTGTCTCAGTAATATATTGGCCCCTCTGTGTTAGAATAATCCTGTTTTCCACTGAGCCTTTTGTCCACCTCATGTCAGGAGCCGTTGCCAGTTGCATATAATCCCGCCACTGTCTCTTCACCTATTTACATATTCCTCAAGATAATTGGAGACACTGTAGATGTCTCACACTATTTCCTTAAGCCTGCGTCCAGACCCTGCAAGTTTTGGAAGAGAAGGGAAAGTAGTGAAGGACCGGGGGTTCGGGGAGGGGGTCGAACTGTATGGTCGTGACAATGTTTTTGTTTTGGTTTTTCCTTAAACCCCAAATGACACACATTTCCCTCTGAAAAGATAAGCCCTCAGTCAAAGGCCGCGGGAGATGTCTGGGACCCTGTGAAAGAAGTGGGAGAATTACCTACCAGGGGTCTGGCATGAAGGGGGGAGTGGAGAAAGAGGTGGGGGGGGGTACCCTTATTCATTAGTCCGTCTGGGGTCCAAGGCGGGGTCAAACAATGTGACGGTTGTTCTCCAGACCCCCAGACCCCGGCAGACACGTTTAATGGCCACCGTTTCCTCTCCAGACAGAGAGAGAAAGAGAGGGAGGGGGACGGAGGTGGGAGTGAAGGTGACAGAGGGGGATGGACTTGACTCAAGAAGAGAAGGATGAAGAAAAAGGTAAAGAGAAAAAGTGGAAACACTATAGAAATAGAGAAAGGAAAAAAACTATATGTATGAATTAAGGGGGTTAGATGGACCAGCACACGAGAGAAGAGACACATTTTTGGTTCTCACTCGGAGCACGTTAGTACCTGCCCTAGGAGAGAAACAGAAGAGCATTCCACCTCCGGATGCCTCCGTCTCTCTGTTTTTTCACAAGCTCAAAGGTTCACAGGTCACAATTTGGAACAATTATTGGGGTCAGAGTTCCTGGTTATTGTGGGTAAGTGGAATCACACAAATGTGGAATTTCATAGCCCACAACAAATGTTTAAAAGAACAACAGTGTCTTGAAAGTGGATGGTTTCCACTTTACATAAACACTTCAAGAGCACTTGACATAGCCATCTATAAAATCCAATTCAAACTTTTAATGATGGAGATCAACACCTGCAAACTAGGAGCGATGATGTGCAACTTCCCATCACTTATGGAAATGGAATGCAAATCGTATGTATATGGAGCTGTATTTTTGTTCCATATGTGCGTTTTAACCAAGGCATTTGATAATGTCAAAATGTCAGAGGTTTCGGTAATAGCTAGCTTTCTTTAAGTTCATTATATCCGCGGAGAAACGCTGCTCCAGGTTCAGTAGTGTGGCCCTAGGCAGAAATCAATGTCCGCAAAAAGGGTTTTTGATACCACAGCAAGTAATCAAGGTTACAGAAAAGGGCACACATTAACACAATTTCACTGAAATATGCAGAGTTCATGTGCATATGTTCCGAGATTAAATCAAAAACTCAAATGTCAAGTGTAAATGCATGCAGATCCAAGCAAATAGGGCAGAGAGGCTGATATTGATACTATGGCTGGAAGGCTCAGCGAGGTACGAGATACGATTTCAGGTAATGATCAGTCAGTGAATGCGAATCAAAAAATGACTAATGCTTGATATTTAGCCTCTCCCAAGAATCAATTATTGTATTAATCATCTGTTATGAAGACACGAATGTCATATAAAACAATTTAGATGTTAGAAATATCATCTACTTGAATTTGTAGCCCAAAACCATAGAAAGAACCAGACTCTTAACTATAGAAATGTGTAAATTTATATACTGTAAATTTATATACTGTACATGTAAATCATATGTCATCAAAATTAACACATGCTCTGAACAAAGCATAATGGATAAAATGATTTCAATCTAATGGACTGTTTTTTTTTCGACCATTTACAATGGGGTTTACGATGGAATTAAAAGATATAACATTAACTACCTAGGTATCCTTTCCTACATCCATCTCTAGAGGTTCCCTTAGTCCCTAGTGTGAAAGGTAGTAATTTGTCACTTTACGCCGGCTCCAATTAGATTAATTGCATTAGACAGGCTAGTTTAGTGAAACCCCCTCCTCTGGAGCAGAGAGACATGGGTTTTCTGTCTTCTTTTCTTCTCTCCGTCCTTTATACGCTGTTTCTATCCCCAAAGGTTTTAGTCATGATCTTGAAAGATTTTGTGATCCACTGTTGAATCATATATTGTAAATAGAAGGAGCAGCTTAAATGAATGTAAGAAAATACTTTTACTTCTGCATAAAATATGCTTTTCCAAGTGTAGTTAAACATCCAGGACACCAATTATTTCCTTGGAATAACTATGATATTTAAGGTTTTTTGTTTGTTTGTTTGTTTGTTTTATCAAAACAGCAATAAATCACCACAAACAGATACCTGCCCTACCCACCTACATGTCTCAACCGTGCTGAAGACACACAAAAAAGAACTTGTTCCCCCATAAAATCATCCGTGTTCTACACCTTCCTCTTAAAAATCTGGTGGCCAAAACACATGTTGGTGCTGCCAAAGCCTTAGTTAGCGCTGCTCACCCTGCTGACTAGAGCAAGAAGATTAGGGGTCATGTCAGCTCCAGATTATTGGAGGATTTTACATTTATAAACCTGTGCTGGCTCTAATTTAACTGCACCTTCAGGGACCTTAAAGCGCGGCTGGAATGAGAGAAACAGATGTGGGGCCCTGTTAATGGGGAAATAGCAGCGCTGGGATGGCCCCGCAGTCGCTTGAAAAAAGCCCCCAAAAAAAAAGCTGTGGACACAAAGACAAGGCCAGACAGGCTCGCTCATGCCCCCATATGCTGCATCTTTGTCTCTTTTTCCTGTTCTGTTCACTTTCACGCTGTTTCTCTCTCAATCTCCTCGTTCCTTTCTTGCCACTTCCCCTTCCCTGCCCTTTCTCCCCCGTCTCCTCTTTTCAGGTGGAGCTTTGCTAGACCGGGCTGGGTTTCATGCCATGTACTGTTGAGTGGGTTCCCTGCCAGGCGCTCAGCGTCCAGGGATACTTGCCTGGCACTTGCGCACTGGACCAGGGCCCAGGCCTCTGTAGCTTGCGCTCTGGTCAGCTGGCAGAGCAGTTGAAAGTTAAACACCTTGGACTGTGGAATCAAAGGCATTGCAGTGATTTGACTTTGTACGATCTTCGCAGAATATTATGTCACAGAGTACTGAGTGCGAGGATGAAATAGAAAGAGATTATGGCATGTGAGACATTGTGTCCTACTGCCGTTGTACATTTCTGAAAAAGAGAGGGTTTTAGCCACAGGGCTGTTAGATCACTGCAGGTTAAATAATACTGACCGGAAAGAAAGTGAGACCTGAGATAAGACATAATATTCTTGCTGTGTGTAACTGACTGATTGTGCTTTTAGTGTGTTAGTGCCTATCTAACACCAAATGCTAATATTTCTGTGATATATCTCCCTCCTTTGGGTTTTCAGCCTGAAGTGGGTCGGAGTTTAAAGGGATCTGCTTCCCATTTGAGGGACCTCAGCCGTCACCATGCCTAATGACAGAGGGCACTGGATTCCTCTCTCTCTCTCTCTACGTCTGAGAAATCTCACCATGGAGGGACAAGCTACCACGGAGAGGCCTGTACAACTGCAGATTGCTGGGTTACAGAGCCGCCTTTACATCCATACAAAATAATGAGCACTATGTTGTGATATGCTATTAAAGATACCCTGTGGAGTTCTCTTATTAACAAATACAGCTATGTTTACATGTGTATTCTTAAGGCCTAACAAACGTGTTTAATGCGTTTCTTTCCACATTTAACATTTGCAAACCTACATCATGTTGACATCATTAGCACTGCTACATTTCTTTGCGTGTTGCTGCCACTAACTGTCAATCAGTGAAAAAGCGTGAAATCATCACATTGCTTGCGTGCAGAGAGGATTGTTCTGAGTAACGAGGAGCTGACAGAAATCTTATCTTAATTTGAAGGTCAATCTGGGTGTCATTGGCATATTGATAAAAGAAGAAGTTGTGTTTGTGGATAAGGTGACCTGACGGGGAAGTGTAAGTATAGAACCCTGGGGGGGCACTACAGATGAATGAAACAGAGCTAGGCTGATATTAGCTTATGGCAGATATATCATTATCAGTGTATATGATAAGTAACAGGACTTTGCAGGAGAAATGCCAACAGTATGTTTGATGTAATTTTGAAGTGTCACAATTTGAGAGCTCTGACACTGAAGTGTATTTTTTAACAGTAAAATATTCGGGTTGGTAGATGACAGTCCTTTAAAAAAACAGATTCAAGAGATCCTCATCAGATATGTTGCCACGAGAGACAGTAGAAGTATATGTTGAATATCTATGACAAATAAATTTAGCTTTTGCTTGTATTGTATTGTGTGTCAGTGGGACCATCAAGCTGTGACTGTACAAAGTTGATAATTATAAGCTGTCCCTTTAGATCAACTTACTCATAATGCTTCTGGCAAGTCCTCTTGTCCCAAAAGCGCAAAACGGAGTCATCCTCATTCACATAAAAATTGCAGCCATAACGTGCCCCATCACACACACACACGCATGCAGGGACATACACCCACTCGTCATACAGTGACTTGGTGTGAGAGGGGCAAAGTGGTGCCTCATCTGTGGCCAATCAGTGGTTCTGTTCCATATGGCACAGATCGGGAGGCATCACATGCTCGCCGGCTTCCCAGTCCTACTGCCAGACAGGCCTGTTAATTGGGCGACAAGATCAGAGGCAATATTACAAGCCAATTAAAGCGATCGGGACAGATTGCCAAGTGATGAGCTCCACTGCGTAATTGAGAGTGTGAAGTGCTTGTCGCCTCTCCTCTCTCTCTCTCTATATCTGTCTCTTTCTCTCCCTGGGTCCATCTGAATAAGTGATGAGACTGCGGAGGACTGAAACTAGTTAGCGCATTAGTGATGTCACTTGAGGCCCCTTCATCATTACTCTTAGAGCAGTACGCAGTGGATTTGGGTAAGAGGATTTGCTGCACAGCCTCACTTTAGCCGTTACTGTAGTGAGTGGGCCCATGGTGCTGATGTACCAGCATCAGAGCATAAGGTAGACATTATACAGCGAAACTAAGGCTCTCTCAAGACCCATCTATTCAAGTTTGAGAGATTTGTTGTTTCATGAATCTCTGTTTTGTTTGTTTTCTTCCGTTCTCCTGTGATTTGAGATCGGCTGTGTCATTAGTTTTTTTTTTTTAGTTAGTTTATGTGTGTGTGTGTGTGTGTGTGTGTGTGTGTGTGTGTGTGTGTGTACATGCATATATGTGTGTGTGTGTGTGTGTGAGAGAGAGAGAGAGAGAGAGAGAGAGACTGATCCATATGACAGCTACTTTAATTTGTTCTGGGAATATTGTTGTACTGGTGCAGTCCACTGGGTAGCACCTGCATGCCAAGTTTGCTTAATCATGCAAAAAGAACAGCAAAATGCATTACAGATGTCAGACTGCGTCCCGATAGAGACAAAGATTTGATAAACACCTTGAACCCTGAGAGAGCAGTGGTGCACAATTCATTTTTGTGGCGTTCAGGTAGATCTACTTCTCACCAGAATATGAGTTCTGCTCCTGATATTTCGTACATTAGCTAATCAGCATCTCTATCTTCCTATTGTATTTGTTGTGTTCTTTGTTTTTTTAATGTGAGGAGGAACGCCTCCATTAAAGCTGGGGTAGGCAGTTTTATTTTGGCTTCATTGGGCAAAAAATACATAATAAGCTATCAGTATCAAAATGAGCTCCTTCCATGAGCTAAAAGCCTGCATGGCTTCCTGGCTTTCCTGAGCTGGTTATTTGTTTATTTGTTACTAATGTCCAGTTAGCTGGGACAGAAGACTAAGCAGCTGAACATTCAGTTTTGGCAGCTTTTATTGTGCCAATGTTCTTAAAAAGAAAAACATAAGGTTCAGTCACAACCAGGAAAGATCACAATAGTCCAAGAACAACCTCTCGTGGAACAAGGAGAGATTCCATCGAACCCAATACAAATTACAAACCTCAGCTTGGATGGGAACCAACAGAAAAATCTCACAGACTAGAGAGAAATAACAGTTTTTTAATGTCAATGTATTGAGCTGTTGGAGACCTCCTGAGAATTTGAAAACAGCTGATGAAACACAATAGTTACTGAGATATGTTTTCATAAACCACTGGCAACAGAGCTCATTGACTGTAAGCTCCTTGTGATTATGTTATGACACTTATGACACTGAAGACTTATGTTTGGCGATAGCTCCATGTCATGTGTGGTTTGGAGGTAGCTGGTATTTAGCGTAGCTCAAAACCAAAGTCTATGCCCTTTGCTATCTGTCTCTCTCTCCCTCTGTCTCTCTATCTCTCTCTACCACTATCTGTGTCTCCCTCAGCCTCTCCCACATCCCTCCATAATACCACGGTAGCCCTTTAATATCCAACGGCTGTGATTATCCAGTCAAGTCAGAGATTTTCTCTGATATTTTCCATCTGATTTTTAAAACTAATGGGGTGTTGGTGCGTGTTTTGTGTATGATACACTTTTTAAAGGATTGTAGGGGCTCCCTCTGAGGGCTTGGAGCCATTTCAAATAGCAGCTAATGCTAGACTCAACTGGCTTTGTTTGTTTTAAAGAGGGGAGACTGACATTTAGTGGCTAACCAAGGGGCGAGGGAGAGAACATGAAAGTGAAAGTTTCGTTTTTAAAAAGAAAATGCCAGCCTAAGGTTTCTGTTGCAGGCAGGTTGTCGTACCACACACACCCTCCCAAACCGCATGCACATGCACATGCGCACACACACACACACACGACTGAAGTCCCAAACGTAACGACCATTTTCAGTTTTCCCCATCAATCTTAAATGTCCTGCAAGGTGCATCCTTGTCACGTTTAAGCACACTTCTCTTTAAATGGGCCATAACTTTAAAGGGAGTTGACACCAACTTCCCATTACAAAACAGTTACAACTTTCACAACCTTTTTTATGAGCTTTATTGACAACTCTCCCTGCGCGGAGCAGCAGCAGTTCAATAGTTGAATTGTCCCTCTTTCGTCTTTTCCCTCCGCTCGTACTGCTGATGTTGTTCTAGTGCTACTCTGGGAATAAGAGACCTCACACTGTGGGGACTTGTAAAACCACTGTCATGTTGATGGGGAGACTCAGCAGTGTGTATGTTTGCGTGCATGCGTGTGTGTGTGTGTGTGTGTGTTCAGACTGTGTGTGCGTCTTTGGATGTGGATATGAGCACACTGCGGAGACCAGTAAAATGCTGTCTGAATGAAGTCCCAGTGCAGCGGTGGTGAGTAGTGTTTGATGGCCATGTGATTTGTTTGTTCAGCCCCAATGGCCTTTTCTCCGGGCTGAGGGAGGGAGAGAGAGGGAGGGAGAGAAAGAGAGACCAGGAGAGAGGGAGGGCTGATCGCTTCACACCTTCTCCCCTCCTAGCCCCACCAATGAGCCATTTAATCCTCCTTCCTACAGCTAAATCAACACCTCTCACACACTCCTTGCTGGTTCGGACCACCACTGCGGACTGTCTGCGGCTCTATCTGACTGTCTTGGTGGGGCTTCAGTTGTGTGTGTTCAAATGTATTTTTTGAATATCTGTGTTGGTATTGGGTGACAGTTATGCCTAATGGACATGCAGTATGTCCCTTCAAGATAAAAATGTGAGGTGCTTCACTGAGTCGTCAACAGCATGCATTGAATCGTGCCGTCTTAAGAAATGAGACTGTAGCATCGTGATGGAGATAAAGAGCGTGAGAGAGAGGAAGAACAAGCGGGCAGAGTGTGTGAATGAAATATACTAATAATGGAGAGAGAAAGGCCGAAAGCATCAGAGCAAAAGAGGGTTGAAGAGAGGATGGAGGGCTTTTGATGGGTACTGTAGCTTGTGGGCGGCACATTTAGCCCGGTGTGGTAATTGTGTCTCTGGGGTGAGATCCTTGGACCTGATCCTGGCTGAGATCAGAGAGCGAGGCAGATCACTACAAAGCAGAAGAAGAAAGAGAAAGAATTAGACAGAGAGAGAGAGAGAGAGAGAGGTGGAGCAAGGGAATGCTGCATGTGCTTGCACTCATATGTAGGTTGACGTCATTGTCAGAGTGAATCAGTGCATGCACACCTTTATTACCATTATTCCACGTTTCACTGTGTCAGATAGAGTAGGTGTTAACTGTAACAGTGAGTCACTTCAGTTAAATAAACTAAGTGGATGGATCAGTTTAGATAGCACCCCACACGGCAACACATACTGTAGGTCTTTCTCTCCGAAGACATTTTGACATGTCACAGCAGGAAAAGCACAGGTGTAAATGATAAAATGAATGATGGCTGAATTCCATTTAGCTGCTTCAGTTTCAGGGTCCTGGTGTTGTGCATGCTGGCTCACTGTCACACTGTCACGGCTCACTGGGTTAATGTTATTAGTAACACCTGTGCTGTTCCTACTATGACACATCAAAAAGTGAAAAAGGCCTATTAATTAGCTGTGACCTTAAAGGATAATTCTGGTTACAACTTGTTTTTTTGTTTTTTTGCAGTTTTGGTCATCGTTTGTGTGGCAACACTGCTAAAATGAAGCCATGATCAGTCAGACGATGTGGTTTAGAAAATCTGGTTAAATGGGTAACCTTAATAAGTTAAACTGTTTTTGACTTTTAATTCATAATTACATTTGAATTAATTTAAGTAACAGTAATTTAACAGTAACACCGAATGGGTTTTCACAGATATAAAATTAGCTAACTAGATAGATCAGAGTAGACACCACACACACCGGGGATGCAGCGTGTATTACGCCACAGAATCAACAGATTAATTACCTGTGATCTTAACATGTAAAATAAACAATAGTAAGTCTATTTTAGTGCACCTCCACATACTCAGTGCACTTGCCCCGCTCAGCTAATGTGTGAAAAGCTGTGAAAAGCTGTTCTGGGCTATTTTGTTGCGAGCCAGTGTACAGAGGGGCCACTACTTTGCTCCCTGCTGAAAGACCAACATACTCTCATGTGAAACACCTCCTTATCTCCCTCTCCCAGAATGACCAGGTTTGTTTCCCTGCAGGCCCACCAGCACACACACACACACCCACACACACACACACACTCATACTCACACACACACACACACACACACACACACACCACCCAGGGAGCAAGCAAGACTGTTCACAGACACATGCTGATGCACACATAAAAGTGTGTACGAAGTCGGACAGATTCAGACACACAAACGTACATGTACCCTCTCTCCATTCCTCTCTCTATCTGGTGACAGCAAGAGAGCGAGGGGAAACGTGAGCGTTGGCGGTCCAAGTGCCTTGGTGTCGACTGACAGATATAATTACAGGAGCGGTCTCTAAAACCTCCCTCCTCCTCCCTCCCTCCCTCCTTCACCCCCACCTCCTTTTTCCTCTTGCTCCCCCTCTACCCCCCACCTCCAACGCCACTCTTACCCCCTCGGCCCTAACCATTATTTATTTTAGCAGCTCCAGCCCGCTTCAGAGGGCTCAGCAGCACTCACAGGGCCCCTGCCAAAAAGTGGCTTTCTGACTGAAAGCTTTCCAAACAAGCTCCGCTGGTCCATTTGGCCGAGATCCAACGCTGTGCGGTCTCCCTACTACCGCTCCCTCTCCCTCTCTCTCTAAGAAAAGAGGGAGAGAGGGAGTCTGGTTTGCATTAGGATGAATATGTGTGTGTGTAGCCACATGTGTGCCCATACTTCTACAAGTCTTGTGCGTGTGTGTTTCTGGCGATCTGACCCAGACCCAGAGTGATGGTCCCTGGAACCTGAAGCCACACCATGCTGTATAAACAATGAGCGGAGTATTTACACAGAGCTAAGAGAGCAGGAGACTGCGGCTCCTCCAATGCATCACAGCAAAGCCATGCCTCTGATACTACACAGACAACCTGTTTATGGCCTTGTGTGCGTGTGCGTGAGAGAGAGGGTGAGAGAGACCCTGCCGGGACCCTTCTCTGGTCTACCTCCCTCCCAGGTATCTTATCACTGTCAGCAAAGATAGGAGTATATGGAGGAGCTGCTTTAATGGCCCCTCAGATAAGTCTGTGTACAGGAGAGCGAGGTGGCCAGATAACACATGATTAGATTAAAAAAGGTGGTCAGACACTGGAATATAATATGCTCCATACTGCTGCCAGTCAGCACATACATATGGAGAAGTGCCTTACAACTGACTATTGTTTGATATTCTTTGATAGAAAGGCCGATATGAGACTTTATTCGAAGCTGTACATTTAGAAATCTAAACCCCTTTTTTCATTTAACAAAAGAAGCCAAAGTCCTCTGATGTTAACTTTTAAAGCAGCCAAATACAATTATTTTAAATTGACATAAAAAAAATAAATAAATCTGGAACTATCTGATCAAACAATAAGTAAAGAAGATTACCCGATGTTTGACACCAATTCACAACACTTGACAGTTTTTGATACAGGGTGCAACAGACAGATGCCGGTTGTAAAGTGTTGAAGTTCAGTGTTCAACTCTTACAAGATGAGCTTCATAAGAGAGAAAGAGAAACAGTCAGCGAGATAATGAGTATGTGTTTGATCTCTGTTTGTGTGTGTGTGTCTCATGTCATGGCATTTGTGTGAGACGTCGCAGCTGTCCACCCTTTCAGGAATCAGGAACCAGTCCCAATCTCACCTGACCTCCCGTGAGCGGTGGAGTGTGACCACATACGTGCACGTATACACATGTAGACACACACACACACACACACACACATGCATGCACAGGCCCTAGAGGAACAGAGCAACAGGACACACACTCTTCCCCAGGCCAGCAGAGAGGAAGGAAGTAAGGGCTGGTGGTCACACAGCACACCAACGGTAAACCTGCCTATCACACACTACAGGTTGTCGTCTCCTTTCACCAGTCTAACCTCCAAATTGAATAGACGTCATAATGAAATATGTGGAGTAATGCATTTTTGATTCTTTTATTTATTTTTTTTAATCAAACATGAACTAGTTCTATTCATCATCATGAAAAGTATTCACATCACTGATGCAGTTCAGCTTGGCTTTGAAACTTTGACATTTGATGTGGACACTTCAAATCTCTCTACTACTCAATACACTTTTAATAACTCTAACTCTTAATAATATAATAACAAATAACTCTTTGTTAGTGGATTTCTGAAAGTGGATGAAACAAACTTTTTAATACTGAAGACATTTCAGAGTTTTGGGTAAAAGGTGGCTTTTTATTTTAAATGTCCTGAAAAGCCAAAGCCCATTGATCAGGAATAAGTATACTTTAAACCTTGAAACTTTTTATGTGTATGACAGCAGTCACTTGGAGCTTTTAGTACAATCAGCTGAAATATCATCACTGCAAAATGTTCACCACAAAAACTCTCTAAAAAATAGTATATCATTCAAACTCAAATGCAATAGAAGTCAGCAACAAAATGAAATAAATTGTCAGAAATGTGAAGTCTAAAACACTGTACAGCATTTCACTAGCAAGGACCACGACACAAGAGATTGGTGATTTTAAAGGTTAAATGAAATAAGCTAGTATAGGATGTTGAGGATGGGTGAATGCATGTGAGGAAGGGGATGAACCTGTTGGAGGAAGTTATCCGTTTAGGCCGGTCTGGGATGGGTGTATTGGAGGCCGGGGAGGAGGACACTGTGTGTGTGTGTGTGTGTGGGGGGGGGGGGGGGGGGGGGTCTTTATTTTGTATGACTAATTTATTTAATATTGTGTAATATTCATGATACTCCCAACATTCGGTGGTATGGTTACGGAGGCACAGCCGGATGAAATGTGGTAAATGTGATTGTTTACTGTTGCTGAATGACAGCAAACAAGTACAGCCATTTGAATGACTAACTAGTTTTATGACACCAACAAAAATGTACAAAACTGGAACAGCTGGTTTTACGGGTGCGCACACAATGTTCATGTTAATTACCAGCGTTTACAGAAGCACCGACTGAGCGATGTCGCAGAACAGAGAAGTGATTGTTCAGCTAGTTAGTTTGCAGTTGCTGTTTTATCAGAGGGGTCAAGGCTGCCGGTTATTGTGCGAGCGCAGCCACTGGTCCTCTGCTGCACGTAGATGACTGTAATGAGCGAAAGGTTGGCGTCGCTGATAACTGTCAGTGAACCGGAGTGTCACCGCTTACATCAATCATTTCTCAGGCCGTTCAATTCACCCCTTTGTGTCCATTCTTCTCTTCCTCTCTTCCTCCGTTTTCTTTCCCTTTTCTTTTTTCAATCTTTTTATTACCCTGCAATTACAGCTTATCTGCAGTGGTAAACTTGGCCCCTCCACTTCCTTATCTTTCTGGCTGGGCAGAGCAAGGGTCTCTTGAGTAAGAAGACAGGGAGGACAGAAGGAGGGGGGGGGGGTGAAAATAAGAAAAGTCGAGAGACCTCAAGCAAATGAATGGGCAAGTTGCAGAAAGGAAGCAGGCTTTACTTATGACTTCCTACCCTCCCTTCTCTTCTGTAGCAGCCAGCACAATACATTTTCTTTTTATTTTCACCCTTTCACACTGCTGGGCTGATAATGAGAATAGCTGGATTATATGGATTAATTCACATTTACTGAATAGTTATAGTATGAGGTTAAGGAACTTTTTACTTGCACTAAAATGATTGAAAAGTTGCACTTTATCAACTAATCTGCCAAGTTAATACACATTTGCATGCTCAAATATTAACCCACGTTTTACCATCAATGCTTGTATTCAAACCCATTCCTTTTTCCTTGGACCATCCCCCATCATCGCCTTCTTTCACTCCCTATCACCCCTCCTCAGTGTCCCCCTCTCTGTTGTCTTGGCTGGTCAGTGCGTTTGTGTGTGTGTGTGTGTGTGTGTGTTTGAAGGGCCACTGGGGTTAGGGAGTAGACCTTGGCCTTGTGGTCTGACCCCAGAGAAGAGACTAGTGTCTGGGTCTGAATGCCCTGTCTGACCCCGCTGTCACAGCCTGTGTGTGAGTGTGTATATGTGTGTGTGTTTGTTCCTCTCACAAGATGCTTTGTGTGTATGCCTATGTGCGTTCTGTATATGTGCACATATGTCTTCCTGTGTTTGCATGCACGCACCCTCTTATACCCATGTGTGCATGCATGTGGGGCACCTATTTATATTTAACTATTTGCATGTGTGCATACACACATGGGCATATCTGTGCTTGTCTGTGTCTTTGTGTGTGTGTGTGTGTGTGTGTGTGTGTGTGCATCATCAAACCCTCCCACTGTGTGTTGGGGGGGGGGGTGCAGGGCTCTGGCCAGACGAGACAGAAGTGACAGGTATTGATCATCGCTGTTCCAGTCAAGCAAAGACCCTCTCAAGCCTGTGTGCTTTGGGGAGAGTCTTGTCTGCATCCAGAGGGAGAGAGGGACAACCACAATCAATGTCAGATCCTCCTCTCAGAGCGGCAGGGTCCGTCTGGATTTACCTCTCCTTTTTGTTCCTGACTGACAGCGGTAAAATAAGACATGTCAGTAAACGAACATCCAAACAACAAACACATCAAAACGTCCATTTTTGATTTTTTTTTTTCAAAAAGATACAGAAAATGGGATTAGAGGAAACAATGGTGACAAAATGCAGCGAGTTCTGCAAAAGATCTTTCTAGAATAAAAAAAGTCGTTTGAAAATTGACACTAGCTCTTATTTTGACTTGATGTGATGCTCAAACTGTGATAACACAAAATTACATCTCTCTGGGCTAATTGGCCTTATGGAAAGCCACCTAACAAATAGTGCAAAGGAGTAGAGACTATGACATTGTTTTCGGGAGGGAGAGTTGCATACCTCAGGCTTTTCACAGAGTCGTCCTCTGCGCTCCACAATCCCCCATCCCACCTCCTTGCCCTCACCCCTTCCACAGACAAATTGATTTGCAAGGGTCCGGAGCTGGCGAGCCCTCAGAGCACCACCTTTTTTGCATACAGAGCGCTGCGGGGATAGCACAATGACTTGGTCCAACAAAAGACGAGAGGAGAGAGGGATGAGGAGAGAGAGGGAGAGGGGGAGTGGGGGGGGGGGGGGGGGGGGGGGGTTTGTAGGAGTGGTGTGTGTTTGCGGGTGGGGGTTGGTTGCACCAGGCCAAACTCAGCAGGACAGAGAAGAACTGGCTGGTTCAGAGGTCCACGATATCGACTAACACACACACACACACACACACACACACACACACACACACACACACACACACACACACACACACACACACGGATGCTGCCATGAACTCATTCACACACACGCAAATAAGCACACATGCACACAGACTCACACACTCACACATGCACACTCCAGTGCCCTCATGCCCTCAGCCCTCCCTCCTTGTCCCTTTATCCCTGTCTGGTTGGAAAGGTCAGTGCATGTCTGGGAAAGGGGGTCCCAGGATCCCCAAACCCCTCCATTCCACACACACACACACACACACACACACACACACACACACACACTGGTAACAGTCCAGTCCTTTCATTTTTATGTGAATTTGCAGCAATACACTAATATTATACAAACGTAAAGATAAAATACACACAGCAAAGTACCTTTGGTCATGGTGTGAGGGGGTCTAAGAGAAATGTATGTGCGCTGGTCAGCATCAGCTGAGCCCCCCCCCCCAGACAGTGCACCTCCCTGTTACCCCAGCCCACTCCTTCCCCCCTGACCTTAGTGAAAGAAGAGAGTGAACACATTCAAATGGAAAACATAGTCCATTGTGATCAGTGTTTTGTCTCCTCACGATGTAAATAGCTACACTGGCCAGTAAACAGAAATGTGCAATAGTAGCAACGGCAGATAACAACGCAGCCGCTGTCAGTGATGTCACATCCACCATCATGTGACAAATGGTATTTTAGTTACACTTATGCAACATTACATTACAACACAAATGTGTGTGTGTGCTTGTACAGTAAATGTATCTCTGCAACTGTCCACTCTCCTCATTACTATAATAGAGTAGTAACATATTTAGAATAAAGTACCATATGCACACACGCACACACGTCTGCATATATGTGTGTGCATGTTTGGGTGTGTAGTGAGATGATCTGCTGTCTGGCTCTCTTCCTTTTCCCCCGATGCCCCTGAGACACTGCCCCATGCACACACTCTCTCACACACACACACACACACACACACACAGGATCGTATGCACACACACTCTACAATAGAGAGGGAAACCCTCTATATCCTTCATGAACCTCCCGACCTGGAGCACTATACAGCCTAACAGGGCAGGGTGAGATGGGGGAAGGAAGGTTGTGAGGAGGGGAGAGATCGCGAGCCCAGCTGGGGTGGGGGAGGAGAATAAAAACCTCCCTCACCCTCTGCTCTCTGACCTGCTGCGAGGAGGAGGACTCGCCATGTCTGGTCCACTACATGGCTGTGCATGAGTTGTCCAGCACTTTGCACTGGCAGGAACGGTGTCTCTGAGAGCGCTATGTATTCTGTTTTACTCAGCTGAACTACGCTATGATTTGCTGGACCATAATAAGAGATGTTGACTTCACCAAAAAGTCCCAAAATGTGTTTCAAAGAGTCACACGTCCCATGTATGCAGTGCAGTTTAGAGAAACCATCGTGGTGCATTTTAATAGCACAACTGTGGAAGGATGTTCAAATTCAGAACTATCTACATATTCTTGGATGTAACAAATACTATACTTTGCTACATTAAGCAACATTGCTACCAGACAGCAAGTCTGCCAATATTTAATACCAGACTTCAGTTTAGATTTACACATTCACTTTTTATGACTGTCGAGCTATTTTGAATGTTGATTTGGCACCTGCTGAACTTGGCTATTTTCATTTTGCCGTGACACTTTTTGGGCTGTTTGCAGTTGTTTCAACAGATAATGACACATTTTTTGAAAACTGAAGTATAAGGAAAGAGGACACTAAGGAAATGAGAACACTTTTCCTTTGCTTAGTCTCATTTTTGGCATCAGTGCCTCCAAGACTGCAGCCAAACAGTCTAATCTGTTGGTCAGAAGACTCACCGATTACTTACCTGCTTTGTTTGTACAAATACTGTACAAGCAAAACAAACAGGACAGGATGCAATGGAGGATGTTAAGTTATGCTACACCATACTGTCAAATATACATCATAGAGGAAATGATCAGACAAAACAGAGTCAAAAATCAGCTGAAGGAATTTACTTGTCCTTGAAGAAGATGTTGAACAGGTAGACTTGGTTACCAGGTGATGCACGGGCACTGTATGTTATGTTACCCGGTTTCATACTCCATGGTTCTGCTTTGATACACGACACTAAACCTTAGGATACCATGCAATATACTTCCAGTATCTCCTCTAGTGACAGTGACCCTCGCCTGTTACATGAAAATGATGCTGTGGCAGAGGTTTGTGTGCGTTCGCAGAGACAAAGCTGCTGGTTGCTGACTTCAGCGTGGAAGGGGTCTTCTTCTTCTTCAGTGTGCTCTACGCTCTGAGAGCAGCTGCCTGGAGGGAGAGAAGCACAGACAAAACATTGACATCAAGGACAAATACACTGATAAGTCACGAAGAAAGAAAACGAGAGTGGGAGAGAAGGTGAAGGCTATATTGTGTCTGAATATGTTTGTCTGTGACACTGATGGAGTGCAATCGCTTTGTCTGTGTCTGTGTTTGTATGTGCTTGTGCCTGTGCAAGAATGTGTATGTTTGTGTGTGTGTGTGTGTGTGTGTGTGTGCGTGTGTTTTAAAGTGTGTTTATGTTTACATATTTACACATCAATGCTTTCAGCGGATGGGACACAGGACACTCGTTGGTCTTTGGTCCACGAGGTGGTTCACACACACACACACACACACACACACACACACACACACACACTCGCTCACACACCATTAGGGTTCCTGCTGGTCCTGCCCCTGATCTGGGTCAAGGGAGACCCCATTCAGGTCCATTCCATCCCCCCAGAACCCCCTGCTGCTTCTGTGCTCCATCCCCATCCCAGCAGCCTCTCACTCTTCCATGCCAGGGATTGTTTCCAAAGATTAGACTTAATATGAATATCCATAAACAGAATGGGACTCCCAGACTGTGAAAGCTATCAAAGACATATTTGCATCTAATCCTCAAAGAACCCCCCTCCCACCCCTTACAGAGAGCTCGCTACCCCCTTTCGGCCCCCTGAAAAAATCCTACTAAACCTCCCCCGAAAAAACCCTCAAACCTGCCATCCCCCAGCCCCAGAAACCCTCCCCTCTTGCCCCCCGGACCATCCCATCCATTCCCCAACCGTTGGGCCAGACAAGACCAGACCAATTCTGTTGGGGATTATTTGGCTTAGTGATGAATAATGGATGACCATCTCCCCTCTGGCTCTCCACCACAGCAGCACCTCTCAATTGGCCTTGGCATCGAGCCATTCACTGGCCTGTCTGGATGGCTGCTTGGCCGGCTGGCTGGCTACCCAACCCAAGAGATCTGCACGATGATTGCAATATTGGGAAAGTATGGACAGAATATTAGTCCTGAATATTGAAAGAAATGTTGATATTCATTTAGTTACATAGTGTCAGATCTGTAATATGTGGGTTAAGGCAATAATTAACTATTAAGTTAAAAGCAAAACTTTGGATTTCCTTCAAAATATCGTATTTATTTTGGTGACTATTGTTAAAAAGGACAATGTACATTTTTCAACAATAAAAATCTTTGCATTTCATTTGTTTAATGCATTTGAATTCATCCTTCACACATATTTTCAAGTGTATCTCTCGAAATATTTACTAGAAAGTTGCTCACTGAACATGAAATTACTGAATGCCTTTCAATGAATTAAAATATAAACTGATGGTCTTGGACACTAAGTAGACCACGGGGGCAGAGAGAGTGTTGTACAGAGCGTGGGAGAAAGGCCTGAACATTGTCCTTGCCCTGAAAAGCAAGGAAGCCACTCTTCTTTTATTCCTCCTCTCATCCTTGTTTTGCACTTTATCTCTTTTCATTCGCTCCGCTCTCCGTCTTATTTTCAATGGAGCACTTGGGGCCAAAGAGATGTCAGTGCTGTGGATACACACACACACACACACACACACACACACAAGGACACACCTGGGCATAAGAGCGCCAGCTGAAAGGAGACAAGTTCATCCAAAGGGCCTGGCTAACAGTAACACAGGAGGGGCCAAGTCCCATTGTGCCCCAGGTCCGCTCAGAAGCTTCTTACCCCTCACTCTTCCTGAAGACAGGCTCCCAAGGTGCAATTCGACAAGATGTTTTTTGTACACTCATTATTTGTGACCCTTTTTTGTCTTTCATTTTCTTGTTTTACGGCTTTGTTTGTTTGTTTCTTTCAGGAGAGGGTAGAGTAGCCTTGGGTCTTTTGACGACAGCTGTGCTGCCGAGCGCTGCATAGAAACAACACAAGTTCAGCACAATGACTGACAAGCGCTTTGTAGGACAGGAGGCCCACAATGAATGTGTCCCCACTAAAGACCACCGGTTGGCCCCATAAAGACCAGAATATTAGAGGCTGCCTGGTCCAAGAGAGTCGACTGCACTCCTGCGACCCCCTGGAGTAGTGTGGACAACTGCGACCTCCATCCTGCAGGATGGCGATATGTCGGCAAGCCCCCCGAAAATGTGTATGTGAAGTGTTAACTGGACAGACAAATTAAAGACCAAAACAGGAAAGAGAAGGTGCGGATGAGGTTGAAAAAGTGTAGGTTGACAGTGTGCATGTCTGAAAGAGAGAGTCAGATATAAAAAAGGGAACAGAAAGAGCAAAGAGGGAGTGTATAAAACATACAATATGGATGACACGAACTCCCTCTCTCTCTCCTCTCTCTGTGACAAACACACTCTTTGATCCTGACATTACTCAGATGTAAGTAAAAAAAACTTCCAACACATACAAGCTCATACACACAAACTGTAAATACTGCAGGCAGGAGGAAGTATGCACAGGGTGTAACAAGGTCAGCCTGGCAGGTCAAGCATGTGACCATGGCCCTGCAGTCCCTCCCCCCTCCCTCTCTTTGACCCCTGGGCCTCAGGAATGAACCAGGAGTGAACCAGGAGTGAACCAGGAGTGGCGCGGCAATTCTCAGAAACCTCCTGAGCCCTCTCACCCCTCAGCCTCAGCCGGTCTTAGCCTCTGTCACCCCTGCAGCAGCTGGAGCGGCTCAGAGAGCTCTGCTGGCCCCCTCAGTACCACCATATACACCTTTAATACATACAAACACACAGAGGGACACACATGAGAATACGTATTAGGTCAATATAGATAAGAAGGGATGTGGAAAGTCAACATGTGTAAACACAAAAGAACTATACATGTGAACAGGATACAACCAAGGCTGTAGGTCCAACCCTATCACCACACAAGATATCAATGTTGGAGGATTTTGCAAAACCAAGGCATGCTTTCAATTATATTTTTCAAGCCCAATGCCAAACATTTTTTGCATTTTTCACTTTATACAATATCTATGCATGGCAACCACATTTTGGTCAGGGAAAGATTGTGGTTATGGAAAATAAACTATGGTTAAGGTATGATTAGGGTTAGGCAACTAAAACCCTTGGTTAAGGTTAGGGAAAGGTAGTGGTTATGGTTAATAGAAAAGGAGAACATCAATATGGCACTCCAGTAATTTCATATATACTGTATATCAATGCCATAAAGTTGAGGGACTTGCAAGACACAGATTTTTAAAAAAGAGCCATTAAAATTGAAGCAGCAGAGTTTGAGATACTGTCACTTTAGTTAAGTTTACGTTACTTTCTCAAGTATTGAAAGTTTATAGATCAAGACTCTAAAACACTGGATCCTAACTCAACTCAAAAGCATCTTTCATTTGACCCTCGCTGCCTGGTAAACTCCATGACCTACGTTTGTAACAAAGGCTTTCAGCTAAAAATGTCTTCAAGCCGTAATAACTCTCATAAATGGGGTATTTTATTTCTTTTTCTTTCTATTTGTTTTTTTCTTTTACATTTTCTTAATCATTAAATTGTGTAATTATATTTTCTGAAATCCGATCTCCCTAAGAGATGGTCTAAAGGCCACATCTACTTTACTGGAATATAAATCTGGTGGAGAACTGAATCCCATTTAATGTAATTTCATAGCCTAAAACCAGTCTAAATTTACAGCAATAGTTCAACATTTTGGGAAATATGCTTATTTGATTTCTTGCAGAAACTTAGATGAGAAGATCAATACCACCCTCACATCTGTCCGGTAAATATAAGACCACAGCCAGCAGCTGGTTAGCTTAGCTTAGCATAAAAACTGGAAACAGGAGAAACAGCTAGCCTGGCTCTGTCCAAAGGTAACATAATCCACCTACCAGCACTTCTAAAGCTCCTCTATTAACATATTATATCTTGTTTGTTTAATTTGTACAAAAACTGTGTGTGTGGAACTTACGTGTGGGACTATTTCTTGGCCGGAAGCAGTGACTTCCTGAAGTCAACGGTATAAATCATCTAACTCAAAAAAGAAGGCAAACAAGTGTATTTCCCAAAAGAAATGCTTTAAAGATATTAAAGATATAAGAATCAACCTAAAAAAAACTGGTGACAGGATCTCGGTTTCCTCTGTGGTAGCTACAATCCTGAACAAAACACATTAAAGGCAGGGAAAAATAGCAATAACAACAGAAGCCAATTGCTATATATTTTAGTTAGATATCAGCCGAAATCAATCACTCTGAAAATCCCAACTGTCATGAGTGACATGGTTTACAAGCTATAAATGATGTATTCGCTGAGTTACTGTCCAGCCTGAACTGACACTGAAATGTAGTGGCATAAAGAGGCCAGAGGATGAACTTTGCCTCTTTATTCACAGGACTGTAAACAGGCGCCCTACTGTCTCCCACTGCACACACAGCATACAGCTCACACACGCATTGACACACATGCAGGTGCACTGAAAAGCACACACAAGTCAGAGGGTACTGATAATATGACCCTGTTTTACTGGTCATATAAATTCTGCCTGTGGCGTTGCACCTGGAGAACACACACACACACACACACACACACTCATGACACAAAAATATGACGATAAGCTTACACTATCCCAGCCATATGCAGAGACATGCATGTGAGTGCACACACCCACATGTATGTATCTGCCTATGCATGTACTTGTCCACATGTAATAAAGCATGAACATACAGTTCTTGGCAGTGCTGGCACTAAGGCTTTAACAGCTAGAACATGGTGCCACTCTGAGCTCCACACCCCGCGGTTCAAGGTCAGATCAGCCGGTCTCTGGAATCTACTGCCCCTGCCCCGCCCCACCTCCCTCGCCCCCTGACCCTCCCCTCTCCTGCAACTACCCATGCTCTGGAATGAGCCACCCCTGCAGTGTGCCAAAGGAAACCCCTTCAGCGATAGACCAACCACATACTGATACTGTACAGTGCAGCTTTCATTGAAATAGCGCTGACCTGTACAAGGCTGGTCCTTATGTATTAGTGCACACACTGTACACAAACACACACACAAAGCAGCACGAACACTTGTGGCACTGGAAAATGACTATAATACAGTAGAGTATTTAGGAATGTCGACGTCCCAAAGGTCAGTAATAAAAGCAATACCTTAAGGCTCATATCTGATTGCGCACCATGAAACCAAAAGAGTCCACTCAATTATGGTCAGCCCACTATTCAAGACATTCCTTCCCCCTCACCCCTCGCCCCCTGTCCTTCTTTTTCACTCCAGGGTCAAAGTTTTCACCTTATCTGGAAGCCATCAGTCGTACCAGTCCCACCTCTGTGACTCATTTAGTTGAAACTGTTGCACGTCGTTAAAATCCCTCTCTCTAGGTCTGAGAAGTGGGGGGAGAAAAAGTCACACACATAGACATTTAAAGCAATACTTCACAAGCGAGGTAATCCGGGTCTCTGCCAAGATTTTCACTGCCAGTTACAGCGCATATTGTCTAGCGGGCAGACTACGACTCAGATGTTGTGAAGGCGAAGGAGGAGGAGGAAGGGGGATTCTGCTGTGATCCAGTTTACTATTTTGGCTGGGGCTTTCTTCTCGCTGTGTGGTCATGGGGGAGATCGGCGCAGCCAGCAGGCACTGAGGACACTGGCTGGCCACAGCCCGACACAGAAGCCACATGGCCAGAGAAAGAAAGAGGAGACAGAGTTAAGAGAGGGAGACGTGTAAGAAGGGCCAAGCAGTGCTATAGGGTGAGGAATGTGGGTGAGGTTATTCTGGTTTTCTCTTTAATGTTCTCACATTTTTTCACCTTCTGTCCTCGTCTCTTCTTCCTCTCCCTTGTGCTTCTCAAACACTTCCTCCTCGCTTTTGCACTTCAACTTCAGCCTGACCAAACTTAAACCTTGTCCCTCCATCCATCCCTCTGTCCCCCCACCCCCCCTGCTCTTTCCTCAGACAGACACAGCTACCCTCCTGGACGTTTCCTTTCTGCCGGCCTGCCCCAACAAAGGTGCTCAGTCATGTGAAACCTAATCTCCAGCCCCCCAAAACCTGACCCTTGACCCCTTCAGTCTTCACACAGCCAGAGGGGGAGGGGAGCCGGGGCAGGAAAGGGAGGCTTTTGGGAAAAGGTCACATTCCCGAAGACACTTTTGTGTACGCACGTGTGTGTGTCTATGTGTGTGTATGTGAGTGTGCATGCACCCAATCCATTATGTGGTTTGTGTTCCAGCATCAGCATGTGTGTTTGATTCTGTGTCTGCGCACAAAAGTGCATGAGGGGAAGTTTGCCTGTATACTCCTAACTGCCTTTTAAGTTTTCATGTATGTGCATGCATGTCTTTGTACAGTAGGTATGAGTGTGCACATGTATAGGCGCACTGTTTGCACGTATATGCGTGTTTGTGAGCACTTTCAGCCCGTAAGCATAGCTGCCCTTAGACAAAACACAGACTTTGTTTTCTAGCCGGGCCAGACCTGTAAGTCTTGTCTGGGCAGAGCTCCTCTCCTTCCACCCTATATTGGCAGTCCTCAGATCTTTGTGTCTGTGTGTGTGTGTGTGAGTGAGTGTGAAGTATAGTGTGTACATGTGTGAGACGCTGGGTGTCAGCTGTCCTGGGTGATTAGTGCTTTTATATTGTTCCAAGAGCCCGGACGGGCCCCCTCTTCACTGCACCACAGCACAGCTGCAGTCTGCCTCTCCATCTCTGCTCTTCAGCCTTCCTCTACTCACTGACACTCATGAGACGGGCTCCAGCCCAAGAAAAAATCAGCCCGAAACAGAGGCAAGAATTAGAGGAAGAGGAATGGACAAAGACACGTCGCATGACAGAGTGCATATAATATCGGGAATGAAGAAAAGGAGGGATGGGGGAGATAAAGAGGGATGGTCCGCTGACAGTTGACGCAAGGAGGAGACAGAAGCGACAGAGAGACCGAGGAAGGCAGAGGACTAGAGGGAGAGCAGCGGACAGGGAGAAGTGGCATATTAGGAGGATTAGAGAGTCGACTCTCTCCTGGACAGGATTTCCCCAGCTATGCCTGGGAGGCCTCCTGCTTTAAACACACAGGCAAGTCAGGACAGAGAGAGAGGTGAAGCAGGGGAGGGAGAGCAAAAGAGGGAGGGGGGAATCTTTATCTTTTCAAGAGTGTTTGTGAACTAGTTTTGATTAGCATAATGAACTAATAAATTCTTGCCCTTCAACAGAGAACCAGTGTATCCCCCTAAGACTTGCCAGAAATGAGAGTAACAAAAATAACACTTTTCATTTTCTCCAACATCTTGTTTTACAAATGAAAAACAAGTTTAATGAAGAAAACTATTCAAACAGGACTACAGGCGTTATTCCCTGCATGACCAACTTCTTGAAAACTCTCCTTTCAGCTAAAGAGCTGTGACTGTTGCTTTTACGAGTTAAGGACATATGTCTACACAAGGAGGACGAGGAGGGGGGCAGGGGATGGTAGGCAAGGGCCAAGAGCCTGCTATGGGAAAAGTATGTCTGCTATGCATGGGTTGTTTGGTGGCTGGATTTGTGGGCCAGAGCATTGTTGCTCTCTTGACATTGAACTTGGGAGATCGCAGACGAGGAGGGGAGAGGGGTAACCACCCTCCTGAACATTATAAGTGTGTATATGAACGAGAGCACACACTGGCTAGCAATTCCTCACTCCAAACACCCCCACTTCCTTGCGACTCTGCTTTATCTTAACTGTCAACACCTGGCCTAAGCAGGAACCTCTCTCTATCTGTGAACTTTAATCTGGCCCTGCTAGGCAAACAGCGCCGGGCTCGGACAAGGAGAGCGATTAGTCTGTCACGTTGCCCTCCAGTGCTTCAGCAGGGAGAGGAGGAAACAGGGAAGGGAGAGGTCGGAAGAAAAGAGAGAGATTGAGACATAGGAGGATATTTAAAGTTAGATACAGCATAATGAAAAAAAAGAGACAAAACAAGGAAGAATGATGAAGGAGAAAGAGACACAAAGACAGAGCAAAGGCTGAGAGAGTGATGTGGTAGGGAAAAAAAGAGATGGGGGGGGGGGGGGGCAAGACAGAGAGAGAGACAGGAGGAGATGGGAGGGTTGCTGGAGATATAACACAGACGCTTAGCTGACCTGACAAGGCCACAGACCAGAGATATGATGGTGAACTTCCACCCCCAAATGATGGGTGACTCAAGCTGAGCCATGCAAACACACCTGGGCATAATTCATCTAAACAAATATACTCACAGTGCACTCAAGTACAATGTAGCATTTATGAAATGGTCTGTGTATTTATGTGTGTGTGTGTGTGTGTGTGTGTGTGTGTGTGTGTGTGTGTGTGTGTTCTGGTGGTTCTGTCTACACCGAATAGTCTCCTTTAGTGTCTTTTAAAAAGACCACAAAAAAACAAAAGCACCAAATTCAGATATGTATGTAATACTTTTTATTTTTTTCAAGACAAAATGGCTGAGTGAAGAGAATAATGCAGACAACAGCTGAAAATAGAGTGGCATCTCCGTAACTGAAAAATAACAACAACACAATCCGTAAGTCGAGCAAGAACTCATGAATGTTGGTCAATGACCTTTGGTCATCAAACAGAGAAATTAAGCCATCACAATTCATCAGGAGGGAGAAAAAAATGAACTGATTTGTTTTGCGGTGACTCTGTTCTGAACAGAGCATACGTGTGTATAGTCATAATAAATAATGTCGACCAATGCCGTAGGTCAACTTCAAGTTCAGTTCAGAACAAATAGCTTGAGAGTAAATACAGAACACAGGATGAAATCAGGCTGAAAACTCAAATGTACCTCCATACCATCAGCAATAACATGTACCAAACTCTTTTCTTTCTATGATTTCCGTTATATTTAGAATATGCCTTGCATATGAGATGTACCATATTTAAATTATAAAGCACCATGGTTCTTTTGGCAATGAAAAAACAAAAAATAATTCAAAATAACAAAAAAAAAAACTGTAGCAAAAAAAAAAAAAATGCTTTTCAGATTGACGTTGAATTGATTGCATATGACAAAAGGTCTTTTTCAAAAACGGCTGGAATGTTATCAGGTGGTACATGTTCAAGGACAGTAAAAAGTTGGCTACCGAGAAAACCCAACAATAGCTTGTATTACTGCATATAAAATGGCAGGAGAGAAAAATATATAAAACAAACTAAAAAGATATGTACAACCACCTGTTTTTACCTCATTGTGGTCACTCCAGCGGGACTGCCTGAAAAGGCCATTATATGACCTCTCACCCTTGGGGAACACCACAACATTTTCTTTTTCAAAAACATACTTATTTTCAAGCATACAAATTATTCACACTATATTATCCTGCCAAATTAAGAAAATATACGGTGGCAGCTTGTTGGGATTTTTTTCACTACAGAAAAAAAAGGGTACATTGAAACCTTTAAAGAGTACAGGCAAAACAGTTAAAAATACAGGCTCCAACATAAATACTATAAGTGCCTACACTAAGTGAACATTAATTTCAAATACCATTCTAAATACAGGAAAAAAGTAGACCATAAATGTGTTTTGAACATAGGAACTTACATGAGTGTGCATTTTCCTATGTGTTTTAAGTTCTCTCTATATATTTATATATCATAAATCTCTCCCCAATGCAAATTTTTGTTCAACCTGAAGACTTGTGTATAGTAAAGGCAAAAAAGATGAAAGACATGTTCATTACAATTCATTACATAGTGATCAAGTCCCGGATGTCACCAAGACAGAAAAGAGAAACAACAATAAACAATAAAAAATAAAACAAAATTTAAATAAGGTTCTCCCCTAAAGATATTGAAGTGTTACTTTAAAAACTCAACAACACAATTTACTTATCTTTTTAAATCAAATTTGTAGAATTTGTATCTTTCTGTACTGAGCAGTATATTTCTATAGTTGGTATGAAGCAGGATATTTCTATGGCGGTTCCTGCATTGATACCCCCCAAGAGCCAAACTGATGTTTGGTTCCCAGGTGGACACATGGCTGGCAACAGTTCCTAGTTCAACTCTTTTTTTGTCTTTTTCGTTTTTAATGCAAAGCAATGACACCACACTAATCTGTCAGCATAAGAGCAAGTTTTCCCTTGAGCGTCCGACTGTAAACTGGGAAAATTGAACAGTGCACGTAGGTAGTCCCAGATCTGAAATCCGGTTCTCATTTTATACTCAACCGACTGTACCTCCGATTAGAGAGACAGATACAGAATCCAAGGCAGAGTGACAAGTGCTATATCATCGACAATGAAAGGGGGGTGGAGATAAAAAGTACAACTACCACAATGAGGTTTAGAACATGTTAACTGAAAAGAACACATAATGTGAAAATTTTACTCTTAAAAACTTGTGTGGGAGGGGTCATTTGTTAAAAAAAAAAAAATAAGAATTCAGATTCTTGACTTTTGATTTGGACTTCCATTTAAGATCGTTTCCCATGTGAGTTAATAAAAAAAGGTTTCAGATTACTTAAGGGTTTCTAAGATCTAATGCGGTAAAGAGAATAAGCGCTATAAGGACATAAACATTTGAATCGTAGAGACACCTGGTCAACCCACTCCCTGCCCGCTACCCTGACCCTTACCCTCTGACACCCACCCAAACCCCCACCACCCAAAATCTGTCTGGCTTAGAACGACTAAAACCCACTCTGTGGTCTTCACATGGCTGCTGGCTACACTGCCTGCTTGCTGACACTGAAGAAACATAATTCTGTGCTACTCACAAAAAAACCTGCAAACTTTTAATTTTCAAAGAAAATAAACACTCTGGAAAATTAAGAGCTTTACGTTGGTTAAAACAACTCGTCAGACTACCCTCTCAGTGTGGTACACATGTACCGGAAAAAACAAACGCCTAAACCAAAACTCTACACACCCATCTCCTACTCCTTTTTAGCATGTAACATGCCAGTAAACAGAATCATAATCTGGAGAATAACAATATACATGAGTCAGGCAGATAAATGATTTACCAGAGATACACATAATATTTTTTTTTTTTCGTTTTTGTTTCAGCTGGTTCCTTATGCTCTGCTAAGTCACAAAACGACGGGGTCGTACAGGTGCTTGATGCAAGGACCTGCTTATTCCATATGTGCACAAAAATGTCCTGTAATCTTCTATAGCTGAAACTCCGAGCTTATAGCAAAAAGGAGGATTAACTAATGCAGGTAAAATATCCAAGGCACTCTTTGTTGTCATTTCACACCATATTGTTAATTTCATTGCTGTTTGTCAAAGAAATATCTAATGGCGCTAGTGCCTAGCATTTCATAGGCAGCCCAATTTTCATATATATATATATCTTATCTCAGTCTTGCATGGAAAATCTTTCACAAAGATCAGTTTTAAGTGTGACCCTGCTTGTCTTGATGTTTTGATAATATGACACTGTCCACTATGTTTGAACACAAAACTGTACATGATATGTAAAACAGTATGTACTGTATGCAGCATGGGTTCTCATAACTAACTTTTTTTTTTATGTTGAAGAAATCAAAAGTATCAACAGCAACACATGTACAACCAAACCCACCAGCCGAGGACAATTTTCTCTCTAAGTAGCCAAAACACACCGAGCATGCTGTCCAGTTACAAAAAATACAAAACGTGTAAATTATTGCACAATAGAAAGGCTCAAAAAGTTTTGCGTTTGATGCAATAGTATTGCCCCAATGATGGATCATGCATTCAGCTTTTTCCAGTCAGGGATGATAACAGGGCTGTACCGTGTACTGGTGTCTAACCCTGTTGACCTTTCCCCTCACTTATTGGCCAGTTAGCCAGGGTCGCTTTTTAGCCCGGGGAGCTGAGAGGGAGCTGCCAGCATGCTGCTCTTTGCCTACTCAGTCTTAATGTCATTAGCCAGAGGGCGGTCGCTGTGCCACTTCTTCATGTGTTTCTCCAGAGTGCTGTATACACTGAAAGGCATGTGGCAGATTTCACATTTGTACACGTCCTTGCCCATCTGTCCGTGGGTCTTCATGTGGCGGGTGAGCTTTGAGCTCTGGGCGCACGCATAGCTGCACAGCTCACACTTGTATGGCCGCTCTCCAGTGTGACTGCGTCGGTGCACTGTCAAGTTGCTGCAGTTCTTGAACACCTTGCCGCAATACTCACAGGTGTCACTACGGCGGCCGTCCTTGGAGCTCGGCCTGCCATTCCCACTGCCGCCGTGGGGAGTGCTGGCCCCACTGCCGGTGCCGCTGCGTCCTGAAGCGGCCCGTTCCCCATCAAGCTCTCCAGGTGGAGTGGAGAAGCGCAAGCTGCCGTTTTCTGACGAGTGCTCAGATGAGGAGGCGAAGGGGGATTGTCTGGAGTCTCCACCTGTGAAGTTGATGAAGGGGTCCTTGAGTTGTCGTGAGGCAGCGTAGCCCGCTAGCCACTGGGAGTAGACGTTCTCTGTGTTTGGGATGGTGGGCGTGGGGGGGTCAAGGTCCTTCTCCACCTTGATGCGCTTGGACAGGGGACTGAGGGAACCAGGGCTCACCCCTCCACCCAGCAGCTTCCTGGACAGGCTGTCAGTGGATAGAGGTCCCAGGCCATTGATGGTAGTGGTGGTTCCATCATCTGCTCGGTCTGACTCCATGGCCAAGTCCTCATCACCAGGCTCCCGGGACGAGCTCCGGCGGTGTGGGTGCAGGGCCTCGCTGTTCTGGTGGTGGCGGGCCCCTTCTAGCCGCAGACTGAAGCGATAGTCATTCATTCCCTCTCCTTCTTCGACTCCGGGCTTACTTTCAATTCCCTCCTCGCCCTCCTCCTCTTCTTCTTCCTCTTCTTCCTCCTCCTCTTCTTCCTCCTCTTCCTCCTCCTCCTCCTCTTCCTCCTCTTCTTCTCCATTTTCAGACATCAGGCCATTGTTCTCACTCTTGAACTTGGCCACCACTGACTTGAGAGCGTCTGTGGCACTGCCCATCAGCTCACTGGTACCAGGTTCAGGGGAGCTTGCAGTCGAGAGGCCGTCATCTGACTTGGCATTAAGCGCCGAAGACTTGCTCTGACAGTGCGTCTTCATGTGTCGTTTCAGTTTGCTGGCCTGGGTGCAGGCATGGTTACAGAGGTGACACTTGAATGGCTTTTCCCCTGTGTGGCTACGCCGGTGGACGATAAGGTTGCTCTGGAACTTGAAGGTCTTCCCGCAGAACTCACAAGACTTTGACTTGAGAGGTGTGCCCGGTTGGACCGCATTGGATACAGGATTGGGGGTGGAGCGTGAGCCAGAAGGTGACTGAGAGGTGGAGAGGGGAGGTGTAGCTGAAAATGGAGGCTTAGAACCTGGCTGGAATGGCTGTAGCAGCCGTTGCATAGGGCTGGGCCTGTTAGGGGAGAGAGGTGGGGAAGCCCCAGTGGCATTCCCAGCCAGCTCACGTAGACGTCTAGAGAAGTCCATGCTCGGAGGGGCTTCTAGCGGCACTGAGTTAAGCCTCATCACCCTGTCAAAGGCGCTGGGATGGTGGGTTGCCAGGGCCAGGTCATCGGGGCTGAGGTGGTGGCGGGGTGGCGGGCTGAACAGCGGTGGGGTTCGGGGGTAACGGCCCTCACGGGGTGTGGACGCTGAATCCCGGCCAGACCCAGAACCCGGCATCCTCAGAAGGCTGTAAGGACTGCCATCAGCCAAATGGACAGCATGGAGGGGAGGCTGGGAGGAGGCACAGTCACCCCCCATCCCAGGAGCTGCAGCCACGCGGGGGGTGAGGGGGCTACCAGGTTCGCTCTCCAGATAGATGCGGAAGCCATGGGTGTTCTGGGCATGCTGGAGCAGGAACCAGGCACTGGTGAAGGGCTGCTTACAGGTGGTGCAGGTGTAACTGCTGGGCTCATCTTTATCTGACAAAAAAAAGGGACACAGAGAGAAATGAAATTTAAAATTTACCTGTTATACAACTTACTGATGAACAACTAACTGATATCACACCATAATTATAGACAAATTCAAAGAGATGCACGACACTTCAATGATGAAACTGAGGTTTTAAAATACATAACAAAATGTCCAATATGATTTAGCAGCGAAGCCATTTCATTTTTTGAACTACAAATTCACTGCTATTTTTTCATTTTCTAGCACTTTCAAAATACACTCTCATTACATCACCAAATATTAATAAAGTGACTGTGATTACATATAAGCTTTAAAAAAGATTCTAAAAATCTTGAAATGGCACGACACAATTGGATAAAAATAACAGCACAGAGAAATTCATCTTTTTTACTTTTGTGATCATTAACACAGCGCACAGAGCATTTTAAAATCTGTACTATCTCAAAACTGTGACATATGTGAAAGATTGAATATGCATTTTATATTTTTTCCAAACCAGCATTCCCATCCAGTGGGTATATGCTTAACAAAAGAATAAATGAAACAATAATGAGAGATATCAGGCAGCAAATACACAATTTACACAGTTGAGAAGGCATAGGAATATTTCAAACAATAATTGACTTTCAATAGCACTTGCACACTGACCGGAGATTTGCCTGACAATGCACGCCTAATCTCGTTAAACACACTCATCTCCCCTCCAATGCCATGTTTACAGAATTAGCTAGGCTAAAGTGGCACATGTATCTGATGCTGCATATTAATGCTGAATACAAATAAGAGGTCACATGTTAATAAATTGTACCAACGTTTATCACAAAAAACACACATTTGCAGTAAATAGAAGCAAAGGGGAAAATTGTGTATGTGTGTTTGTGTGTGGGTGGGGAGGCTCCTATGAAAATGCATTTCATGCATTACTTTTCTATTTCTGATATTTCATGCTTTATGGATTTATTTAAATCCTCTCAGGTGAATAGAAAAGGAGAAGAAGAGGAAAGCAGAAGTGAGAGATATGCAAAATAAGAAGCATCCGCCACTTGCAAATGTGCTCCCTCTTTCATCTTTTGGCTTTCTTATCCTTTCTTCTCTTTTTTCTTTTCTCACTGGAGGGCATTTTTCTGAAGTCATTTGCAGACACTGAACCCAAAACCATGGCCACACTGTGCTCGAGACGGAGAACAAGGGAGAGCGAGAGAGGAAGATAGGCTATGTGTGTGATTGCGACCATGAGTGATCCCTAAGATGGTGGATGGACAGTCTTGCATGTTTTAAGCCTGCTGTGGCTAAGAGACAAAGGGGTGAAGAAGGGGCAGAAAGAGAAGATGGCTGCTGAGAGAAAAGAGGGATGTTGTGGACGGAACAGATTGCTGTTCTGTGGTTCTCCTTTCTATCTCATGTGTCCACGGCCACCGTGGCCCCCTCCGACGATCTCACTTAAAGACCAGAACACGGCATAAAATGTGCACCCAATCAAACCTTCCACGCAAACCTTTTTCTCTTGACTGAAAAGAGTTGGAAGGGGGGTATACTGGTAAATTATGGATCATTACAATCTGCAAAAATTACAGTTAATTGCTGCCACCTGCAAGGGGCTTTGACCCACTATGGAATTTTTCCATCATAAAAAAGCCATTTGCCCATAGACGTTTTTGCTCCCTCTCTCATAAGCACAAATAAAATGTGCCCATTACATTGGCCTTGGCTATATGTATGTTTCCTGATTATGTGTGTGTTTTTATGGCTTTAAATAGAAAGCCCCATATCACTCGTAAAAACCATTGCAATAACCTGGCCTCCCCTGTTCATTTTGCTTTGATTTGCAGCCTATACACACTTCCTCAACCCCGTCTTGATGTGTGAGCAGAGAGTATGTATGCATGAGGAGGAAAATAGATGATTTTTTCTGTTATTGTGAAGGACGAGGGAGGGAGATGGGGGGTTGGCTAGAATGTCGTCTTCTCCTCCGAGACACAGCCGCGTCCGTCAGAGGAAAGAAAGCACAGAGGGATCGTGGAAGTGAAGGGAGGAGGCAGGGCAAAAAGGAAGTAGGGAGAGAAGTGTGGCGTGAAGGGGACAATCCTAATGACAACCCACAACGTTTCTGAAGGACACGAGAGCCACAATACAGCACTTCAAAGCCGGTAGTCAATTCATTTTCTTATGTATCAAAAACAGCATGTCTCGTGCTATACAATCATAAGCCCATCTATGGACATTTGACAAACTCGTGCCACAAGCAGCGGTGATAATTGTTATTCCCATCCAGGCAGTCGACACATTGATGGGCATCAACACGCCAGATTCACAACAATGGCAGAGAAGATATCTAAATAAGCCCACTATTGTCCTTAATAGCTGTCCTCAAAGGAATGGAAGGACAGTTCTTCAAAAGGCGAAAAGACATTTTGACAAGGCGTTTGACGGCCTTGAAGGGGTTTTTTTGCTAGTAAGAAGAGCAGAGAACTGTGCGAGGGAGGAAGGATGATCTTATAAACGAGTCTGTTCTCTAATGGAATAAAGGAGAGCTCCCTCTCACTCTCTCTGTCTGTTTCTCTCCTTCCATTAACTCTAAGTCTGTGGTGAGTTAGGGCTGGAGAGCAGGAGAGCTGGGGCTAATGCTGGATCTCCAGGTCCCTTTGAAATAGGATCAGCAGAGAGGAGAAACCACACTGACAACCCCTTAGCTGCCATTTCATGGCAGGGGCTGAAAGAGGGGACTTTGGGGGAAAGAAGACAGAAAGCGTATAGGAGGAGTGAGAGAGGGCAGGGGGATCAGGAGCAGAAAAGTGGAAGAACGATAATCACAAAAAAAGAGTAATATAAAGAACGAAAGGGGCACAGAGGAGAGACGTAGAACAGTCAAAGCGAGAGAGAGGGGGTTAACAACTCCTTCAAAGCCATTTCAGCACATTGCAACACTAAGCTAGGAGGAGGCTATTATGGTGTCTAACGGACACCGTGCACCGCTATCAGGCAGAGAATATGATCCAGGGCTCATGCACAAAAGCACAAGGCCAGCTGACACAAGGGCAGAGGGGAAATTATGGCTCCTTAAACAGCAGATATGGACACCACATTCACACCACTGTCCCAGACAACTGTTGACCAGACAAAGCAACACACCCAAGCAGTCTGAGGCCTCATGTACACTTTGCTCATGCAGATTGCTCTATTGTTAGTGACCCAACCCCCAAAGCCAGTCTCACGCGCACTCAGTCTCTCTCAGTCACCACAGACATGCACCCAGAGAAACCATAGCCCCCCCTTCTTCCTTTATCCCATCAGGCACAAATACAAACAAACAAAACAGCAGACGCCAAGACAACCATGACCTTGACCCATTGTTGGCAGGTTAACGATGTGTTCTCCCCTGCATCTCTCAATCAAACCCACCATCCATCCACTGCACCCACTCCCTTAAACTTTGTAGTCATACATCCAAAAGTTTGTAGCAGACTTGGCTTGGCCTCCCTTTTTTCATTTCGTCCTTGACCAAGCCTGATGGTGGGCTCGGGCCGTCCTGGTGTGACCATGCAGCTCTCACTGATATTGGTCATTTAGCTAATGGAGGATCGAGCTAACAGGATTAGCTCACATGCCTTCCAAAAGGGGAAGGAGGAAGAGGAAGGCACAGAGACGGAAGACACAGCATGTCACCGCCATTTCCCAAAGTTATCAGTCGCCTGAGCTCGGGGGCACTCACACACACACACCTGAAAAGTGATTATGCTAATAGCAGGTCTTTGCCAATATTCATAAGTGTTTATAGGTGTTGGAGTGAGTGCCTTGTTAAGACAAAGGGTTGTCAATACAGTGCCTCTTAAGAGCGCCTCAGCCGTAACTGGCGTTAATGTGATTACCACTACTGTTTATGTCATTAGGGTATTCACAGTCAGGGATTGGACAGGGGTGAAGGGTGAAGCAGGAGAGGACAGGTTGAGGAAGAAGGTGGGGAAGTAGCGGAGGCTCCAAGGCACCCATTTGTGTCCTGTGTTTTCTAAACTTCACTCTGTTGTACATGACTTTCACCTGACTCGAAGGCCTGAGTGGATAAAAGATTGTTGGCAAATGACCTAAAATCATTCGTCAGGGGCTTTAGAGTGTGAGAGCAGTTTTATTTTCCTAGCTAATTTCATACTTGGGTATTGGGTGTCTCACGTTATCACCCAAAGATGTTACATCAGTCTCAGCATCCGTTTGTATTTGTGAAAATACCTGATAGAGCAGCTGGCTGGCCTTGACCTTCCTCCTTACTTCTCTATCTCTCTCTGTTTGTCTGTGCTTCTCTGCCACAGCCACACTCACCAGGGCTCATACACTCACTTCTTTGTCCCGGGCCAGACTCGTTGTGGTGCGCTGAGCCACTGGCCACAGACAAAAGGCTTGTTTGACCAACACTTGTTCCTGAGACAAAGCTGGATGCAGGAAATACGGTTTACTAAACAGAAAGCCAGCCAGGGAATAGAACAAATCCCCAGCTTTTTTACAAGTCTGATGTGGACCGGGGCCTGCAACGCTGGCTGGTGTTGGAGTCGCACATTACACAATCGGGAGAAGCTGACCGCTAACCACTACACACATCACACACACGAAGAAGGGCACACAGAGAGAGGCAGTAAGAATAAGAAAGAGAGCTAAGAGAGCAAAAGATGGGAAAGAGAGAGGTAGACTAGGACAAGAGAAGCCTAGCTGGCATGAACAAGCAAGGGGGGGGGGGCGCAGATCTCCAGATAAAGATGCATGGTGGTCTTTGAGGGCCTGTGCCCAGTATAAAGTAATCTGCTGGCTGTGGCTTTGTCTCCAATCAGACTTTCACACTTCTTACCTTTCCTCTCCCCTTCTCCTGAAAGTTGATAAGAGCAACAGTGGAACTGAGGAGCCACTAAGAAACCATTATGGACAGATGGCACTCGCACAGGGGCCAATGAATGCATGCAGCATACACAATAGACAAATGTGTGTATGTATGTGTGTGTGTGTGTGTGTGTGTGTGTGTGTGTGTGTGCTGGGGAAGCCAGTGTGTTTTTCATATGCGTGTGCTTTTGCATGCGTGTGAGTGTTTCTCTAATGGGCTCATACGTGCTCATTGTTAGCGAGTACGACCACATGACTGTGTCCATGCATGTGTGCATTCATGTGTGTGTGTGTGTGGATATTAGTATGTAATACACTTGCTACAATCATTTTAAAATTAGCATTTCTCCGCGCCGTCTGTTTCCCTGCGTAACCTTACTCCCTTTGATCTTTTCTCGGTTGAACTGTGTTTGAACTGACCATCCAACCACCCATCCGTCCGTCCGTCTATCTCTCTATCCCTCCATCTATCCATCCATTCATCCATTCCGACTAAGCCCAGCTGGACAGCTTCGTGCTTGGGTGCGGCTTGGTCCGGCAGACCTTATAATAGGCTGGGCCAGCCGTGTCTCTGATGCAGATCATTATTTGCTCTCTGCTTACCAGCGACGGTGGGAGGCAGCATGCTGTTGTTTCTCATCCTAGCTCTAATGGTACGGTGAAAAGACCTCTGGGCTTCTAAGCTTAACCAGTCTAATTAAATGGACCATCGCTTATGTAAGCATCCGCAGAGATTATTTATTGAGTTGGGATCCGCTTCACAGGATCAAACCGCCGTCAACAAAAGCCAACGCTCAATGGAGTAGGTATTAAATAAAGGAGTGGAATCAAAGAAACTGCAAACTGCCAAGTGTCAGTTTAAGCACACATATCCAGGTACATAAGAAGACTTAATCAAGCAGGAGTATTTTTGGACTCGGGCAATATCCCAGATGGGCGAGGAGTCTCTGAGCACTTCAGAGGGGAAATGTGAAAAGTATTCTGTCAAAGGAAAGATATGTCTCAATAATCTGCAGCTTAAGGGTAGGAGGATAGAGTAAAATAGGCTAATGAAGAATATAACAGAATAAAACAGAATTCAGTGGAATACAGTAGAATACAATAGAACAGACATGTTTGCCTTCTTCGCTTTCAAAATACAGGCTGCAACATTCAGATGAGAGCGTCCGCTGTCTTTCCTTACAAGCATCATCCCTGTTTGAAGTGCACAGACAAGAAAGCCTCGGTAAGACATGAGGCCAGCAGCCTGAGCTTCACTATCTCTGCATAGCTCAGCTTTTGACAGGCTAGCGTCCCTGCAGAAAGGATGGAGGGGGACCAGGGAGGTCAACTAGCTGCACATTTCTGCATAAATCTCCAGATAGATAGCATCAGGAGAAGAGAAACAGGGGAGGGAGGCAGGCAAGCGGTGGAGGATGATAAGGCCCCCGGGGCAGGGCATTCGACACTGTCAAAACTGTTTCGTCTCTGGCTATTGGACGAGTGGAGCACGTTATGAGCCTGCATACCATTTGCCAGGACGTGATTCGGCTTCACCGGAGCATACAGGGCCCCGTATCTGACCTCCCCGCTTTCCCCCTCTTCAGTCTTCACAGACATGCAGGGAGCTGGACAGAACAGCACAAACAGCGCATGGCAAAAGACTATGAAGATGTTACAGTCATAAAGCTTACAAAAACAGCTCTGATAATCAACAGCTTTACTGGGGAATATTCTGAGCTACATGAGGCACTAACAGAAATCATAAGACGCCAACACGTCAGTTGCCGTCATGTTGTCACAAAAAACAAACAACTACAACACACTGTGTGTCAAAGCAAAGTGCATCGGCAACAGACAACAGAAGTCCCAAATCAAAGCTCACAGACAGCAATGGGACTGATGCTTCACAGGAAAATCATTAAATACCTGAATCAGCATTTAGTAGCATAGATAAAAATACTGACATTATAAACAACAACTGCAGACTGTCAGCATGATAAGACTGATAGGTTAGGGCTGTCATTTTTAAATCCCCTGTATCAAAGGCCAACACACAAAGAGCTGGTGTAAGTAGCACAACAATGTGAACTCCTGAACAATAGTCTTGTTTTATCCTTATTATTGTTTCATCCTTTTTTTTCTTCCTAACTGTGAATCCACATTTAGAGAATACCAAAGAACAAGAAGCGATTGTTTTATATGTACTTCATTTATTACCCAAATAAATGATTCAATTTTTTGCCCTCTGGCAGGAGCACAGTATCAGCCAGGCTGGATCAAGTATGAATTAACTATCTTGCTTGAAGACACTTCAGCAGGAACGCCTCCCCTCTCTCTTATTCTAAATACAATTGAACTTTTTATGGGATGTTCTGGCGAGGGAAGTGTGATACAGATTTCCGCCGTCCTCTAATGCATAAAGAACAAGAGGCTTTCCTTCCTGGGAAATTGTCTGTCAACCCCTGCATGACGCACTCCTACAAAAACTGAAAGTCTTCTGAAAGGAAAGGATTCATTAGGTTTTTGACATTTAGCCCATATAATGTTGGAGTTTTTGTTATTTTGTCCATCTGCTGTGTGTGTGTAACCCTATATTTAGTCAATGAGTGGACAATGTGAATGTCTCGCAAGAGGGTAAACATTTGTATGTTGCAATATCAGGATTCACCACCAAGTATGCAGTATAGACAGTATACAGTGTAGACTTGCACGGACACATACATGTACAGATAAAGCATGCACATAAATACACAAATAGCCACACTCAATGTATGCCATGCACACATATAATATGTTGAAAAGTTGGGGTGAAACAAAAATTAAAGGGAATAAAAAGAGGAAAAACTAAAATGAAGTTAGGAGGCGAGAGAGAGAGAGAGAGAGAAGAAAAGTTGGAGAGGAAGAGTGGGCAGTGAGGGTTGGAGACTTCGGCTGATCTACAGGCACAGACCTGCAGTCAGTGTATCTCGGAGCTGATGGAAGTCCGGACACACACACACACACACATGCACACACTAAGTCTGTCTGGACTGAGTGTCGGAGTCTGGAGGATAGAGTCATTCCCTCTCCGTCCCTCATGCAGCCTGCATGGTCCTTTGTTACTCCTCCTTCCATCACGCTATTTCCTTAAAGTCTGATGACAGCACTGAGAGGTAAAGTGGGTCTTTCACACATACACAGGAACACAGTTTCTGCCTCACCCTTTTCTTTTACCTCTGAAATACTCTACCCTTGGCCTATAAAGCACACAGTGATAGTTTCTCTAAATCTTTTTTTTTCTCGAGCACAAAGGGACACTACCTTTGGCTGTAAACACCTGTGCCACGATACACCTCTCATCTTCTCCACCCACTCATTTAGAGCCTGGCAGATCTCAAAATCCATCCATCAGGCCAGTGTGTACAAGTCTTTTTTCCACTCCTACTTTTGCCTGAGGTGCTCTGTCACTGTAAATAATTTACAGAGAAAGTGAGACACTCAGAACGGGCAAAGGAAAAAGACAAAACAGGGATCATTATTGTGGGGGGGCACTGAAGGTGGGTTTGGGGTTCCAGATGCACTTGGATCAACAGTAAAATACCACATTTCCATGCCCTGCTGCTCAAACGGAAGTAGGGAACTGTTAGGAAACACAAAGTTGACCTCAGTTGTTTGTTCCAAAACACGCTCGCAGTAGCCCCAGAAGCTCTCAAGCATGGACTATCATTTAGATACCAGTGAACAAGGGCTGTTTTAAACATGCAGTTATTTTTCGCCCTGTCCTACCACCTCAGGGTGAAAGGACCAGGGCATGTGAGCTTGGGCCAACCATAGCAGCTCGTTATGCATACGAGCCTCAAGGCATTGTGGAGGGACATGGCACTTTAAAACAAGAGGGCCAGTGTGTTGGAGTGTCCCGTGGCCTGAAGCTGTGGAGGCTGAGGGTTTAACACGCGTCCCATCTGCTGTGTGTGACTGTGCACACGGTGGTCGAGTGGTTAAGGAAGCATCAATAGCCGGACTCTTTAGATCGAGGGGTATCTCAGGGTCAAATGTAGCTAGCAAATCCATTTTCCTTAGAAACAGAGAAGTGGGAAGTCGAGAGAAATGTTTTTGTATATGTGGCGACCGCAGAACTGATGTCTGGACTTTGGATGAAAACTGATTCTATCACAAGTTCAGTGTATTTTTTTATGTTGGTACAGTATCACACATCCTCATTTTACCCCGTGAGATTCACTGCAATGTCATAACTAGTAAGGTTTAAGCCATGAAGTTCCCTGATCCTGTAATGAGAACACGGCCACTAACAGCGAGACCTCAATGCCCCAACCCATCGCCATCCATTCATGCCACCCTCCGTTCCTTGTTGCATTATTTATTCATCGAGGAGAAAACAGTGCTGGACCACTTCTCAACCCAGGCGCTTTCCAAATCCTGATTAAAATTGCAAAATGGCCTCCTGTTCAGCCCTAATTCAGCCCCTTCAAGACATTCTGACAGAAGCAGGAAGAGACGTAGCAGAGCGAGGAAGTGGTCAGATATCCAAAGTGACCTACAAAGGTTTCCTTCAGCGCTCCTCTGCTCGATGCTTCAGTGAACTGCTCGGACTACCATAGAGGCTTGATACAAACCAGGTCCCCACCTTTATAAGGATTATGATATGATTATGATTTATTGTTGTTTTGGGCAAATGGCTCAAACAAATGGTTGCCTAATCAAACGAGTCATGGTTGGATTGCGTTTTACAGGGCTCAATATTCTTTCCCAATGACACAACACTGTACTGTACATACCAGAGAAAAGACTGTAGGGTTAGAACGGGGTGACGGCAGCCAGTTAATACCTACATGTAACGTTTACCATCAAACAGTCCGTAAGATGGATGGGCCATATGCTTGGCAATGGCAGGCCACGCTCCACACAATTCTTCATCTCCGAGGCTCGTTGTACCCTGCCTACTAATTGAAGACATGTGGTCTGATCAGCTGCTATAGCAATGCAAGAGAGGCGGGTAAAATGGTGGACAATAAGACCTAGTGCACCCCAGAGCCGTATTCCTCTGTCTTCCAACGGAAGGCAAAATCTGCATTTATATCAGTGACTATGTTTAACTTTGTGGCACTGTAAGTCCTTGTAAGAATCATTTGAAATCATGTTAAACACAGCAACATGTGTCTTTCCAGTTATATCCTGTGTACACCCACACCGTCACTTGCCTGTTAAAAATACAGCATGTGGACCCTTCCGCTTATTCTCCCTCGAGGTGTGTCAGGAACATGCATAGGTCCAAGCAGTAGCGAGCGTGATATTAATTAAGGTAGCCAACCTGTAGGTTCCTTTGTGCCCAGCTGTAGAGCATAAATCAGGCTTTTAACGAGGCTAGGGCCCTAAGATCTCAAACCGTGCTGGAATGCTACCTGCACAGCCATGCCAAAAATCTGTCTGGGTCTAGGGCTCCTATAGATCACTATGTTTATAAGGGGGGCTATAGCGACCTACCCTGGGGAGGGAAGAAGGGAGGGCGGAGCAGAGGAGCAGAAAAGGAGGGTGGCAAAAGGGGGGCAAGAGCTATTTCTATTGGGTCATCAGGTTTAAGTAAACATGTGTGGTGTTGGTGTGTAAGTGTGCATGTGTCTTGCATGTATGCATGTGTGCTACACCACAACATTCTCTTGTTTTTATGAGGACTCTTTATAAGAAGCAACGGTAACCAAGGAAAAATATTAAGACACATGGAGCCTAATAAGAGACAGAGACTTAAGACGGCAGGAACAGGTACAAACTTATCCAGTGGATCGGCAAGAGTCAAGGAATCATCAGCAAGTCCTTTTCTCTCCCTCTAGTCATAGTTAATACTTGTCTTCGAGAAACGCAAATATGAGCTTTTAGACCTCGGACGGAGTTGATGAACAGGATATGTGGAGAAAGCCCGTGTGCCTTTGGTGACAGAAGGATTTATTCACAGACAGCTGCAGGACAGGACACATGCAAGTAAAGACTGACTGACTGACTTGTTGAACGGCAGGCCGAGTCCACCTTCAAGCCATCGTTTCTGCACAGAAATGGCCCATGAACACAGACATTCCCCAACAAGCAGTGGCAAGACGCACTCACACATATGCATACAGCCAATACACAGGCATGATGTAAAAGCAATGTGTTAAACTGTACTGTATTTTATTGTCCTATGCATTAAAGAGTACAGCAGTACTTTCCAATGCAATGCCTACCCTCCTGGAAAGCTTACCAGCTAACCAACCGTATATGAATAAGTCAGTGTAGAAGCGCAGAAATCTGGATTAATGGCTGATCAGGGGATGGGTAGAGCTGGTCTCTCAGGCTGCACTCTGCAGCAGCACCTGAGATTTATGGGCCAGATGTTTGTGCCATTGCTTCTCTAACAAACTATAAAACTTCATTTACAGAGGGCAACAGTGGAGTCTCAATGTAAAAAATCACCAACATGCTAAAATTCTGCTGCGATGATGCAAATGTCAACTCCAGATAATTAAGATACATAACTAACAAACAGCTTTCATTATTCTTATGCACTCCTGCAGTTTCTCCGTCTCTGTTTCCCTCTTTTTCTTTCTCTCTCTCGTGTCACTTATAAAATGACAGCCCTGACAGGAATGTAACTCCACTCCCTGCCAACGTGAACTCAGGTTCTCAAGATCCACCCTGTCATTTTGAGAGGGGCTGACAAACCTCTGACTGACGCAGAGGTCGCGGCGGGCATCGCCCCCGGCGGACTGCCTGTGTTGCATTCCAAGAAATGAACTCTGTAGGTTTGCACAAGGTCAAACTGTAAAGATCCTATATACTCATTCCACACATGTCCAGCTGATATGGAGTAGGCCGACAGACAAGCGCTTTAGAGGCAGCTATCTCATGTACCTTTGACATGGCCATACAGATATATAAAGACATAAAAAGATATGTTTGCTCTTAAAACACGTGTCCTTTATTGCTCTCATCCGGTTTCATCACCTTTGCAGTCCACAGAGGGGTGGCTGATGAAAAGAGGAATTAAGGGCAGTGAAAGAACAAGGATATTATCTGAAGACGAAGGGGTGTCGTTGAAGGGTGTCAAGAATGGCGTAAAAAGCTGTGGAGAGGAGAAGAAGGGAAAAACAAAAGAATGGTGGACAGCTTTACACTGCAGCACCCCATTCTAGATTACATTAGTGGCAGCTGCTTCCTTTGTGTGGTTTTATGGCCTGGCCCCAAGAAAAAGCTGCTAAAATTTCATTTAATCTGCTGCAGAAACTCAAGTGTCTGTCAGCCACTCAAACAAGGGGGCCTTAAAAGCACTATGCTCTCAGATAACTGAGGCAAAATAACGCTAATAATATCTCTCTCCGTGGCCATACAGGCTGACATTTTGTGTAACCAAAGAGGGCTTGCCTGTGCCGCCGGTGCATGGGAAACTGGCCTGCTCTCCCGGTCCAGGGGCAGGCCCTTAATGGCGGGTGAGGGAGCCAGACAACGTCCCCCTTCTTCCCTCCTTCTCTCCCCCTTTATCTCCACCTCCTGTTCATCCTTCCAAGTCATTAGCTTATGTTAATCGCTAAAACTACCAAGAGTGACCCCCAATTTCATTTAGTATGCCACTATACTTAACAGCAGATGACGACGCAGCTGCTACAACTGATTTATTAAGGTAAACTAATTGTATGACTGAGTCTATATTTTGTGCTCATTTGTATCAGTTGCCCACTCTCTCAGACTTTGACTCATACAGTGTGTGATGAAATAAAGTCCAAGCCTCATACAATTTATTTTCATTTCAAAATATATCCTGATTACAAAATCCATTTCTGTTCTCACTCATTCACGCCTTTGCTTGTGGAAAATAACTTTGTCTTCATGTCCATGTTCAAAAGTGCTTTGTAAGAGCAATATTTTTAGCCTACGTTCTCTGAACAAAGCCTCACTTTTTCCAAAAACCTATAAGTCTATAAAATGGCCCAAAGTTTAACAGGATTTAAGCCATAATTAAACAAGCTACAAACCAAATGTGCCAGAAAATGGAAATGCCAGCAGTATCATTCAAAAACAAACGCTATATCTCAACTGCCTACTCAATATCCTGCTCCTAAAGACCCAGATACTCAAAAGTAAACACAAAAAAGCCCCACAACATTTTGCTGGCCGTGTTGGCCTGACACAGGGACGGAGCTTTGACAGCGGTGGTAACTGACAGAAAGCAGCAGTACAGGCAGCGGTTAGGGGCAGCTTCCTTCCTGGGCTTTGGGTTCACGTGTCCACATACGTCCACATACATTTTATTCAGATAAACTGAGGGGGAAAGGGGAGGGGGTGGAAGAGAAGGGGCTATTTTGCCATGTGACGCAACTGATGTCGCTTAAGACATAAGGAAGAGGGGACTGAGGGGAGCCAGGAAAAGACCAAAGCACCCGGCAGAGATAGAGAGACAGGGAGGTGTCTGTCAGAACCAGATCTCTGCACCCTCAGTGTGAATGGGGCAGATCACAGATGACGAAAGTAAGCTAGTGACTCTTTATCCCACAGGAGCAGGTCTCACTTGCATACTGCTCATCCTCTCAGGTTTGGCTTAGGCTTAAGAGACTGACACCAGCGTGAGGATAATGACATTGAACAGTCAACCTCCTTTCTCCTAGTCCAGCAAGACAGGCAGGTTTTTCCTCATAGAATCATTATAGAATCATTATAATTCCCAATGCATATTTGCTACTTGTTTTTGAGAGGTGGTAACTCACTGCACATTATCAGTAACTCTGTGGCTAATAGCAACTGTATCACGTCAACTAACTCTAAATATAAGGAAAATAATTTTAGTATACTTTCTTGCCAAGAGTTAGATGAAAAGATTGATACCACTCTCATGTTGGTAAACATGAAGCTACGGCCAGTTAGCTTAGCATAACATAAGGGGGAAACAGTTAGCCTTGCTCTGTCCGAAGATAACAAAATGCACCTACTAGCACCTCTAAAGCCCACTAAACACGTTGTAGATCATTTATTTCAAGTGTAAAAGAAAAATGACACAAATGTGTTTTACGGGGGTTATGTGCCAGGCTATTTAATACCTGGGCGTACTGACTTCCTGGAGTCTCTGCTGGTTGCCTGACAACCTCACAGTGACTCCAGGCTAGCTTTCCCCCCTCATTTAAGATTGTGGTATCAATCTTCTCATTTAACTCTTGGTAAGGAAAAGAATAAGAATATATTTCCCAAAATGTCAAACTATTTCTTTAACCTCCTGCTTCCTCTACTGAGTCCGGTCAGTTTCATCAGAAATTGAGCAGATTTTAAATTGAATTGCTCAGAGGAGGCTATAAAAAAAACTTTTCAACTATTCAGAACAACTTAAAAAACATGCCTGCTCAGACGAAAATATGCTAATGGGCATTCACCTTTTCCATGTAAAACAGTGTTTACACAAGGCAACAAACAGAAGACAGAAAGAAAAAGAAAAATTCAAAGGAAAAGCAACTCAGTAGCACAAATGAGTGCTAATGAAGACATAGCAAGCTGTGGATGAGGGGAGGGGGGGTGTGTGGAAGAGATGGGCGAGGGCAAATTAACCTTTTTAATTGGAGAGTGGTAGTCCTCTTTGGACCCTGCAGTTGGATCCAGAGTGCTGACAGATGATGAGAGGGAAATGGCAGGCCTATTACAGGCAATCTGGCCCTGCAACTTGGCAGACCACAGCAGTACCAGAGCCTGGGGAGAACAGGGCATGTCCAGCATGGAAAGCATTGCCTGCCAGACCGCTCACTGGCAGAGAAGGGCTTGCCTCAATAAAGGTATAAATAGAGAATGGTTATCTTGGCACTTTGAACTATGGGGTAAAGGGTTGTCATAAGGGAGTCTGGTTTCTTGTCTGATAACAAAATACTACTTGGTCAAGAAAAAGGAGAAGGGCTTTGCTTTAATGAAAGAGAGAGAGAACCAGTCTGACAGGTATGAGAGAGGAGAAGGGCCAAGGAGGGAGGTGTGTGTGTGGGGGGGGCACACTGAAAAATTCACACACCATTTGGGTTCACATGACTATGTACTCATGCACACACGCATTTTCAAAACCCAATACATCTGCCCCGGTGTTCACCGAGGAGCCAGATGCAAGAGAAAGACATCAGAGAGGATAACATCCTGTCTGTCTGTGTGTCTGGATGCGAGAGCCATGTTTATGTCTGGGGATACAAGGAAAACAAACATCAAGGTCAGAGAGGCTGGAGTCTGTCCAAGCGATAGATAGCCCCTTCTTAACAGGGCTGCAGGCCTGTTTTAACATACGGCCCCAGGGGGACACCAGGATTTAGACAGAACCCTTAGGCGGGATTTCATATTGAATATCGGGACCCTTACACTCTTAGAGCTATCTAACAAGCTGAAGACTTTTCACCTGACATCTGGAAGACGCTTGTAAGTGAACAAGCATGATGTCATTGTGAACATCAATCAAACCCATTTCATGTCATTTTCTCTATAATAAACAACAACCATCAAATTCATTGTCTCACTGTCCAGCAGACTGTTGATGTAAACATAATCCTGACGCCCGGTCTTTAATGCTGACCCCATTAGCCAGACGTCCATGGGCATCTCTAGGTCACCACCACAAAGACAAAGAATCACCAATCCTTACCTCTGTTTCTTCTCCTACCTCCCTTCCCCCTTGTCTGTCTGTCAGTCCATCTCTTAATCTACACTTTCTCTTCTTCTGTCTATCCCTCTCTTTGTCCCTCTGTCTTGCAACATGTATTCTAATGCATTTTGAACAAGGCACGGACAACATGGGAGATCACATAGGGTTGCTTTTAGTCACGTCATGCAAAGCTATTCAAGGGATGTTGCGTGGAGCTGTGGAAGCCCATAAAGTCTCACACTCTCCATATATATTGCCATGTGCACGCATACACACACCCACACACACCATCAGCATCCTCTGTCTGAATCTCATGCACACAAAGTCTCGCTTGCAAATTTCTCTCTCTGTCTTTGTATCTGTCTCTGTCCATAAACACACACACACACACACACATAGCAGACACATGGCCGAAGAGAGCAGACTACCATCTGGGAGTAGTGGCCGGCTTTGTCTGGGGGGGTGAAAGCGCCAACACGACCCCCCTTCAACACACACACACACACACACGCACACACACACACACGCATAAACCATACACACAACCCTTACAACGGCCCCCATCGCCCTCCCCATCCAACTGCTCTAAGTGTGAGAGCTCTTCTCATACAATCTGCACATATACATATGCAAATTTGCAGGGGGGCATTATAAAAACAGCCATCATCACACGCACACACACACACACACACACAGAAGCAAGATATTTAGTTGGCTTCGACACCAAAGTAGCCACGCAAGAGTTTTTGGAAACGAAAACGTGTTTCTGAGAAATAGAGCAAGAGCTGGAAGGCTGGAAGAAAAGAGCACAGGAAAAGTGAAGATGAAAAGGAGAGCCTTCTTTATAAATAACAAATTAATGTGAGCATGTGTGAAATACATGCAAATGGGATTGCATGCATTTACATGGAGACACGCATAAACACATGCACACGCAGACACACAAACATACATTATCCATGTTTGCCCTGCAGCATGCATGTGATGAATTTATATGCATAGAAACTCACTCCATCAATTGACACACGATGTATCAAAAGTGTCGGTGGGAGGCCCTCACAGACAACCACGATACACCAGACACCATTTGATTTTGGTAGGTTTGAGTATCCAGTCATTCTATAGGTTGTGGGGAGGGCTGGGTATTTGTTTGAAAGCCAGAACAATGCTTTTTCGTAATACCTTCGTTTGAGAAATATAAACATTTAGCAAAATTTGCTCAAAGTATCAGTGTTAAATAAATAATTTGGCCTAAACTGATTTAGATATCTGATCAAAAAATTTACAAACAAGCCTAGAAATCTGACCAAGCGTTCGATGCCAAATTTTGATATTTGACTCCTTTCGATAGCCAGCCCTTGTAAGCAAGGATACTTACAAATGAGAAGACGTTTACATTCTTAAATGTATACCAAACTTCAAAGAATCAAAAGGAAATTAATAATATGAAGATATTTGATACTAGATGTATCAACTTTTCTATGGCTGCACTTGAACTTGAAGTCTTTTGTCTAGCGTCCATTTGTCATAATCAAAGACCACAAGGCCCTGAGCGAGGACAGAAAAAGACAGAGCGAGTGAGAGAAACAGAGAAAGACACCTGCAAGTCTAGTTCGAAAGCCGACACCTAATGCACTCCTGTTCTTACATAAACCTCATCACAGCTTCGCACACAAGTTTCACACTTTTCAGCAAATCACTTCTCTCACCCCAGCAGTTCATGTTCACTTTTGCTTCAGTCCTGATCACGTTTTCCCCCATTTTACTTGATATTCTAACCATGCGCATGTCCAAAACTGTACACATTCAAATTGATCACAGAAACACTTTAATCATGATGACAGACAAATGACAGCTGTAGCCTGAACCAGGACTCAAATTAAGAGTTTCTACAATCCTGCAGTGATAAACTCGGTTCCTGGAATTCCTTAGATGTTCACGATGTGACAGAGCTTTCTGATCTGCCATCTCGAGGCAGGGTTTGTGTGTGAGCTGAAAGCATTTGAAGTGGAATGGTGAACAGCCTGCTTTCTAAACTCAAGGGACACATCCGAGTCGTAATTAGGAGAGGAGCTGCGTCCATATTTTATGGCGTACGCAGACACAAACACATTCACAGACACGATTTCCATTACCGCCATATGTGTACATGTATGATATATGGATCCACAGGCATATTCATGCATGTTAAGCTGACACAAATAGAAGGTTTTTCTTGCCCACACAGCACAACAGTCCATTATGTACATCTTCCATATCAAATTCTCTCCCCCAGTTTTCACCACTCTCATGTTTGCTGTAATGTTTTCAGTACACAATAGCAGCAGCGGTGTTAAGCTCATGTTGCCCCATCAAGAGGAGAGCACCAACAACAACCAAACACTTTTCCCTCCTCTTCCCACCCTGTTTACGACCGCATCCATTCGTCTCTCACTTTGTTCCCACGCTCCCTCGCTTCTTTTTTCTCTCCTCTGCATTGTCCTGTGCCCTCAGGTTAGAGGTTCTCTCTGTTTCCTCCTCTAAAGCCTGGAAAACAGAGGAGGTGGACGAGAGGAGGCAAGCTGGAGAGAGAAGAGAGAGAGAGAGAGAGAGAGAGAGAGAGAGAGAGAGAGAGAGAGAGAGAGAGAGAAGAGGGCCGGGCAACAAGGCCTGTCCGTCTGCCTCCCTCGGCCTGGCTGGCTAACCGGTCTGAACTGGTTCTGACATAGGTGAACCAGAGAAGTGTCCTCTTTCGCCTCTGGACAAAAAACGAACCATGGTGGCATTCCATCCACAGTCAGCAGGTACCAGGGAAGTGTGCATCCATGTGTGTGTCTGTATGTGCATGTGTGTGTGCGCCTGTCTCCCAAGACCTTTGAGGCCTGGACCATTGCCAAGTTCATCTGTTAATGGACAGCTACTAGGAGAGCTGCCCCATCCCCCTCTTTCCCTCCTCTCTGTCTCTCCAGCAGCCATGCCTGCTCGCGACCCCCCCTTAACCTCCCCAACCCCCAGCTAGGCCTGCCCAGAGACAGGCCCTCACTCTCCCTCTCCCTCCTCCTCCACTCCCTTTCTCTCCCTTCCCCTGAAAGCTATATCATTCCCTTTCTCCTCCTCCTCCTCCTCCTCCTCATTGCCCCCCAACACTCTGTGCTTCTCCTATTCAAGATAAACAGAGTGCTTCAAGTTCAGGGGACACCCTGGGACCCTTTAACAAAGCCATCTATCATGCTGTCTGCCTGAGACTCCTTTGGCCATAGTGGGCTCTGCTGCTGCTGCTGCTGCTGCTGCTGCTGCTACGTCTCTCTCTCAATCTGTGTGTGTGAGTGTGAACATACACAGACTGGACATAGACCAGCCAGCCGGCCTGCTAACCCTGACTAGCAACTTGCTCTGGCTGATCCCAAGCTGGACAATTTCCCCATTGTGTTTGTGGCCCCTCCTGGCCCCTCCAAGACCAGAGCAAAGACAGAGACCCCCCCCCGCTAATGCACCCCCTCTCTCCTGTTAAAACGAGACAAATTCACGACACGAAGGCACGCCGCGGAGCGAAGAACAGTGCGCACGCATAAGCCACTTTCTCTCCACACCTCGGAGACGGACTCCACTGACCCCTCTCCGATTCCCCTGAAGTCAAACTGGGGGACGATTAACCAAACTGTCAACAGCTTAATAGTCTGGGAATAAGAGACTGACAGTGGGCCTCGGAGCTGTGTGTAAACACTATGGAGATTATGAATGGTACACAAGAGAGAGAGAAAGAGCGAGAGAGAGAGGAAGAAGCCCCTTTCATACATGGATCCTGCAACATTTATGGGTTCAATTATCTAGGTAGCCTTTTTCGGCATTCAAGCACAGGTCTGCGATATGGAAATATTCTGTGACAGGTGTTTTCCCGAGTGGTATTCCATGCATTATTTCCTGCTCATTACGGGAGGCAGCAGCAAGTAGGAAAGCAAGGACACCACAGAGGAAGAGCGTGGTGAATTGTCACACAAGGCCGACTAAAAGATAAGAGTTTAAAACTTATAATCACTCGCCAGTTTTTTCATCCACACCTAGCGAAAACACATGCATTGTGATAAAACAGCCTGGCTAGAAATCCCACTTTCATGAAGGTTGCGATGTTTTGTGGTCATTTTGGAGGCTGGAGTTTGTGTATATTTTGTAATTTTAGGGACCACAACACTACCTTCGACAGTATGTGACAATGTTTTAAGTGCAGTGCCATTGTACCTGTGGTGGCTAAGAATGTTGTAACCTTTGGCATTCATTATTTATTTTAATTTAATATAGTTTAATGCTAATGTTTTTGTTGTTGTTACCTTGTTTCCGCTCGACCTATGCTTGAAGATTTCCAGAAATCAAGCTAGGTCCTGAGCGGGGAAACTGTCTGGAATATTTACAAGCTAAGGTGCATGTAGTTAAGGGGCCAGAGAGTTTCCTGGCTAACAACTGTGACACCACAAGCTCACTCCAGGCATGCGAGAGGGACCAGCACTCACGTCATGGTCGCGCAAACACTCACACGCATTTTCTATCTCTCCTCATCCCTCTTTCACTCCCTTTTCCTCTTCTTCTTTCTGCTTGTCCTCATGTCTCTCTCCAGCAGACAGCAGCCCCAAAAGCCCAGCAGCTGCTGTCCTCTCCAGCCTGTTAGAGAGGGGGACCGGCCTGCCGGTTTTAGAGCGCTAAATTATCCATTAGATGTTATCAAGTTGTAGCAGGGCGATGCCATTCTGCTAGGAGCCATCAATCTTTCATAAGTCCCAGGCACGGCGTGCATTGGGATGCACTACCAGAACCTCCCCACCACTCCCAGCACACCACCCACCCCATCCAACTCACCGTACTGCACGCAAACTTAGACATGTACACACAGTCAGGCGGACATCCACGCACACCGTCAACAAATACACATGCTGACATAAATGCAGCCAGGTACACGCTCTTGCACTCAAGCTCTGCAGAAACAAGCTTGTTTAGGGAACATCCAGTTCTACATTTCTTGCCTTGTGTCTTTCATCCCCTTCTAGCTCGCCCCGCTTTCCTCCCTAAACAAAACTAACATTTTGAGCCAAGCATCAAAATTTACGCTGCCTAAACCGTGTCTCACTACCCCTCACACCACCTTCCCTTGCACGCTCTCCCTTTTTTCTCTCCTCCTCATCTCTCCCTCCTTCCCTCTGCTTCTTGCTGTGGCCTGGCAGGCAGGCAGGGCAGACATGTTCAGAATGCGCTTCGGTAATGGGCTAATCAAAAATGCAAAACAATTGGCAATTACCGCGCAGGGCCCTAATGGTCATTAGAATTTACAACAAGGTAATGAACTGAGAGTCAGCTCAGTCCATGCATATTCATAAAGCAATCAGGCCTTTGAAGATTAAAGAAGCGCTTCAAATTTAAATGAGGGCGCCAGCATGTTATCAGTGAGATTCAGCCTGCAAAAGTAAAGGGTGCCTGGGACAGGAGTGTGCATTTATGAGTGTGTGTATGTGTGTGTCTGTGCGTGATGAGGGTTGGGGGTCAGTTTGGCGTGGGGGATGGAGTGGAGGTGTAAGTATGTGTGTTTGCGTGTGTGTGTGTGTGCACACGTGCATCTTTGCATAAATGATGATGGTGTGTGTCGGTCTCATTGGTGTGCCGACTCGTGCCTGCATGCTTTTGTGCAAAGCAAACTACGTTACACCACAACCACCATATAACCTAAAGTGATTCTAATAACCAAATTAACACTCTCTTAAAAATGAATGAGGCCCCTATCATCTGATCAACGTTTAAAAGACGTGGGATTTGAATCTAAGATCAAATGTACAGTTAACTTGAGCTATTAGGAGGCAATGAGCAACCCCCCCCCCGAGGAATACAACAACCTATTAGTATACATTTATGAAAAAGTGCACACACACACACAAACGGAGGGCTGTGAGTTTTCACAAGTGTAACGTCAGACACAGGGGGCCTCTCTGTCTTGCATCTCTATGGTTGAGATAAGGCTGGCGAGACACAGCTGTAGACGACCACCCACCCGCATACAAAAGGTACAAATAGACTCGCACACACCCATAGACACGCACAGTCTGACAGGCCAAGCCCAGCGCTGGGACCTGCAGTGGGACAGATAGTGGAGGAAGAAACACTAGAGACACAGATAGTGACCAGGATCAGTGGGTTCAGACTAACACAACGCCCTCGTCACGGCGGCTCTCCCATGGCCTCAGCATTATCACCACGGGTGTGAGGAAGACTAAGCAATGGTCCTTCAGCACCACAGCTTTAAACACTACAGTCACAATAGGAGCAGCAGAGGTTGAGCTGACATGCTGAATAGTGAGACAGGGTGTGATAATGAGATACAGACTCTCACAAAATAATAAAAATCGGGATCAGTTTCGATCAGTAACCTAAATGAGGACTTAAAGGAAAAGGGTTCTTTTTTTGAAAAAATACAAAAAAAGAAAAATTACCTTGTTAAAACCTCTGCTGTCATTGTAACACCAAACTAACCTGCCTACTTCCTAAAATACCACTTGTGTCCTTTTTGCTCTCATCCGCCACTTCCTGAGCTACAGCTGTATCAAAGACACTTTTTCTTCTCTGTTTCTGTTCTGTCTAAAAATAAAGTCATTAACCTGCAGGTGGTGAAGCCGGCGGCTGGCGTGACAGGCCCTGACGCTGTCAGATGACCCCTGACCCTGTGATGTGACTGCCTGCCACGCTATTGACAGGACAGCGGCAGGACACGCTTATTTCTGAGGATACTTTTTCATCCCGCGTGATGCGGCTGTGGACAAACAAGGTTGTTTCTGTCTTATAGCTTCGTTTGACAGTAGATCGAGGGGATAGAAAGAGGCAGCAAATGTGTGTGTGTGTGTGTGTGTGTGTGTCTTCTGGCTTGCTCTGCAGCCAAATCTGCGAGAGTGAGAATGAGCTCTAGAGTGGATGTTGGAAGCCTTTAAGAGGTGCAGACACGCTAATGTAGCCAAAACCTAGAGTTTCCAGTCCCTCGAGACAAACTACTGGAGCGATGTGTGGAGAGAGAATGTGAATGAGAGAGAGAGACAGAGAGGGAAAAGGGAGGGGAGGGGGCTGAAATAAGCATCATATGTTTCTGACAGATCTCATCAACTCACAACACATCATGGGGCCTCTGCCACAACATATTTATTACAGACTAAACACAGGTTCACAGGAGGGGGTATACACTATACATGTGTGTCAGTGTGCATCTGTAAAGGGGGGTGGGGGGGGGGCATTGTTGTGGTCATAAAACAGGTGCGTGTCTGTGTACATTCGTGGATAGGTAACTGGGTGCATGCATTTGTGTGAGCCTCTTTGTGTGTGTGTGTGTGTGTGTGTGTGTGTGTATGCATACTTGAACTAGCCTCCACCTGAATGGCCTGAGGCTGTGGTACCGGGGTTGTTAGAAGACAAACAGAGACACAGGAAGCCCAAGCCAGGAGCCCTGAGGACAGCACACACACACACACATACACACACACCTACTCTTAAGTACACACATACTCCTGCTGTCAGTCACACACATAGCAGCCCCCTCACCATAAGTCCTGCTTCCTAAACCCACAAAACATTGCTTTAGCACACAGATACACCTCCTCTACCTCCCTCTTACACACACACACACACACACATATTAAGGCCCAGCCCGTCCCTCAGGCCCAGCGCTGTGTGCCAAGTCTGGCCTGGCATAGTCCACAGAGGGGTGTCCTCAGGCGAGGCTTGCCAAGTCAAAGACCCTTTCATGTTCAGCCTGCACGCCCAGAGTGGTAAAGCTTTAACAAACAGCCCGACAAACACACACACACACACACACACACATTTTCTCTCTCTCTCTCTCACACACACACACACACACACACACACACACATACACAGGAAGCTCTAAACAGTTTAAGTGGTGAAAACCACACTCGCACACACACACACACGTGCACACATATGCACATACATTAGTTTAACACCGCATCCACACTTGAGATGTAAACATCCACTAGACTTCAGCACTTGAATAACACTCAAGCCAACAACAAAGGCTGACGAATCTCCACCGACAACATTTGTGGGTGTTTAGAGCTTGGCTTCGGAATACAAAAATGTCCTCCATGAAAAATTCATCCTAAAAACCATTCCTGTTCACCTTCATTAAAACTTAGTGGAGCCCACATCCAAAAATAGGACCGATTTTTATCAGAGCCCAGAGCAACTGTAGGATCAAATTAGAGTCAGTTTTTACAGACAATGGACTGCTTATGGTGAAAATATTAGCTGGTGTCCAATAATTACAATAGCATGCATCTGTGCCTTTTCACTAACAATTAAACTGATCACCGAAACAAAGGCAAACACACGGCATGTGAACTTGCAAAGCAGCTCATATGCACGCACGTACACACTGGCCACGGGAAAAAGATATCACTACCAAGGAGCCACTCCCCCCCCCCATCACTCACACACACACACACAGTCTCTCTCACCATGCACTGCCCAGCCCCCCAGTTCTGCCTGACAGATACCCAGTGTGTATATGTGTGCTTATGAGGGGGGCTGGTGGTTTGGAGAAAGGTGGCACAGTGCCAACACGGAGCCTGCTAAATACCTTTGTCTCCACGACACACAGGGACAAACAGGACAGGCAAGCTGCTGCGGGAAGACGCACTACAGCCACACAGAGGTGTTACAAGAAATACCGCTCCACTGTTTGAATGTTTTCCTCCTCACAGAGAAAAGGGGGGGAAAGGTGGCTGCCATAATTAACTCAGTATCGATTCAGAGTCCAGGTTACAATAGAGGCAGTGCGCTGGAGAGAGGCAAAAGTGTGAGATGGTGGTCGATTTGAGCGGCTACAATGGCCTCATTAACACACATGGCTACACTGGTGAGAATGCAAGAGGTGCTATCGCTGGGCTGGATAAATACAGGTCACGGTAATGTAGCAATACGAGCGCAAGAATGTGGTACCACACTCATGAAATGTAGTGAAGAGAAACGATTTGTAAAAATACTAATTATGGTATATAGGACATGATAAAGCCTATATACAGTAGTGTAGCTATACATCCTAAATCATAACAATGAAAAGCATCTTGCTCCAATTACTCAATGTAGCCCAAACAATCATTTATTGCACTGATAACAACCACATTTAGTCCACGGAATAATGAATGTGAATGTGAATAAAAACTATGAATCCACTTCACCAGTGTTTAATAGTGACTACATCCTGTGAAATAAATCCAGTTTTACACTACACTGCAGTCACTTAGTTTGTGTGAGAAACCGTCATCTGCTCTTTTTCTGGGCCATCCATAATCTGGAGACAAGCTACGGTGTCCCTATGCATATCTTAAATTGTTTATCATGCAAATGATGGTACGCAGGCTGCTCTGCCCTCTTCTAACGGCCCAAAGCTCCAGACTGCAGACCCCAGCCCCAGCTGCAGCCATGAGAGTCCCAGACGGCCTCAGCTGTCCCAAAGGCGGAGACCGAGAGGCACAGCTTCATCTCCAGCTCTGGGTGTATTACAGACAACCGCCCCCCACCTCCAAGTTCAACCATCCTGGGTGTCAGCTCCCGCATAAGCTGCCGTCCATACAGAAATCCATCTGCGTCACATGACATTTCAGGAGGCGGGTGGGGAGTGTGTGCAGTGCAGGGGGATACAGTAAATCTTTAAGGGTGTAACATATAATACACTCCCCTGGAATAAACGGGACATGAAGCCAGTGTGGCAGAGATACGGTGCGTGGGGACAGTATGCATTGAGACGCCTCATCTCAGTGTCAGCCTCTAACTGAGCAGGGTGAGAGAACATGGCAGCTAGCATATGGGGCATGGGGTGGCACGCTGGCACTGCCAGTCTGGATCCATCAATCTTAGACACAGAAAACAGAGGTGGGGGGCGGGCTGGCTTTTATGCACATGTGACTGATGTGTGGTCTATCCTGCACAGCGGCTGCATCTTCTGTCTCATCCAGAATCTGTTGCGGGTTCATCCTTCACCTCATCTGCAATCTTCACCTCGCACACTGTTTTCTTTCTCTCAGGTTTGACACAAGGAAATGTTATAACAGGGTTATATCACAATCAGTGTCACAATGGGACACGACCTCAGTCCACATACAACCAAATTAATCTATTCATTACGGCACAGAGGAAAGCCTGACTGTTACACAATGCCAAGAGACATAAGGCCTATAAATAAAGCTCTGCTCACAATGCTAGTGACCTTATGATATCATGTGAACTCCGCTGCATGATGATCTAAATGAGCAAGAAAGAAAAGCATGTTCAAACAGCTGACAAGGCCAAGAGGCATGTTGGATGTGTATATGTGTGTGTGTGTGTGTGTGTGTGAGGATGCGTGTGCACATGTCCGTGTGTGTGCTCATACACAGGGCAGATGTTTAACAAACTGCACACTAATGAACAGTGGTCATTCTGTGTGACAGTGGGCTGACTAGCTGACAACAGATAACAGTAGCCCCTTTACAATGCCATCTGCAAAGCTGCAGCACTGACTAATACAGTACAGTAGCACACATTATGGAGGGCTACTCTCCGCGCGTTTAGCCTGCGTTGGCTTCAAATTAAATCACAACTGGACAATCAGCCCAATCTAGCACACGATATCAGATCTGTTAAAGGAAATGAATAAACACTCGAATAGGCTGGTCAAAATCAAACCCCGCTCTGTGAAACCAGTCATAAGGGACCCACGCTTGTTTGCACAGCAACTCATGTTTTCACTACAGCCTCATTTAACCCCAGTGGACAAACAACAAACCGACCAGCCGCCTTAAGAAGTCCTTAATTACTCAAATCAAGAAAAACACTGACAATTAGTGGCTGTAAGCTCCCTCAAATAAACGCTTCTTCCTTGACAGTTCAGCGTAATTACATTCTTTTCTATCTCTTTTTAATTTTAGCATTAGAGGGAGCCTGTGCAGGCGCATATTTGAGGGAACGAGAGATATGGCAGTGTAATAAGCCAGGGAGGGATAGAGATACATCTCTCACCACCACATGAGAGAGAATGTGGAGGCCACAGGATCCGAGCACATCTGTGATGCAGAAACAAACCAAAAGAAACCCATCGTCTTCTCTCTCTCGCTCTCCCTCTCATAATCTGTTTCTTTGTCTGCCTCTGTGTGTGTCTTTTTCACTATCTGCAAATGTTTCCTTTTTCCCTCAATCATTTTTCAGGACGGCTGGTCTTCATGTGGGCTCATTGCTCGGCTGAGGGAGATTCACAGCTCCTACATGCAGCGGCAGATATTTCACACTCTGGTTATGCAGATTGGACACTTCCCTACTACAAGGAGCAAAAGCAAGGAAACCTGAGAAAGCGTTTTGTTTCCTTTTGAAAACTCTCTACAAACCTCGGAAGGGTGTGACCCACTCCACACCTTTTGACCTTAAAGGCTCACTTCACACTTTTTTTTTCTCGCTCATTTGATTACTCTTGCGTGGCAGCCATTTTAAGCTCCCTCTGTGTTTACCTGTGATATTCTCCTGCTTGGGGATTATTCCTTGCAAGGGTGCAGATAAACAATCCTCATCCTGCGGCGACACCTGGACGGCCACCTCCACGGGGAGATACGCCCTCCGCGGGTGCTGATGGTGGGTCCGCGAGTGCGAGGAGGACGTGGAGAGGGGCGAGGCGAGTGGGGAGGACGGTGGCCTGTCCAGAGGTTTGTCCATACAGAGGCCCCCGTGGCACTGCCTCCGTTTGTGTTCGATGAACAGCAGGATGTCAGCCAGGGGGAAGCGGGAATGGCACTGGCCACAGGTCAGCAGGTCCTGGTCCCCTTTTAGGGGCTCACCCTGAGCCACTCCCAGCCTGGGGGAGTCCTGAGAGTCTTCTTCGGGTAAAACACCTGACAGCGGCTCAGCTGGACGGGCAGACAGGAAAGAAGCTTGTGAGACATAGTTCAGTGAGTAGGTAGTAATTCTGTAGAGCTTTTAAACAAATGTGTCAGGAGAGGCGATGGAAAAGCACATTACTGAGGCGCACACTGCTACAGCATATAAAGACATCTACAGGAATAAGGTCAGGCTGTAAAATGTGTATAAAAATATTGTCAGAAGAGAAAGAAAGAAAAAAGAGAGAAAGAAAGAAAGAAAGAAGGAAAGAAAGAAAGAAAGAAAGAAAGAAAGAGCACACAGACTACTTCGATAAGGACTGACATGTTCAGCTCGCAGGCAGCAGCCAAACGATTAAGTTGCTTGACCCTCTTTATTGTGCTGCCAATCTCGCTTTTTTAATGAACCTAACACCTCTGAGAATCAAAAAATAGATTCTAATTTGAGTTCAAGATGATTGGACCCCATTTCGTTAAAAGTGCTGGGATCTCGTGAACCAAGGTTAGACATTGAGGGGTTGGATGTGGAGTAGGTCCCTGAAGTACCGACAGAGAGGGAGAGGGAGAGGGAGAGGAGAGAGAGAGAGAGAGCATTTTAAAAGAAGTAATCTAGCCACACGGTAAACGACATTGGGCGCCCCGACTGGGATGTTGAGATAAGATGTGATGAATTCTTGCCGCCGGTTCAACCTTTAATTCCGTGTCGGGTCAGACGAGGAGGTGGTGAGGGACTATGCAAGATAGGCCCTGTTACCTGTATGTTCAACTGCATTAAAGATGAGGGAATTTGCCCCTATTTTCCCGGAGCTTATCTTAACCAGCTTATGCCATGGACATAGGCGAGATGTGTGAGGCTGGGTTAGGTGGAAAGATTTTCTTCAAACCAAATAATCTCATTTTGATGCCACGCAAGAGTGATGTGAATAACTTTGAAAACTAAAATATAATCCCTTTTTCAGACATCCGACTGCGCCAGAATGTAAAGTAGTTTAGGCCAGTGTTTCCCTCTGGGCGACAGGAGTGGGTCTGTTTCACTATCAGGGAAATCATTAGGCCTCTTCGTTTGCTATTTTGAATTATTGTGATGCCCTATTGTAACAGTGGATCAATCATTTCACTACAACTCACCCACAGAAAAGTGGCACAAGGGGAAATATTTTTTTTTTTCATTTTCAAATGGAGTAAAAGAACAAATAAATATATCAAGCATGTAGTTACATTTCCTCTCTGCCTGTATAAATATGTCATTAAGTGTCACTTTGCTACAAGAAACCCAAACAAAATTATGCAAAGTGTGAGTAAGTATTTTGCTGTTCAAATTCATAATGTGAATATGTAAAAGCATAATTATTCTGCCATACTAAATGTAAGTGAACTGAAAGGATCTGGGTCAGAGGCAAATATAGATATTATACAAGCTAAAAGAAAGTGTAAAAAAAGTTTGTAATAAATGTATATATTTTCTTAAACTCTTCCACGCCTGTAGCTGCTTGTTTTTAAACCACTTTGCCTGCTTTCTCTTTGAATATTTTACTTTTCTTTTCCTCCTTTACAAACCACACACGAGCTTTACAGTGAGCATAAAACATACAATCCCTTATTTCTGCTGAAGCGATCCTCTGCGTGCGCTTGGTCAAGCAGCACAGGAATAAAGTGGATCAAGTTCAAGTTCATAAGTGGCCCATAGGACTACAATCATATTGCGCCCCCCACTGACAAACCTTTTGACAATTATCCGACAAATGAAGGCATACATGTTGCGAGAGAGTAATTGGTTTCATCCGGAATGGAAGCAGCATGCAGAGACACATTTACGACAAATAATAATAATAATAATAATAATTAAGGACAAAAGAAACACACGGGCTCCTGATCTCCACTGAAAACTTGTATTACAGCAATCCGCATGTTTGGAGACGTCTCCGCGCTCGCTGGCGGACGTGAGGGTGCATTGATGAAGCAGTTCCTGCTGTTATCAGGTGGATGGGGGGGGGGAATAATTCTCCTACAGACATTAACGTATCTCGACAGCGCGGAAATCCTATCATGCGATCCCAATCAATGCCCTGCAATTTTGTCACACACGCGCGTAAAAACGGCTTTCCTGGTTTCCTCTCCCGTGGTCGTAAAACAGCATCGCGCACGGAGACTCGGGTGGATTTGCGCCACATTTATCTGCTAATGGCACACGAGATAACCTGCATTATAAAACACGGTGTTTGAACTGCAGCTGAGAGGAATGTGCGGCACAGAAACTCTGTTCCCGTCTAGATAACGCACACGAGGTCTCTGCGCTGTGGACAAGTGGGTATGTAAACACCACTTCCCTGTGTCCGAACCAGCTCAACCCCCCCCCCCCCCCCCCCCCTGTAGATAAATGCTTACAACAAAAAAAGAAGAGTGCGGGTTGTTCGTAGAGGAACAGCTTCACACGCTACACCTGGAAACTTCTCAGCGACTGGCAGCGGCCGCGGGCTTGCCTTCATATAGCCAAAGGTCTCTGGCCATAAAGCCCATGCATGCCCTTTAATGGCGAAAGAAACCTTGAAGGCTGCGTTATACAACACGTTAACTAACACAAGTTGAAGCTCTCTGTCACGTTGTTTCCAAACTTCCACCAGGGGATCCCATAATCGATTTGAAATAACCTGTAGTCTCGGATATGCCTGCGTTTTGTGCATTTCTCTCAGGGCAGCGGTGGGTCCGTACGTGGCCGTATATCCTACCTACTGAAACCCCCCCTAAGGAAGTTGCCCCAACACGACAAAAGCAAGAGGTGGCCCGCAGAGGAGCGACAAGCAGCTACATGAAGTCAAAATGCGATTCATCTCCACTTACGCGAAAACTCCCGTTTGCTCAAGTGCTGGGGTTTGCCTTGCTTGCGGCGAGACATGTCGGTTTAGTGGCGGCTTTTCAGCTGAGTTCACATTGGGAAATCCGTTCCTACAAGGTAGACTCCAAATGGAATATCTTCATTGATGCGTCTGTCATCCAAATAGGAAAAGAAAAAACAAGAAGAAGAAGAAGAAGACAAAAAGCTGCAGATCATACAGAGGGTGAGGCGTAGCGCGCTACGGGCTGTGCGGACCTCCTCATGACTTTTTCGCGAAGAGAGAGTGATGTGGGGGTACGGCGAAGCCCCCCTGAGCTGCAAGTTCAAGTGCGGACGTGACGTTCCTGCGAACTTGAACGTCAGGAGATGGACGGACTGAGACATACAAAACGTGGGCAGGGCGAAGCCGGCCAGTGGGAGGGGGACAAGCCATAATAAAAACCAATGGACACTCATTATGGACTACCTATGGAAGGGAGGAGGGAGGGGGGAGAGAAGAGACCCCGAAGACACCAATGGACAGAGGGGATCAAAGGGGGCTGGGCTAAGAGAGAGAGAGAGAGAGAGAGAGAGAGAGAGAGAGAGAGAGGACTTGAGTTATCTGAGGAAGTAGAGGAGCAGCAGAAAGCGCATGAAGCATAGAGCGTAATGTGGTGGAGGATAAGCCCGGCTTTACTGCTCCATTCATATTTATTAGAGTTTATTTTCAGGCTGACATGAATATGCAGTGATTATGTAAATTTACAGCGCAGACAGGAGACTGTATTTTTCACATGAAGATGTTTTTATTGTATGATAATGATTACTTCAATTACATTTGCCATGAGAGGAGGAGACGATGTGTTTTTTTTTTTTGGTGTGTATTAGATTTGTTCCATTTGTGAGGTCTTAAGGAACCAATTAGGAAGAGCTGTTTATACTGTTTCCCCATTTCTATATATTCCTTTGGTTTTTGTCCAACTTCTGGAGGGGGTGCCTCAATGCAAAATGTGAACCCACGTGGCCTAAATGCAGAAGAGTGAGATAAGAAGATCAAATGAATATTTATGTGATAATAAAATGATCCGGCTGGGCCACTAATAGAAAAAAAAAAAGGAGAATAAAAAAAATAGATTTCAGCCTACATTTAGAAACCAGTGTCGTTTGGTTAATAGGCTGCAACATAATTTAGTTACCATTAAATACCATTAAACAGCGTGTTCAAGGTGTTAAATCAATTATCTGTGCGTGAACAACGCGCCCGAGTCTACACTATAAAGTGAAACAGTGATTTGTATCCTCGGTTTATCTTAATGTTTTCATCTGACAGGTTGTCTGCATGACAGATAAGCAGAAACAGAGTACAACAGGCTGAGCCCGCCCGATAACAAAAATAAAAGCCTCACATTCACACTCAAATCCGTGTCGGGCAGGGAAGTCACTGCACTGTGATATCCTGTTGTGGCGTTGTGATATTAAAGACAGAGAATGTATCTAATTTAATCAAATGATTTGGCGTCTTTGCTTTATGATGACGTTATATAACCTTTACTGTACGGGAGCACAGACAGTGCAGGTGTCCGGATTTACAATCACACGCAACCAGGCAAATGATTAGACATTTGAAACTGGGAGTCATAACAGAGTGAACTAATTATGGCAAAATCATTGGAACAGTTTTGATACACAGCTTTGTGTCCACTGCGTTTGTGGCTGAAGCTCCTAAACGTGATGTTTATTTGGAATAAAAGCTCGGTGTTTCCAGCGTGCAGGGCAGCACCGAGGATTAACGCCTCAGTGAAGACTGGCTGCACTTTAAACGACGGGCTAATAATGTGCTGTGTGGAGAGGGAACCTCAAAGGTTTATCCAGCTAAAACAATGAATGTCACATGGTAGATGACGGCAACCCACTGCACAGTTCTCCATACTAACTCACCGGGGCCCCATTGTTATAACTATAGGCTATCATTTACATATAGGCTGGTGTCGACAAGAACCTGAACAAAGGCTTTTTTTTTTTTTTTTTCCTTTTTAATATCTGTTTGGTTTCGTATCGGGAACACATTAAATACACTTATAGCTTGACAGATTGAGCCGGAGCCAAATTAGTCACGTTTGGGCAATAAAAGCTCCCCCTCTAACTTATTACATTGAGGGCCCATAAACAACAACCGGGAGAGATCATTCATAACCCACGTTTCACATTGGTGAGAAAAATACCTGTAACTGCTTTATAAGTGCCGGCACTCTAAACAGACCAAGTAGCGCTGTGGTTTGCTTTGATTTCACTTGATTCTGTTTGAAGTGTGGGTGTTAGTTGTTTTGCTGGTGCCGTGAGAGCCTCATAATAAACCAGGCTCAACAACTGCATCCAGGCCCTCGGCCACATCACAGCTTAATACTTTGGCGCCATCTAGTGCTTCAGCGCGAGATTGACGCCAAATGCCAATCATGACGCAAGCTCGTGCAAACTACAATTTAATTATACAATACTAATGATGGGCTACTCTGTAATATATCTATATATATATATATAGATATATAGATATATCTATATATAGATATATGTTTGGTTTTTTTTTACAGGGTTGGATACAAATATAGCTACTCAAAACCTAAAACAATTCACATATTATATTTTACACTGTCATACTATCATAACCTACTCATGCTTACTACCATATATAATACAGTCTATATGATATTATTATACATGTATAACGCTTTATATTGCTACTATAGAATGAGTGTCCAAAACATCACTACCGCTCGTATAATATGGGCCACTCACGGTCGGCTGTCAGTGTGGCATTACATAACCTCATGCACTCTTCCTATATGAGCACACAGCGCCACCGCGAGGCCAAGACGCAGTGCTGCTGGAGGAGCTGGGCTGGGCAGCGGGGCCGGCAGGAGCAGCAGCAGCAGCACCTCCGGTCGTAATCCTCTACATATCGGATGCAGATCGTCCGCAGGGCACCTGGTGAGTGGCATTTCTGTCGCCCCGTCTGTTTGTTTCTGTAACCCGGCTGTCCTCTCGCTGCGGTCTCGCCGCTGAGGATGGAGACGGTGAAATGAGCGTCGCTGTGCGACAAAACCTATAGTATGTCGTCCATAACGGGAGAGCCCTGGCCGCACATTAGCAGACAGCCTCCATAACCTGATTTACAACAACACGTGACGACTGTTATCACCAAACTGTCTAAATTAGCCTGTTTTTTTTGCTTAAAGAGCGCGCGTAAAGGGAGAGGAAGGGTTCAGGATCCATACGCTTCAGATGACAAGTCGGTTATAGACATCCACACTGTAGCTATACATTTATTTATATCATGCTGTGCATGTTCTTTATATAACATCAGATCATTTTCACTGAATATCGCTCTGGAGCATGGTGTCGTTATTAAATGGCTCCATGATGAACGCTGGACTGAGACACGGCCTAACTGGGCTCATTTTCAGACTGTCAGCCCGTCGGCCGCCGCCGCTTGCAGCAAGCACACTTGATGTGTTGTCATTTGCAGAGGTGGTTCATATCTGAGAGCGGACGGAGCCGTGTGTGGTCAAGCGTCTAAATGGGAAATCTGGGCCACTTGAAGCCAGGCCACTGAAAGGGTTAACCCTTCTTTTCCTCCATAGGGAGAGAGAGAAGGGGGGGGGGGCTGTCAGGTCCCGTTGGGATTGAGTTGATCATCTGGAGCTCCAAATATGACAAAGTATGCGTAATTAAATGCCACCTATGGCTCCTTCACAGCGTGAGTCAGCAAGGCCTGCGTGGCGGTGGCGGTGGTGGTGGTGGTGGTGCTCCTGCAGAGGGAGGACCGGATGATTGTCTCAGTGAAAAGAGCTGTTGTGCTGCTTCATGTGCATGGGGATACTGACAACTGCACTGTGATCATATGAGAGCTTCACGGGGAGCAGGGGATGTGGGTTTTCAGGGAAAAACATTCTGGCCTGTGTGAGCAGCCTCTCTGACTTAGCACCAAATGAAGTCAGCTGTCCTAATGCACATGTATCATTGTCTCTGTCTGTCTGGAGGCCTGTCTCGTATTTTAGCCCAAGTCATCCTCACTCCGGCCTTGTTTTTGTACAGTATCTAACTCCTCCTCTTCTGTTTCCAGTGGTGTGGCGCTGGATTTGGTGACTTGGCGACTCTGATGAGCAATTGAATTTGGGAGTTTAGTAAGATGCCTGGATTTCTGTAACCTGTTAGTGGATTTTTTAGTGGATAGTTCTTCCTTCGGGTTGTTCGCTGCACTACACTGGGAAATAGTGTCCTCGGGTGATACCTGAAATAGCTACTGTGCATGTGACACACACACACACACACACTCACATAAACAGATGTTGAAGTAATTTTCTCTCTGTAATTGTATGAAGCAGCAGGCCTCGTTCACGCCTGTTAGCACTGTAAGAACGTATCTTTTTACTGATCAAAGTGTGACTCGTGAACAGACAGATAACTGCAATCTGACACTGTGCCTGTTTTCAGCAGGATGCATTAAGTGTCAAAGGTGAGCTCGCGAGGCAGAGATGAGTCTGACTTCCTGGTTCCTGGTGAGCGGCGGGGGGACGCGCCATCGCCTCCCCAGGGAGATGATCTTTGTGGGGAGGGACGACTGTGAGCTCATGCTGCAGGTACAGTACTACTGCGGCTCCTCCAGACTCTGATCCCTGAGCTGTCATTCTTCATCTGGTTGGATTATTATCTGAAGCGCTGAGATTAGCGTGGATTGCAGTGATTGACTGGATTTTGTGCGATTTAGTCCCGCAGTGTGGACAAACAGCACGCCGTCATCAACTACGAGCCGAACACAGACGAACATAAAGTTAAAGACCTGGGCAGTTTGAATGGGGTGAGTGCTTTATTTATCTGTTATTCTGTGTTTTAACTGCTTTATCTACTAAAACAATCTCTGATATAGTAAGGGACAGACTGTATATAGATGTCTTTTAAAGTTACTCTTTATTTACCAGCAAAAGGACAAATAAGCTTAAATTCTTCGTGGGTAATGCTGTCGTAAGACAAACAGACAAGCCAAAAAAGTTTTGGTTGTTTTAAGTAGCAGGTGTTTCAGACACAATTCAGTCATACAGTAACACTATGAGATTCAATACCCAGCCCTAATCTTAACCCTGTTGTTCATAATCACACTCTGCTTTTGTTTGCAGACGTTTGTGAATGATGTCAGAATCCAGGAGCAAATTTACGTCACACTGAAAATGGATGACAAATTAAGGTTTGGATATGATATCCTTTGAATGTGGTCTTGTGTATCTGTCAAACCCAGTGACACGCAGCACAAGGTCAGTGTATGGACAACACTGTAACTTTATCTGTTCTTGAATAGCTGTGAATGCTCATTGCACTCTGCCTGCTGCATAATAGATAAGGCTATCAGTGCATGTTTCTCACCCTTTCAAAGAGCTCGTCGTCTTTTACCTTAACCTGCCTCACATACCAACCTGTTCACTGTGGTTCGAGGGGAGATGCATATTCCAGAGGAGGCCCTCAAGGTTAGACAGCACGTTGTGCATGTTGTAAGAAACTACTAGCCAGAGTTCATATGTAAATGGGAAGATTTAATATGCCTGCTCAAAACTGTACAGCCAGAAAGCTCTTGTATGTTTTCATCAGTGTGTAAAAAAAACCCTGAGAGAGGAGGTGGATTTTAGTCAAAGAGAGCGAAGATTTCTGCTGAACTGGGCAAAATACTGCTTTTTAAGATTGATGAATCTGCTGTTTCATCACAGCAAACTGCCCAGGTATCTGTAGAAAGAATAGGATTTCATCCTAATGAGGAAGATGAAAGTTCAGCAGTAATATTCAGAATGTCTCTTCAATTATATGCTATGAAAAAAAGAAAATGTATTTATAGTTATGCACTATGAATGTGTTAGCCATGATTGTTTTCTAAGGTTTTCTATTAAAATCTGGCTGCCTTTGTATAGATTTTGCAGCATTTCATTATTTCGCCTCCATCTCTCTATAAACTCTCCCTGCTCGTCCCATCTGTCAGCATGAGAAGTTCAGCAGCCAGCTTCAGCTGAACCAGAAGAAACCTCCAGAGGGGGAATCGTCTAAATCTGAGGCGAGACCCTCGGAGGCAGCAGCAGCACCGGTGTGCGAGGGGTCCGCCACCAAGCCCCCCGAGGCCAGCAGGGTGGACGATAAGACAACAGGTGAGAATATCTGAGGATGCAGCGTGCAGAACTGTCCATGAGCACAGCGATGACACAGATCTCCATCTTCAGGTGCCACTTTCACAAATGTACTGAGTCTGAGGATAACATATTTGCGCATAGTTATGTTCAAAAGTATTTTTGTGTTGAAAAGGTTTGTAGATTGATGTATTTGTCAAGAATTTTGAGTCATTTATGAATCAAAAATGCCAAACTCTTGCTGGTTATTGCTTCTCAATTTGATAAATTGGTTCTTTTCTCTGTTTTATATCTTTGTAAACTGAAGATCTTTGAGTTTTGGTCGGTTGGTCAGACAGCAAAAGTGATCGTTTAGTCGTTTCCAATGTCTCTGTTATACATGTTTTAGTTGTAGTAAATGCAGCCGTGCCATTCCCTTGTAGGACTAACCAGCGGGTTGTTTTTGACAGGGGACCTGGCAGCGTTGCACCGAGGCACGCCCCTCTATGGCCAGCCTGCCTGGTGGGGAGATGGAGACGCTGGGGAACAGCAGCCTGGGAGGCCTGAGGAAAAGAGCTCAGATCGGAAGCGAGAAAAGGCTGAAACAGGTATTTGCAATGTGATCTTATGATGTTGTTGAGGCAGTAATTAATGTGGATCGTGTTTTGAAATATCTCTTTTTTTCTCAAATTGGCTCTTTAAAAATGTTCAGTCTTTATAAACATACCAGTGCTTCCCTTACATTTAGTAGACTTTGGGGTGCTAAATACATATGTTTACTTTAATTCTGACAGACACCAAAAAGAGTACAGACGTCCCAAAGCCTGCCCTGCAATCAGCTTCCAATCAGGAGCCTAGCTACTTTGAGATCCCAACCAAGGAAGTATCCTTGGTTGGTAAAGTGAACGGTGAAGCCCCCTCACGAGAGCAAGAGGCCTCTTCTGCTGCAGAGCCCACCCATGGCCACGCCTCCTTTACAATTGAGTTTGACCCTGGGGCAACAGGTAAAGTGACTGTGAAAGATCGAGTGGCGAAAGTGGGACCAGAGACCAGGCCGCGTCCTAAAAGGGCTGTCGGGGAGGAGCTGAGTCCACTTCAGACAGCCATGGTAGCTGCAGAGGTCAAAGTTGCAGACTGGCTGGCCCAGAATGAGCTGCCGTTGGCTCTGAAAGACACGGTGGCAGAGGATGACGGTGAAAGTGTGAAGAGTGACGTGCCTGTTCAACTGAAGAGTCTTAAAGGTGTGTATATGCAGCCGTCTGTGCAGCATGTGCATCTGTATGTATCATAAAATGTGTGTACTTCTTGCTTGCCTCTCTTTAACCCTCCTTGTCTCTTTCTTTACATTCTGACCCTTCTTCTCTACCCCTCCCCTGCCAGGCAGCAAACACGAGGACGGGACTCAGAGTGACTCAGAGAACGCACTTGGAGAGCAGCGCAGGGCTGCAGCAATGGAGGAACGCTCGTGGGGACTTTGGGGCGGCGCAGGGATGAAGATCAGAGAGGGTCGTGCTAACGTACCAGAGGGGCTCTTCGCAGAGGAGGACAGTCCTGCTCGTCGTCGCAAGTCTTCGACTTCCAAAGTGGCAAGTGGATTTGTGGAGAGGCGACGTGGCTCTGCACCACATCAGCAGAGTGGCCGTGATGAGGGCTATCACCATGCAGATGATTATAGTGACAGAGGGACCTACACCATTGAGCTGGAGAATGGAGATCACGAAGAGGAAGAGGCTAGGAAAATGATCGATAAGGTGGGCAAGAAGAAACTTATAATAAAGGCCCTTTCCTATATCGAGTCGGCTCATTTGAATACATGTATGTGTAAGCTTGTTCACTTGTGCATGTGTGTATCTTGCAGGTGTTTGGTGTGGATGAGCAGGAGGCTGTGTGTGTGTCCAGGTTGGGGGGTTCTGACCAAAGAGAGAGGCTCACCTCCCAGAGGTCTGGCACCGGAGACAGGGGAAAGCCTGGCCGCATGGAGACAGAGGTAAATTCAAACCAAAAAGGTTGTCTGATGTCTAACTGAAAATGCAGTCCACAATGTGTCGGTTTCACTAGCTTCAAAACAACAAGCAGCTACTGCTACTCTGTTTAAACACTGTCTTTTTTTCTCTGGTATCTTTCATGGTGTCTTTGTCCAGGTATTACCTGAGGAATTGGTGGTGGGTGGTCCTCGCTGGGTCTCGCAGTGGGCTACCCTGGCTGCCAGTCACATTAGGACAGACCCTGAAGGATCAGGAGGGGAGAGTCACATCATGGTCACAGAGGACAGAGGTACTTATTTAACACCTCAACTGAACAGGAAAGACACAAAGATTTTGGTTCGAGGTTCATTGTCTCGATTGGTTTAAATTTCTTGATATTCAAGAGTTGAATCCTCCTACCATAAGATGTTGGTGAAATGAGTGGCGGGATAAATTACCTAATTATTGAAAACCCTTCAGGATTTTGTGAATTTAAAGCGAAACTTGTTACATTTCCTAAACAAAGACCACTGTGGCCACAAGAGTCAATTATGGGGCAAGGGGTAAATGATAAAACAAAGTGTAACAGCAGCTCAAGTAGAAAAGAGTCACAAAGGCATCTTAAAGTTTGCTGACATTAATTAAAATTAGCCGCCATAAGCTACTGGTCACACCAGACCATGTATGGTATAAAAATGGCAAAAACCTCCAAGTGAATTGAATTGAGCAAGGATGTGTTTAACAATTACGAATTTAATTTTTCATTTATAAGCAAATGAACAAATTCATGCAGGGCTTTCTGTATAGCAATATAAAAATGACAGTCTGCCTGACAATTCATTAAAGTAAAAGTAAGAACAAAATAGCAGCTCATGGTTCATCTGGTAGAAAGAGAACCACAGAATCAAAACCACAGCACCAGTGCACCAATTCTACTAGCATACCACCCACCATTGATAAGTAATACACATTTATCCGAGGACCCACTTCACTAATACTACGTTTTTCTCTACTTTCAGCTGAAATAAGTGAGTCCAGCCACTCAGCCTCGTTTGCCTCGTCTGGCTACACAGAGCGTAAGAGGAGAACTCTGCCCCAGCTGCCTGGTGAGGAGCTCGCCCTAGGTAGGAGGACCCCAGGCTCAGGCCTGCGTACAGATATGGGGGAGAAACAGGACACAGAGCTACAGGAGAAGGAGAACCAGGGGGGGAAGATGGCCAGGGGAAAGAATCGGCCTGGTCATGGCACTGGAGGTGTGGGGAGTCACAGTGGTAGCCCCAGTCGCTCCTCACCCGCCAAGTCGCAAGATAGTGGTGGCGGGAGATCAGGTCAGTCAGGTGTGTTGGCCAAGCTCCCCCCTCGTCCACTGACCAGTGGGGAGAAAAGAATGGAGGAGGCACGGAGGAGGAAAAAGGAAGAGGAGAAGGCTAGGGAAAGTAGTGGGAAACCACTGTTGAGGCAGGAAAGTTTTACTGTGGAGAAACCAAGCTCCAATGTGCCCATTGAGCTCATACCTCGCATCGATGGGCTCCCACGCAGCAAAACTCAGAGTAAGGAGACTGGCATTGACAGCACCACAATGCAGAAAGACTCAGAAGCTGTGGCTGCCTTTTTAGAGACAACCATATCAGACCAAGGTGATCCACCAAGTCAGTCCATTGAGGGCTCCATGTCACCGGAGTCAGACGTGGACACGACCAGTACAGTAAGCCAGGCTGACGGAGCGAGAAAAGTAGTCCAGAAACGCCGGACTCTTGCGGGACAGCTGAAGGAGAGAACAGTTGTGTGCTCATCCAGCAAAGGACCCGCTGGGGCCCGAGAGACCCAGGACAGGAGGGTCAAGACCAGAGCATCTGGTCCTCCGCAGCCCAGCCGCCCCTGGACTTCCCAGGACCTCACTGACGATGACGTCAACTCCAACTCACTCCTCTCAGACTCCCAGCCCACCTCTACACAGGAATCTAGAAGCTCACATGCCAGAGCCCAGACTGGGAGCACAACAGTGGGGGCTAGCACTAAGTCTAGTCGGGCTAAAATCACCCAGGCCCCAGCCTCTTCTGCAGCTAGTAAAGCCACTAGTGTTTCTAAGCCCAGGCCCACCAGGGCGTCCCTGCTGAGGCGAGCTCGGCTGGGGGACTCATCAGACACTGAACCTGCTGATCTTGACCGGATGTCGGTAGCCTCTGAGGCCTCCACCGCTAGTTCCACATCCAGGACAGGTATGGCAAGAAGGGGAATGTCCAGGATAGAGGCTCTTGCACAGCCGAGGCGGCCGAGGGTGGGTTCCCCGTCAGCCCAGAGTGACTCAGAGGCCACTGTGACAAGGAGTAGAGGTCTTGGGGCCCGGAGTGCTGCAGGTGATTATGCCATCAGACAAGGACTGAGAGGGTCTAATGTGACCTCAGTGTCTGGACCCAGAGCTAGGGCTAACAGCGCCTCCAAGCTGCCTGACAAGAATAAAGGCACCTCCTCCTACGGACAAGTCACACCTGTGTGTAAGTAGTTTTTATAGTTTTATCTTCCCATGTTCCAATTAATGCTTTTAGTGCCTAAATATTATACAATTATTAGTAATTAGCAGCCTGTAAAACAAACTATTCCTTAAAGCTACACTAATAATTCATATTTTCATATGTGTCAATGTATAGTGTGAAAGGAGTCCCTCGTAGAGACGAATCCACAGAAAATGATCACCTGACTAAACCCACTGTACACTACCTGCTCAGCACCAAACAGCAGACAGTTAGCGACTAGCTAACTTGGTTGTCAGAAACATGACTGCTATCATTGCTCACTGTCCGCTGGATGTGTAAATAGGCAACTGTTTGGTTCCACGTTTGCCATATCAACCCGAATGTTGTGTTTGCATCTTGTTGCACCGCTCCCAAGTGGCCAAAGAATTCTACCAATTGGCACATTTTAAGCACCATCTGACCTTAACTTCCATTCTTTCCTAATATTAGCTGGCACTCGGTGGCGCCGCATGCCTGTGGAGTATGCCTCCACATCAGAGGACGAGTACGGCTCAAACCGCCACATATCCAAGCAGGGCCACACACGGACGTTCCCTTCCACTCGGGTAGTCCAGCTGGGAGGTTCGGCCCCAGCAACTCCTAATCCTGCAGGCCTTGCCGCCCTGAAGCAGCACTCCAGAGAGCAGGACGAGTATATGAGAGACTGGACAGCACACAGCGAGGAAATAGCTAGGTACGTAGGTGAGAGGCACTCCAGTGCTGTTTGAGAGCAGCGTTGAGTCATGATAACAGTATTCAAACATGCTTCTCCTGCTTACAGGTATATAGCTGTTATTACATTTTTTATTCGTTATGTGGTGCTTTTGATGGTTATGTTATGATGGTGATCTCATACTTGTGTTTGTTCATAAGGATTAGCCAAGACCTTGCCAAAGACCTAGCCATGCTTGCCAGAGAAATCCATGATGTGGCAGGAGAGATCGACTCAGTCAGCCCTGCAGCCACTGACCCTGGAGCTCTGGTAGTCAACACATTATAAAACAACCACAACATAACTTTTTAAAATTTTCATTTCATTTAACGTCAAGTGAAATTATGTAGAATTGACCACAAATAGGATCCGACGAAATAACATTTCTTTTGTGTGCATTTTGGTTCTGTTTTAGTTGGAGGAGCGTGTGTTTGATGACAGCTTGGACGTGGGTGGTCCTTCCACAGAGCAAAGCAGCATTATGGGAACCAATGGGCGGTCTGTGGAGCTTCGACCCCGAGGCTCTAGTGGGCAGAGCTCCCGCTCCATCCGCAGACAGACGTGGAACAGAGATGATGTGAGTCCCTGTTTCAATATTAAACAATACTCCTCAAAATATACAGGCATTCTGCATACCACAGGGCCATTCCAGAGTTTGAATTATAGATGTTTTTCTCAATCAAGCCTTTATTTCAAGTATGAGTAAGGAGAAACACTGTTAACTTAGTAAGCACAATGTTTCATTGGTTAATGGTGACATAGAGCACATATACAGTCCAGTTTGTTAAACAGTTGTGCAGCAGAAGATCAACATGTCAGTCTGTACAACACATGTGCCACTAGAGGGAGCTCCCGACATGCTAACTACAGTCACCCCTCAGCAACCAAACAGCTTCTGATTGGACCCAAAGCTATTGGCTGAGCTAATGAGAAAAAATATTTCAGTAAATGTGTAAATACACAAATAGTCATGGCTATAATTGGGCTAAATTTAGAAATAGCATTGAAAAGGTTGTGCTATCGTCTATAGTTTCTCTTCACAGTTCCACCATCTGCATTCATTGTACGCCACTGTTGAATAAAAGGGACACTGATGTGTTTCTTTTCATCGTTCGTCAGGCGGTGCTCGACAGTTTACTACTAGCATCTGTGACTCAACTCTCAGCTAGGATACGTCAGTCTGTTGACAAAACAACCTGCAAAATCAGGTGAGCATCACTGGTCCATGAAGGAATGTGCTGTTATTGTAATTTGGTGTAAATTTTATACATATACTATACTGAGAAAAGGGCAAATGCAAGATTTCATTTTGGAAATAGGAACATATCACATGGTGTGTTAAGTTTTCTGTCTGTGTTTTATGTCAGAACTAGGCCAACCAGCACAGTCTGAGTGGCACATCACAAAGGTTTACACCGACATGCAGGATGACAACTCAAAGGCCTTTTTTCATTCCTCATCTACAGACAATGTGTGAATGAAATCACAACTAATACTTCTGTCAAGGGCTATATTAAACATATTTTCATGTTTTGCTTTAATCTATTTTTGTACCGACTTGGCCTTCAGGATCCTCTTCAAGGATAAGGAACGAAAATGGGAAGAGATTGAGAACAAACTGCAGGCAGAGCATGACTCCTTGCTGCTCAAGAGCTCCAATAAGGTGATGAACTTGTCCACTTCTCACACTTTGTCTGTTGTATGTGCTGAAGGCTTGTGAAATAGACAAGACAGTAATATTTTTAGGGATGGTACAGACATCCACGGTGCCCAGAGGATGAATCCTAATGACTTTTCCTCTAGCGCCACCATGTACGTTGACGTTTGTGGTTTTAAATGAAATGTCTGGACGACTATGTAATGGATTGCCATAACATTTGGTTCAGACGTTCATGTTCCCCTCAGGATGAAGTAATCACTTTGGTGATCCCTCAACCTTTCCTCTAGCGCCAGCAGCTCCAAATATCCCTTTGTCCAATATTTCGGTACTTACACATTACAAAACTAATGACATTCCCATCAGCCTCAGCTGTACTTTGTGTTTATTGCTAATGTTAGCATGCTAACACACCGGTAAACATTATACCTGCTAAAAATCAGCATGTTAGTATTGTCATTGTCAGCATGTTAGCATTTAGCTCAACTATGGCCTCACAGAGCCTCGAGCATGTCTGTAGACTCAGAAAGTGTGTAGTGAGCATTTCAGTACAGGCTCAAAATATTTTGTTTGAAAAAAAACGCTACCACTGTTCACTTTAAAGTCATGCCAAAAAAGAGTAAATATGTCTTCATAACTTTAAAACTACTATATATTTAACTATAATGTGCTGAAGTGTGTGCAAGAACACCAAAGGATGTTAACAAAGTCGGCACCATCATCATTTTTGAAAGTGTAAAGAAGTGTATTGTGTTTGTTAATTGTGAGGCATTTCAATACAACCATCAGACAGATGGATTTCAGGGAAATCTAATCAGCATAATGTTGCTTTTTGGCATTCATTTGAGACAGAGACTGAAAGGCAATTTGATATGGCTACAGAAATGAAATATTTTGCCTAAGAATTTGTTTATGCCAGTTTGGGATGGGATTAATGCCATACAGTATTAAATCCACTCCTTCCCTTTCTCTTTAGTCGTACAAACCACACAATATCTGATTACTTACTGAAGCAATCACAGTGAGTGCTGACAGTATTACAGCTGTCTGGGGGATCAAATCAAAAATACTTCAGCATTTAGATTACCTTGCAAATTCCTTTTTTCGGAGAGCAGAGCACACCAAATGTGTTTGTTTTGACGGAGAGGAAAGACTTACGAGCTGTTGTTGCGGGTGCAGAAAGTTCACGAAACTTCATTGTGGTCATAAATTCTGCCTTTAACTCGGTCTGGCCTCGTGTGAACCCTTGAAGATAATTCTATCCACCACACAGTCATAGGGCTCATAAAGCATTACTGAGTGTACACGGCACAGCTCCAAACTTTTTCCTGTGGCAACGAAGAGATGAATCGAGCTGATTTACTTGGTGTATGAACTTTCACTTACTTAATCATCCTGAACCAGTCTTATTTTTTATTTTTTTCTCTTAATAGGAGATTTCAAGCATTATTCAAGACCTGAAGAGAGTGGAAAGACAGCTGCTCGGTATGGATGTGATGCTTTTCTTTAGTTTTTAGTGAACTATTACACATAAAATTACAAGTGTCTATATTTTTTACCGTTTAGAACTGTGTTCAACTAATTTCAAATGTTTGTTCTGCGCCATTCTAACAGTAATCGACATGATGGTGGACCCAGACGGCACCCTGGATGCTCTGTCCAATCTGGGCCTGACCAGTCCCCTGACTGACCAGAAGATCGGCCCTGGCACGCAGCAGGGGGCGCCGGTGTTGCACCCTGGTGCTGAAGCTTCCTCCAGCACACTCTCTTCTTCTAGGCCTGACAGACTGGCCACTGAACCCTGTGGACCTTCAGACCACGCAGAGGTGGCAGAGCGAGACCCAGGGCCCCCACAGGGCTCTAGATCCTACAACTGATACACCAAGGACATACTTCAGACTGCATCCTTTATGTTGGACATATCCTGAAGCACTTGGAAGCAGATAGCTTCTTTGAGATCAGAAGATTTTCAAGTATTTGATTTCAGATGAAGGAGGAAAGAGGGAGGAGGATGATGCCTGTTCCATGGGAAAGCCTGACTTCCCTAACTGTCAATCAAACCGAATCGTGATAGGACTTTGTAAAAGTCCCACACTACCAAATAGCAGCTCTTGGGGTGTCAGATATACAATATGAAAACATTACAGTATGAATTGGTGGGCTTATGAAGAAGCTATGACATAATATACAGTAACCCATCTGTGTTTTTGTGTTGCAGCTCATTCTTATTGTCCGTTATCCTTAAAAAGAACAGATGTAAAAGATGAGAGGATGTAATGTTAAACATAAACTTTCCAAATCGATTTTTTTTTATATCAGAGCAACTCTGACTTTTACTGAAAGTAAAACTCAGTCTTGACATTTAATTACAAGCCTTGAAATCTTTGTGCTTGAATCAGAAGCTTGTCAGTCAGCTGACTTAAGGTCAATGCAGAAACCCAAACTAGAAAGGTGCAATGCTGTCAAAAAAGGATTCAGCAGAGATGTTTGTGAAAAGTGTTCTTCTATCCTGCCATAGAATTATTTATGAAAATGAATATATTGTCGGCCTGTTGCAGTTGCAATCCCTAAACCTTTCTCAGTAATGATTTTCCATCAGAAAAGGCCACGTTGCTTATTTGCTAGGAAAAGAACTGGGTATGTACAGTATGTAACAGTGTAAATGTTTATTATAGTTAAATGAAAAACTCCCATCCATGCCTTTTTTCTTGTGGCGATGTCATTTGAAACCAGTGTATCAAAGATAGACCATGTGTGTTAACAGAAATTATAAAAATCAAATGTAGCTCCCAGAAAGGTTTTCCTCTTCCAAATGTATTTTGTCACAAGTGCCCTGGATCAAACAATCATTACAGTTGGAAAGGAGCGATGCTACCTGTGTGTTTTTGCACATCACAAAGCTAATATATGTTAATATTCATCTCTGAGGGACCAGGACACGACGTGCGCCTATGACGCTCCTTTATCATGTTGATGTCCTCGACCAAAAACAAAGCAGGGTGAAAGCCAGCTGCCTGTAGATGAATGGGTTTTGTCAAATTATTTTCTGATCACAAACAAAATGTTGTGCTTGAACCAGCATAGACAGGGGCTACCTCCAAGTCCTGCAGCTAGCGATGCAATGGAAGGATGGACACTGTAATGACTGTAGGTTTTCCAATGTCTTGCCTCATACCAATGTTTACACATGAATGTAACCTGATCAGAACTGTTGAAACATTTTAGCCAAAACAACTTTAATAAAGATTAATAATTGCATTTTGTCTTTAATTCAGTTTGAGCATTTGGAGAATTTTTGTTTGAATGTTTTGTATGAAGTTTTTTTTTCTTTGTAATGATGTTAGGTTAAATGTTGACCTTGCAATACCGGTGTATTGTTTGTCTCATTTCCAATAAAATGCATGATAATCATGAGCTATTTTGTTTGTTCTTTAAACATTCGTTCACACTGCAAATATGTCAGGGTTGTGTTCACAGCTTGTTGCTGCCCCCAAATGGACAAAAGATAAGTTATTGCAGTGGAATTTTGAATGCAGGATTTCCTTGAATTGCTTGGAAGCCTTTTCACATTTTAGTATTGACAATGGTACATAAGTAGACATAAGTAGAATGTATTTCAGTATTGTTGTGTCTCATTTTATTCTATACTAAAAAGGGAAAAGGTGACAAATACAGTAAAATAATGCTATACATCAGATATAAGATCAAACCTGATTCGTCTAGCTCTACTAAAAAGCTGATTTAAGTTTCTACTTCTTCCTCTTTATCACCCAGAATCTCCTCTTGGCTGCCATCATCTGCCTCTCTCTCATTCTTTGCAGAGGCAAGTACACACCACAAATTAGGTTTTAGAGGCCCCCACTGCCAGAGTCACTGCACTACTAATTGTATGTCTCCAGATATTCTGCTCTACTTCCTTAATCCTTAAAGCTGTGTCAGGGTTTTTCTCCCTTGCGAGCAACGTTCACCGCGGCTGCTGGTGCACATCAGCGCTTCTGCAGGTGTTCACCTAAGTGGGAACAGTTTGGCTGAATTGTTCCCACTTAGTCTTATTAAGTTCAGATTCCCTGTCGGCCTCGTTGCCACACTCACACTGCTTACATTTATTGCATGAAAACAAAATATAAATACTTATAATGTAAAAATAATCACTGCAGCTTTTTTTGTCTCTGGCGTGTCAGTCTGGACCTTCTTGTTTATTTGCTCATGCAGGATATTTAAAGATTAATATGAATATAAAATATTTGCCAGGTGATGCACAGCATGTGCCCTATGCATATATTCAGTGTAATTTGAACTGTCATTGATGATTTAGCACCTATGCGGCCGCAGAGCGAATAAGATGTATGATGCTACGCTATGTGTGTGCAGATTACTGGAGGCATTTACATATTCTGCACCTCCTCATTGATGGACCATCATTGCTTGTGCGCATTGGGGAGGAGAACAACAGGAAAAGACATAAAATGCTTTGTCAGCAAATTGAGTGTGCAGAAGAAGTGCACAGACACAGTTAGGTAGGTACAGTCCATAAAGTAATGACTGGCCTTTGCTGTTGAAAAGCTGAAAGATTAGCCACATCAATTAAAAAATCAGATATTCTTAAAGATAATAGTTCAACATTTTGGTAAATACGCACATTTGCTTTCTTAGATTTAAAGCTGCCAGTATGCTTCATCAGAACTGCTTGTTGAATGGTCAGAACAACTTTGTGCACATTTGATTTCTGATGTGGTCGGACAACACGTCATACAAACTAGCTCTTTTCAAGTATAACCCTTAAAGGTGCCCTGTGGAGTAAATGCTTTGCTGCATTTCTCAGTACACCACCACGCCCTGTAGATCAGTGGAACAGTGTGACACCATTGGCAGGCAGGTGTGTCGCGTCACCCCTTTTGCTGTTTCCAATTCCAATTTCTGCTAAGCTAAGCTAACCGGCTGCTGGCTATAGCCTTATATTTACTGGACAAACATGAAACAGAAATGAGAGTTGTATTAAGTGTTAACTCTCGGCAAGAAAGCGAAAAAAGCGCGTTTAGAAGCACATTTCCCAAAATGTGTAAATGTAGAAATAATGACAGGGACTCAGTTAATGAATCTACTTACAGTAGCTCCGCTAGTATTGACACAGGGGCCACAGGGGGATTTGTGTTTTGAACTGTGATGAGTGCAAAGTCGATTTTACTTACACCAGCATCTTTTTGTATCCATAACATAAAATGTGCAGGCTATAAAGATCTCCAGTCATCTTGTGTGTGTGTGTGAGTGTGTGTGTGTGTGTGTGTGTGTTCCCCCTTTACAGCAGGCATATGGTGCGTCTCTCGACCTGTGCCAAAGGTTTCTTGAGGTGAGGCTGCAGAACTTCAGGACGTTCTGTCTCTGCCAGTATCAGTATTCTGTATGTGAGGTGCAAATGGGAGAAATTAGATTTCATACACACGGTATGTGTGTGTGTGTATGTGTGTGTGTGTGTGTGTGTGTGAGAGAGAGAGAGTGCATGTGTCTTCATGTCTGATAGTCTCCTCACACTTTTCTCAATCAGATTACTCTCCTTCTCTGTCTGCTGCTCTCTGTCTTGCCCAGTGCAGCAGCTCCTGTTGCACCTCCGCCCTGCCCAGAAGCCAACAGAAGCCCAATGCCTGCCCCTCCCATATCGCATGGGAGACTGTACACACACCCACACACCCACACACACACACACACCCTCCCCAACAAGTGTGTGCGAGTGTGAGGAGGCATAGGTACTCTGGCCACAAACAGGCAGAGTGCATACTCAGACGGCACAGAGACCAATAGTGGCTGATTCAGCTACTGAATGATAGATAGAAAAGAAAAGAGAGAAGACGGGAGTGATAGCATTTCTATGTGTGCTCGGCTGTGAGTGTGTGTGTGTGTGTGTTTAGATCAGACAGTGTGTGCAGCAGCTCACAGGTCATCAATGAAACTGTCAGATGATCCAAGGTCGAGGGGACAAGAGGCAGCTCCTCCGGCCCCCCTGTCCTGCATGTCTCAAATGAAAAGCAGCAGCTTCAGTGCTGTCCAACAGCAGGGCTACTCCGCATCCATCTTTCCCCGACGCAAAAACAAGCAGCAACAGGTGAGATAACTGTCAGGTACCTCTCAAACATCATGCCGTGATTTATTGAACTGTACATCTGCCTTTTGGAAGCTGAAGAGGTGAAGTTAAAACTCGGAAATTGAAGAGGGGTGTTGATTGAATAAAGTCTGCCACTAGCTTGACTTATGTCAAATTAAACATTTTAAGTATCTGAAAGCATATCCAGGAGTATCTAAAGTGTGTTAAAGTATATTCAGAGGAATTTATTCACCAGCCATGTTGTTCAATATGCAATCTGGTATCCCGTGAGCCCAGGAGAGGCATTGGTTTCATCCACTGGAAAGAAACCCATTCATTCTGCATGCTTGTGGTGCATCAGTCTCAGCACAGGAGAATTGCTGCTGGAGAAGTGTGCAATTGAGCTGTTGCCTCCAATGAGAATTGATTACCACTTTCTTTTCTGCTGCCACACACCCAGTGCAGATGCACACAAAAAAAGGCCATTGGCCCTTTAATCAATTAGTCGATCAACAGAAATTAAATTGGCAACAATTTTGATAATCGATTAATCCTTTTTCTAGCAAAAAAATGCTGCTTTCCTTTGTGTTGAATGAGAGTAAACTTGATATCTTTGGGATTTGGACCATTGCTCAGACAAAATAAACAGAGCCCATGGTGAATGAATATGTCACCATGGGCTCTGGTGGTTTTCTGACACCCCTAAAGCAGAGATTTATTTACAGCATGTTTACAGCCTGTCTACGGTCTGTGATCCCGGTCTGCATTGCCTTACAGTTTTCATAGTTGAAAAGTTTGACTCCTAAATGTACAAGGCATTTCCAATAAAAAATGAGATGACATATCATGCAGATATCAAATCCTGCACGATTTGACGGCATTTTACCTAAAGGTCAGTGAACACACGCACAGCTTCATGTCCAGGTGCTGAGTCCCAAAGAAATTCTTTCTGTTTGACATGCTCCCTTTTGAAAATATTTTTCTTCATTACATTTAGAGCTCAACATTTCTTCAGCAGTTAGATTTTACCAAAAGGTTGTGATGAATTGAAATGATGCACAATTCGTCCTTGTACAAACCCCAGAGTGAAAGAAAGGGTTCTTTCGTTGTTTTTTAAATAATCTTTTTATTATACATTTTATCCCTACTTTTGTTTCCTGTTACATAAACAATTAAATTAAAAGAAGGAATGAAAAGGGGGCAGATTGTCAATAATTTGTGTTTTCTAGTATTTCTTTTCCATCCAGCAAGTGCTTAGCCATTCCTCCTCTCTCTTTTAACCATGTGGCCTGTTGTAGAGGCTGAACTTGTAGTTCCAGTACTCCGCTGTGGACAGACATTCGCATGGAGCTTTCTGAACAACCAAACAGGATCACTTTTTCCCCTGCTGGATCCCTCTCAGCACCCCATCCACAGTCCCTTTGGCATGTGGCCCGGCAGTCTCTCATGGCGTTGCGCCCAGTCAGCCTTCACTCAGCACATATCACCCTGAGTATGACGCCATGGCAATGTTAAAAAAAACAACAACATCACGTCCTGTGCACGCATGGACACCTACTGTTGAGCTTTTGGTGTGAAGGTGAAACACCTACATAGAGGCGTCCTTCATTGGCACCCACAGGAGTGTGTTTGGGTGAGAGGGGGGAATAATTCATACATAACTAAATAGCAACAAAATTTTGAATGGTTTTAAATGTACACCTATAAGGACAGTTCAGGTGATTTGCAGGTCAACATCAACATCCGTATTTCCAGTTAAACTGAGTTGAAAAGTGAAAGTTTTGTGAATGTCTTGGTTACATATAACAATTGTTTTCATGCATTTCAATGACTATATTTCAGCTTGAGGTAGGACTCAACTACACACTGAGATATTGCCTTTGACATGCTGTTGAAACAACTTAATCAAACCTTACTAAAAGGGCAAAGACTTGATGGAGTCAAGTGGAGTCTTCCCGTTTCTTGCAGTAAAAAAGTAACAAGAGGCCAAAACTAGTTGAAAAAATATGGACTTTCACCACCATATTTTTGTCATACACACACACACACACACACACACAAACACACACACACTGTGCATAAAAGCCTTTACCGGTGTAGTCTGGATGTGCCTTGCTGTGTGGCTCTTAAAGATGATGACTATTTATAATTGGTCCCTTGTGTTGAAGAATCATCATCAGATAATGACGTCCCGTACAGAGAGAGAGGAACGAACTGTAAAGGTTGCTGTGACCTCTGAACTGCTCTCCTGCAAACTGCGTCGCTTGAAAAGTGTACAGATCAAAAGGAGCTCTCACAGCTGTAAGAAAAAAACTGCACTGGTAGGCACTTCATACATTAGTATTCAATGTTGCATCATGGGGGTGACTGTGCTGTTGGTGAATTGTTTATGTCAACAGTTTCCAGGCGCGACCGCTACTGACCGTTAGCTGGGGATCTCGTTCATGTTGTTAACTGTGTCAGCTGATGGTCTGTGCTTATGACGGTCAGGGAAACGGTGAAAAACCCATCTTCTGTTTGACTTCCACTGTTTGAAAGTGTGTTTGTTTGATCCCCCATGTGTGCAGCTTTAGGAACATTCACCTCTCCTGGGAAGTGCTCCAAACATTTCTGTCCCCTCTGTCTCTCTCTCTCTCTCTTTTCGCTCACAGACAGGGTGACGTGCAGAGGGCACCAGCCCCAGACGGACACAGCAGGTTTCACTGCTATGACTTTGTTCCTCTGCTTCCTCTCTCTCTCTCTGGCATCTCACGCAGCGCTCCACAAGTCTTTATAATTAAAAATCACCCTTACGCTACAAGCTCTGTGGGAATTACACCGACAAATCATCAGTTTTTTCATTGATAAAAAGTCTTAGTTTGTTCATTGCTATGTTGCCTAAAGGAGTGGGAGATAAATCAAAATACCTCAGGGTGGGATCTTTTTACAGTGTAATTATTGTATAATTTAATATCCTTCGGCTCTTCAGGGTACGAGGAACAGTGGTGCTTTAAGCTAAATGCTAATGCTATCATGGCAACAAGCTCACAGTGATAATGCTAACATGCTGATAATAGACTGTATCTATGATAGTCTATAATACTGATGATGAACTACACCAGTTACTATATGTTTTGGAAACTTTTGCGATTTTAACAAAGTTAAACAACAATTACTTTTGTGAGAAAAAACTACAGCTCCCATCAAAAAATAACTAAAAACTACAGGCGTGGCATCGCAGGTACTTACGTCATTGTAACTTGGTTTCGTCCATATCCATAAAACTCTTAAGTAATTTCTTGAACTTTCTAGTTGTAATCGCTGCTGTCTAAAACTTCTACAGTGTTTGGTCCTCTCTGTCCTGCTGTTACGGACATGTCTGAGCTAATCTTCTGTCAAACCACGATGTTTAGTGAACATCAAGGGCTTATGGGAAATGGTGTTTATTAAAGGCCTCTAAAAAACATAAATGTTGAATAAACAACAGTATTACATACTATAGTTTTTCAAAAAGTCTACCATCCTTATCTAAATATATGAAGCAACACGACATGTTGAGCAAGGCTCTGTTCAAAGGCTGTATTTTTACATTTTAATTATTAGTGTAGTTACAAATGTCAATGGGATTTTCTTACGTCTGGAAGATAACCGAAAGGTCCAGTTTCACTTCGACTGTTTGCCATGTTCACCGTCTTAGCTTAGCATGTTAGCATGCTAACATTTGCTAATTAGCCCTAAACACAAAGTACAGCTGAGGCTGATGAGACTGCCATTAGTTTTGCAGGTATTTTGTCATAAGCCAAAGATTTGGATTAATTAAAAATTTGACCTGATGATGGCGCCAGATGGAAATTCAGTGGATCACCAAAGTTATTACAATTCATCCTGACAGAAACATGAATGTGTGTACCAAATTTCATAGCAATCTATCCAGTAACATTTCACTCAAAACCGCAAATGTCAATGTCGCTAGTGTGGCTAAAAAAACATCTTGAAACTTGTTTTAATACTATGTAACAGTCTGCTGCCCCTTGTGTAAGTTCAATCTATTGAGCACGACTATAACTATGTCAGAAGTTACAACTCTTCCTTCTCCTTCTCCTTCCTTCTCCTTATCCTTCTCTCATTTATCTCTCGCCCCCCATCAGGTCCTTCCTTTACTCCCCATACAGTGATGAACTCATAAACACAGCAGCAGCTTGCCTGCAGTCAGCAGCATATGTCGTTTTCTGCTTATAGGCAAGGCTATATTCATCTGTGAGAAAAGGGCTGGGGGCGAATAAAGGGGTGGAAGATAGTATTTGAATATTTCATTTTTCCCCACCAAGGCCATTCATTGTACTCCTGTGCAGAACTTTAGATCTGAAGCTTTATAAGGTGGAAGTGAAACATGAATGAGTGCTGTGGAATCTGGTGCATTACCGAAAAGCACATTTATTACAATGATTTAAACATAGTGGGGATTAAAGCAGACAATACTGCTGACTGACAGTTATGTCGTCAGTTGAAGTTATTAATGTGAGCTATAGGGCTGTTTTACATTCTTTTGTCTTCTCTGAGTGCTTATGTATGTGTGTTTGAGTGTGTGTACATGTCCCACTTAATGAATTCAGAACAATGTGGTAGTTTTGCAGCAGCTGTCAAACGCAGTGGATCACCAGTGGCATGTTTCAGCATCCCTCCCCTTCTAAGCCAAGCCCAACTGCTTTCTGCCAGATGAGGTTTGTTCACATGGCAGATAAAAGAGGAAGATAAAGAGAGAAGAGGAAGAGGAGAGAGGAATCGAGTAGGAGGAGGAGGGGGGTTGCTGGGGCTCAGAGCTACAGCTCTGTATTGGTCGTTTGAATGAGAGGGGCTGGTCTTTCTCCATCTCTCTCACCACCTCCACTGAGAAGCAGAGAGTGAGCAGCACACATACAGCTCACACACACACACACACACACACACACACACACACACACACACATACATGCAGCCAGAGGCTGGAGGAACCATGTCAGGACCAGGAGCTGAGGTGCACACACACGCCTTCCAGGACAGTGAGGAGCCAGCAGGATGAAGACAGCGACAAAGAGTGAAGACACCAGAGTGAGACGGTCTGAGGGGCTGATAGAGGCAGAGAGACAGACAGACACAGATGTGTGACTGAGCTGCTGTTTCCCACCTGTCAGAGAAGTTTGAAGGAGTGCTGCTCTCATGGCGGGACCGACCACACAGGAGCCCTTGAAGGTGACGTTTACAGCCCTCGACTACATTCGCTTCGCTCTGCATCTCTTTAATATCGGATATTATTCTCATTTTGTCTGTTGGCTGGATTCTAGTGCATACTTGCTTTAGGCTTTTCTTCCTGGCTTCCATTCCATTATTCATTCATGGATTTATTTGGATGAAGCCTTAAACTCAGTCCATGTGTTCTTCAATTACCCAGTGGAAACACAGATTTGTATAATAAACGCAGTTAGGTCTGCGATTAAATATTTAATGATCAATTATTTCATGATCAATTATTTATTCGAATAATTGAGTAATTGTTTAATCAGAAAATTGTCTGCCACAATTTCCCAGAGCCCAAGGGGACCTCTTTAAATTCCTTGTTTAGTCCAAACAACATTACAAAACCCAAACATATGACAATGATATGAAATTGAGAAAAGAAGAAAATCCACACATTTGGGATGCAGCTAATATTTGGCATTTTGCTTGATAAACGACTTGGACCATTCTATTGATTGTCAAAATTGCTGTCAATTAATTTTCAATTGATGATGTAGTCTATAAAAATTCAGAAAATAGTGAAAAAGGTTTCTCACAGATCAAGTGTATTTCTGCAACTTGCTTGTTTGGACCAAACATTTGTCCAACATTACAAAACCCAAAGATATTCAATTTACCATGATATAAAACAAAGAAAAGAAGAAAATCCCCACATTTGAGAAGCTAGAACCAGCAAATGTTGAGCATTTTTGCTTGATAAATGACAATTTATTATTATTTTTTTTTTTTGCCTATTGACTTTCTTTCAATCAAATAATTGAATAATTAATTGTGTCATCTCTAAACTTTGTGCTTACTATGTAATGTTATTTTGACCCGTTGTGTGTCCAGTGTGTTTTTGAAGTGAAGGAAATATTGTATCTTACTGCATCAGTAGCTGTAAGCCAACTGACCTGTCTCACTCTGTCAGTCTTGTCCTGTATCATGAGGCTTTATTTCCTAGCAGCCACGTACACGTCCACAAGTCAAGCATGGTCCTCGACTCTGCTAAATGTGATGAAGAGCTCAGGGGTCTCAGTGGACAGCCGAGGGGTGTAAGGTGCATCCGAGTGGCACCAGTCTTTCAGCCTCATTGCCCCAGACAGACAGTGTAGAGAAGAGTGGGAGATGAGGTTGACAAACATCCTCCAACCCCCATCTTCTCTATGACTTGGTGCTGAATTGTGTTTTTCTTTTGTTTCGTAGTCAAATTTTCTAAAAGTTGTCTTTCTGAGAAAAGCTCCTGCTTACACTACCGAACTAATCAGCGGGTTACAATTCATGCGATTGATCGAACGCAACAAAAGAGAATATGTAATGAGATGTGATGACGGCTCACAAAACCGACAAAGCCAAACAGGGCAGGGAATGAGGTGGTGAAAATCTGTAGTCGTAAGCAAAACAGAAGTGCCTAACTGCACTTTCAAAACAGTGAAAATCAAGACTCCTCAGGCTGGATCAGAGCAATAAGGCTGCTGCTTCATAACCACTGACCACACACTGACTGTCACTCCACCCTTATTACAACCAGTATATACCACATACTGCGCACACATGCATGCACACTAATATTGCCTTTAATATTGCTTGTCATAAATGCGACATTGGGCATATCCATCCTGACACAGAGGTCATAAAATCCCTTTCAGCTGGGATTCGCTTGAATAACAAAGCAGACAGTATACAGAAAAGCATAAAGCATTGCTTTCCAATATTCCTTATAGTTGGGCTTCAGTGTGTATCAATTTGCCTTCAGCTGGAGAGTGTTCCACTTCACTTGTCCTCTGCTCTGAGGCATAAAGTGAGATTTGTGAAGCTGGGGGGTTGTTGCTCCAGAGTTCTGCAGCCTGGTTGTCCAATCAAGGGTTTCTACTGTCAAAATAAGTTGTTGTTGTGTTGAGCATTGCTCTAATCAATGATATTGACTGAGGACATTAGCATTTTAGGGCTGTTAATGACCCTTTTGTTCACCTCCCAAAACTGCCAATGTCTTCACTGCAAGTTGTTAACCTGCTGTTTAACAACAGGAGAAGAGTTGAGTTCTACAGTGCTGCATCCTTCACAAAAACACATTAATGAATGAAGTCGGACTTAATTAATGTGTGTGTGTCTAACTCGTCTTCCAGACCCAGCAGAAGTGCATTGCCATCTTTGCCCTTCTCTGCTGCTTTGCTGTTCTGGCAGCACTGCTCTTCTCATCAGTGGACATTTGGGGGGACAATGAGGACGGTATCACAGAGGAAAACTGTTGCAGTGACTGCCGGTAAGATACTCTGCAAGTGTGACATGATAACATAACAAGGCAAGAAGATAATAAGGTTTGCATTCATGTATATAGTGCAAAATATCCATAACATAATGATTCATGAATATAGTATCTCCAAGCCTGTTCTTCAGTAACTCATCATTATCTACTACATAATCCTCAATTCAGTTATTTAGGAACAACTACGATTGATAGATGATCAGAGTATAGTGCCATATTTCTACACACTCTTAAAAGAGGACTCCACCAATTTCGCATCGCACTCCTATTACATTGTCGGACTCAAGATGGATCTAAATCAATGCAGCAGAACCAGAGGTATCATCTTTTTATTGAAGGCCTTGTTGAAAAACCACATTACCCACAATGCAACATGAGCACCAATAGTTCTGTTTTGAGATTTGGCTGTGTTGTGCTAGTTGCATCTAATGCAGCCTCATACAGAGGTCTGGTAGGCTTACTTCTTTCAAACTCCACACCCTCAGATTTTTGACATTTCATCTTCAGCCCCAACCGCCGCTGACTTAAGTGACATCACTTGAGGATCAGATTTCGCGCAGCTTCCCCTGGAGCCACAAAAAGATTCTATACAACTTTTTGTGCTCGTAAAGACGTGTAAACAGACTTTGAAGTGTAAAATCATTGAATTTAGCATGTGTTACTTTCAGCATCGAGCTTGTGGAGAATATTCCAGACGACCTTTCTCTCCCCACTGAAGGCAGACCCCACCTCCCTCTCTCTGTTGGCTTTCACACACTGTTGGACCTAGCAAAGCGCTCAGTTGAGGTGGTGTCACCTGTCTGGGCCTTAAACCCATGGGACCCGGAAACAATGCCAAGCACTGCCAAACAGGTACGAAGTCATGGCTGAATGTCTGAATAAATCCCCCTACATTCCTGCAGAACATGAACCAACTGCATTTCCCAGGTGTCCTGCAAGAGGAAATGCAATTATTTTCAAGTAAATCTGTATATAGTCTTTTAATGAGGTTAGTCCTGCGGAGATGTGAGTGTTGCCCTTTTAAGAGACATCCGGAAACGCTGCTCAAACGCTCAACGACAGTACAGAACATCACTCTCTTCCTCAGGGTCAGCTTTTGTTCCAGAGACTGCTCAGCCTGAAATCTCGTGGGGTTAAACTGAAGATTGCCAGCAGTCTGACAAACTCTGCTGAACTGAAGACCTTGGCAGCGCACAGTGAGTGACTGTCATATTTTCATTTTATTAAAGCAATTTGTAGTTTGTCACGTTAGCCAACTAGAAGGAAGATTTATAACTCCTGACAACTCGCCTGACTACATTTCTTGTGCACAAACCAGTATTTAAAAGAAGATTCCCATGTATTTTATACATTTTTTAAGTTTCCTGTTTAAGCCCGGCAGCACTACATCGCATACAGCATCTCTGATTTGAAGGAAAACAGATCCAGCTCCATCCAGCGGCTCCACAGCACGGGTCATGCAACCTTCATGTCTGCCAAACTTCACAATGAAGGACAAAAAAATCATGAATGTGCAAATGTACCTGACTGGTTTCCTTTCAAAGCCTCTCAGGCTGCCTGCCGTCAGACAGTCCAAGGCCAATTGGCAGATTTCCATTCTTGCCATCTCATTCTTTGAAACTTTTCATACTGCCACCACTCCATGTCTTTCTCTCTCTCTCATGTTGTCTAGATGCAGACGTTCGTTTTATTAATATGACAGCTCTTACCAGAGGACGACTACATTCCTCATTCTGGATAGTGGATCGGAAGCACATTTACATCGGGAGTGCTGATATGGATTGGAGGTCACTCTCCAAGGTAACAACAAACACCAACAACCTGAGGATAAATGAGCCCCTGTAGTCAGGTGTGGTCCAGTCTGCAGCTCATTTCTGGCCTAAAAACGGCCACAGTAGCTTTTGGTCTCTCAGAAGTAAAAGCTGGACGCGCACAAATTTAATTAAATGATAACCTTGGCACCCCACAGGGACTTGAAACATAACACAGGGTCTGGATTATTTTCACTGTACACCTGTACCTTTTTATGCAGTTACTCCAGCAACTCTTAATGGGCATTGGGGATGATTTAAGTTTGCTGTCTGAGGTGGGCCAGAAAGACAAGTAGCATTTCACTTTGCATTTAATGTGTAATTCACAACAGAGGAGGAACCGGGGAGCATTAGCATACTACTACTTGAAGTGATTACCTGGCAGTTTTCATGCTTCAGTGCTGGCTGGAGGTAGAACTACTGTTCAGTATAATTAACTTAGGAGCCAGAGGGAAGGAACGCACACACAGACTGTACAGAGCAAATGATGGAAAGGCAGGAAAGAAGAGAGAGAAAAGGGGAGTAAGGCAGAATCTGTCTGAAATTCACCATACATACAGTAGAATAGACTGAAACCTGAGTGCTTCCATCTGGGTCAATCGCCAAAACAGAATAAACACAAAGCCAAGTTCTGCTGTGTAGGCTAATTAACAACCAGGCGAGAGTATATTTAGCACGGCTGTCTCTTGTTCACATTTCATTTTTATGTCTTTAGCCATGCTAGTGGCTCTATGGATGGTTGGTCAGTCTACAACTTTGGTCCAGACTGAGATATCTCAACAATGGCTGGATGGATTGCCCTTAAATGTGGTACAACATAAATGTCCCCATCAGGGTGAAGTGTAATAACTTTGGTGATCCCTTAACTTTTCATCTAGAGCCATCATCAAGTCAGAATTGTCCAGTACTTAGATTTATGACATTCCCATCTGGGATAGTTAGCAAATGGTAACATGCTAATACACCCAACTGGAAGGTCTAATATCTACCGTGTTTGCCATATATGGTAAATATTACACCTGATAAATGTGAGCATGCTAGCATTGTCACTTTGAGCCTGTTAGCATGCTAATGTTAGCATTTAGCTCAAAGCACCACTGTGCCTAGCCTCACAGAGCTGCTAGCATGGCTCTAGAGACTCTTAAGTTGTTCTTCAAGCTCCCCCCCAGTAAAAAATCTGATCCCATTATGATCTTAAAATGAAACCCTCTCACAGTGTTAATATTCTCACTCTAAACTCTACTTCCTGCCTCACATTGCCGAAGCATGTCTATCCAGCGTTCACACCTACACTGCAACTTTTCTGCTGCATTACCTCTTTCTGTCTGCTCCTCTCTGACACCCCACAGAGGAAAGAACTGGGGGTGATGCTGTATAACTGCAGCTGTCTGGCTCTGGACCTCCAACGAGTCTTTTCATTTTACTGGCAGCTCCACGAGAGGGACTACATCCCCTCCATCTGGTCGAAGAGAGTTACAGCCCTCTACGGGAGGCATGACGCCCTGGAGCTACAACTCAACGATACAGAGGCCACTGCATATTTGTCTGTGAGGAACGACTTTGTTATTTGATGTTTTCTGCACGTTAACATATCGATTGACTCTGTAAAAAATGCAGAAACCACAGGTTGTGTCCATAATAAATTCTTAGACTGGTTTATATCCCTCCTGAGGCACTAATTTCCTGCCTCTGGATAAGATAGTGAATGTCTTTATAAAAGTTTCACTACGACTAATAACAGACACGCACAACGGGTGATTAATCATGTCAGTATCATGCTGAGGAGCATCCTGAGTCTGAATAACTCAGTACCTCAGCTTAATTTGACAGTAATGAATCTTGTTACCCTCTAAGCGACAAGACGCTTATCAGTTGCATTTAGGACATTTATCATCCTACAGGAACTAATGGAGCCATGCTGTCACGAGCTGCTGGCAACTCCAACCTGCTCATGTTCTTCACTTATTCTAATAGTGATACATGGTTGGAGAAATGTGCATTGTTTTTCTTTACTCAAAATCGTACACTGAATCTGTCAGAGATTTTGGAAAATTGTGAACAAAATTATGTTGTCAGTTTTAACATGTTTCAGTAGAGTGTAAATGATACAGTTGTCAACTTTTGTTTGTTGAACTGAAACAATATTAACGTCTAAATCACATTTTTGTCCACCTTTCACTTCTTAGATTTTTGCAATCTGTATAGAATTTGTGGCACAAACTTGTGTGAGTCTTGCATCCTTTCTGCAGACCTCTCCTGAAGTCTTCTGCTCTAAAGATCGCACCAGAGATGTAGATGCCATCTATCAAGTCATCCAGAGAGCAAAGACATTCATCTTCATATCAGTGACGGACTACCTTCCTCTGGTGAACAGGAATTTCAGAGGAACCTCAGTCACAAGGTACATCAAACCTCTATATTCCTCTATATTCTACCGTGTAGTTGTTGGTCGAGGGAATAACAAATGAATGAAATCAAATCTTTGTGCAACTTAAATTTGAGAAACGCACTGTAAGTGCATCATTGCCTTTAGATTGTAAAACACTGTCTAATTTCAATGGTTGCATCAATAGGTACTGGTCGCCTATTGATGAGGTGATCAGGGAGGCTGTGGTTCTGAGAGGAGTCAGAGTTCGCCTGCTGATAAGCTTCTGGAAGAAGACTCACCCCCTCACCTTTAACTTTGTCACCTCCCTCAAGTCGCTCTGCATGCAGCTGCGCAACTGTTCATTAGAGGTGGTACGTGAATGAACACAACACTCGTCCAAACATTGAAATTGAGTTGGTGTGGCATCTTACACACTGATATTGTTAAACTTGATTTTTGCAGAGGTTTTTTAGTCACAAGGAGCAAAAGGATGACATTCAACACGGACTCAACCACAACAAGTACATGGTGACCGACAATGCTGTCTACATTGGTAGGCAATGTATTATGTGTTTGCAAGCAATTCAATTTACATTTAAATTATTTTTTTATTTGCATTTACACATTTTCAAGGTATTACAATGGGTCGTGATTTTATTTAGACAGTACTTTTTAAAGGAATAGGTTAGTGTAAAGATTAGTGACATAGACAGTAAATAGTCTTGTTCGCTTTCTTGTCAAGAGATTGAGAAGATTGATACCACTCTCCTGTGTATCTGTTGAAGCTACAGCCAGGAAACACTAAGCTTAGCCCAAAGACTGAAAACAGGGGGAAACAACTAGCCTGGCTCTGTCCAAAGAAAATAAAGTCTGCCTAAGGACACCTCTAACCATCGCGTTCAATCTTTACAAAAACAAAAGTGGAAAAACAGCAGCTTGCAGTTTTACCAGGATTATGTGCTGTATTTTTTTTTGGCTTAGAGCAGTAACTTCCTAAACTCATGACGTCACTATGAGGTTGCCAGGCAACCAACAGAGACTCTGTATTCGGAACCCCCTACTACATACTACCGACAAATGCAGTATGTAGTACATATTGCTGTTCATAGTAGTATTCAGTATGAAACTGTCAAATCAATTTATTTTGCATTGTGGGACACAGTAGGTGAGGTCGACTGGTCCGAAGCATACTGAAGAGTTTGCTTTTGTTTGCATACTACATGCTACATTTTGGCCAAATCAGTACGTACTGCTAGTATAGTAGTTACTATTGCTATTGCTTTAAAATGTTTGCTCACTCAGACACTGACACACAAGCACCAAACTGTACATACGTTTGCACATGGACACCAAAAAGAAAAGCACAGTGCTGGAACTCAAAGTAATCTTTCCTTGAGATCTGTTACACACACAACATCTAAGGTTTGCTGTTTGTCCGCAGGTAACCATGACTGGGTTGGTAGTGACTTTGCCATTAATGCAGGAGTTGGGCTGGTGGTCCAGTTGAAAAGTGATCTTAACAGCGGAGTGACAATCCTGGATTACCTCAAGACTGCTTTTGAAAGAGACTGGAGGTCACGTTACGCTAAGAGCCTACAAGAAAACAAAGGTCAACAGGGCAAATACAGAAACCTGCAACAAGCCAAAATTCCTATGGAGACCAAGGAGGAAAACGAGTGGAACAACCCTTTATCTTTCTAAGCACATAATGTCTTTCTATATCCTAAAGTCTCATAAGGCAGAATACAACACATGTATTCAATATGAGAATGTGACTTACACTATTAGACTTGACTTTAATTATTTTAATAGATTCAATTACAGTCAACAAAGACAATGTTGAGGTAATAATTTGACTCACTGCAGTTGCAAGTTACAGTATAATACTATCTAACTCCTTAAATAATTGTTGACTGTTATATGGGCATGCTATGCTGCATGAATATTGAAATCAATATTCAAATTCAAATGATATACTAAGACAATCAATATGCTGATTATAAAATCAATATGCTCTTTGTGAAATGTATTTAAATCCATAAACATGTCCCATCAAACTCATCACATTTAGTATTTAATGATGATGCACTATTTTGGTTTACAGTTTTCATGTTTTTACTTCATAAACTTTTTAATACTTTTGGATTTGCATAGCACTTAATGCTATAATGCCGGCAATTGTAATGAATTCAATTTCTTAAACGACACACACACACAGGCTTATGCTGTACTGTAGTTTTACAGATGTGACAACAGCTGTTTATCATCTCATTGAAAATGTGTCCTTATAAAATGTACATTTTTCCCAATTGTTGTGTTTATTTCAGTATCACTTGGCTGGGAAGCATAGAGTCGCCAACATTTATGCACAAATTCCAACAAAACAAGGTCAGGAGCTTCTCAACAGGTAATGAGACAATAAGTAAGACTTTCATGGCTGTGTTTTGCCCTCTCCTTAATTTGTTCCCTGTTTTATAGAATTTAATTAGCATTAACTAATGTAGTGCTGCCCAACCATTGATCATATTTACCTTTTATCAGAGCCACTAACAAGCTGTAAGTTAGTTACCAGCATGCCTCTTGTGAGGTGACGCAAATGGAGAATGAAAGAAGTTTGGATTTGAAGCACGTTGTTGGGTTTAAATAAAGGCCTTCACAGTTTTAATGTAATGAAAAGAAATATACATATGGAGTGTGCAGCTATTGAGGTGTGTATGATATTATCTTTTGACATTGCACCCACAACACACTTTGAATATTGCATTATTGCAAAGCAAGAATCACCTGTACTCCTGTATATCCAATAAAAGACTCTGTTACACTAGAAAGAGTCCAAAACATGAATCAAGTTTGTTTGATACTTCATCTACGCTCTGTAATGAACTCAGGCACCGCTGGTGGGCGCACAAACTCCAAAACTGATTGTTGATTGACAAAATACCCGATGTGGTGTGTTAGCAAACAGTGGTCTACACCCCACCCACCAAGGATGATCATCCCATTGGAGTCCAAAACAAGTAATTTAGTCAACACATTAAATGGAATACTGGATTTAATTTATGTCAGATAATGGTATAAACTATTGGTTCCTCTTTTAAAGTCCTCTCTTTTAAAAAGTGGACTTTAAACTTTTTATTTAGCTGCTGACGGAGGGAAAACATCTCACATCTGGCATTTAGATTCACCAAATTTATAAAGACGGTACGGAGCCCCCGGAAAGTCATGGTGGGAATGTTTTTTTTCTTGAGTTCTTTTGCATTCCCTCGCAATAAGTTTGGCATTCCTTCTGAGCCACAGAGAAAGGCTGAGCTGTGTAATGATATATTATTATGTATTGTGCAGTGGACCGCCGCTGGCTGCGACCACGGATGGACTCACCTTCAGCTGAAGCTCAGGTGCGAGTCTGTACAGTTGCTCTCACTGACTTCTGCAGAGGCTGATTGAGGCAGGCTGGACAGTAGCTGTGATCATGGCTTCAGCCAGAGGATGACAGAGCTTTGGCTGCTTTGGTTGTTATGATTATGGCTGTGACACACTAACTAACATCTGTCATGTCTGATAGAGTTAAAATTCAGTTTGGATTAAATAAGCTTTCTTGACTAATGGTAATGATAGTAAAGACTAGTAACAGTACAGCTACCGCAGCCATATCCAGATCATCATAGATTGTCCAGATCATTTTTTCAAAGAAATCATATTGTTAAGTTGTAAATGTTTTTATCGTTATTGTTATAAGACAGTGTACGTATTTGCAACAAAAGCCTGTCCATTTTCTTGCACACATCTAAATCAACAAAAACTCTGGCTCTATAAATAATCTATATATAGACTATGTATAATCAATGTTATCAATGCAAATATGTAATTTCATATTTTTATGCTGTTGAATTGTATTGCTACTCTGACTGTTGTCCAATCCATTTATATCAATGAGGGTAGGCTAAATAACAGAAATACCTGTCTGTACAACGCAATACAGTTCAACAGCACCACAACCTACATCCTCCAAAACTGTCATTAAATGAGCAAAAACTGAACATTATCCTTCATGAAGGTAGGAGTGTATTAGACTTGTAGTTTTAACGAGGTGTATCTAAGACCTACTAAATAAATATGTACGCTACACTCAGTTATAATCACTGATACACATTATATTATCAGTATAATAATATAATGATCATATGACTGATTTACTTTACAATTTACTTTAACAATTTATCTGAGGATGTTATGTACATCACTATACTGTTTTCATAAGGTTTTTACAGGCCTTGTAGCAGACACCTATAACAGATTTACTGATTTGCTTCCAGTCTTTCACCACAAGGTGGTGCCATAACACCATCACAGGCCGCCAAAGTTTGGCATGATGAGTTTTCAGAGGGAAGAACCTCATCACATGCATGGCTGCATCTGTCATGGATAAAGCACAACCTTTTCAATTCCGTTTATTATTTTATTTAGGCTACATCATAAAGTACTCGTGTTGAGGGAATATACTTGCCAATACATGAAGGGAAACTTTGTTTATGTTTGTAGTTGTTGATCCGGTGAGATCTGGCTACGTTATACTAGTTAATTAAGATAAATAACAACTTAAAAACAACATCAGAACTTTACTAAAAGTTGTCGTTGTGTGTGTGTGTGTGTGTGTGTGTTAGCATCAGCCTTGCTTTTGTTGTCGCGTGAAAGAGAGGCTGCTGCTGATGGGGAGGGGCGGGGCGCCGTTGTCATGGTAACAGATTAAAGGCAAAGCTATTTCGGATAGCTCCATTAGCACTTCTGCTGCAGTGGCTGCAAACTGTGGCTCCAGGGGGGGGGGGTCGCTTCATTTTGTGGTCTGTACTCTGCGTGACTTTTTAAAAAAAAAAAAGGAGTTAGCACATTTGGCTAAACTGTCACTCTTGGTTGTTTAATATTTTACACATTTTACATCAGTGCTAACTCTTTCTGTGTGACGAGCAGGGAAGCTGGGAGGAGGAGGAGGAGGAGGAGGAGGGTGGAGGAGGACGGGTTGGTGGGGGGTGCTGACGGCAGATGCCTTTGCAGCAGAGTACCAAGGAGGATGCTGGAGAGTGTGTGTGGTGCTGCGGGACAGAATGCGGACAGGACTGTGCTTGGACACCGACCTGGCCGGATCTCGTGTGTGTAGCTGTTAGCTGCATGAGGAGTGTGTGAGTGAAAATCTAAAGCGCAGTGCCAGCAGGAGGAAATACTCAACTAGTTTAGATAAGATGGACGGGACGCCTTGAACCTGCGAGACTGGCTCCCTTCTGAAGGACATGTAGTTGCCACCAGCCTCGTCCTGTTTGAGACAGCTGGGATATTCTGCTGTGATTAATCACAGACGACCTTGGTAACGATGGAAAGTGGAGTTTTTCTGCCCTGCTGCCTGGATCAATTCATGCTGAGCCCACTTGTCACTTGGGTAAGTACAAAGCATCAGGCCCTGACTGCCTGCCAGGCTCTGTGATATCAGCCTCTCATCCTGTGTTCTCTTTCTCACTTAGGTGAAGACGTTTGTGCCAAATGATGGGGGCGCGCACTTGGACTTTTCTGAATTACTGGACGGAGTCTTTTTGAATGACATCATGACACAAATGTAAGTCACTTCACGCCAGCTTTGTTCTCATATTTCACTTGTCACGTTTCTAATCTAGGTTGTGTCCAGATGGATGTTCAGATCAGCAGCCCGTGTTTTGAAGCTGCTGGTTGTCATAGACTTGATATAGCATCTGTCATTAAGTCATGTTTAATGTTTTCCCCTCGTGCCATCTATAGCAGATGCTGATACAGTATCAAGCATCTGCTAACATTCTTATCCAGGCGCCAACAGTACTGGCTTTGTCACTCTGCAGTCATAAAGAGGATCTTTGTAGTCTGCTGCAGCCTTTAAATGCAACTTCCTCAGTACTTTACAGGTTAGGGGTTCTCAAAAAGAAAATGTTAGAATTAGCATAAATGTTGCAGTTACACAGCCCACATTGAGGGACATCACCTAGAAGAGGAGGACTACAAATGGACCAGATCTGCCAAGACATGAGGGACATCATAGATACTGTCAAGATGCTACTTAAGAGATTATGATTTGGGTGCCTTATGTTCTGAGGGAATTACCCTCACCCCTAAAAGAAAACTCTAACTCATGGTCCTCTAGCAGTTGTGTCTAATAGGTGGCGAGACATTAACTTTAGCCCCCCTGTTAGGATGAAATGACACTTTGACGGTAGAGCACTAACTCAGACTGAAGAGTTGCAAAGAAAGGGTTAAAATATGATGACCCAATGCACTTTTGGATAATGCTGTCTAGCCACCCCAAGTCTACAGTATCCATTCATCCCACTTATCCCCCAGGGTCACAATAACCAGCCCTAACTGCAAAACAATGCTGCACGAGGGGAGGGGAGGGGAGGCTGAAGAGGCGGGATAATCTCCTGGATTGGGAGACCCTCTGGGATTAGGGCCTTGTTGCTGGTGTTTAGTGGCACTGGGACACAGATGGGAGGGAGGAGGAGTCACAGAGACAGGATAAACAGCATAGAGATGGAGACTGGTAGCCTAAAAAAAATGTGATGCACTGGGCAGCCAGGCAGCATCTCTGTCTCTCTTCCATCCATTATATCTTCCTGCATGTCTCTTTATCCTTTTCCCTGATATAGAATACATTTGACACAACAGGTTTCTTTTCCTGAGCAACAAGGTGAAGTCTGACCTATATAACTGCACAAAGATCCATGAATGATAACATTTGACAGTTCAACCTCACACTACAGTAGGTCTGAGCCAACAGCCTGGGAATCCAAAGGGTTTCCTTTGGGTGGAAAGTCTAATGCCACCCCATTTGGCTGGAAAACAGTCCAGCTTGTTGGCTGAAAGGAATGACATCACACAGGCTAAAGTTAGGAATGAATAGAGACCTCATACATGTTTTCATGGCGATTCTTGGGCCAAGACGTTTACCAGCTCGCAGCTTCCTCTCACTCCACAACCATTTATTTGTTTGTGAATGGCAGAAATGTCAAATAAAATGCCTTTATGCTGTGTCCCGTCTTCAGAAACCCCTCGGCTGCACCTCAGGGTGCAAACAAAGTGAGCATGGATCCAAGTCAGAGGATCCAGAACCTGAACCTCCTTGTGCAGCAAATCAAGACGTATTATCTGGTGAGTTTTGGATGTACCCTCCCCTTGTTTTCTCAGCCATATAATATGTTATATCATGTATCCAAGCTTCAGGCTGCTAAGCTTTCCATCTCTCTCTACAGCGGATTATGATATCTGAACATTTGATTTGGATTTTTTCAATTCTACCTCGGTTTTGCATCATCCGTCACGCACACTCTGGTCCACACATGCGCAAACCAGATCGTCGGTAGCACTTGTGTCCCAGCAGATCAACTAGTTCTTCTTAAGATGCATGCCCTAAATATCAGCCGTGTACACATCTGTGTAATCAGCACAGAGGCGAGGATAGAGCACAGCAGAGAGCCGCAGTAAAGCTGCAGTCAGAGCCGCAGACAGACAGAGCTTTAGAGGGACACATAGTCACGAGAGTCGTGGGCAGACACCACTGATGGTGAATCTTGGATTTTCTGTGTCAGAGTAATTAAGTACAATTCGAACTAAGCTTTTTTCCTGTTAAGATCCGTTAAGATCACAAGAAAAGTAATTTCGCTGAGGACGCGACAACCAAGTTCTTCAGATTAGCACCGCAAAGGAATGATGGGTTTATCTATTGTGTTGTTACCAACAGACACCAACACATTGACAGTATATCTGATATCACGAATGGCATATATAATCACTGCTTGTATTGTTGTTACTCTTGGCGAGCATAACGTTTGGTTACTTCTTAGTCACTCTGATCTCACTCACCGCAGCAGGAAGGAAAAACATCAGAATTCAGTCAAGCCTGCTTCTATTTGAGACAGACTGCAGCTTTGCTCATATTAAAATAACTTGTGATGAAGCGCACTTCAGTAAAAGTAGATGTAGGGCATCTCTTGCATCTTTTTAAGTTCTTTAAAAGTGAGAAACAACGGTTTCAGTTGTCAGAGGCAAAATACAACTGCTATCCTTCTTACTGGTATCATGTTGAACAAATTGACATACAGTAAGATGCTGTTGTTTTATCTACTGCAAGACCCTATATCCCCAACATACTTCAGGTGTAATCCTCAAAACAAGTTTCCCGATCAGAATTTTCTAATACCGCTAGAGACTAGAGACCACACTGCGTAACCTCACATAAGATAGGAAAGGGGAGGATGACGGTTTCGTGGCCAGTCAGTTGAACTTTCCTCAAAGGGTCACGGTGGCAGTCACTGGAAAATGTGACTGTTGGTGCTGGTTGGACTGTGTTACATCAAAAGCTCAACTCAAGTCAACTGTGGCTTTTCTTGCATATGGGAATTAGTAATTGTTTCCTGAACTTTACAGGGTAACCATTCCTCATTAGGAGCTATTAGCAATCACTATTACACTGCACACACACAGCACACATACTGTACACACACGCACATCCTGATACAAGGCTGCACCACACAGTTTTGGTGGGTTTCTCCACCGCACCAGGGAAACTGGCTCTGTCGTCTACCCATTCAGAGATTTGGCTGTGTTTCTATACATGTGTTTAAGGAGCTGCTATGTGCTGTACATACATACGTCCCTGTCCATTCAAGCACTTTGGCTAGACCTCAAGAAGTGTTGTGTTCTGTCTTTGCATCAGTTTGGCCTAAAATGTGCTTATTTTCCTTTTTTTCCCGACCCATCTCCCTCGTCCCCTCTCTGTTTCTCTTCTTTTTTTTTTTGCAGGATAATCTGAGACAATTAATCATGATTCCTTTGCCAAACGTGTTGCTGCTTGGCAGGACTCCTTACTCCGGTACGTTCTTTTAAAGGAAACTCAAGAGTACTCCTCATCTCTCCTCTCTATTGGAGCTGCTAAGTCTCTGTATGATTAGAAGGCAGATTAGTCTGATTAGTCTACTCAATACGCACAGCATTGATTTCCCATAATTTACCTAAGATTAGGACATGTGTAATATAGACTCTAGACTATAGCTGGCTGATTGTTAAACTGGTCGTTTTAAAGGATCTAAGAGGAAATTAAGAGTTTAATGAACAAAATTACACAATAATATGAATTATGAAACTAAAGGGAAATACGAGTATTAATGTCATTGTTAATTGCATTTAGAAAATGGCAACAATGCAAAACAAATGATAATCTTTGTTTCTAGATAGTGAACAATGAATATCAGGTGAAAATGGTTACAGTTTCCTCACAGACGGACTGATTTAGCTCCTGATACAGTTTTAATTCAATTGCACTCTATCAGTCTGATAACCACACTGGCTTGTGATGGTAAGGCTTTGGCGCCTGGTGACCCAAATTCACCAGCCAGCACTCGTTTCAACTGAAATCCATGCCAGCAGCCCTCAGTACTTCAATCTGATAAGTTTTATGTCAGATAATGAACTCTCTTTTTTTTTTTTCACCCCACAGAACAAAGTCTGGAGGAAATGAAGAAGTTTTTGCTGCTGCTGTTGGGGTGTGCAGTCCAGGTAAACGCTGACTATTTGACAGAAGCAGAAACAGACCGCATGAGCTGTGGAGATCTAAATCTGTTTACATTTTCATTTTTCAGTGCGAGAAAAAAGAGGAGTACATTGAGAGGATCCAGACGCTTGACTTTGACACGAAAGCTGCCATAGCTGCACACATTCAGGAGGTACAAGACTTTTATATGACACATCTTAAAATGAGATGAAATGATTTTCAAGTACTTCAGTAGTATCCTCGTGCTGCTTTGTATTCTTTCACATTATGTTGTTCTGACTGTCCCACCTCATGTTTACCAGTTGACCCACAGTCAGGAGAACGTGCTGGATCTGCAGTGGTTGGAGTCCAGTGAGGTGCACCCGGACGAGCTGGAGGCCGTAGCGAGGGACATGGCCGCGCACCTCCGTCATCTCCTGGACCAGAGGGACACCCATCTAGAGGTATATTCATTTCTTCTGATTGTTGAAGAGGTACTCGTTAAATGCATGTTTTCTAGGAATTTGGGAACTTATCTGATCCGTGTATGAAAGAGTTTCAATCAACATGTTTTCACAGTTCTACTCTGTGTATAGGTTTAAAGAGGTAAACTAGGCATTTAGTCATGTGCTGAAGGTGATCTGTAACCTGTCCTTTTTTGCAGACTATAGCAGAGCTGATGCAGGAAAAGGAAGGGGCGGTTAGCTTGCTCAGTAGCCCCTCTAGCCCGCAGTCCGCCAGCTACTCTCCCAGCATGCAGCAGCAGCAAGCGGGGGCTCAGCAACACCTGGCGGTGGAGCTGGCTGACTCTAAGGCCAAGATCAGACGACTTAGACAAGAATTGTGAGTACCAAGTGGACAGAGAAAAAGAAATAGTCAATTTCATTCACAAAAAAGTGAGTAGTAAAAGTAAAATTCTCAGAAATAATGCTACATCATCACAAACTTTGTCAAGCTTGTGATATAGGCAGCAACACTATGCTGGATTTTAATTAAAAAGCTGAGTGATGCACCTTCCTTCCTTGAATTTGGTGTGCCCTGCAATTCACTTTTTTTTGTCCAAAATGTGTGATTTGTGTGATAGTTTACAGAGTAAAGCAAGTCACTGGTAGAAGTAGTCCATTCCCACAGTAAGTGATTGTGGGGTTTAACATTGTCTCTTAGTATAGTCTGAGTTTCTCTTCAGGATGTTGGTAAAGAGTTTGCCTTTCCTCGGGGGGAACTGCCAATACAGAGTGAATGAGAGGCAGAGAGAGAGGGAGAGATACTACAGGATAAGAGATGCCCCGGGGAGTTTGGCCCACATTACTGCCTGCTTGGCAGGTTCCATGGCTGTGCACTACCACTGACCCACATTGCCTCTGAATTTCAGCAGATACTGCACACACACACACACACACACACACACACACACACACACACACACACTAACCCTGATCCAATCAAGATCTCAGTTCCATCTTTGCTCTCCATCCCATCTTCTCCCCCGTATTGTCCTCTCTTGTTGGGATGCTCACATTCACATACTGCTGCCTCTGAGCAAACACAACATCACCTCAAGCATCAAGTATGGCTTAACTTTGCACTTTTGAATGACGTGCATATATACATCTGATCCTGCGACAGCTCGTCCTGCATGCATGCATAAGATTGGGTTTAATGAGATTTATGTTGGCATCAAGTGTGTGTGGGTTTGTAGATCCTACTTCGTTTTGAATTTGCCACTCAACAATTGAAACATAAAATGTGTTCTTTTGCACTAGTGGTTGAAAGGGGGAATGCATGTGTTTAAATGTGCTCCCTCATGTATTTGGTCATTTGCGGTATTTCAATATATATTAGTATTGCAGAAAAGTAGTAAGTAGTGCGCACTAACCAACCTGCCTGCTTGTCTTTCTGCACTGCACATCCGACCCCACCAGAGAGGAGAAGAGTGAGCAGATGCTGGACTGCAGACACGAGCTGGAGAACATAGAGGCAGAGCTGAAGAGGATCCAGCAGGAGGTTTGAACAGCAGAAGAATAAATTGCAGCTCCTTCTGGTGGCGACACACAGTAACCTAATCTGCAGATTATACAGATTATTGTACACCATACTTAATGACAGCAAATTTAAACCTCTGCACTCTGACTCAGAGATACAACTAAACCTTATATGGATCTGTCTGATCTTCATTTGCATTCTCTGTTTAGGCCTTGTGGCCTTGGCTGCACAAGTTTGCTTGGTTCATATGTTACAACCACACTGGAAATTAAAGCAGCTTTAGATTCTTTTTGGCCACTTTGGGACAGCGGAACAAGCCAACACAACATTGACGCCTTTTAAAGTTGATATGTTGAATGTGCTTGCATACAGCTGCCTATTTATACATCCAGCAGCCACTGAGCATCATTAGCAGCAAATTGGAGTCTTACTTCTTGCCACCTGCTAAATGTAAATCCAATATCGCCTCTCTTTTTAGCTCTGATTTAGTCTTCACAGCTAAAGAGCAGCAGTTGCTCTTTAGCTGCTCTATGCTCCACCGGCTAGTTGCTAACTATGTCTTTATGTCCTTCAGTGCTGGGCCGATAGTACAGTGGGTTTATCAAAGCTGGCTGCTAAAAACAGCTGCCTGCTGCACCTCAAAATGAGGTTGGGGAGCGTTGTGAGACAGAACCAAAACAGTGAAGTAGCGGACCATAAAACCAAAACAATGAGCTGAAAGACATTAAAAGTTTTCAAAAGGGAAAGCTAAAGGGGAACTGATTTGCCACTAGGAGCAACCTCTTTCACAATATAGATACTCATTTGATCTGTTGTTAATATAAAACATTGATTAATGCAACTCAGTTTGAGACACGCTTGAAGATTTCGAGGACTAATTGAGAAGGAATGGTGCAGAGCTACATTTCTTTGAAGCTTTTTCCACACATCATGCCTCTGTCTGGACCTTCACCAGAACTCCCAGTTGCTTGTCGACGCGCGAGCAGCCCGCACCTACCGTGACGAGCTGGACGCCCTGCGAGAGAGAGCCATAAAGGCAGACAAGCTGGAGAGTGAAGTGGGACGCTACAGGGAGCAACTGCACAAGATGGAGTTCTACAAGGCCAAAGTGGAGGTTGATGCAGTCTTATAAATGCTGTACCAGTGAATGCTGAGACATGATTTTTGGTTATATATGCTTGGAACTAAGGAAATCACTGAATACTCAAAAATCACATATTAAAATATTTATTGGATGATAAGATGTAAGGAAGTATATTCACTTTTTAGATAATAAAGGAAAGTTTTCCTGAGATAGAGATAGAGAAGAAAAGTGAAAGTTGTAGAAAAGCTGAGCTGTGTTTTGTGTGTGGGTGTGTGTGTGTATTTCAGGAGCTAAAGGAGGATAACAGGGTGCTACAGGAGACCAAAGAGGTGTTGGAGGATCAGTTGGAAGGCTGGAGGGCACGCTCAGATAAAATCCACCAGCTGGAGAAGCACAGTCTGCTGCTGAAGGCCCGGGTCCACGACATGGAACAGGTCAGACATCTGCACACAAGGAGGTGTCTCCTTTGCTACTTTTGTGTTGCCTTGTATTAAGCCTCTTCTAATACTGACAACAGTGATCAGAGGCAATATCATTCAAAAACTTCTCCTCTTTTAGAATTAAAGATCATGTAGTCCTTTCAGTGGCTGGACACAAACTGTTCTCATACCTTCCCATACCTACCTCTCATACTTTGTGTCTCCCCTTCAGGAGAGGGAGGCAGATCGGAGGCGCACAGAGGAGCTGCAGGAGGAGAACCTGGCTCTCTGCTTGGCTCAAAGGAGGAGCATGGAGGAGTCCCAGCACCTGGGCTGGGAGTTAGAGCAGCTCTCCAAGACCACTGAGAACTCTCAGGGTAAGAGCTGGTGACACAGTAGGAGGAAGTAATGGGATGGGATTGGTTGGAGTGGTAGGGTAAGTAAGGAAATGGATACGTATGTGTGTTCATGCATGGGTACATGCATGCATGAATGCTTTGATCTGTTAGCACTTTTAATCTACTTCTCTGGTCTATTTTTTATGTATGAAACATGTCCTGTTCATTTACTGCATGGACATGTCAATTGTGATTGACAGATTTAGAATTTCAGTTATTCTTTTTTTTTTTGTTAAAGTTTAAAAACTTAAATTAATGGAATCATTAGGAATGTATATGTATAATGTACGATTATATGTATGACAAAACTACAAGCATTTCACAGGCTAACTGAGCGAAGCTGGACTCAACAAACATTCAAACTGTGCACAGACATAATAAAGATCTCCACGAGTGTGTCTAAAGCCTAACGGCGCCTTTAAATGTTTACAACGAGTCTTTCATTCTGTCTGTCTCAAGTCCTCATCTCCTTCAGCTAATTGTCATCACGTGTTTGTGTAAAGGCCAGCAGACTCTGAGCGAGGAGGTGAGTGAGAGGACCCGGAGTCGGATGCTGAAGCTGGAGAAGGAGAACCAACGTCTCTTAAGGACCGTAGAGGAACTCAGAGCTGCCTCTATTAACAACAGCAGACAGCCCAAACATAGCCGCCACCTTGAGTGTGATCATGTCTGCCAGGTGGTCTGTAGCAACAACTGTACCTCATCAACAGATGAACCCACAGGGTTGCAAACCTCCTGCCCGAATATAGAAAATCACACTTGTGTGTTCCCACACAGAACAGTAACACAGCAGATGCTAAATGGAGTTTCAAACTGCCATCAGCCACTCCACACAGAAGAGGTGGAGGGAGTCCAGAGTCAGATCCTCCTCACAGATAATCCAGGCCTTCATATTGAGGAGAAAGGGCAGCGAGAGGACGGAGACAGTGGAGATCATTTCAAAGAACTGATGTCTGATCTGGAAGTCTTAGAAAACAATCACAACAGGCTCCACTGTTTTGTTGGATCACGTGATCACTCCCCTGGCTCAAAGAGCAGCAGTCCCTGCCATGACAGCATCTTCACAGGTCTGCCAAGACGTTCCTCCTATGCCAGCAAGCACACACAGCGGCTGGAGGCCAAGTGCAGGGCCCTGGACACAGTTAACCAGCATCTACAGACTTCCCTCGATAATACTGGTAGGTTCTGTAGATCAAATCAGCATTAAAGATTCAGTGATGTAATCATACAATTACTAACTAGTTTATTCCTTCTACCCCAGACCGGAAAGTTCAGCGCCTGGAGGCAGAGGTTCAGGAGCTGGAGGCAGAGAACCAGAGCCTGCAGGCCACTTTAGAGGAACTCCGGATCTCTGCACGACGCCTGGAGCAACTGGAAACAGAGAAGCAGAGCCTGGAGCAAGAAACCACCATCCTGGAGAGGGAAAAGAGGCAGCTAGAGAAAGAGAACCGACGACTCCGCCAGCAGGTAAGAAGACTTGTTTTCTACCCAAAGGTAGGATAAACTTTGGAAGACTTACGTTGCCCTTGAATAATATGGCCACTGTGCTACCTTCCTCTGTCTCAGGCTGAAATCCAGGAAGCCAACTTAGACAGCAGCAATGTCTGTATGGCCAGCCTGGAGAGGGAGATGCGTTTTCTAGTAAAGGAGGTGGAGGGGTTAAGGGAGACTGCTGAGAGGGTCAAAGGCCTGGAGGGAGACAACAGAGAACTGACCAAGCAAGCTGCTATCGACCAGAGGACCCTGGCTACCCTTAGAGAGGTGAGGGGAGGAAGTCCGTGCTGTCGGGTTTTCGCTGAATAAATAAATCTGTCCGAGCGTTTCATTGAAAATGCACCGTTTTTTACAGCAGCAGATTTGTTCTTTGAACAGATGTCATGATTCGAACAGATGCAAGACTTTGCTCTAACTACAAGCATTTATTTTGAAAAATGGCAGCTAAAAGCAAGTAAAATCACTGTAAAATGAATGTTTTGTTGTTGTTGTTTTTCACCTAATCAGTGACAGTAACTTGTTTGGAAAGCATTCTTCTATAGTGAAGTCATTTATGTCCTAATATGAAGGCTGTCACAAGTGCAGTGGTCTGCTGATTTGACTGATTCATTGTTTTAAGTTAGAAATAAAGATTATTAACATTTGGTTCAGTGCATTTGGAATAATGTCCTATCCTCAAAGTTTTACCACAAATGAAAATGTGTTCATTATCTCCTGACGGCCATGTTGGTTAAACAGAACTCCATAGATTCAAAGAAGCCTTCTCCTGAACAATAACATTTAATGTTAAAGTTCCAGGAAAGACATTAAATGTCAATAAATGTTTCTTCAAAAGAAACTATTTAGTGTAATCCAGGAATACTGTCCATCTCTAGGAACTGGTGAGTGAGAAGCTGAAGAGCCAGCAGAGAGACAATGAACTGGAGAGGCTGGCCCATGATTTGGAAATGAAGGTCCTGAACCAGGAGAGTACACAACAGGCTGAACAAGAGGAACCAGACAACAGGTGTTCACATACTGCTTGGAGTTCCCATCCTGTAACTTTTGGAGGGGATGTGATAAGAAATGAGCAGTGTTATAATGCTACAGTTGGTACCAAATTCCTTCTTTCCTCTATGCAGCAGGTTCAAGATGCTGGAGTCAGAGCTGGAGTCCTCTCTGAAAAAATCTCTTCAGATTAAAGAGGACAAGATGGCAGCTTTGGACGCTCGTCTGCAGGAGTCCTCCACCCTGAACCAGCAGCTGCGCCAGGAGCTCAGGACTGTAAGCCTTAAAAGTTGTATTAAAATTCTATATTTCTAAAAACACATCGTACTTTGTTGCAGATCCAAGTGTCTGATCCCTCTGACCCCACAGGTAAAGCTGAGCTATGAGGCCTTGCAACAGAGGCAGGAGGAAGAGTGGACAGCATCAAGTTCCACCCCTCCCAGAGAGACTGGCAGGGCAATGAGCGAATGGCTGCGTGAAAGCCAGGAGGCCACCAAGGAACTGCTGAAGCTCAAAGACCGTCTCATTGAAGTGGAGAGGAATGTAAGTAGTAGATGGCCTATATAGTGACCAATTTATAAAACGGTGCTATTGGTTCTTAAACACACTAGCACTTGCTGATTTATGTTAATAATAGACCAAACAATGTACGGAGTTAACAGTAATTCCTGGTTTTCATGTTCTTCTTCCTCCTGTCTAAATATTATCAACATCTTATCTCTCTCTTCTCTTCTCTTCTCTCGTCCTCCTCCTTCTCCTGTCCTCCCCTCTCCAGAATGCGACACTGGAGGCAGAGCGCCAGGCTATGCAGGCCCAGCTGAAGCAGCTGGAGAGTCAGTCTGACAGCCAGCAGGCTCAGATCCTCGCCCTGCAGAGGCAGGCTGCATCACTGCAGGAGAACAACACAGCCCTGCAGACACACAACGCTAACCTGCAGGTGCCACTACAACACACACCATTGTTTTTGGTACAATTAGAATAACAGCCCCTGTACACACACACACACACACATACATATATTGCTGATAGAGTCCAATGAGATTCTCTGTAAAGCCTCTGCATCAGTTTGTATGCAGACAGCACAAACTGAAAGCATTTATGCTACATTAACTTCTAATCAAATGGGTCCCTTTCTTCTTCAGGTGGAGAAATCCACTCTGAACTCACAGAGTGCCTCCCTCATGGCCCAGAATGCTCAGCTGCAGCAGCAGCAGTCGGGGACAGAAAGCGAGCGTGACAGCGCCATACGGGAACGTGAAGACCTGCGCGGTGTTCACGAGCAGCTATTACGAGATCACGAGCGGCTGGCAGCTCTGCATGAGCGGCAGGCCATGGAGTACGAGGCCCTGATGGGCAAGCATGGATGTTTGAAAAACGCCCATCGCACTCTGGAGCTGGAGCAGCGCACACTGCAGGACAGGTGAGGGAAAGGAGAGACGGCCACAATCTAGACACACATTGTCATGCCGTGTGGTAAGAGATCCCTGCATGTTCATGTGTGTGTTTGTGTTTGTATTGGTGGCATCTTTAGGTACAATAGCCTGTTGCAGCAGCGGACCAAGCTAGAAGACCTGGAGAAAGCCCTGAAGGAGGAGCAGATGAGGATGGCTCTGGAGAAAGAGCAGCACAGGACCACTGCTGCTGAATGTTGCAGGCTCCGTGACGAGAAGGACTGGTGAGGAGGCACCCACTGGAGCACATACACACTAATGCACACTTAGACTAATGCGTGGATGTGGGCTCACACATGAGGATAAACATCACTGTTACATCTTTGTTTTAAGGCTGAACCAGACATACCGCCAGCTTCTTAACGACAACGAGTTGCTGACAGTGGATCACAAGCAGCTCAAGAGCCAGATGAATGAGGCCAAGCTGGAGCACACCTGGCTGGAGGCCGACTTCTCCAAGCTCAAGAAGGAGTTTCAGCAGCTGGACATCACCTCCACAAAGCTCACCAACCAGTGTGAGGTATTGACATGCAGCAGCTAGTGCCTATTGAATAATACAACTTTACCTTGTAATTGGCTCTTGACCTCAGCACCCAGGACAAACTCGTTATAGTCAGGGCCACATAGGTTCAATGAGCTGACGTTATGTATTGTATTCCAATTCTTTGTTCCAATAACTGCTATAGCGTGTGTTTTGCATACACGATTGCATGTGTGCACATATGCCTGCTTGTCTATGTGATGTTTAGTTGCTGAGCCAGTTGAAGGGCAACCTGGAGGAAGAGAATCGCCACCTGCTCAACCAGATCGAGACCCTGATGCTGCAGAACCGAACCTTGCTGGAGCAGACCATGGAGAGCAAGGATTTGTTTCACGTTGAAGAGCGACAGTATATGTAAGCAAATGGGGCTAACACCATGACAAGATAATGTAGCATTAAATCGGGTCTAATGTGTGGATTTACAGCATGTTACACTAATTTGTTAATGAGCTAACGCATTAAGGCTAAGCAGCAGACCCACAATTATAACTGATGATCCATCTATGTATTTTCTCTGTCTGCCCATCTCTGTTCAGTGACAAGCTTAATGATTTGAGGAGGCAGAAGGAGAAGCTGGAGGAAAAGATAATGGACCAGTACAAGTTTTATGAGCCATCGCCGCCTCGCAGGTAAGTTGGCTGTAATATATTTTACTAATGATTGTGACGAGTCAAATTTCTGTCATGTTTGTCCATGTGCTAACTGGCACATGTTCTTTTGAACCCATATTACCTGATGTTTTTGGTCTCCATCAACTTCCTGAGGAAAATAAATCTTTAGCTGCTAAATGCTCCACTATGTTCGCCATCTAGTTAACTTTATCTGTCTGTCGTCTGGTGCTGAGCATTTATGTTACTTGTGTCTCATTCTCTCACGGTTTCTCTTTCCTCTTGTATATCTGCCCCTCCACAGACGTGGGAACTGGATCACTCTGAAACTGAAGAAGTTGATTAAATCCAGTAGTCGTGAGCATGGGCCTGACCGCCCTCCCACACCCACACACTCAGGCGTTGCTGAGCCACACCTCTCCTGTCACGACAATAACTCCTTCATCAGCTCAGACGGCTCTGGAGGCTCAGCCTCCACCTCAGCAGGTGATGCCATCTCACCGCAGCGTAACAGCAGTGAGTATGAACTTCAGATCATCTCCCACTGACTTCTCATCGGTCTCACCAAAGTACCAAAGTCCTCCCGTCACTGCTTCATAGACCAGGAAGTAAGACCATCATCAGAGGCAGGGCACAAAGGTCATTCAGGAGTGTGTTCATGTAAAGTCCAGCCCACAGCCAGAGGACAGAGAGACATGGATGAATCCATAGCCAGAGCATTTTCATCTACACATGAAGCTGCTTTGCAGGACAGACATCTTCCCAAAATTTGACAAAGCTCCGCCTCAGCATTTTTCAAGGAGACACAAAAACGTAAATAAATGGATTTTAAAGTAAAACTGTTCCAGCACTGTTGTCACATGCACTTCTTTGTTTGGTCACATCCATTATACACAGCCTTCACACAGTGTGACCTGAACAGAGTGTCAATTTTATTAATTGAAAGCGTAAAATGGCTGGAAATGCTGGGGAGAAATATATTCTCAAAACGTGCCTTAAACTTAGCTTTTTATGAACCCTCACACAGAATGAGATCTTAGTAATTCCAAAAAGTTAGCAGGTCTGTAGTGAAGAAGATCCAGACCAACTGTGTAATAAATAAATAAATAATGCAGGTATTGCAATGTGTTTAAAAACAAGCATATGTGTGTGTGTGTTGTGTCCAAAGGGTCATTCTTACTGATGCATGATGTGTGTGAACTTTCCTCAACAGTCCTCAATGAGTCTCCCCTGTGTCTTTCTTAAGTTAATGTATTTCTTCACTTCTGCCTTCCTTTTTTACATCCCTCTCTCTGCTTGCATCCGTCCCTTTGTCTACCTCCCATGTGGCTACACTTGCTGTTAAATAGCCTCTCTGAAAATGTTTCCCCGTATGAGGAACAGACTGAAGGACAGAAACAAAGTCAAGTCCCTCTTCCGTCGTTCCATGTGTAAGAAAGACTGTGGTCCGGTGTCTACCCTCATCTTCACTGTAGCCTTTTATTTCACTGCTAACTTTATAATACTAAGTGTATCTATGTTTCTTTTCATAATCTACTACATGCCATAACACCAACGTTACTCTAGTTTCAGTAGAATGTATTATTGTCAACAAGGATGCTTCCCAGCAGGTATAAAATCAGCAGTCACATGTCAGTAATGTGTCCATCCATGCCGACCTCATTTCACCACACTAACTTAAAATGATTACATACGGTATTACAGCTTTAAGCATCTGCAGCAGTGTGGCTATTTCAAGACAATCTGGAGTATTTTATTAGAACAATAGAGGTCAAAGAAACGCTGCATTGCAGGAGGATACTGGTGCTGCATGAGCTCTGTCCTTCCAGCAGCCAGCTGTACTGTAGGGAAAGATTACAGTACAAAACCACAATTCTAGACTAATGTCTATTGGTCTATGGAGAAAGCAAACCATCCCCGTCGTTTTTACATGCCACAGAACAAAAATACCTCCTAGTCTCCATGACCAGTTCACCTGTCTGTCCCCTTCCCTCATCCACCTCCCACTTCTTCCACTCCTTGGTCCATCAATGCAGCCCTAAGCAGCTTGGCGTACCCCTCGGCCCTGTTTGAGGAGGAGCGGTGGGCAGACAGCTCAGAGCAGCTAGAGGGGCCAGAGGCTGACGTGGAGGAGGACAGGAAGAACGCATTGACCTCATCTCTTACCACATCCATCTTGTCCATCCTCCACCTTAATCATCCCACCACTCTACCATCGGGCCATGTCACCACCACAACCACTGACACCACCGACACTGTTCCAGATGTGTCTGAGCTTTGGGTGACAGGTAGAGGCATTGACGAGCCACTGTTTTTGTTTTGATGTCATCTTCATTAGTTAGAAGCTAGAAGAAAGTGTAGAGGAGAGGAGAGCAAAGGTGTGCTATTCTTGTTCTAAATGTAGAAGCTGTAAGTGTTGGAAAGTGTCAATCACTCACAACCATTCACTGATTTCTCCTTTTATGCCCCACAGACAAGGACTCCAATGACAGCGCTGAGCCATCTGGATTTGAGGACAACGACGAGCTGCCGAATCACGGTAAAGCCCTGTGGATACTCATGTAGAGGATTCAGCAAGCATACAGATGTATTACCAGCTCTGGAATTAGAGCAAATCCATCAAATTGCAATCATGACCTTGTTTCATATTAATCTCTGTGCTGACCAGAGAGGCCAACAACTGTTACAGAGAGACTTGACTCTGCCGCCCCCTGTTGGTCATTAAGAATATTATGTTGACACAGCTGACAGATGTTTTCATGATAGAAATGAACGTGTGTATATTTTGCATTGCAGCGCTTTAAAAAATCACAATCTCTTTCCAGGGCTAAACGGCGTCCAGAGTCGAGCCCAAAGTGAGAGCAGTGGTGAGTTCAGCATGAGCCTGGAAAATGAGCCATGGTCAAACGGCAGCAGCCCTGTCCAGCAGCCCCCATCACGCCGCTCCTCCTCCTCCTACCAGCCACCCAGTGATACCTCCACCCCCCAACACTCACACAAGCAGCAGCAGCACAACGAGAAAGCCTCTACCATGCCCATCACCAACAGTCTGAATTCAGATATCCAGTCCATGCCAAAACAGAAGGACCTTGGGCTCTCTCAGGACTTCTGGCTCACAAGGGGCACAAAGAGCATTCGAAGGGGATCAAGAGGGAAAGTGACAAGACGCTCCTCAGATTCAGGGGGCACAGTCAAACTGAACCCAGGGCTCAATGGGATGAATTCAAAATCAAGCTCTAGAAAAGCTGAAACCACCCGAGCTTCTGCTTGTTCACCCATCACAGTGCTGTATGTTCAGGGTAAGTCATCCTCGATGTCTGGCTGCCTCAACTGCTTCTCCACCCCTCTGGGGAAAGAGGGGCGGCTGAAAGGGTCCAGGTCACCCAAAAGTCTCCCCCGAGCCAGCAGCGTCATTTCCACAGCAGAGGGATCGTCCCGACGCTCCAGCGTAAACAGCGACTGCAGGGTGACAGTCAAAACTGACCAGCTCTCTGTCCAGGTTTCAGAAGAGAGGAATAATCAGGAGGAAACAGCGAGTCAGCAACAACTGGAACCAGACACCAATAACGGTGAGACTGAGCCCGTTCCTCCTGTCAAACCTCCCAGAGACCCAACAGCTGTAGTTCCCACAGATCACCCCAAGTCCCCTGTGCAGGAGTCCCTTTTTGGCTCCTCATTCACTTTCAACTCTGTCTTCTCAAACACAATCTTCAGTGATTCTGTGGTCACGACCACAACTAGTCTGGACGCCCTTGGCAACAACCAGACCTTCCTCTGTCTGAATGCATCTCTGGTGCAAAACTGTCCACTCGAGAGCCAGGAGCCTCCTCCTAACAACCCACAAACACCGCTCAACGTGGAAACTGAGCAGAGTCAAAGTGCAGAACGTGCAGCCGGGCTGGAGGAGAAGGACATGCCGCTCACAACTGCATGAAAGCAGGTGTCACATCACTGTATAATGTGTCATTCATATATAGCAGGTACAAGGCCACTCTTCATCACATCAACCGAAGCACACAATTTAAGTCACTGCAATTTAGTATGTTTGCATTTAATTCCACTGACTACCCAAGTATACAGTAATCTTAAAAGGTGTAAATAAAGAAATGTTTCAACACTTTTGGTTCTGGCTTTTACGGCACATTCATTTATCTGAGCAATAGATCCGAAGACTCAGTATTATCTTTCCATTCAGGTTCTCTTTTTGCACAAATTCTGTTTAATATAACTGAACTTTCGCCCATTAAAATGTAGATTGGTATTGTGACTCAAGCCTTTTTACCTTTACTTTACCACACTGACAATCCTGTTCTGTATATTAGTGTTCGAGTAAACATTTTGTTCATTTCTGCTGTTTCTATTTATGTCATGTTACTCGGACAGAACATTTAATTTATTTTATGTTGAGTGCTGTGTCTGTTAGATTTACATTTGAGCCTGGGGGGACTTTAAAATGTGAGAAACGGTGTAAATCTTGTAAAATAGAATGTGTACCTGGATGCTATTTTCCCTCAAATAAAGAACCCCTCTGTCTAAAATATGTATTTGGGTTGTCATTCTTTTATAACGGTGGAGGAGAACTTGTGCCCGCCCAGTGTTCTTATTGGATGGCAGGTCAGTCACGTGGGGCGATGCGGAAATGGACCATTTTCAGCTGAAAAACAAAACATTCGTGGGTGGTGTTGAGTTATTCAATCTGGACTGACGTTACTCAGGTCTGCTGGAGTGGCTGCATACACTGTACCGTATAACTCGACGGTTATACCCGGGCTTTGGTAAGATGCTGAGCGCCGCCGCCGCGGAGAGGAACAAGGAGCCCATCCTGGCGGTGCTCCGGGAGAGCGTGAACACCGGGAGACCCCTGCAGGCTCTGGAGATCTCCTCCGGTACCGGGCAGCATGTCACACACTTCGCTAAGGCCCTGCGGAATATCGTCTGGCAGCCCTCCGAGTATGACCGCCAGTCTCTTGCCAGGTAAACACAGGTTGTGTGTGTCAGTTACTCGCAATTGAAATTACCGGTGTGCCTTATAAACCGCTTATAAACTCGGGTATTTACGGTATTGATTAATTTCTGCGTAGCAAACTTGAAGAAAGGCATTGGCCATTTAACCCAGGTATTACGGTAGTTAGTGTAACACTACTGATGCAGGACAGGCACACTAACACTGTGCTGCGTGTGTTTTGTTGGGGGACCCCGCATTAACAATAATGTCTTTTGTTCCCATTCTCAGTATAGAAGCGTACAGAGCCCACTACCAGCTGCACAATGTGAAGCCTGCCATCCACCTGGATGCTTCTCTGCCCTATCAGTACTGGGGAGGGATCCAGCCAGAGAGCCTCGATCTGGTAGTCAACATCAACATGATCCACATTTCTCCGATTGCTTGCACAGAGGTAGGAGGACGGCTGATTTTACAGATACTTATACGCACGTAGTGTTGTGATGGGTCTTATCTAACCCAAGGACCTAAGGATCCTACTCAAAACTGGATTACCAACTGGCTAAGCGGGTAACTTCCCCGGGGGGCCCTCAAGACCCCTGAAGGCTTCAGGTTTAATGTGTGGTAATGTGATAAATTACACGTTTGTTTGGTAATACTGTTTGCAATATAAAGTGAAAGGCTTTATCAGCACCTGCATTATTATGTAATGTTGAGGCCTGTGTAGCAGAGGGGCCCCTAGATACAATCAGGTTTTAAGGCCTTTATTATTTAGGTTTAGATTGTGCTTACATGGTGCATATATCTAAACAAATTTGTAATAAATCAACTCACCACAAACTAATTCCAAATAAGGGGTCCTCATCTCTCTTCTTTTTGCTCTGGCCCCCCCTAGTGGGTTAATCCAGCCCTGATCCTACCCACACATACACTATTTGTGGTTTAGATCAGTATTAGGACCAAGACACTGTGGCCACAAGTGGCAGTTGCAGGTGAATGGTGAATCCCAAAACACAATCTAGCAGCAGCATACTTATACAAGAGTCACAAAACCTACTCAGTAAAGTCAATTACTTAGCAATATAGCTTAAGTCAGCTAACATTGGCTAACATTAGCCATCATATACTACTGATCACACCAGACCAAGTATGGCCGTGGCAGCAAGACGTTTGAGTGTATTGGATTGAGCAAGAGTGCGTTTTATTGCCTATAAATTCAGAGAAAGATTGTGTTATTTCTTCTTTCAAAATTGACATAGTCTGCTTTAGGTTTTGTACAGTGATCTATTGACTGGTCGTGGTGTTCATTTTCCATAAAGCGGAAATATTGCAGTGTTTGCCCCCCAGAGTGTATATACAGTATGACCCTTTTGACTCCACAGATAATAGCTGTAAGAAATGCCCCTTTGCAATTTCTTCCTCAGTCTATAAAAGAGACCAAGAACAAAGGGGGCTGGAGCAGTTGTCCCTCCTGCCACCCGTACCGCATGTGATGTGATGTGATGGGTGAAGGTACTAGACCTTAAGACATCACTGTTTTCTTCCAGGGTTTATTCAAAGGGGCGGGAGCAGTGCTGAAGCCGCAAGGTCTTCTACTGACATATGGGGTAAGTGAAAAACCATTTCATGCTGTCATAAACATGCACTTAACCACATTCATGACATGGCATTATCAGATCTAAACATAAAAGTGTGTCATTAAATGCTACATAACATCTTGTGCTATCACCCCCAGCCCTATGCAGTGAATGGTCAGATCACCCCTCAAAGTAATGTTGACTTTGACTACAGCCTGCGGCAGAGGTAAAGTGCTCTGTGTTTTATAAAACCTGGAAGTTATTTCTGTTGTGAAGACATTCGACAGGCAGTTTTTCTCGTCAAAAACAGGCATGAATTTTACTTAAAAGACGTTATTTCCTCATCAGATCAGACATACTGTAGCATCTATTTGCTTTGTATGAGAGACAGCATTGAATACATAATCATGAAGGCTCATTTGTTTTTTTCATCTATATAATAAATAATGCAGGTGTAAAAGATACATAAATGCTCGATATATTTTTTTTATCTTACAGGAACCCAGAGTGGGGACTCAGGGATATCTCCCTCCTCAATTCTACAGCACAAAGAAATGGTTTATTCCTCGAGAAAATAGTAAGTAAAATAGCTAATTTAAGCATCCAGCACCATTTTTATCTTTTGAAATGTAAAAAGATGAGAACCTGAACAATGCAGTTATGGGAGTTGTTGGTTTACTAATGTATGGTTTTAAATGCTTTCTTTGCTAGATGGACATGCCGGCAAACAACAAGTGTCTTCTGTTCAGGAAGGAGAGTCTGGTGTGAAGTGTCCTGTTCCTTTCCTGGATGGTCAAAACGCCTTAATTTACACTTGAAGCTCAGATTCAGTGCCAAATTGTCCCGAACTGTTGATGAATCGTTTCCTCATATTCTAATACACATTGACATTAGATGAGATTGTTTAATCAGAAATGAAACACTGTCATCTATTATACCCTATATTCTTCTGTATTGCACACTTCAGTAAAATGAAGAGGGCTCACATAAATGTTGTCTGTGTACTATATTTCCCTTGATACAGCCACCTACTCTTTTTGTATTTCTTCACACAGTTCGCAGAGACTGTCAGTAAAACGAAGTTAGCAGAAGTGCTTTGCAGAGGGAGACATGTAGAATGTGCTGTCTTGAAATCATACGTAACAACAAAAGAAAACCTATAGAAAACATCTATTGTGTAATGTAAATGACTAATATAAAAGAGCCAAATACAAAGTAAAAATCCAAAAAACACAACATAGAGGTAATATACTGTAGGTGTCTATTTCTTTAGCATCACAAGCTAGGCATTTTTGCATGTTGACCAACTTGTGTGGCTGTTATTCTGCTACTACCTTATTTTTCACAATACAAACATACAGAATACATGTTAAAAGAAAAAAAAATGTTTAAACGTATTTTAAAAAAGCATTTCAGCACTGGTATTAAAGGACTCACAACACATCTGGAATGTAGTACAACCTGTGTTGTAATGAATATATATTGTACATACAACTGATCTCTAATAACTTCATTAACATACAGTATTTAACATATTTCTGTCTTTTGATTTGAAGAGTTGCTATCAGCTTTTCTTGTTGCAGTTCTGATGCTTCAGTGCTAAAGGTAAAGGGCTCAAAAGTCTGAGTCCTGGGATGCTACAATGCCTTGCAGGTCTTTTTAGCCATAACCTCGCGTAGCTTCTTAAGTCTGCGTTCAGTTATGGCTCTGACATAGCTGTCTGATTGGATGATGGCCATGCCGTCCTGCACCACACCCATCACCAGCAAAGGGTTTTCCTCCATGGTGATGTTGGGACAGGGACAGCTCCAGTCTATCTTGGCGATGGTCACCTCTAGGTGCTTGGTGTTAAAGAAAGTCAAGCCCATCTTTTCATCTCTCAGGACCTCTTCCAGGCTAAAGCGGGCTAACCCAGAATCCAGATCCTCCACCAGCTCTGTCAGCCGTCCCACAATAGCAAAGTCACTCCGGCATAAGCTGGGCACCATTTTCCCCTTCACCCGACAGGTCTTACAAGGTTTCTTTTTGGGTTGTGGGCAGTTTGCCTCACACTCCTTCTTGGTGCGGAAGCTGTTGGCATTCCCATGGCAGCCACCATACACAAAGGCTTGGCACTGTTTCATGAGGGAATTCCAGGCCCAACGTGGCTCCCAAGTTTTGCAGGGGCCCTGGACAGCAGGCAGGGAGCAGATGCCCGTTCCCTCTCTCTGACAGGAGGCCTTGCACTCCTCATAAGTCTCAAATCGGTTGCGGCTGTCGTCGCATCCACCGTTGCTGAAAGCCATGCAGGAGCCCAGCTTGCTGTCATAATACCAGTCCACGTGACGCTCACCACTGCACACTCTCAGGTCTACCTCAGCCAGGCAGTCCGCTGGTGAGAATGGCCGCCCCATGGGCATCTCAGGATCTTCAAAGAAATCATCACCAGCCCGGCGGATGACAGACAGCGGGTAGTCTGCATGAAGAACTCCCGCAGGATTCCGTGCGATGCAGGTGTAGATACCTGTATCCCACACCTGCGCATTGTATATGACAAGCTGACCGATGTTGGTGATGACCACGTTGCCATACATCTGGTCAGGCCTCATGACCAGCCGCTCACGCCGTTCACTCTGTTTCTCCCATGTCACATCAGGTCTGGGGGCTCCAATAACGTCACAGTGGAAGCTGACTGTGCCTCCGACGTAGATGGACTGGTGATGAGGGTTGGAGTACAGTGTGGGGGGCATGGGGTCTTCCTGGGAGGTTGTCGGGGTGGGGTTAGCTGTAGTGTCCAGAGGCACTGGGCTGGTGTGGGGCCCGGCTAGGTAGAAGCGGCAGGGGACCACAGTTAAAGTCACCCCACGGATGCAGGCCTCCGCGTCCATGTAGCAGCGGTTGAAATAGGTGAGGCCGTCCGAAGCGCAGGTGAAGTTGGGCTCTTTCTCACACCGGTCCTGGCACTTGCAGATGGGCTGTCCATCCCAGATGTCACAGGTTGCCCCCTGCTGGCTGCAGATGAAGCCCTCACAGGTAGCTGTGGAGACGGGGGCATCACTTCCTTTCCCTCCACCCTGCCCATCTGGCTGGGCAGGGGTGCCATCAGAGAAACGTGCAGCCACACAGCTGTTGAGGCCACACACGTTGGTGCAGCATTTCTCAAAGTCAGCGCAGTCCTGCACACACACACACACACACACACACACAGCATTTATCAGAGCAAATTTAAGTGAACAAAACACAAAATGAACAGATGATTGTTAGTTTAACACTGATGGGGATAACATAAATGACACCACCTCGTCGACGTTGCATTCTCTCTCGCAGGTGCTCTGCGCATCGACCCAGAGGTTGGAATTCAGCTTGTTGGGGCAAAATCCTTCGTGTTCAGCTGTGGATCCTGCCACACTTGCACACAAAGAAAGTTCGGGTAGTTCGCAAACCAAGAGCATCAACAAACACGCACGTATCCATCCGAACACTGGTTTATTAGAGTTGGGTGCATGATGCCAACTTTTATCCTTTATGCATCTGTCCTCGAAAAGTTGTAGAGGGATTTTATACATTATTGCTCTTTTGCATGAGTCTCCCACCGAGTAAATCCATTCCTCCTTTCGGTCTTCAGAGTCGTAAAGAGTCTAATGTCGACTGTCAAACGTGGTGGTCCGTTTTGTGCGTAAACATTGCGGGAATCGGTTTGCTGTGCGCAGAGAGGAGCGCTGTATCAGTCCCAGAGATCAAGACGAGTCCCCATACGCAGGGCCTTCACTGAGCAAAACATATCCCAGAAACGGCTTTAAAAATGCAGCTGGGTATTTGCATGAAATGTTTGCCTGGATAATCTAAACAAAACTCTTGGGAAACAATGGGCAAAACTCTCATTCAGGTCGATTTCCCCCCCCCCGAGCAGCGAAATAAGCGAACGGAGCTGCACAATGAGAGAGAAAGACGCAACATCAGCCTTTCAGAGTGTGAATGGAGGTGGAAAGGGCAGCCCCTCTGACCGCCCCCATGGTCGTCCAGTGTCTGAAACTCTTATGAAGCAGCACCATTCGCCAAGCAACTGGACAAACATTGTAAAAACATCAAAGAAAACGCGGGGCCGTGGTGGCAAGCTGTCCCAACAACCGTGCGCTCGGAGCCACACATTCCGGTGAGAAATCCAACGTGAAATGTGTCCAGACAGAATTTATGGAGGTGTCGTTCATAAATAAGGTAATCAGCCTGTTTTCCCGCTGAGAGCTGTTGTAGTTGTTGGTTAGAACTTCATCTTCGGTTAGAATGACAGATTTCCAGGTGTGTTACGCAATAAAAAAAAACTTTTTCTTGCGCAAATCAAAGAGCAAACTGTAAAAAATAATAATAATAATAATAAAAAAAAAAGTCGCTGGGGCGCGCGGCGGAAAGCGTGACAACCAAACCCGGGGCGTGTCGCGTCATGTCTGGCAAAACATGTTGTTTACGTCCGTCTTGTCTAGACGTCGGTCAATTTACCACCGACCCTCATTCACACGGAGCTCAGAGATGCCTCGGTCAGGTGGGAAGGCGTCAAGCGCCACGTTTTCAATAGTGCGCGACTCATCTTTGTCCCGGCGCAGCTCCCGGGCGATGAGAAGCAGCACCCCGCATCTTTTCACTGGAGGTGACCCCGCAACCTTTGGGTGACTTCTGACCGCGCTGCATTCATGCGCTGCAGCGATGTGCCGGTTATCCAAAAACTGGCCAATACCGAGAGAGCAGCTAATCAATTCAGCACCCCCCCACCGGGTTTTATTGCACTTGTGCACCGGCGGCCCCGGGCTGGACAAAAGGGTACAAAAAATATTCCCACAATTCCCACAATGACCTTGATAGATGTTTGAATGAAAACACAAAGCAGCCGTGTAGTTTTTACCCTTTATTCTGATGACTGTTGTCAATGGAGACAAAATGATAATTAATCCCGCATCCAAACCTTTCCACGCACAGCTCTGATAGCAACAATCATTACCAAAGGTTTACATAATAGTGCTTTAAATGTTCACCCAGGAGTTCTTCCCATTGTACTGGTCCCAATACACCACAGGAACACAGGCGCCAGTAAAAAAAAACATGCACCAATATTGTTTTATGCCCCTGAATGACCTCATCACAGACATACAGCCATGACACTGGGAATGTTGAAGTGGGAATGCAGCACATGTTAATCAGAGGTGGAAAGAAAACTGAAATTATATCAGAATAAAAGTATTTGTATAGATTATTCAATTATTAAAACATTATAATTAATTAGCTCTGATTAAAAAAAAAAAAAAGTTTCTGTGCCCTATCTGAAGTCTTCAAGTTCATCTGACATTACATGGTTCTCGCACTGTTTCCACAATGGAAAAATAAGAATCAAGTAGCGAGAGTGCAAAATACTAAGACAAGAAGCAAGGCTCAATAAAAATATTTCAGTAGCAGATGTACCCGATGACTTTCCACCTCTGATTCCCACAGTCCCACATATTACCACATGGCCACAGAAGAGTAGCAGATGAACATTGTTTTACATTCATAAATACATAGCATATACATAAAAGAAATCCAAAGAGCAATCCAATTCATATATTCCTCTCACCAACGTCCAGTGACTTTACAGATTCAGCACTTTCTGAAGGCAAAACGCCACGACTGAGCAAAGAATCTGCACGTCTGTGTTTGTACAAGGTTTCCCCATCAGCACCAAGCAATGTCTGAATTGCCCCATAATAAATTGATCATGCCGTTTTAAACCAATTTAAGCCGTGATACAACTAAGGATAATAGATTAGGAGACAAAAATGGCCTGAGAAAGTTAACAGATGTTCAAACTAACGACTGATGGAGATGGAGGGTGAATTCATTGGGGCTGGAATTTAGGGGCACAGCAGGAAGTCTTCAAAACAAGACAACTTGGCTCGACTTTGCTGGACAGTTTCAGAGATTAAGTAGTGCTAGACTAAGAATGTGTTCAAATGGATAACTTGGTTTAAATTCTTCTTAAGTCTAGTACTTGTCTGTCTGGGGAAACTAGCCCTGTACTTCTCATGACATTCTATTTAAGCCAGTCTTATTTAATGTGAGTTTTAAATAAGTAGCTCAGCACCCTTGAGATTGAATTTTTGTACGGTGGACAAAAGGCATAAGACACACAAATAAGTTGTACACGAAAGCAGGTCTCCCAAAACATTCAAGACAAAACAAGCATAAAAAGCACAGACCGAAACAACGAGCACATAAAGTATATTTACAACTTCAAGTCCGACTTCAAATACAATAAACAATCCTTTTCCAAATAAAAGCTAGCTAATGTCCCTCCATTCATTTGTAGTGTTAAGAGGTGAGTGGTAATCCTTGATTCACATCTGTTGGTCCCAGGGAAATCTTGTTCTTGTACTTGTTCACAGTGAGCCTCTGTACTAAAGAGTACGGGTAAACGGACATCCACAAGATGGCACCAGCAAGCGTAAAGAGAACAGAAACCAATCCGACCGTCCAAGTTGGGCCGAAGGTCCATCCAAAGGTCAATGTATTATATCCGTTTCTGTTGAAGGCTGCTGGTAGCTCTCTGTGCTCTGCTGTGGCCTCGTGACCTCTTGGAGCAACAACACCTTTAATACCGGCCCTATGGAGGCAACCATTAGTCCGCTCCTTCACTATGAAATCTTACAGTTCCCCTTAGAGGATGACGACGAGTCCTTTGGTGGACTGTGTGGAGGCCTGAAGGACTTTGAGCGTTTGAGACTGTTGGCCTTGCTTCCGCCGCTGCTGCTGCCGCCTGAGGCTGTGCTGTTGGCCACCGAGTAGGAGCGTCCATGCATCATGACTGCGTTCATGCCGTTGGCCATAGAGAAAGACTTGAGGTGGGACTTGATGGCCACAGGGAGGGGCAGTTTGTCAATAAGGTGCACCGGAGTGCAGGAGACGATTGAACGGCAGCACAGATCTTGGAGGCTGAAGACTGTGGAGCAAGAAAAGGAAATATGGATGTTACGACTGGATGTCATGTCAGATACTCCCTTAAGTTTAGCTGCAGGCGTGAGAGATCCACAATACTCTTCAATACATATTTTCAGTGTGTCCATAACCTGTACTATATGGACATCACAAAAAAGTGGAGCCCAAGCTGATGCTTTCCGCCAGACAAAGATTTTCACCCATGCACATTTCTTCTTACTGTTTGCACTATACATGTTGTTTTTGTCTCATGCTGTTATCAATATTTAAGCTTTATTTTGTTAATTATATCCAGTCCCTTCTCACACTCTCCAAACAATGAAGTTGGAAATAGCTTACACTTACACACTTGTTTGTCTAATAGCAAGATATCTCAAAGACAAATGCATAGATTTTAAAGAATTTTAAATAACTAGGTTTTGGCAATTATGTGTAGTTCCATCATGTGACTTTTTTTTTTATTTGATGTACTCTGTGTGTTGCTACATTTTCATACAATTTTGTCAGGGGGAAAAAACACCAGCAAGACAAAAGCTATTTAAACAAACAGTTATACATTGGAATTTCTTTTCAGAGTAAAAAGTGGATTCTTAAGTGCCACTCTGGCATTGTTAAGTACCTTGAAATTGTAACTAAACAACAGATATACATATTTCATTACACTCAAGAGCAGTGTGTCTTTCCAAAAACAATTTCCAGGTTACAGACCTTGCATTGAATGGCATTCACTGGAACTACTTTCTACCAAAAAAATAGTACCAATGAAAACTGTTGACAGTGAGGACTGTAGATTATGCAGAGGAACTGGTGCAGTTTTTCTGGCCATTCACAAAGCTTTTGAGTTTTTCAAATGTAATTCTGAAATGTTTTGAAGAGTACAAATGAGGAGGGGGGCTGACCCTTTTTCTACAATAGAAAAAGAAGCAAACATTCCTAATCTGTCAGAATTGGTATGCAAAAACCATTAACCAACTCACCTCTGTTGGGCCTCCAGAATTTCTCCATCCCGTGCCTCATCAGCACAATGCGTGAAAGTTCTGTGAAGGATTCGATGACGTTGAAGTTGCACAGCGGACTGACCTCAAAGAAAGTCATGCTGTTCTTTTCTGCATAAGCCCTTGCCTGCTCCGTTGGCACCTGCCGCTTGAAAGCCAGGTGAAGCCGGTTGCCCACCAGGATCCTGGGTACACCTGGGGCATGCTGACGGAAATAATGGACACAAAATCTTGGAAACAATATCGTTGCTATATTTTGGTAATGTTACCAAATATTGTATCTCTTAAACTGGATTTCTAGAAGCTATTTTGTGGATGTAGGGATGGAAGGACATTGACACAGGATACACCCCCTTCCCATGCATTTCCTGTTTTTCTTTGTCAACCACAAATGGGTTGAATGGGGTGGGGTTACCTCGTCAATTTCCCGGATCCAGCGGTCAATGCCATCAAATGACCAGACGTTAGTGATGTCATACACGAGCAGGATGCCCTGTGGAATGAAAGCCAAACAAGTTGACATATATACAAAATTACACAAGGAGGGGGAAACACCAGAACTGCTCAAAAGTCCTCACCTGGGCACCACGAGAGTAAGACCTGAAGATGGTGCAGAATCTGCCTTGCCCTGATGTGTCCCTGTTGAAGACAAACACACACAAGCATGTAAGTAGACCAACATGCAATGGGTTTGTTCATTACTGCAGCTATTGTCTTAATAATTCCATGTTGCTACAAACACTTACCATAACTCTAATTTCACTCTTCTCCCATCCAGCAGAATTGTGGTGGTCTTGTAATCAATCCCTGAGATTACACATAATCCACACAAAGTTGGTTAATGATGGTCATTCTAGGCTTTTAAATACATTCTAAACAACCTAACAAAAACAGATACAGTTACTCACCACTGCTGTAGGCATAGGGAGACTCTACTGATCCGTCTTGCAAACTATCCAATATCTCTCCCTTTCCGACATCGCTGTCTCCCACCAAAAGAAATTTCAGGAGATAATCGTAACTCTTGACAGGACTACTCTGGGTCCCCATCATCCCACGCATTGGATCCGTTTCACAGAGAGCTTTATAAGCTCGCCAAACGTCCACTGCTCGGGGCGAGGGACAAGCCAGACGGTCCCCAACAGTGGTAGCTAAAGCTAGGCGAATACCGTTTGACGTTAACGTTAACAAACCAGCTAGCTGGTGCACTACCAACGGTTTACATTAACTCTGATCTTTACAACGCCTAAAAGATAAAATAATTTCCTGATTCGACTGGACTATATAAAACAAACCACTCAGTGTACGTTGCTTGCAGTGAAGGCTGAGTCCAGACACCGTCGATGTAACGTTAATGTTTACATTAATAATCAAAACAACCTTAACTAGCTGTTAGCTGGCTTGTTAGCTAGCCAGCTAACACAAGTGATAAAAGCGCATTCTAGCAAAAACAGTGGATACAAAGTAAAAACGATACTGTTTAGTCCTACATAAAACGATATTCTACCAAACCAAATACGATTGTTTCACTTTGTTTATAAAGAAAAAAGCCAAGTAGGGATATTCAGCTTCCGAGCACAACGTCTAGCCAAGTGGACTGTGTTGGAACTTCCTGGTATTGACATCATTAGCTGCGTCACATCCGGGTATGATTTTAAAAATAAAAGAAACATTTTATATATTTTACTTGTTTGTTAATTGTTAATTCACTTATTTTGTTTGCCTGATTGAAGTTTTCATCCCAAAATCACCCCAGATTTTGGTATGGTAACTTGCCTTAATCGTAAGGCCTTTTGCACCTTTTTATTTGAACTTTATTGTAATTTTACGTCTCAATGTATTTAATAAGTAGCCAAATACTAAAACAAGGTACTTTATTTTATATTTATTAATAATAATAATAATAATAATAATAATAATGATGCAATTGATGTCTTGGTTCTGCCACCCTTATTCTATGTATGATGTACATTTTATTGAAATTTGAGTGGAAATGCTCTGCTGCTGCCTCACACAGAGGGAAAAAAATCAACCCTACACCTATTGAGTAAATTGAATTGACTGATTTCATTTATACTTTTTTCCCCCACGTTATACCATTGGATTGAAATAAATACGGAAATGTCATATTATGATATACTTTACAAACCCACACCGGTGTATGACAGATACAGAGAAAGGTATAGCCTGTTAAGGGAGAGTATTATTGGTCACCTCTCATTGGTGGTTCTTGATTGGCATTTGCAGCAGCTGTGGGAATTCTCTCTTGATGCAGAATACAAAAGCCAGGTGAAATACTACTATCACACACAACCTGTTTAGGCGAGGGGTCAGCCTCAGTGGGACGAAGCTGCTGGAGAGAAAATGGAGCTGATGCATGCTGGGCTTTTGTTATTGCTGTTTTGTTCTGCCTATAGTTATCAGTTTAGAAGTCGGGCTGGGTATGGCCTGTTTGTGGAAGATCCTGAATTAGAATGGGAGAGAATGGAGACAGTGATAGATGAAGAAATGACGCGGGCCCCTGCACCCGAAACCAAATTCTGGAGGAGTGCATCAGGTAGTGGATCTTCAACACCTGAAGCCAAGAAGGTTCCTGAGTATCTGATTGTCTCAGCCTCCAAGGATCAGAAAGAAGTTTTCAAGCCAGAAAAGGGTGCCAGACCCCTCCCTGATTCAGTCAAGGAAATGTTACTTGTGACTGCTGCCCCAGCTCCGGCAACTGGAAGAGCCAGAACAAAGTTGATTGAAATCCTGTGCCATGTTGACAGAATGTATGTAAGAATCAGGAGAGAGGTCTTTAAAAGTAGGGATGCATATAAATATTTGAAACTAGGCAACTGTCCTGTTAACCAAGGTACCAAAGCACATTACTACCTTCTGTACCTTCTGAAAACTAACTGTGGATTCAAGAAAGAGGTTGGTAAAGCTGTTTTCTTCTATCTATCCATCTATCCATCTTCTTTCATTTTGAAAAACTACAGCCAAACACAAATGTTTCTATGTTCCAGAGTAATGTAGATGATATGTCCATTCGCAATATGCTCCACTACAATCCAACTGGTCCAGTTTTAAGGGAAATGCCATTTGATGTTCCCCTGCAGTGTAAATTTCCCAGGTAAGATTTAGATTTTAGCCAGATTGTATGAGTTTTAGGTCTAGGTTATAACAGATTTTGTATCACCTAGCACCATTTAAAACCAAACTTGTACTTTTTTAAATATGTAGATTTAGCAACACTGTCAAGACTACACAGCAATCAATGATGGCTGTTGCAATTGTGCATAAAATGTGTTTTCACTTAACTGTTGCAGGTTTTTTCATTCCTATAAAGTTGGCTTCTATCCTAAACTACAGGGAGGCACAGTTCTCAAAGCACTCCAACCAAAAAGTAGTTTCACCCTTACTCCTCAAGATGGTATGGTTTTTGTTTTTTTTTTTTGGGGGGGGGGGGGGGGGGGGGGGGGTTTGTTTTTGTTTTGTTTTGTTTTGTTTTGTTTTAAATGTGAATTGATTCCTGTTAACATGTGCTGGTATTCTTAACATGCAAAGCTGTTGCGCTGTGCTGTAAATATTGTACAATATCCTTTAAGTCAATTATGTAACATTGTGGAAAATAGTAGGTTAAAATGTTGACAATGAGGGGATATAAGGAAACTAACTAAGCTTGTGGGACAAGGACTACATTGGGACTTCAGCTTCATTTGTGCTAAATTCACACCTGTAATTAACAGAGTTGCATTCAAAATGAATTCAAAGCTGGAGACAAACTCTTTAGTCAAATGTTTATTTACCATTTTTCATGTCGCCATAGGTCTAATCTGTCCTCGTAAGCATTTGAAGGTGTACTAAAGAAAAAAAATACTATATGCAAGCATACAATACTATAGCATGTACTGTAAGTATTCTCAGGAATGAATCGTTACATAGTCTAAGAGCTCAGGCAGGGATCACATTTCCCAACAAACATTTTTCTCTTTTGTAACCTATCACTGAAATGGCTAATGTATGCAGCAGCCCTCTTTAATTTTGTAAGTATCTAAAATTGTCCAGTGACGTCCCTCACTTTGCCACAGCATCAGGGAATGAAATCACTGGTGCCAAAACTTATACCTTGGGCCAGCCAATGTACTTTGAGGCCAAGCGACCTGACAGCACTGCAAGATCTGGAGATCAGAGGATGTACGTCAACAAGTGCTTCATGACAGCCTCCCAAGACGCCAACTCAAATCCTAAATATACAGTCATTGACAACCAAGGGTAAGAACTTTTATCTCGGTATAAGATGGGCATGTCACTTGCTTAGTGACGAACTGGCATATTCTCTTTATTACAGCTGCATGATTGATGGCAAGATGACCGAACAGTCAAAGTTCATCGCTAGTGCCTCAAAGATGGTCCAGAAATTCAGTGTGGGTGCCTTGATTTTCAAGGACAAAGTCTCCACTTCCTCTTCATCACAGGTAGTCAAATGGTAAAGGGATCTATGCTATCGCATAGAAAATGTTTAACACTGAAATCTAATGTCTTTCAGCAACTCTACATGCACTGTGAGATGGCTTTGGGGAAACTTACTCCAACTCAGAGTTCAAAGGCTTGCAATTATGATCCAGCTACTAAAAAGTGAGTTGTATTCATCTGTTTTGTCTATCACAAAGCTTGCCAGCTGGCATTCCAAGGCCTGATAACCTTGTTCATGGTTTAGGTGGAAGGAGCTATACGGTTATGACTCTGTGTGCACCTGCTGTGACTCAACCTGCTCCTCGGCACAGCCTAAGGGTAAGTGTACACATTATGAGGGAAAAGGAAAATCTTGCCGAAACCTGTTGGTATGAAATGCAGTAGCTTTAGACATAATTCTCAACTTTGCACAGTTTAACTTGAGCATCAGTCAATTCATGAAGCATTTTGCTGTCATGTACAGTCAATATTGACAAATCTAAAGTGCTCATCCCTTTGACAACAAGGCAGTCTTTGCAGCATGAGATGACTCGTTACTTAACGCTAGTCTTCCACAAATGAAGGTTTTGGAATTTATCATGTCCCATTTCAACAGCTTCTAGGAACATGATCTCTAGTCACTCTTGGAAGGTCGACTTGAGCAGCAAGGATGGATATGCTGAGGTTGACCATCGGATGAAATCCTTTGATGCTGACACATTCAGTTTGGAGGACCCTGACATGGCAGAGCATAGAGACTTCCTAAACTACTGGGAGCATGATTACTGAATTTTAAATAAAAACATTAAAAAAAATTGAGCACTTTCTCCTACTTCATGATTCTATTGCACAATATGTCATGATCATAACTCATTCATTAATCGGCGTGAAGAGATTGAAACCATAATTAAAATCTAAGTCTTCAAACTTCAGTTCACTTACTCTAGATAATCCTGTATCAGCATGTGTGCATTTGTAAGCATTTCCTGGAAATGCATCACAGCATTTCTGTAGATGCAGTTCTGTACCACAAGGGGATAGAAAAGATTCACAGCCTTCGCTTGAGTCAGTTCAGCAGGAAGTTCAACAACCCTCTGAGTTAAAGGGTTCGCAATAATGTGTTGCAACAGCTTTTTCTCAAGGCTTCTCTCCAGGAAGGCCAGTAAGTCTCGTAGTCTACAAGCCACATGGTTGGGTTTCCACTGTGATGGCTCTTTGGTCAGAAGCAGATGCATTAGTGCAGTTTTGAAGTGAAAATCCTTGAGAGCGCAACTTCCTGACAGTGCCGTCTGTCTTCTGTGCAGGAAATGTGCAATTTCAAGAGTTTGACTGTGGCATGAGTTTTCAGGCAGGCGTTTAGAGATGTGCTCTAAGAGACTATTTTGATAGTTGGTCAGGGAGAGTGTCCAGAAAGTATCCAAGTGGTTTGGGGAGCAAGGAGTAATGAAGAAATGAGCATCAGTGTTGAATTTAACCACAGGATTCATACTGAAGCTGATCTTCCTCCCTGATCTGAATCGAACTACCAGAGCACCTGGAGCATCAATGTAGCGAATGTTCAGCTCAAACTCATACTTGTGTGAAATCAGTGCCCACGCTTGTTTGATAGTGCTCTGAAACCATCTGGTGACCTGTGATTTTGACAGGAACGGGGAGTTCTTCAGGCAAAGAAGGCCATCACAAACATCTGTCACTTTCGTCTTTACTTTCTCAGTCTCACAATGCAGCAGGCAAACCATATCATCCGCATCAGGAGACTGACAGTGGCAGCCGTTTGGGATAGTTTTATTTTCCACCAGTTTTATTTGACCACAGACTTGCACGTCACTCGCCTGGTTGTTCCAGAGCAGACACTGAAAACTATACGGGTCAGGTGGGGTAAAGGGGACGATGATATCACACACATCCACCATCTGAAAGTCCTCAATCACCATACCGCCATTTCTATCACAGACGGTCCTCATGGCCTCCAATAGATCGTTTGCAAACCCCTCCAAAAACTCCACCTCCCTCCGCTTTTCATCAGCTGAGACTTGAATACATTTGGAGTGAAATTGCAGCAGAGTGTCGCTGTCTGGTAGTGGCACTTCAGCAGCGGTGCAGGTCACTTCTTTCTTCATTTGGGAATTTCTCCCTAGGTATTTCCTACAGAAGCGGACCGTGGAAATGATGGAGAATATGTTCCATGCATACCAGAGGTAATCCCTCTCCCAATCAGCGATGGCTGCCCCTGAAGTTTCATTTTCTGATGTCTTGGTGTGACTGTGTGAGAGAGGCGATTCTTGTTCTTTGGAACTGAACACTTCCTTCTCCTCAGGCTTTTCTTGTTGCCCTTGTGTTCTGCTAGGGTCTCTAAAAGAACCATCAAGCTCCAGGTCCAGCTGTAAGTTTCCCTGTTGCTCAAGGTCAATTTGTGACGACGTCGGTGCAGTCTCAGGTTCACTTTTGGAATTCTGTTGCGGATCCAAATTTGCTAGAAAATGTTCCCCTGCTTGTAATTTGTGATCAGCACTGTCTGACATTTGATCTTTTTCAGTAACATGTTGATAAGACTGGTTTTGTTCCTTGGGAACATCATCCTGAGGCCCTCTATTGTCAGTATACGTCATTTCCTCACTGACAGGTGCCATTTCGTGATCCAGTTTTCCCTCTCCTCTCAGCAGCATCTCTTCATGCTTTTGCATGCCCGCTGTGGTGATATCATTCCATTCCTCAACCCTGGGGTCATCCCTTGGGTATGTTACAAGACCCAGAGCCACCACCAGAACTCGCAGCAGAGTATCTTGCATCGTCAATACTGTCTGTGAAAAAGTCAAACAGCATAAAGAATTGTTACAAATCATTTCAGTGATTTTGAAGTGCATTAGTGTTCTATGAAATATTAAAAACTAGACATTGAATAAAAATCCTTGCAATTATATGTACAAATACTTCTGAGAATAACTATACTATATGAGAAATATTCCTGCTACTTCCTCGATGGCCTGGAAGCATCCTCTTTACTCGTTTCTGTGATTACGTTATATATCAAATGTAATTTATTTCTGCACATATGATCAGAGGAGAAGAACAAGAATACGCACCAAAAGAAGTGAAGAATTATCTCAATATTGCAACGTACTGGTAACGTGTGAATAGGTGCAAAGGAGGAAGCAAGAGACTAACCTTGCACAGCAACTCAGTGATCTCTTCCTATTTTAGATGCAGATGTAGGTTGTCTTTCGTGACTTATTTCCTGTACACCCTGCCCATGTGCTCTGCTGACATTTTCCTGTGCAATACACAGAAGAAAACAGATAGCACAGACTTCCTGTAAGATTAACTGCATATTCAGAATAGGCTAAAGTGAACCATTTACTCTGAGTCACTGAATGAACAGTGTAAATGTATTGTATTACATTATGAAGGACCAAGCATTAGGCCACATACTATTGTTAAAACAAAAACTGTGTGCAAAATGGTTTGTCTACAAATATGAGAGTAAGCCCCTGCCTTTTATCCCCTTGTGGGCTTCTAACTGGTTTGTCGAGCTCTGCCTCGTTCACTGGGTGCAGTTGAGTTCAAAGGGCTATGTGTAATAAATCACTTGGAGATTTATCAATTATCATATTTTGCATGCCATAAGCTATTTTCCCTCGATTTGGAAGTGGAAACAGATTCAACTTTCACCTCTTGGACAACAACCAAATTTTCCAGCCAAAGCCACAGATATTTGAATGGTTGGAGACCATGTTTGCATGTCTGGATTGTTATGGCTACGGCTGAACAACACTGCACCCCTGAAGGTTCAGGTAACTTTAAGTTAACACAATCACATACTACATTCATATAAGTAAGAGAGAATATGAATATGAAGTGTGAAAAGACTGACTTGAAGTGTTTTCTGAGCAATGCAACAGGTTTACTTTCGAGAAAGTCTGTGTTGAACGAGAATCTTTTGTTATGTCACACTGGACACAGGTGCCTGTGAAGGGAGGGGTGTGATGACGGGCTTTGAACGTCAGCTCCGAAAGTTCGAGACATACCTCTCAGTCGGTCAGAGCTACGATGTCCGATAAGTATAAAAAGAACTGTTAGTTACAGTTATTTACGACGGACATTGTCATTACCTGAATTTCTCCTTTCATTTAGTTCATCCACTCCATCCATAGAAAACAGGTAAGTGTGTGTGTGTGTGTGTGTGTGTGTGTGTGTGTGTGTGTGTGACTTTCTGATCAATATCTACGGATGCCTGACTTTGTATTATCTCTATCTCAACTTGATGAAATAGGGATATTTCTGCATGAAAGCTGGTTTAGAATAAGAGTCATGAGCATATGAGATTTTGGTGCGACCGTCTATTAAGGCACCCTTTATAAAGGGTTTATAATGGCTTTATTAATAGTTAAATAATTTACTAATGCTTTATAGAACAGTAATAAGAGATTAGTAAGAATAACTTTTGGGTTATGAAAAATCTCACTGGCTGTTGAGCTGCAGAGCATCTCGAGCAAAATGTATTAATATTAACAGATTGGGTTATTGTAAGCATGCTTTATTAATGAGTTATTAACATTTGACTTACTAACTTACATTGTAATTTTATTAGAAAGTGAGGAACTCCTGGCCCTTTGTTAGTGATTTATTAACATTTATAACTGTAGACTTGATTTTTCAACAACCAGAGACATATTTCACATCTGTCAATCCAAACATTGTTAATGGCTTACAACTCATCTGTATAACTATTTATTAACCATTAATAAAGCTCAATGGTTCTCAAGTGAATTAAGGGCACCACAATGCCACAAGAATCAGCATGCTGTGGTGCCTTCTCCACCACTTTTTCCACTGATTGATTTCTTAAGTTTGATTGAATGTCCTACTGTACTTCTTTTCACACAGTTAATTCCATCTGAGCCAAAGCTCCACCACATTTCCCGAGATGGATAAGTTTCGTATGATGTTCCAGTTCCTTCAATCCAACCAGGAATCTTTTATGAATGGGATCTGTGGTATCATGGCACTAGCGAGTGCACAGATGTACTCTGCTTTTGAGTTCAGCTGCCCCTGTATGCCAGAATACAACTACACCTATGGGATCGGACTGCTCATCATTCCACCTATATGGTTCTTTATGTTAGGTTTTGTATTGAACAATAATGTGTCAGTGCTCGCAGAGGAGTGGAAAAGACCCACGGGGGAACGGACCAAGGATCCATCAATCCTTCGCTACATGTTTTGTTCAATCACACAGAGGTCCCTGATAGCACCTGCAGTGTGGGTGTCTGTCACTCTCATGGATGGGAAGAGCTTCCTCTGTGCTTTCAGCATCAACTTGGATATCACCAAGTTTGGGAATTACAGTCTGGTGGCGGGGATGTCAGAGACGGAGAAGATAAAACTGCTGGCGAGGATTCCGTGCAAAGACCTGTTTGAGCACCAGGAAATAAGAGTGGCAGCATCACGATACATCAAGTGTATATCACAGGTAGCCTGCTGATTTTGCATATATGTGAATGGTTTTAAACTGAGCTGTCGATCTTTTGTCAGGGACAGACCCGGAGACAAAGAGGACCATTTTAAAGACCAAACGTCAGTTAAATGGCACATTTGAATAACGCAGGAAGAACTCTGGCCAAAATGTGACAAATACATCCAAATAGAAGTGGCTACTGCTGTTAGCTATGAGCTAGCATGGACATTTGGAAATTTGGGGTCACCAAAGCCAGCTAGCTAACCCTGACAAGACATGTTGACATGTCACAGTAGGAAAAGCACAGGTGTAAATAATAAAATGAAAGATGGCTGAATTCCATTTAGCTACTTCAGTTTCAGGGTCCTGGTATTGCTCATGCTGGATCATTGTCACACTGCCATGGCTTACTGGGACACTTGAATAGAACAGAGCAGATCATTAAAGTTATTAGTCATGTAAAGATAATACATGATTTGTTTTTTATTTTTGATAGTCAAATACACAGCAAGTGTGGCCAAAAGTTGGGAACACTTTCAGCAGGCAATTCTCTAACTTCAGCACAGGCTATGATGACTAAGCACATTTAACTTTCCGTGCTTTATTCCTCAAAAACTCGTCGTTACTTAAATCTCCCCACCCGACTTTGCGCTTTGAGCTCACTGAAGCTTTCCTGTTCGCTTATTAGAGGGATAGATAAGCCTCCAAATTTATTATTCATGGAACTGGGACCTATTTCAATCCGTCCAAAAACACCCACACGGTTTTTATAGGTCTTTGATCAGCCGAAGGGCAATTATACAGGCTTAAAAGTAACGTGTCTCTGAGAAGTCTATTGATATACAGATTCTGTTAATGAGCTATGAAACTGTCAGGAAGGAAGCTCTTACATATGCTTTCGCTTTTTCGATCGCATGTTGTACTATTTGACGAAGCCCAGTCTTCAGTATCTGCAAGAACACCACGTGAAACACTGGTCAGACAGATCTCTGTATATTTTGTTCATATACTGTTGTATCATTTTTGAGTGTTCAGAATGATGGTCATTTCGCTTTACCAACAGATCTAATAATGTCTACATTTTACAGGCTTGTGGATGGATGTTTTTGCTCATGATGACCTTCACGGCCTTCCTGATCCGAGCTATTCGACCATGCTTTACTCAAGCCGCCTTCCTCAAGACCAAGTACTGGTCCCATTACATTGATATTGAGCGCAAGATGTTTGACGACACCTGTAAGGAGCATGCCAAGAGTTTTGCCAAGGTTTGCATCCACCAGTACTTTGAGAACATCAGTGGGGAGATGCATGGATTCCACCATCGCCCCAGCAGGGACGACAGTGACGAAGAAGACGAAGACAAGAAGAGAAGTGATGACGAAAAGCTTCTGGGTATCAGGGCCCAGGATGACATGAATAAAGTTTTATGGAACTGGCACACCTGTAAACCGGCTCTGGCTCTGAGAAAGGAACAAATAGATGGTGAAAACAAAGGCAGACTGAATGGAGAGGCCAATGGAGCAGCAAATGGATTTGTAAAGGGACACACCCATGACGTGGAGAAAAAGGAATGGGCAGTGTATTACAGTAAGGTCTGAAGAGCTCAAAAGGACAAAGAAAAGCTTGAACATCTTTAACTTGCAGACAATTATAATGTTTAAGGAATGGTTTTGTTTCTATACCCAGGGACAACTCTACATTTAGTAATGTATCAAAGTTAGTTAGAAATATAATTTTGTGATTAAATTGAATTAGATTTTTACTTCAATGCATACAACAATATAAATTGAATTCAGCGCAATGCATAGTTTGACTGATGATACAATACTTGAGCATGATCCCTACAAAATGAGATCAATTGAGGTTGTCGTCATATTTCTGGTTCACATACAGTTCAGTTTACTCAGAAGATGTCCAGTACTGGATGTTGTTGGAGTTGTTTTTACTGTTGCCACAACTATGTTTTATCTAGTCATGAATTACTGAAAACACACTGCTCTCTGAGGGACAGAGCTTAGCAACTGAAGCAAACTGAAGTCTGTAAATTCTAGGCTGCAGACGTAGAGCTGCTGTATGAGGCTGATGGTAAAGCATTATTACAACACACTGGAGATTTCTCATTGATAACACAAGTGTGGGGCCACCATAAATATTCCCGGGGCACAAAACAGAAAGTGTTGACGTGGGTCACCTGAGCAAAGCTGCATGCGCTTAAAGCCCCTGCTGCTCCTTGCTTTAAAGCACTGGTTCTCAAACCTTTTCTGTCACACCCTCTTCAGAAGCCGAAAAAAAGTCCATGCGGGCCAGTTTAACAAGAGTTTAGCAATCATGTAAATATATCAACCTGGCTGTTTAAAAACTTTATTATAATGTTAGTTTATTATGCTTTGCAAACACATTTCTGGCGTGAAACCTTGTCAGGAGCAGATAACCCGACAGTTCTACTCTATTTCCAATCAGGCAAACCTATGATTTATGCAAAAACAAAAGGTTGTGACAGCCAAAACAATTTACATGTCGCCAAGAAAACAAGGTCAACATTTGCATCTCTCGCGCCCTCATTTTCTTGCTCTGCTCCCGGTTTCATCACTCACTCGCTGGTCAAACCCTTTTCACTAAAACATTGAGGAGTTGTCTTCTATGTTTGAAATCTCTTACAGCTGTTTCATTACATATACTGTGTATCTTCAGGAGGCTGTTGATACAATGGTGTTTTCGTCATAATTCACAAGAGCGCAGGCTGTTACCAAAACCACCATCCTTCACATGCCAACAATGACAACACAACCCTGTGGCTACGACACGCATCATCTTTGATTCTGAAACCTGTAAACACCCAACAATGCAAGCAGTGTATTAAGGGCTGTGTTTTTGCTCATGCATCTGTGCGGTCAATCCAGCTGTTCCTCGGTATTCAGCAGTAATGTCATTACTGGAGCAGCGGGGGGAGGAGGGTAGGGTGAGTGAAAATGGCATGGATCCCATTGAAGCCCCCCCTCCTCCCTCCCCCTGGGGATTGGTGGAGCAGCACTCCCCTTGACCGTCTCACAGCTCGCCCAGTAGCCCAGCAGCTGTTCGCTCCCTCAGTAAAATTGGCAGCCAGGGCCACTGGTGTGGGGGTGGACGTGCAGGCAACGTCTTTGTCCAGGCTGTGATTTTTCTCTCGGTGTCTCCCTCTTCTTCTCTTGATATTATTTTCTCTCCTGTCTCGCTTCCTCTTCTGATCCCTCTATCGACAGAGATGCTTCCTCCCCTCTTCCCTGCTCTACCTGCCTTGTTCTCCCTCCGCAAAAGAGTGACAGGATGTTTATATATAGATCAAACAAAGCAAACATGAAAAACTATCTGCCGTAGCTCTAAAAATACAATCTGTGTGTGTGTGAAGGAAGGAAATGGTGAGTGAGGTTGTGTCATCTCTTCTTTTGCTGACCTCCACTTCACACAGATGGCTTTGTTTTGGTTGTCAGGACATCAGCCATGCGCATGTTACTGACCAAGGCCTCCCTTGACTTTGCTGCAAATGTCTCTCTTGTCTCCCTCTCACATATACATGCACAGGGGTGTGCGCATACAGACACAAACACATCAGCATGCTTGCAGGCGCCCCATTCGTCAGTGTCTGGCTCATTCTGCCTTCCTTCTGCCTACAGATTGGAGGACAGAGGTAGCGAGGGAGGGCTGAGGGAGAGGAGAGTTGCGAGGCAAAACGGCTGGTCACATGAGCAGAGATCTGTTTACAAACCCAAGGCAGAGCAAGAGCAAGGAGAGGAAGGGAAAGGCGAATTGCAGGCTCTCTCTGAGCACCATTAAGGACTGAAAGAGGAAGAGGGGAAGCCTGCCATGACAAAGCCAGCTGGAGGTGGGAAAGACTAAATACGACACACTTGTGCACACGCACCACCTTTGTCTCTGATTTTTTTCTTTCTGAATTGAGGGAGCAGATGGTTAGAGGGAGAGTAGGATCCCCCCCCCCCCACCCCCCCCACGCACACACATGCTCTGACTGACACACAAACACACACCAGCAAAATACCAAACCCAGCTAGAGGACTGTTGTTGACTGCATGGAGCTGTCCTCACTTTGTTTGGGCTTAGAGGGAAGCACGTCTCTGGTTTCTATACTGAGGAGGAATACCCACTGCAAGATCAGAGGACTGGAGGAGGAGACAACAGACGAGAGGAGAGGGGGATGAGACTCGTGAAAATCCTCTGTTAAAAAAGCAGCTTTGGGAGAAGACAAAGCACAGACTAATGCCAGATAATTACCTTCATTGGATGAGGACTGTCATTTTGAACGGCGGATGTCATTGACTTTGGTGAGGGGACGAGACTGCAGACGCAAAGTGAAGCCAAAGAGGCCCTTTTCTGCAGGAAATGTAAGTATTTCCTGTTACCAAGCAGCCTGTGTTGTTGTTTATGACATTGTGACTGAGTGAGATTCAGCTCTCCACAATAACAACTCCTGAATAACACATGGCATGAGGCATCTGAAAAACAATCATTTCTTCTGACAAGATTTCTTTGTCTCTTCTTCTCTCTCCTGTGATGACATCATTCCCACTGGGATCCAGGAGCACATGAGGTCTTCGGTCCCAGTCCAAACCCCAGTCCCAAATCTCCCAATCTTTACACGGAGTGGTTAATCCAGATTTGGGAATGCTGGGCAGCACAGACTGCTGAGCCAACAAAAACCGCACCTCCCGAAGATTTGTGGAATCTGAGGCAAATCTGAAAATCTTGATGGTTTGTTTTTGGAGGAGCTAACGCAGCCCAACAAGAGAGCGATCCAGCTCAGGGTGACTGAATCCAGGCTCCAAACAGATTCAGTGTCCGGAGTACCGGCCCACGAGCTTGGCTCCTCTCCAGCCTTCTCCTGACAGGGCCTGGATTTACTGCTGCTGCCCTGGGAGTCAAATTTCATGCAACCATTCCAATGGTGTAACGGTAAGTGAGTGGATTTCTCTGCCGTCTGCTAAATACACAAGAGGTGGTAGCACGTGTCCTTACTTGTATCTCATAAACTCAGTTACTTAGTTGCTGGCTGCTATCGTATGGGGTCCACATAATGGATGTACTATGGTAAATTAGTGAGAGAGTGGAGGCCTCAGTTAAAATAAGCCACATTCAAGGTCATGTCTGTTTGACAGCTATGACAACTGAAATTGAAGATGTTAGATTCTCTAACCTTTTTTCTGTTTTGTGACTGTTGACTGATTCTGCAGTGAATCCATGCCTGGTTCATAATTGCATCTCTCATTATGCTACCCTAGGTCTTCCCTACACTACCCACCCCCCACCCCACCCCCCCTTGTAAATCCCCCCAACCCCCAGCCATGTCAAATTATCCAACCCGTACCCCCCACAGTGTGCAAGCTGTACCCATTCATTCACTCTAAAGAGAGACACATGGACATTTAGAGGCTGGCAAGGAGCATCCTTGCAGCAAATTAATAGGAACACATGTGGCCTGTGGAAGTGGGGCTTCCTCTGCTATTGTTTTACCAAATGGTCCTTTAGTCCCCGGAGTTCATCCTATTTAATATACCCCACCCCCTGCCACCTGCAACACACACATACACATTTCTGTCTTACAAACACATGCAGACAGACATCCCTCCATCCCCCAATGCTGCCACACACACACACACACACACACCACACATACACACACTCTACTAGTCATCTCTATAGAGTCTGTGGAACAGATGGCGGTGAGGCGGAAGTAGTGTCTGTCCTCCATGTTTGTCTTGTTCACAGCCAATTAACGGGCAGTCCTATGAGCGCCTCAGTTGCCACCACAGTGCCTGTCACAGCTCCCCAGACACACCTGCACCCAAACAAACACCAACTATTATGTCGAACTCCTCATCAAATATTTTACTGTCAGTAAAAGTCAGTTATTTCTTTCTGTGGAGATGAGCCAGAGTGCCACATACTCATTGTCAAGCAAACATATGGTCAAGTTTTGTATTTGTTGGCAGCCAGAGACTCAAAGCCTGGTGGCCCTAGAAGCATGCCGTGGTACTTTAGATTCATGTTGCAGTTAGTGATTGCATTAACTTTGTAAATACAGCTTTTACCGCTTGCAAATAATAATCATGGCTAACTTTTTCCTTGACAAAGGAAAATTATTTTCACAGATCTTGAGAGCTTAACTGCTCTCTAAACTCATAACAGTGCAGTTGTCTGTACAAATTGCAGCGTCTGAAGTCTGTGCTACCAATTTTGACTTGCACTGTCAATACTAACGACTGTGTGCTGTAGATCTTGGGGAAGCTTTGGCGGTTAAATTGGGAAAGTAAACAATGAAGTTGCAAGACGGGATATTGTTTTTTTTCTGTAGGCTGAGGCTGTAAACAAAAATAAAATACAGAAATCTATAAATATGAAGGTTATGAGGTTAACTGCCATGATAGTCCCACAGAATGACAGTTGCTCCTCCAAATTTATATGAGAAGTTTTTTTAAACTTGTTAATGTGTGTAAATCTGTATTTGCAAACTCTTGGCAGGATGCCTGTGTGGTTTGGGTTCTCAACGCTCTGAACACTACTGCAGCATGACGTCTGACATCTATCACCTCCCGCTCAATGTGTATGTCATTGTGCTGGGCATCGGCCTCTTCGTCTTCATGCTCAGCCTCATCTTCTGCTGCTACCTTTTCAGGTATGTAGAGGAGGTTTGGGAGGAAGATGGACTGGGTGGCTGATAATCTGGGGAGAAAATGAGGAAGGTACATGAGAAATGCGGAAAAAAACAAAAAACAAACAGGAAGCACAAAAAGAGACGTGACATTACCGCAAGAGGGCAGTTAGATATTTTTTGGCCGTTTGAACAAGCATTGCAACACAGTGTGCCACAGCAGGTTAAAATGAATTCAAAGCTACCTTGGTAATAAGATCTTAATATGTGATGATGGCAGCAATCATGTTTGTGTTTATGAGTGTTGCCCTCCAGAGCTACCAAAGTTGCTATATAGTCTATAATTAGAAGAGAAAGAAACCCAAAACATCAATCTATGCTAGTATTTATGTATATATGTACAGTATTTTACAACAGTAGCAAAAGCAAAGTAATTCAACAAAAAAACGAACCAGTGATGAAGAGACAGACTGATCAATCAGCTGGGCCACTACATCGGTCCATATTAGCATATTGCAGATACTGTCAAAGATATGTTTGAGGTCATCTTGAAACTGTGTCTCCAAAATATAGTTTGTCCACCAAAGATCACTGACAAGTTTATTTTTAAACTACAACATATCCTGCTCCATACACTGTACATATCTTGGCCTAATCAATAGTTTATATTAGCAGTGGATCAAATGACTACATGTAATGTGAAAAAGGTTGCTGGTATTGATAGAATTACCACCAACTCTGCACTTCCCCTCAGATCTGCAGAGCCTCACTTTTAGCGCCTTTTGGCTCATTGCTTTGGTTTTCCCGCCCACAGTAGGCAGAGTGAATATTGGACTTATATATATATATATATATATTCATCAGGTGGAAACAAACAAAAGTCTAAATGAATGCTAACGTTGCCCAGTGCCTGCTGGATGTGTAAATAAACAACTGTGTGCTAACATGTTTGCCATATCAACTTTATAAGGTGATATTATGTCAATATTGTATTTAGAGCTTGTTGCGCTGCCCCCATGTGGCCAAAAAAAAATCAATTAGTGCAGATTTAAATCCCAAGTTGTTCAAGTGCTTATTTTAAAAAATGACACTATCATACAACCAATATATCATTATCAGATTTGTGCAAATATTGACGATTATTGGCCTCAAACGTCCAGCTTCAGCCGGGCTGTACAGTGATATGAATAAAAAATTATCAGCTGAGAAATAAATTGCAAACCAGTTTCTATACATGTATGTGGTGCCAATTTAACCACCGTAATTAGAGTGCAGTATAGTGCTGGTTTATATGACTATATAATCGTATAATATAGTATAGAGTTTTGATTAACAACGTGGATGACTTAAGTCAGTGGTTCTTTGTGACCCCTCGTAGCTGCTTGCATGTCGATAAGTTGCGAGTAGTTCAGTGAAAGGGTGATTTTCTCTCCCGAGAGGTAAAACTATTTAATAATTCACAAGTAAGAAGTAAAGCTTGGAGAAAAGTCCAAAAAATAAACATAATTGTCTGCAGCAGCATTTAGTTTTTTCTTATTTTCTGCCTCGTGATCATCTCGCGTGCCCCTTGCCGGGGTCCCGACCTCCAGGTTGGGAACCACCAACTTAAGTTACAGTTGTTACGACAGTCACTCCACCTGTACAGATGTTGTTGTCTCTCTGCCTCTCTCAGGTTGAAACAACAAGGAACGAGGGAGCAGTTCAGCTACAATGAGGTATGTCACTGCTGTATCTGTCACTGTGGGTGAACATGTAACACCAGCTTCTGAGGCAGGTTATAAATACTACTACAGCATTTCACACGGTTATTGTCAACTGTGAAACCTGACACCACCCTTTATAGATGACCTTGACCCCATCCATGTGTCATTACCTACACTCTGATTCGAAAACTGTTAACCCAGCAGGTAGCCGGCTGTGACAGTGTGGTGCTGTAGGTGCGGTGACAGATGGTGACAATGTTTTTAGCCTCGGGGAAGGTTGAACTACAGCTGCAGCTGTCTGTATTATGTGTACTCATGATGATTTTTTTTAAAAACTAAACAACAAACAGCACACCCCACTCTTGCTGATATTTTTAAGCTAGTCACATCAGGACATTGAAGCCATCTGAAGTGTTTTCTGCCAACATAATAGTGCTGACACATCATTCGCCTGACCCAGTGCAACTCTCCTTCCTCTCCCTTTTTCCAACCGTAGGTGGTGCTGAAGGGAGCGAGCAAGAAACTGAGCCTCCTGGGAGTAAGTCACTCTTTTCTGCAAAAGCTTTTACACGCCGCTTGTGCTAAACACACATGTTAAAACCTGGCAGCTGAACACATTTCATGTTACCCCAACGCTGCTGCCGTGCCAGCTCAGATTACCCGTAATGAGCTGGGAGGGTTTGGTTGGTTAACTCAATCAATCTATCCTCTCAGATATGATTAACTTGCTGCACACTCTCAGAGATGTCCCGAAAATATCTTGTATCTCAAATGCAGTCATTTAAAAAAAAAAAGAAAAATTCAGAGTGCCTGCTTGGCTCTCTACTTATAGCAGGATTTAGGACTCCAGGAATAACTGCACTCATTCAAAATGCATTATAAAAAGATCTCTTCTCTGTCTCTTGTGATTCCTATAAGGACTGCTTTTCTAAGTTCTTTCTTTTTTTTCCCAAGGCAGCATTGTCCAATCTCTGTTTTTGCACAAGGCTGAAATAAATTACCTGGAAACATAGTTAAGATTAAAAACATTATTCCTGAACACTGGCTTATACTTGTGTTATGCTCTAAATCTAAATTAAATTGAATTAATTTACTGATAAAATTTGTCTCATTTACAAATAGCAATGTTCTTGGATACAATTAAATCACACGTAAATTAACCTTGCTGTTATTTTTGTTCTTGCAGCAAACCTGTGCGGTGTGTCTGGAGGAGTTCAGGACCAGAGATGAACTGGGAGTGTGCCCATGCTCACATGCATTTCACAAGAAGTGAGTTATTATTATACGTATAAATAAATAGTTCAGAAGTTTGTGAAATACGCTCACTCTCAGTTAGCATACCTGGGCCTTCGCTGGTTGCCTGGCAACCTCACGGTGATGACAAGTCTCCAGGAAGTTAAACACTCCAGCACATAACCCCCGTAAAAGCACAACTTGTTTAATTACACTTTGGATTTTGCACGAACTAAACAAACGAGATGTACAGTGCTAATTGGTGAGCTCTAAGGATGCTGTTAAGTGGATTTTCTTACCCCTCGTCTCCAAGCAAGCTAAGCTAACTACGTACACACTTTGTTTCCCAGAATGTGGATGGGGTAAAGCAGTGTTTTTACATTTTATTTCAAAGACATTTGAAAACATTTTCAACAAGAGCTGTCATGTTGGAAAAATAATTATACTTTGGTTCAAAACTTATTTGATCAAGTGACTGCGAAGTAAATGTAATAGATCTTCACTGATGACTTAATTGCAATGAATATATATTTATCAGCGAGGGGGAGGTAGTCTTTAACGGCTTTTCTCCCTCTTGTTGAAGGTTTATACAGTGCATCTGTGGATGTTTCCTCTTTATTTCCAGCCAATCTAAACAGGAGAGCCACCAGTCTTCATTATCACATTTTGGACTAAATCACCACAAAATTAGTAATAGCTTCCTTTTAGATGAGTGCTGCAGAAAGCAGTAAATCATGCCTCCGGGTGTTACTGTGGAGTTCTGGTAAACTAGATTCTGTTGCTGTTATGTTCAACCTAGCTGTTAATATAATACTGTTTCTGTCTCCTCAGGTGCCTGCTTAAGTGGCTGGAGATCCGCAGCGTGTGCCCCATGTGCAACAAACCCATCCTTCGGCTCCACACAGACGCTCCCCAGGGTGCTGAGGGTCCAATGGACCCAGAGGAGGTGTGAGGGAGCTAGGAAAGAGGAAACCGGACTCCCCTTACAGAAAACACACACATTAAATACACTAGGGATGATGGACAGCGGTCATCTTTAAAGACATCTCACAGGAAATGTTGCTAATGATCCCAAGTGGCCGCCCTGCGGCTGACCTTTGAGCAGGATGCCTTGGTGGGAATTGGATATTGACAGCACCAAAACGATTTGGTCAGATCAGTCAGGGAGTGGGTGGATGAATAGGATCTTTTCATTAAAAAAAATGCTCCTACTTCTACTTCCATATTGCACTGTTCACCAAAAAAAAAAAAAAAAAACATGACAGGAAAAAGGAGCCACATTAGAGAGCAGGATATCATTGCCACTGTCACGGGACGACTAGTGCAGCACTGCCAGAGACCAACAACACTCCAGGCATTGAGTAGGACATCAGAGTACAGGATCAGTATGGATACCTCTAATATCTCAGGGGTGTTACCAATACAGCCAGCACAAACCATGTCACCCTATAACCCCGTGCCACACATGCATCTTCAATACTGCCAATGTAGGTGAAACGCTCCAGCAGTCAAGAGGTAGCCACAACCTCCGGCTGAAACCAAGACCAGCGGGATTACAACCATGACGATTTAAGTAGACAATATTGTTACCGATTGTGTCCCAGGCCCTTTCCTTTTAAAAAGAGACTGATAGAAAAACTAGTCTTGCCTGTATGTATTGTATGTAAACATGTCCCTATATATTGTTATTTTGTATTTGTTGCTTTTAAATAAAATGTCACGTAATGTATTGTAATAGTGTTGGACTTATTGACCAGCCGGCCGGATTCATAGAAAATGCTCCCACAAACGTGTAAAGGAACCTTTAATAAATCCATTCAAAAATGCAGTGAACTAATAAGCCAGAACATGAATCATTCTCTTCACGGCTCACACTCGTTATAGAAAATGGACTAATATGAAGTTGATGAAATGTTAAATACCAGTTTGTTTTTAACATTTATAGATGATTGCAACCTACTTTACAGAAGGTCTGTTGTGTTCTGCAACATTACAGCATCAAACCCAGACTTTCCGGTTCCAAAGTCCCCCCCCAGTCCACAACAATAAAAAAAGCTAAATTACAAGCTAAGAAGATCATTTTCAAGAGGGACCTGTATGAGCGTCCGGGGCCACAAACACACGTACACAATGTGTGTATTATTGTGTGTATTTGGTCATTAGTTGGCAGCCTCGGTGCCTTTAGCTTCCACAAACTCCATGGCCTTCTCTTTGACTGCCTGGATGCTCTGCGGGGTGCCGTGTTTCTTCTCGTACTCCAAGTAGCGCTTGAAGAAGAACTTGATCTTTTTCACTGAAACACTCAGGTGGATCACACGATCAAAGAGCGCCCTGCAGGAGACAGGAAGTTGGAGAACTCCATGAAGCACTCTTTATGTGTGATCGTGAACATAGTCTTTATACACTTAACCAGCTCACTAATGTCAGCAAACAAGTAAGGCTGATTAGTTTACATGCATATTTTAGCAAGTGTGTTTACCTATTTATGAACAGAGATGCTACAAGGAATGAAACCAAATGTGTTAAATGTGACAATGGGAGGGGGGGCAGAAAGAAAAGCCAGGCCTTTTGCTCACCTGACTTCCTTCTGTGATCCATGTTTGACCATGAGGTCGATGAAGACGGACCAGAGGTCTGTACGTTTCGGGTAGCTCGTCAGGACTTTGTCAAACATGGCGCGACCTTTCTCTGCATCACCATAACGGAACTCCAGCTGAGCAAACTTGCCAATCACATCCACACCTGAGAGGAAGCATGACAATGAATAAAGGTTAAAACCTGTGGAGACACACAGCTGGGACATTCAAACACACACACACACACACTGCACTCTGACACAGACTGCACAGTATATATATATATATATATATATATATATATATATATATATATAAACTGGTTCGTGACATTATGTCTCATTATGTCAAGCTGTCTTACTTTCTTTGGAGGGCAGACTCTTCAGCGCCCTCTGCAGGAGAGAACTGGCAGCCTCACTCTGACCCTGCTGCAGCAGAAAGGTCCCGTAACTCAGCCACACTGCCTTACTCTGACGGAAACGCTTCACCATCGTCTTATACAGGCCCTCTGCCTCCTGGACACAAACATAAGACAGAGCAGATAACACACACATACACAGAACACAGTATTTCAGCATCCGTCTCAACAAATGGGCATGAAGTATAAACTAAGGAAAGCTCAGATGCGTCTGGTATTTAAACACTCAGCGGATCGTACCTTATTCTTGTCGGACTTTGCGTAGATGTCAGCCAGCTGCTGGTACACCGGCATGGGCTCACAGAACTGCAGCGCCCGCTCAAACACTTTCTTCAGGGTCTCCTCTGTGCCGTACATGTTCTCCAGGTTCATCAGGGCCACCCACACGTTCAGCTTCTCCTGCTCTTCCCTGGGCAAAAAAATACAACCATCTGTTGTTAAACTGTGCCTTCATCCATCAACGCAACCATTTATGTAAACATAGCAAGCCTATTCTAACAGATATGGACACACTACTTTACCTCCTCGCCCCAACAGATACCATTACTACTATCAATCATTAGGGATGATACAAAAGGTTTAGGCCAAAAAAATACACAATTACAATGACATTAAAAAGTTTATTTCTTTCTGCTGTCTTTTGAGAGTCTCTGCAAAAACAAATGTATTATCTTGATGACGCTCACACAGTTGAATAACTTTTTAAAAATGTATCTATAATCCTATCAATCACCTGAAGGAGATGGTTTTGAGGGCCCTCTCGGCGACGGCCCGGGCCTGCTCGATCTGGGTGGCCTGCAGATGGTGAGCCATGTACTGCAGCCAAAGCAGGGAGCTGTTGGGCGAGGCAAGGAGCAGGCGCTCGAAGGCAGCCGCATCCTGGGGCTGCAGGCTCGGATCCATCAGCTCGGCCTCCCGCTGCACCAGGGCCTTCTCTGCCGCCTTTTTCTCTTGCTCAAGCTCATGACGAGACTTCTTCTGGGGCTGGTAGAAGAGAGCATCCAAGACAAGAGACAGGAAAGAAGACGAGTGGTGAGTTTGCTACATAACAAAAGACTTACAGAGATCATCTTTGAGCTGCATACAATAACACAACAGAACGTTGTATTCCTTTAATAACCCTAAGACTATATGTGCAGCTTTATGGTCAGCTCACCTTGCTGCTTGTGTCTTGGTCCTCTCCGTCACTGAAGTCCCCCTCCGGCGCTGCAGAGGCCGGCTTGAGGGAGCTCAGTCCCACGTCCCAGGAGAAACCTGCTGCCACCTGCAGTCTGGATGGACCCGCTGAGCTGTGCGTCACCTGCTGAGAGAGGGGAGGGGAAACTTCAGGTTCCAAATCTATGGAGGTTTGTAAAAAAAAAAAAAAATAAATAAAATACTGAGCAGCAGTGTATTCGCCTACTCACAGAATCCAACTTGGGTTCTTCTTCGTCTTCGTTATCCTCCTCTTCTCTGAAGTACACCTCCACTCCACTGTCGCTGTCATCAGTCTTTGCTTTCTTTGTTTTCTTCTTCTTCTTCGGGAGCTGGGACTCTGCTTGTTTCTGGCAAATGGAACAACAGTAAAGAGCATCAGTGACCATCCGGCTGCAGAGTTTCAATGACAGAGATCAATGCAGCATTTATTACTGCCAGAGCAAAGGATAATGCATGATTGATAACGGAAGAGGGCATTGATCTATGTGGAAGTGGTTTTCCTATATTGAGTACTGTTCACCTCCAGGACCTCAGCAAACTTAAAAGGCTGAGTAGTGAGTCATCTACAAAGATTTTACTATTTCATGTAAATCAGGAGGGAAGGAAAGAAAGTTTGATGCGAGTGAGAAAGGAAACAGAGGCCGTTTGCTACCTCTTCGCTCTCAGACAGTGTGCGCTTCTTCTTCTTCTTAGTATCATGTTTCTTCTTCTCCTCTCCGATCAGACGAAGCGGCAGACCGAGAGATTCTGGAAGGACGTCTGGCTTCCCGGTGTCCTCTGGGAGCAGAGAGAGGTTGACCAACACCTCCTCTTTGTCAATACTGAGGACGAGAATAGAAAGAGCTGCAGACTAAAAATGACACGATGACGGTATCGATTCTATAAATGGTCTTATGTAAAGACACAATATCACATGCATTAAGCCACTAGATCCTTCCCGTTTGTCCAAATCAATTCCTGGTGTCTGCTATGATGATGATTCTTTCTTTTTCAAACACTTTACAACCACAGAAGGGAGATCTGTGCTTTCTGTACCTGAGGATCTTGGTAGTGAGGAGGGTGTTGGGAGGCAGGTGCTCAGAGAGGACCTTGTGGCTGTTGACAAAGTACTTGGTGGACTGCTGAAGTTGGGCTCTTCCTGTGATACTCTTTGACAACCTGGAAGACAGACATGTGAAATAAGGACGTCTTCAGGAACATGAGTGGATATATAAGTCATTCATAACTGCTGAAATAACTTCCCTGAAACTACATTCTCCAGAAAAATACGGAGCACCTTTTAGAAGTTCACATGTTTCTGTGGAGTTTAAATATGGACGTACTACCTTTCCAGTCTGATGCCGAAGAACGTTAGCGCTAAATTTCAGTGCTGGATGGATTTCTCAGTTACCTGATGAAGACCCCCTGCTCTCCCACAGACTTGACGAAGCCCCTGATGATCTGGCCTGCCTTCAGTTTGAGTACAGACAAAACCTCCGGGTCCTTTGCAGGCTTGGCCTGCTGTGGGTTCAGCCTGGAAGAGCAAAGTTGCAGTCAACCGCATGTTGTAATAAGATACATGTAATATAAAGCCCTGTTGTTACAGAAAATCACAAATGCAATGAACCTCGCTCATACCTTGATGGACGTAGAGACAACTGCCACTTGCCATTTTCATTCCCAAGAAGGAAACACCTGAAACAAAAAGTCAAATCAAAATGGGTTCTGAAGTCTGATGGTGGTACCAAACATTTTTCAATTGTAGCTGCTGATAGTTGATATTCTGTGCCAGCAGTTGCCCATAAACGTATTCTGGGCAGGGTGGGAAATCAGTGTTTACAACCATGTCAACTGGTAACGAGTTCATTTTGTTTGGCCTACACTACACTGATTCTGATTCAGTAAAAAAGCTTTTGTTTCTTTTAGGTTCACACAGATAGAAGTGGACCACCGTTTGTGATTGAAATAAAACACCTGGCTTGATATACGAGTCTACCTGTGGCTCAGACTGTGTGCAGCACACATTAAAAAGGCATCTACTGACCGGAGCAGCTGATCCTTTCTGTACCCGTCCAGGGGGTTCGGCCTGTAGGCGTCAGCCAGATCGGTGACAGCAACAGTCCCCATGGCGCCAAAGGGAAGTTTGACCAGGAGGCCAACTTGTGGCTGAATATTAGTCACCATCCCCAAAGAAACACTGTCTTTCTCCAGTTGATGGACACCTGGAAAACAAAAAGGAACCCAGAAGCCAAATGAATTGTTGTCTGTTTTTGGATTTGATAAACAATCTGAAGCAAGAGCTACAGATACAGATACTAAAGCAGAAGAGCCAACAATGATTAGAAACTTCCCCTACCTGTGAGTGATAGCACAAAGCGTTGAGGGTTTGCGTTCACTTCTACCACTTTGGCATGGACTGCTTGGCCCAGCTTGTACAGTTTCTCTGGGTGGCCGGCATCCTGAAAATAAGCAGAATTCAAACAATTAAATTACAGTTCATCTAATTTTCACTTTATAACCTCGTTCATTTTCATTTTGATGATCACTCGAATGTTAAAAATGCTCCTGACATGTGGATGGAGCGGTAAACTTACCTTTGGATCAGTGATCATGGCCAGCAGTTCAACCGTCCCAGTGACACAAGGATCGGTGGTGACCTCCAAAGACTTCCTCTCTGGATTAAACTGGGGGCAGAAGCATGAACACACTGAAGACCTCGACCTTAAAGTTTGATTTATTTCTGATTTGTCGAATTATGATAAAAATGTACATTTTGAGGAAACTGCCAGGAAGAAATACAGCAAGTTACTGCAAGCCATTATGATTTCCCAAACTCACCTTTGATACAAAGCATGTTATTTCTTCCCCGACCTTATAGCTGTTTAGTTTTTCTTTTGCTGTAACTGCTTTAAAATCTGCACTCTTGTCCAGTTTGCTGCAGAGAGAAAAGAAACAGAAACTAATAAATCACGATATGTGTTGTGGGATGAGAACAGATAAAAATACACATCTAAACTAAAATATTAACCGTAGTAACGCCACCACAGCTTTATGTGATCGTAATTAGCATTTTTAATCTCTCTGTACAATATTGCAACAAAAAGGCAGCAGAAAATAAATTTACTTTAGGATTAAATAATATTCAGGTTATCCTGCATTATACAATGTACAATGAGCTGTACCATACAATTACCTGGGTCTAAGTGTGAGCTCAGGGATGGTGTATGTGACTTTAGGATGGGAGAAAGGCAAGAATCTGAAATAAGACAGTTGAAATTCATTTTAAATTCAATACAATTTAATCCTCACATTCATCTTTACATTTTTACAGTTGTTTTAAGATTAAGAATGGAATAAAAACAACATGACAAAAGTAGCTACATGTAATAGGAAATGTCTATTCAGACCCTCCGGCAGTACGTACCTGTGATTGGAGGCTTCTCGCCCTCCGATGACCCTGGCAGTGACCACGCTGCCCACTTTAACCGAGGACGTGGGGAAGGATCCCAGACACACTTCTGAGACCTCCACCACCTCAGACACGTGCACGCTGCCTGAGCTTCCGTCCTCTAGTGTGACCTGAATGGAGGTAGGCTTCACCGCCCGCACTTTGCCCTGCACCATTTCACCAAAGCGGTGACCCTTGGAGCCCGTCTGGTTTTCTGAGGCCATGAGCTGTCGTTTTGGTGCAGTGCGCGCCCACGACACCAGAGGGAGCCCCTGCACTTCCTGACAGCTGGCTTCTATGACCTCAACGGCCAAATTCATGCCCGCCTTCAGCTTCTCCGACTCGGACAGAAATACCTCATTCAGGTGGTTGCTCACTTGGATCAGAGTCAGCTGTGCCGAATCATCCAGTGAGATGACGGCAAAGTCTTTGTCGATGTGCTGCAACGTCGCAGTGTACTTTGATCCTTCAGTTAACTGTGAAAATACAAATGAAAACACAGATATCAAAAGGTCAATAACTACACGAGATGATTATGATTCAACTCTATATGAGTGCCCTAACCTTTAATATAAACCATCTACATTTGCGTGCTATCAGAAAAAGCAGTGTTGGGAAACAGTTCAGTCCAACTTTCCATAGCACCCAAAAAGTCAAAACATTGTCATTGTTTCGAAACAATGGAATGGCATTTGGGAAAATACTCACAGATTTCTTCTTCCCCACCAGCTTGGAAAGCATGGACACATGGACACATGCTGACAGGATGTCAACATGGAGGAGGACTGCACTAACTTTCTGTCCTGGGGTCAAATTAACACCTGGAAACACGGCAGCCAACAGAAAATTAAGTTACTAACATAAAGTGATTTTGCAATAAATAAATAAATAATATGTTAAAGCTAACAATGTAATATGCGCCCGACGACACAGAGAAATCCTCTCTGTAAGGGGTGCGACACACACTGGTTTCAATTAGGTGAGAAGCAAATTGACTTGACCTTGTTTTCTGTCATCTGCCTACTCTCTGTAACAAAGGCTTAAAATGCCCAAAAATACTTCATTATGGTTTATTGATAAGCAATATTTAGACAATTTGTGTTCAATAATGCGGTACCATCACTTACCACATTATTTCAGTTGATGCAATCATACCATGAAAACCTGATACCCGTTTCTGTTATGCATGTCAAGACGTTGCAAGAAATGTATGTGATGGCAAAGACCAGCGTTTTCGTCAAGAACTTCTACAAAGGTTTCTGGTCATATACACACCCATGACCTGGTGCTTGGTGGCCAGTATGGTAGCACTGACTAAATCATCAGACTTAAAGGTGGCACCACTGTCGTTTGCAGTATCTACTGTCAGCTTCAGCTTCTGACCGACAGTCAGAGCAGCCAGCTTCTGGCGAAGATCAATGTTATCTGAGAGCAAAGACAAGATATGATAGATAATGAGAGGTTGGACACTGACGGCAAACTTCAAGAATCAAAATATCAGATTTTTATTGAAACTATTAGCAAGAGGCAACCTTTTATCAATGTGGGCAATCATCACAAAACAAACGTACAGAGAGCGATCATACCTCTCATGGCTAACATTTCAGTCACAGCTCTTCTCTCCTGCAGACCATTAATGAGTCTGGTCTGGGCATCACCCTCTGGAGATGTGACCTCAGAAATCTTCAGCGTGACCAGGAAGCGCCGCTTTTCCTCGTCCAGGTTGGTCACTTTAGCAAACACCGTCTGGCCCAGCTGGAAGGCAGTTGTCGCATCACTGATGAACTTGTTGGACATGGCCTAAAGAAAATAAAGCAGAGCAGATGAGGAATTTTAGTAGGGGAAGCAGATAAACGACTTAGAGGGGGAGAATTTCAAGCCCTTTACTCACCGACTTGGGTGCAAGACCAACAAGGCCATATGGGAACTCTACAAAGACGCCATAGGACATGATGTTCTTGATCCAACCAATCAGCAGCATTCCAACTGTGATTTCAGAGAAGTCCTTGGCAACCACTCCTTCCTCCAGTGACCACCTCACTGTTGGTTTTTTGGTGAGATTCTTCAACAGAGGAGCAGCTAAGGAAACAGAGACAACTTTCCTGCTTTTCATAATTAGGAAATGTGTGAATTTACTTCCCGATGAAAACCAAAGGCCAGTAAACATTTCACACTGCAGATTCAAAGAAAGTAGTGTTTTCAGTTGTGATCAGGTTCACAGACTTGTTATGCGCAGGATACAATATTCTGTTTGTTCTTGCTGTGGCAGATGAGATTTGAGATGTTGTCTCCCTCTTGCAGGCTCTCCCACAGCAGAGGGCAGTTGGATATGTGATCAGAGAGGTGCATTGTGGGTAGTACGGCACGGATCTCATCAGGAAGGATGGCTACCTCCAGACCGTTGACTGACTTTTTCAGCACCTTGGCCTCCAGCCTCTACAAATCACACAAATACACATGTTGAGGCCAAAATATGATAAGTTCAGGTATAAAAAGACAAAAAGGCATGAGGTCTTTGACTTACCTTCCCCACCTCACAGTCCAACTGGGGCTTGGCAGCTTCCTCAGTGTCTCCCTCCACCGCGGCCTTAAATGACAGCACCATCTTCGCCTTGTCGGGGTCACACTGAAGAACTTTAGCCTTTAACACCTGGACAATCAACGAAAGCAAACTTATCTGAAGCCAAATAGTTCACAGTCAAATGCTTGTTGATAATGGTTCCCAAACATCTTGAAGAATGACGTTCATCTGCGTTCACACTGTTTGATCTCCTCACCTGCCCCACATAGAAGACCTCCTCGGGGCTGATGATGGGCTCTGAGCTGAGCTCTTTGAGCGGCACCAGGCCCTTGACGCTGTTATAGAAACGAACAATGCAGCCAAAGTCTTTGATGCAGACGATGTAGCCGTGGGACACGCAGCCAGGACGGGCATCAGAGTAGCTGAGGAACAATGGCAGGGAGCTTTCAACCAGGGCCTTCTTTCTGGTCAGGTACAGCTTCTTATTCTCTGCCTCTACTGACAGCACCTGGGGGAGCACGTTCACACACAAACACAGAGGAACAACACAAATGACGATCTGACAGACAGTTAAAAGTGCAAATTTTATTCTTGTGGACAACAAAGTCGAGAACTGGACTGACCCGACATCTGATCTTCATGCCCTCCATGTATTTCTTCTCTGGGTTCTTAAGGATGATATCAGACAGGTGGGTCCGGGGCACCAGGCCTTTAATGTGGTCAGACAGATGCACCACCATGCCAGGATTCAGCAGGACTGACACTGTCCCCTTGGAGGGAAAGACACATCAAAAAAAGACAATGTGATACAGACAGAAGACAGCAGAGAATGAGTCCTTATGCTAAGCTAAGCTAAGCTAAGCTAAGCAGCTGCTGGCTGTAGCTTAACATTTAACAGACAGATACTTCGAGCTTCTTATTTAACTCTTGGCAAGAAAGCGAATACGCGTATCAAACTATTTCTTTAAATACAATTGATTTAAATACACATTCAGATGTGACTGGATTACTTTAAGACGCAGAAAGAAGAATTGTTATGCACAAACATCTAAGACATCAATAACGGGGATTTCAATAGAGAATGTGTCCTTTTTCCCCAATAACTAAAAAAAACAACAAATTAAATGAGTAAATACATAAAAAACATTTGAGGTGTACAGTGTCAGTGTCAGTGTACAGACAGAAGTAAATATCAGACCCAAACTGATAACAGCTACATCCAAGTCACATGTGTGACAGGGCACCTCGAAAAGTGGTGATGCTTTATTCTTACCTCCACAATCTGACCGGCCTGAAGATCATGGTATCTATAAAAAAGCCTCTTGATCACACTCCTGAAATCAAGCAAAAGAAGGTTGTCAACACATCAGATTAGAACAGAGAGGTCCATGCCTACTATGGAATAAGACACACATGAGGTCTCACATACTTGCGCAGACTAGCAAAATGAATTTGGTCCATGGGGCTGAAGTCCAGGATCCTGCAGGTGTGCTCAGACCTGGCCAGTACTGCGTTATCATTGGCTGGCTCACTAGACTCCTTCAGGTGGTTCCTCTGTCAAGAAGGACAAATAAAGTTATCATTATTGAGAAATTAAATAAAGTTCTTCTTAACCGTCAAAGTAGGTTTAAATATTTAAAAAGGCATCACCCTGACTCACATGTACAAAGGCCAACGTTTTGTCTGGCAGTTCCAACATGGCTCCAGACATGTGGTGCATAGCAGCCACCTTGCAGTCCATCACAACCTCACCAATGCGGTCCCCTCCAGCAGGAGAGGGGTCAATTGTGGTCACGGGCTGAACAAGGTAGCTGCGCAGGCTCAGGCCCACCACACGGGTGGATGGCTCCACATACAGCACGCGGGCACACACCTGGGTGGATTGATGCAAAGTTTATACCCTACACATTGAAACACCATTAACTGGTAACACTTCACACACCATGTAGGACTATTATATAATAAGGTGCATTTCAGTTTCAAAGAATATCTATCAGAGAGACCAGATCAGAAAGATGACAACAATGACAGACACAAAGTGATGCGCTGCTTTGTATAAGCCATAAGGATCCATGCGCCAGCTCAGTTTTACCTGGGTTCCCACGGTGTAGCTGGATGCCTGTTTTGGCTCCATGTGGAGAAAGTCCACCTGGCCACTGAAGGAGGACAGGAAGTCCAGGATCAGACCATGTTTGGTCACCTGCAATACCAACATGTGGACTTTATTAAAATGAAACATAGCTACCACTGAAGTTGTCATAGCGACTGCAATGACAGCAATAGTAGATGGGCAGAAGTTGTATTCATTATCAGAATCAAAAAATTCAAAACTAAAAGAAAAGTCGTCTCTACCTTTTTGATCGTAGCATTGACCACAAGACCAGGCAGAAGGTTTGTGAGGCTCCAGCCCTGCTCGGAGTCAGCACAGGCCTGGGCGATGGTTGGGGGGCTGACGGAAAGGCGGACCACACGCCCATCGTTCTTTACATCTTCCACCTGAGATGTCACACACTGACCCACTTTCAGCTCTGGACACATGAGAACACACACATGGTTGAGAGATGTATTGACACTTCTTTCCAATCCATTACTTTTTGAATATGTTTGATAAAAGCTGGAAAACAACTTCACGGTCCAGGTGAAGCAAAACGCTCCCCTGCATCAGAAAATATGAGATAATTTCCATGACTTCCTCAGCAAATGACAAGCGAACTGAAACACTGCGTCATACCTTCCGGGTTGTTGTGTGTCTCTTTTGGTGCTTTCTTGGGCAGGAAGGCTTTGGTTCCATTGATGCCAATGTCAACAATGAAGCCATGATCCTCCACACTCTCCACACATCCACTCAAGACCTGAGTGGTCACAAAATAACATTACTATAAATTGCTGGATAAAAAATAAACAGGGAAAGCTGAATGTTAAAATGTATAAACCAAATATTTAACTGAAGATGCTCATTAATGGCTCACCATGCCAGCTTTCAGAGAGCTTGAGTTGAGAGCCTTGTTGACCAGCTTTGGATTTGTTGAGAGCTGGATGCTAAGAGAGCCTCCTTTGGATACATCTAACTTGGCAACCACACACCTGATCAACATACCAGAGTAGAAGAGGTGTGGCAGAGAGCAGATCTCCTGTGAGGCAAAAATAAAAGACAATTGTCAAATGATTGTACACACAGCATGGACTTCATTGTACATCATCAATGATATGGCCCACCACGACAACCCTTTAGCACCTTCAACAGTGTATTTAAATCATCGCTCCGCAGGCCTACCTCTGTATCAGCTGAACTCAGCTGCTCGCTGAGCAGCTTGGTGTACGGGTCACAGATGTTCTTGATGCTGAGGAAGCCTTGCAGGCCACAAGGCAGGCTGACTGTCACCTCAAAGTCTGTTACCTCCTTCACACAGCCCAGCATCAGCATACCCTCCTTCACATACTGGGAAATGCAAAAAGGACACACAATACCAAGTCAGATACCAGGCTGAATACCTTTTAGATTCACAGCAGTGCCACACTGAAAATATTTTACTGAGAAAATGCATCTACTTAAACACACATTTAACAATTCATAAATATACGTTGGTTCTTGACAAATGTATTACCTTGATATGTAGAATTTCCACACACTTGGCCTCTGCGTTCAGCGTCAGACCATCTTTTTCTTTGCCCGTCTTTTGCTTCTTGAGCTTCTTGCCGTCCTCCTTGACCGCCCCCTTTCTCTTCTTAGTTTCTGCTTGTTCGTTTGCAAACTGCGAGAGAGGACATTTTACGGACACCTTATAAAGTGAGACTAAGTATAAAAAACACATGGCAAACTTCAGGGTATGTTCACTTAAGTAATGTACTGATTGCGTGATAATCCTCTTTCTGGGGATAGTCATATAACTGATACTCAGTTCTATGAAGGCTTTTGGATAGATAGAGAAAGATAGAAAAGAGAGGAATTCTACCTGGAACAAGTTGTCCACTTTTGTCCGCTGCACCACTATTTTACTCTCAGTGGGTTTCTTTGCCGTCCCTCCACGGGGGAAGTCCTCCTCTACAGATTCCATGTTTTTAAGTTGTTTACAGTCGTCTGAGAAAACCAAACTCATTGTCAATAAACAGATCAGTTCAAAACCTCTTAACCCGCTGATGATATAAAAAGTTGAGATTATGCTAAGTGACGAACGAATGTAGAAAAGCATGAAACCCAGTTTGTGCCTCTCGTGTGCCTCAATAATCGTTTTTCCATTTGAGACTTAGTCCCTGTTACATTACAGTGTTACAGACGCATGAGAGCCACAAACCTGGCTCTCTCTAATCAGACAGTTTGATTCCTCACATGCACATCTAAATACTTTAAGCAGTTGGAGAAATATAACCTAGTCCATTTGGACCAGTTGCCATAATGCAGCGTAAAAAGTTAACCCACGAAATGCACGAGACCACATTAGCTACCAGTATCATATTTTACCACTCGGGCTACCGTTAATCACAAAGCAAGTTTGCCAGCAGACAAAGGGCTCATTCCGATATAGACAAACTCGATGTTGATTCAAACATATATCAAATTGTTCCTTCAGCATTTATCATGAAATGTTTCCTTACGTTAAATCTCCGGCTTGCGAATATAAAAACTCACATGTTGTTCAGCAACACGCCATGATCCCAACCCGGAAGAAAAACCCATGTGAGCGTTTTCTTCTTTGTCCAATCACACACAAGAAAGAATGATTGACGCCATCTTTAGCCACTCAGTGGTCGTTTTAGACCCTAACTTTGAGTGACATTATTTTGAACCAATACTGACATACTTTTGGATTACTGCGAGTAGGCGGGACTTCCTTGTGAATTTAGCATTGCGGCCTCTGCTGAAGGACACCTGTCTCATTCTGTTTGCACAGCGGTCGTGTGTTAAAGGTAAGACATAACACGTTAAGAAACATATTAACACTTTCACTTTGGTTTTATGAATGCAGAGTAGCGTCCATGTTGTATTTAAAACGTCTCTGTGACAATGTACTATTTGGCTAACTGTCTGAAAATTAAACTACCTAGCAGGCTAGCCTAGCAAGCTAACGTTAACTTACTATAGAGTGTGCTAGCTAAGAAGCTATGTTGTTACTGACCGATGAAAGTCAGTCTGAATGAAATGCCCTCTATTAGTGCATTTGTCAACTACAACATCATTGCATATAAGCGGGTTAACCTGTCATCAGTATTGTTCTGGAGTATTGCGTTGAGGCTTTTTCTCAGCTTCTTGACACATCACATTTTATCGAGGTAGCGTTACTTGGCATGTCACCATTAGACTTGCACACTCTCTTATGTAATAAAGCTAGTAAATTCAGTATCTAATGTACAATTGCAAGAACGTTGTTTTTTGTGTGGCGGGCCAAAATAAAACAAGGGAATTCTCTAGTGCTTCTTGAATAACGTTACTAGTTAACATGCTTGAGTTTGCCCACACTCGTGCAATAACGAAATCTATGTTGTGTGATTAGATTTTATCAATATCAGTTTCATCTGCTGATATCATAATGACATATTTATTGGTTTCTCAAGGTGACGTCTTGAAATGCCCTGCCCGACCAATAATCTCAAACCCAAAGATATTCAAGTTATTATCATAGAAGACTACAAATATGACCTAACAGGAACTTAACGGACTGTAAAAATGTAATTATCAAAATGGTTTGTCACATATACTGTTCCCAAGGTCAAGAATGAACTTGCTCTTCAACTGTATTATTAATCACCTTTATTCTCCTTGTGTTAGGACCATTAATAATCCATCATGGGAGGACATGACGCAGGAACACAGCACCAATTCACTGGGATTGCTAAGTACTTCAATTCATACACAATCACAGGAAGGAGGAATGTGAGTTGTGTGCAACGGAAACTGCATTTTCACACTCGACAGTTAAACTGTCATGCCTAAAGCTTTCATGCCTCTATGAATTTCTCATCCTTGCTGCTTTTTTTTTCTTTTCTGTCTCTAGTGTGTTTTGGCCACATATGCCAGCATACTTACCATTGCCCTTTTCTTCAAATTGAAGCCCAAGAAACAGGTCACAGAAAAGTGACAATGTAAGTGCATTTAATTCTCTCCATTCTATGAGTTTCCAAATCCATTGTATTTTACTATTGCTCCATTCGTTTAACTCAAGGTCCTTATTGTCTCCTTACAGGTGTCCATTATGACCATCTTTCAAACAGCAGGGAGTGGAGGAAGCAGCTGGACATGCTTGTTATAAAATATGACTGCTTGGTTTCCTTATGTTAACAATAAAGAACATGTATGCCCAAAACATAGAAAACATGTTTGTTTTATTTACAGTGTACACCAGTATAAAAGACTATGATACAGAAATGTCAGCCACGTGTTGATCAAAGCTGTACTCATGGCAGTGATTTAAAAAAAACAAACAAAAAAAAAACCCCGTCCTCAATCAACAATGGCACTTTTCTCAGGCGAGGGGTTCAGCTTGATTTGGGACGTGAATCTGTCAGACTGAGGGCCAGAACAAGAGTTGGCTAATGTAATTTTTATCTTCACTTACAGCTAGATGTTCACCAGATGTGATTTGTTGATAGTACAGTTTCGTTTTATTCCCACTGCACAAAAAACCTCTTCAGTTGCTTGGGGCCCAGAAGTTAGCTTCATTTCAAGTTTCTATAGATCATTTCCTCATAATTCAATGTCTCATGGATTGTAGGCCCCAGCGGCCAGCAGCAGGTTCCTGCGGGTGAAGTGAAGGTGTACTACAGGTGTGGATTTAGACATGTAGGTGCCCAGCAGAAGCTCCTGGGAGTTATCTTGTAGATGGACGTGTCCTGTAGCTGCTGTGAAATCATCGGTCTCTAAATCATCAAATGCTTTCGTAGCATCCCACAGACGAACAGTGTTGTCCATGGAGCCTAGAAACAAAACAAGATGAAACATTGTCACTGCAAGTACCTTCATCACTCTCTAAATCAAATTTCAACAAATCTGGCTACAAACAGTTAATGTTAATAGATAATTGAACTGATGTCAAGAGATATTGTCTGTCACCCACCGGAGGCAAGGATCTCGCCGTCTCTGCTGAACTTGAGGGAGTAGATGGTATCTGTGTGGCCTTTAAGTTCTCCAATCATCAGTCCATGACCGATGTCCCACAGAAGAACTCTGGCATCAGTGGCTCCTGATGCCAAGAACTTCCCATTGGGAGAGAAAGCCAGCGCGTGGATCGGACCCTGGAAGATAAAGACTGGCTCAGTATTTGTCTGTAGCAGCCCACTCTGCCGTGCTGTGCTGCAGTAACAATATGTGAATCTTAAGCATCTTTAACTCTGTGAGTGTAAAGAAAACTCTGAACAGCCTTAATTTATAGGAAATGGTGAAGGTGTTGCTCCAAGTTAACAAAGGCAATGTGACCAAAAGTCAAACCGGATCCCTAACTTATCAGTAGACATCACAATATTTGCTGATGTGTGTGACATTGTGTCAAACTAAACTAATTACGAGAATTCTCAACTATGCAAACTAACAGTGACCCTAATGCTTGATTTCAATACTTTCAACAACAGATTTGGCTATAATGATATGACCCCTCTGATAATGTGCACAGCCCTATAAAATACAAATATATATAAAAAGTACTGCACTGGTGACTCGTCTGACCTTGTGACCGGTGAAGATGCGGACACAGTTTCCGTTCAGGACGTCCCAAAGCCGGATGGTGCGATCAGACGACCCTGTGGCGACATAATTGGAGTTGGGGTGGAAGCGGGTGCAAGTGACATCAGCTAGGTGACCAGAAAACATCCGCAGAGGCTGGTAGTGATCTGTCGCCCACAGGCTGTCAGAGAAAGCACAACATAGACCAATGATCGACATCTGTACAGCACATTTCCCCCAGTGTTACAGAAGAATGTGGAAGGAATCTGTGTGTGAAAGTATGCAGTTTGTTACCGGGCAACTCTGTCATGTCCCCCGGAGATAAAATAGTACCCATGGGGGGAAAACTGGGTGTCCCACACTGGGTAGTTGTGGCCTTTGTAGCCCACCAGACAAGTAAATGTTTGGAGACTCCACAGCCTGATTGTACCATCTTCAGAACTTGACAACAAGTAGTTTCTGAAAGGCAAAAGGAGAAGGTCATGGTCATGTTAAGATGCACATAAAGATCCTTTTCTTAATACTCTTCATCAACACACCTCTTCTACTTGCCTTAATTATTATAACTAATATTTTCATTTTAAAAAATCAGCAACTTTCTCAATATCTGTTGTAAAGACAGAAAATGTTTCTTCTGGGTTAAATGTACATGAACATGAGTGCTCATGCTGACTTCATAAGCCATAAAAATGAACAATGAAATGATTTATACCTGTCTGGGCTGAAGCTGATGCCATACACCGGGCCACTGTGTCCGTAGAGGATCTTTGACTCACTGGCCGTCTTCTCATCCATGATCCTCTCCAGCACGTCGTCTGACTCTTTGTCAATCAGATTCAAGTCTGGAGAGAGACAGAGAGAGAGAGAGAGAGAGAGAGAGAGAGAGAGAGACAGAGAGAAGAGGGGGATTCATGTAGAAAGTGAGAACAACATCGAGCGAGGCTCATTCATCAGTGGTCACTGTCATACGATTTACCTGCTGCAGACTTGACCTTGCGGAGCTTTTTCGGCGTGACACTCCACACCCGTACTGTGGAGTCAGCGAAGCCTCCTGCAATCAGGCTGGAGTCGTCTGTGAAGTCCACTGCAGTCAGACCCTGCAGGGCAAAAGGGGAGAACAATTAGACATCATTCTCCAGCAGTTTACAACCAACTGTCCAAACTCTACCACTTGCTTAAATGTATAAACATGTTAGACATAAAGGGATGCGGCAATGAGTTATTGACCCACCTGGTAGGCATTGAGAAAAGAGTAGAAGCAGATGGAAGGGAGGTTATCTGGTCCCAGCCGGATCCTCTTGGTGGACTCCTTCATGTACATGATCTTGTCCAGCTTGTCTGAATCTTTTAGTTCTGGCAAAGGTATCCTGAACAACAAGAAACAATGTCAACTGTCACTGACCGACTGTAAATAAGTGAAAATTAATTTTAAACATTGGAACAAGTTCACCATTAACTGTCTTGTACTGTGTGTAAGTGATTTCCTTCAAATTAAATGTTTGAATTCATAAGCAGTATGTGCGTAGTTGCTGGCAATAAAAGGCAACATAAAAGCTCGCGCTTTTACTCATTTTATTAATACCGATTTTACAAGGTATATAGGGATTAAATGGACACATGTTGATTGATAAAATGTTCTGGGCTTTTTAACTGAAATGTACCCAAATGCTGCAGCTAACTTCTAATGAATCGTACTGTCATCAGTTGATGGGACCAGCAGCGCATGTTCAGAGCTAATTAGCCATGTATCTACCTGGTCTGTGAAGGTGCATTAGGATCCTGCTTCTTGCTCTTGGAGCCCATGCTATCCTTTTTGGGTTTCTTCTTCTTGGGTTTACCCTCCTCATTCTCTGCCTCCTCGTCCTCATCATCAAGAGGCAGCTCGATTTCTGGTTCCTTCAGCAGCCCATAGTAAACCTTAATTGAATGATAACAAAACAAGAACATGCCATGAATCCAGCATAAAAAAAGCGTGGGGAGACAAAGACAACAGCTCACATCATATTGTATATGTGTGTTGGTGTATTAATCCAACCTTAGCCTTATTGGCTTCTCGCTTGCCCTCTCCAGCCAAGCTGCCAGACATGGCATCAATCTGGCTCTTGCTGCGGGGCATGCCATCGAAGATGTCAATGTAGAGGTGCTCTTGGATGATATTCCAGATCTGGTTGTTCTGACGCTCCTGCAGGTGCCTCTTCAGTAGCTGGTAAGAGTCACGGGAGATGCGCAGCACAAACTTGCTGGTGCGGAAGTCCAGAAGGGTCTCATTGCCTCTCATGTGCTCCCTCTTGGTCAGGCTGGACAAAATACGCAAGTCGTCTTCGTAGTAGCACTCTTGATCCCCGCTGAACCTGAGACGGAGAGGAACAGAAGACGTAGGGGTTATTCAAGTGTGCGGGTTTTAATGCTGCCAGCAACAAAGAGGACACACAATACACACAACACGTCAAGGAAACTCACTTTTCAAAGAACACCTTGGCCTCATTTTCGTGATTGTTGTACACCAGCTCCAGATACATGTGGACAAACAGCGGGTAGAAGACCTGGGACAGTTCTGCACGGTGACAGTCCAAAACCGATTCTATGAACCTCTTCAGGCCGCTGTAGTAAACCCCGTACAGAGCCGGGTCTCCCTGCTGGCTGTAAGCTGACAGCACCACGTTGACGTCTGGCTGGTCCTCCCCAGGAGCTGTTGAAACACAAGTCCAAGTGAGACGTGCATTCACACAGCTTCTTTTTTATTTTTTTTTTATGTTTTTATTTGTTTCTTTTTGTCCTTTAGGTAAAGAACATAACCTTAAACTTGAGAGAGCTAACATGACCACTAACAACCTATGTCTGAAAAGCACAGTTTGTTTTGCATCTTCATTTGCAATTACACTTAAAGAGAAGTGCACATTGGTAGTGGCTAATATGAATGGGAAATTACTGGCTAATTATATCGCTTAGCTTCAAAACAACTTCCCTAAAGTCAAAGGAAAATGAGTGATCTGAATGATCAGAAAGTGTCCACTCAGTGACCAGAAACATTGAAAACATCCGTACATACAATGCAACCCAAGCATGCCTGCGACACATACTGCCTTTGAGAAACTTTTTAAAAACCTGAATTGAGACTCTCAAAGAGGAGTTGGATCAGCACAAAGTTACGACACATTTGTAGTAACTCTATTGTCGTAAATGTGATAGTTATACATGGAGGAATTACTTGTTTCTAACTCGTAGCTTCGTTGGTGTTTTTATATCAACAGGGAACGTTTGGATTCGCAGCGGAACAACAATGAAACAGCCGCCGGGCTCTACCTTTGGTTGGCGCCTGGGCTGCAGCGGAGGATGAGACGGTCACCCGGCTGAGAAGAGAGCTCGCATCCCCGCCCTCTATCGCCACACTGCCGGCAGCACCACCCGAACCTGCCCCGGAGGAGTCACCCCCCTTCAGTTCCAGTGAATCCTCCGGTAGTCCCGCTTCACGACGCAAAATTTCGACGGACTCGGTGAGTTTGTTCTTTCTGAGGAATTGCAGGACTGCCAGCAGTGTCTGCTGGTCCTCCGGGGCTCCCGCCGGAGTTTTATTACTTCCAGCCGGAGCACTGGAGCCGGGGGACGTAGAGAGCGCTCTGCCGTCGTTTGCATTATTATTTCCACAGCCATCGCTTGATGGTTCTGTTTTAATGTCTTTTACTTCATCCGCCTCGACCAGACCACCTTGTACGGCCGCCATTTTAAAAATGAAATGCGCATGTGCAGGTTTAAAAACGGAAAACGCTCACCGTGCAAGATCGAGTCACCTGATTGGTGCTTATTGATGCAGCGTCATCCTGTGTAGAGCAGAAGTCCCGCCTCCCTCGCCGCCAGCAATTATAAATCAGAATAAAGTTTATTTATTTCACAGAAAGTAGAAAACATGAAGAAAGAATAAGCAAGTGCTGCAAGTCAACGAGCATAAATATTATGTAACATTGACAATAAAATGTGAAAAAAGATTTAAAAAATGTACAATATGACAAAAGTTCACAGTATGAAGTATACACAATATTTGCAATATGCATGATAGTAATCCAGATGTGCATTAATGTACATGTGTAAACAGTGCAATACATACATATACATTGTTTTTGTACATTTTTTATATTTTTATTTTTCATTCAAATAAATGTGAATGTGTATATATATTTTTTTACTTATTTTTTTTATATCTTATTTTTGTACATACTCTTATTTCTAATTTATGCTACTTTATGTTCTTGAATGGGAGCAACGGTACTGTATAATTTCCCCCTGGGGATCAATTAAGTATTTCTGATTCTGATTCTGATTCTGTAACGCATTGAGTCAAGTGTGTAAAATTTACGTTAATGTAACGTGTGTGTGTGTGTGTGTGTGTGTGTGTGTGTGTGTGTGTGTCAGTGGGGGTCCCGGGCCATGCTGATGAGGCCAGCTGCAGATGGAAAGAAACTGAAACTGTTCTTGAGGGGAGTGTCTCATACAGTTTGTGTCCCAGGTTGGGAGGGGCTCAGGGACCTGGAGGCGTACAGGTCCTGGAGGGATGGCAGTTTGCAGCCAATCACCTTCTCTGCGGAGCGAATATATCCTGCAGTCTGCCTTTGTCCTTGGCAGTGGCTGCAGCGTACCAGATGGTGATGGAGGAGGTGAGGATGATGAGAAGGATGGCGGTGTAAACTTCTTCTGCTGCTGCAGGAAGTACATCCTCAGCTGGGCTGTGATAGAGCTGATGTTCAGCTCCTACTTGAGGTCCTGGGCGATGATGGTGCCCAGGAAGCTGAGGGACTCCACTGGGGAATCACACAGGGTGATGGGGTGGGGCTGGGTTCTTTCTGTTATCCACTACCATCTCCTCTGTCTTTAGAGCGTTGAACTCCAAATTGTTCTGACTGCATTAGATCACCAGATGTTCATCCCCACCAGAGATGAGCCCAAAGAAATGAAAAACTGGTCTGTCGGGACATGAATAAATTGGGCTAAATCTAAATTTATAACCCATAATTTTATGACCAACGGGTTAAATTTTGCTCCAAAAGTCCTCAAATAAGCTTTTTGCATATTGACCATGCATAACTGTTTCACCTGTTGTCTATTTAGGCTCAGGTAAACTGTATGAATTTAAGCAGTAATTTTTATTTTCATTAAAGAGGTGAAATTTATTCATAACTTGGTGTGTGTACTTTAAGCTGCATCGCATGCTTCCTTACCATTTTGTACCAGATGGTGGCGCTTTGGTCCCACACAACCCCTGCACAGTCTTCAGTGTCCCAACCTGATGAACTCCTTGGACAAAGTATATCAGGTGATATGAATGAAATGTAAAGAAAAACAGAGCTGCAACACATGATTATTTTTGTTATTGATTAATCCACCAATTATTTTCTCGATTTAATCGATGATTTCTTTTGTCTATAAAAGGTCAGCAAATGGAAAAATCCCCATCACCCATCGTGACACCTTCACACGTCTTGTTTTGTCCTAAGATATTCAGTTTACTATCATAGAAGAGTAAGCAAACCTGAAAACATTTACATTTGAGAAGCTGAAGAGACAAATAGCTCTGCTGTCTTTCCAACCTGTCAGCTTAGTCATGCTTTTAAGACAGAGGTTTGTTTTAAAAAAAAAAAACACAACAAAACATTCATTTGATAATCAGATACTTAATGTCGGACAGTGTGTGATGCAATAAGGTGAGGACCATACAGGTTTTACTAAATAGCATTGTGGCCTTGATAAACACTTGATCAATTAAATGTAGTGTATAGTGTTTAATATACAACCTGTAGCAGAGAGGATAAACACAAGAGAGACAGACAGTACAAGCGAGTATCAGCAGTATTCACTTTGCATTCTGCTGAGGCTGGATTTCAGCCTGTACAGAATAACACACCGTCTCTGAACACTCTGAACTCCCTGTCATAGACACTCATATGCCGCTGACTGTGCATCTTTCGGGTCAGCACAGCATCTGTTTTCATCTGTCAGTAGAAAATTAGAACTTAACTGCATTTCATTTTCAAACAGTGTTTACTCGCTGGCAGTGTTTTAATTAATTAGTGAAATCTCTTCTATACTGGACTTTGCTCAAGATCTGTCTTTATTGTAACACCTTAATGATTGCAATAATAAGTACAATAATATTAGCTCACATACTTAATAATCTTGTTCTTTTGTTATATAAAAAAAGCAGGTTTAACATGCAGACTAAGGGATATAGTGTGGGGTGGGACAAAAGAAGGGTTCACAGCAGAAGCAGCAGGGCGTTGTATAACATTGCGGTGGCGCTGCTCTGTGTGAAGGGGAGATGGGGGTGGGGTTGGTGGGTGCAGGAGACACTCACGTTAACAGAAACTCAGGGCGTGGTCATCTGTGCAGGCTCATTGTAATGCTGCTAATTAGGGAGTGAGCATGCATTTGGTGTCATCCAATGTATGTGGTATAACACCTAAGATCAGCAACATACTACAAATGGATGACGTAGCTCTTGGTGTATTCACCTTCTCTCTTACCTATAGTAGAGATGCACATGATCAGATGTGTCAGGCCCAAGGTTATTGATTTAAGATCTATAAGCGTTCCCTTCATACAGCGATTTTCAGCCTGCTGTGTTGCACGTGCACCAACATAGGGTGGTGTGTGCTTTTGAGTCACTTCACTTCACTGTTGGGTTGAAGGGCTTTTATTTTGAAATTGTAGAATAATGAAAGATAATAAAGAGTATCATAAAGCGAGACAGCAATCTCCCCAAGTTGCTTTAATGTTTCATGACAGTACACTAGTGTGACATTGATATGAAATAAAACTGAGTGAGACTACGGAAATTAAATTAAATAGATACTCGAGTAACATTTTGAGCTACTGGCACTTTATACTTTACATTATACTTTTACTCTGGGGACAGATCTAATGGCTGTAGCTACTAGTTACATTTTCACATAAGCTCATGCAATACGATGCATTCAGTGCCCCATGGATCATCTAACATTATAATGCTGCTTCCACAAAAAAGCACCATCATTTTACACTCTGAAAGCCACCGTTCTTCACAGTAAAAGCTGTTTTTACATTTTCCCCTCTGCTGCTGCAGTACCCGGCAGCAACCTCGTGCAACCTTTAATTTCTTCTGGAGAAAGGAGTTACTGTTACTCGTTTGTCTTATCCACTTTTCCCAGATGCTTTTGGGATTTAAACGGACCTGAGTCACCGTCACAAAACCCACGTCTCTAACCTTTTGTCTTTCACTGCCCCGAGTTTGATGTGTGTGCACTCTTATGTTCAGTTTATGTAAAGCTGTTCGCACAGCAGTAATGAAATGGGTGAAAGCGTATTCAGTCGAATCCTCCTTTCACACTTCAGTGATGACTTTGCCCAGCTCCTGTCTGTGTGTGTGAGGAAGCTGGAAGACTCTCCCACCAGCCCCTCTCTCTCTCTCTCTCTCTCTCTCTCTCTCTCTCTCTCGCTCTCTCTTTCAGGAGGCAGCAGGGTGTGGCCTCACCCAGCAGAGACAGCTTTGTTGGAGCACACAGAGACCCTCAAAGAATCATATGCACATAAACCTCTGAAATCCACATTGCTGCAGAGCCATAACACACTTATTCAGAGCAATAAGATAGTATGTAATTTAATCCAAACTTCAAACCAAAAATCGCTGTTATGCATTTTTGAGCATTATACAATGTTCATGCTTACGTCATTGTCAAGCCAATTCTGCTGCTTGTTATAAGAGCTTACATTCAAATGGTAGTAACCAGTATAGAGCTGATGCCACTGACATTCATCACTGATTTTAATTACAAGGCTATTGCTGTGTGTTTACATGGTTAATGCATATCAGGAGTAGATGTACCCCACAAGCTCTTGTGCTTATGAGCCTGTAAAAATGTCATCTGATGAGATAGAAGGGAAGGTTTACAGCAGATGTGCTAATTGGTATTGGTGGCACCACCCCACGTCTGAAAAAAAAAAATAGAGCAGGTTCTTCGATACTGTGAAGTGCTCATTCGGATGAACATTTCACAGGTCAGATTTCCATTAGTTTGATATCACTTTTCCTTTTGTCTGAGGCACACAGTGTGCTGTGAATCCTAAAAGAAGATACACAGCAAAAGCTATTATTAAAAGAGGCTTTATGTAGCAGGAAAGTGTATATCTGCATGGTTTGTGTGTGTGTGTGTGTGAGTGAGCGCAGAGAGGGGCGTGGCAGTATTCTAGTCGCTGTCAGTGTTTTTATGTTTGATCTCAATGCTTGGAAGAAATAGTGAAGTTCAGCTGTATCTGCTGATCACTTGAAATAAATTCACCATCTCCATAAGATGCTGGAGATGATAAGACTGTAGACATAAATTGTCCAGAAGATGACGACACCTTGGATACCCTCTTCTACATCTTCTTTAGATTTAACACTCAAATGATGCTTCCCCGGCTTGCTGAGTTTCTTATGATGGGGTTATTGTTTTCCAGGCAGGAGCACCCAGCAGGCAGCCAGAGGGTGAGCGTGTGAAGCAGGCGATCTGTGATGCTTATCTGCACACTTAAAGGAAAGAGTTTTTGCCTTTCTGAAAACACTGCCCGTCTATCTCTAAGCAGCAAATGCTTAGGAAACGCAGAAATATCCCCCACTGAGATGCACAAGTAAATAATTCATGAGGTGTGACTCTCAGTGGAGGTAGAAAATGCCCTAAGAGAAGCAAAGAGGGAGGGAGGGAGAGAGTGAGGAGAAGATGAAGGGAGAGAAAAGAGTAGAGGGAGGTTGGGGGGGGAGGCAGCATGGTGGGTGGGATGGGCTGTGGGTCAGGGAATAGGAGGGGTGGGGCAGAGCATGGGGAGCAGTAACAAGACAGAAAGGATGGTAGTCTGGGTCTGGTTGATAGGGAGGGTAAGGAGAGGAGCTTAGATGAGATCGTGAATGTGAGAGGTGACATGTAACGGTGAGAGGCAGGTGTAAAGGAAGGCGTGAAACAGCAAATGAAGAGAGCTAACAGTGAAGCAGATTTCTTACAGTGACGTGAGGATTTCTCTTCCCGTAGTCGTTAGCAACAAAGACTTGCATCTTCATCCAGGTTTAATGGACACTGAGGTGAAGCAATAAAACAGAGCTGTGTGCTTCTTGAATATAGTTCTCTCTCTAATTACACACAAAAATCAATTTTTACACCAGCTGTATCACAAAACGTGCAGGTGGAAACACGTGTATCGGGTTAGGTTGCCACCGAATTCCCTGAAATCCATCTTTATGTTACCGTAACTCACTCAAAGCTCCACGATCAAGTTATTTCTGGTTAGCTTCTGCCCTGTCATTCCTTGTCTTGTAGAGGCTGCTCTTATTTTCTTTGGCCTATGTGTGTGCGATGGCGCACTTGTGTGTGTGCGTGCATGAATGCGTCTTAGAACCTTTTGCCCACCCAAGCGGAATAATGGGTGTGAAAGGCAGAGCTGTGGCACTAGAGATCTCCGGTTTGGGGGGGTGAAATGTGGGGAGCCTGCATTATTCAATACTGACCTAACTGGAGAGCTGGATCCTGCACGCAGTTGTCGGCTCTGCTGACCTCATGGATGGGCGGTGGCAGCCGCATGGAAGCAAGACTGTTCAAAACCTCCAGAACAGCTGGGAGAAGTCTGGGGTGAGTGAACGAAATACGAAAATTTTCAAAGTGCCCATAAGCGAGGCATATTATCCCTGTCTGCTCAAAGGCAGCTGCTGCAGTAAGCATCAATACAAATGTGAGGTAGTTACACTGCAATAGCATCTGTCCTAACAGGTCTTTTAGTCGTATCATACGCAGCACTAAACATTTTTGATACTAAAAAATTGGTCCTATATTTACTTCGGTGACTGCTAACTATTATTATGACTAATCTGTCATAATCTGTGCTCACGTTTGCTTCTCCCACTGGAGTGAATTGACTCAGGACCTGCCGCTAGTCTCCTAAAGGGGCGGTGCAGTGACGAAAACCATGCGACACAGATACAGGAAGCATGCTAACATTTGCTAACGACGTTGCCATCTCTACAGCCGCGCCGCTAATGAGACTTAAAAACTTTGGTTGACCTGGAGGTTTGTCTAAAACCTGTATTATCTTCTTACCGCTCATGTTTCAGGCCCCCTCTGACCACATTTTAGGGATGTTCCCAGAACTTGGTGAGCACGATATTATCATAGCCGTACCAAAGATGGCCAAAACTATGTACTGTAGATAACCTGAAGTTGTAAAGCACAATTATACTTTAATATGTATGTGGCGAAGATGGATATTTTTTGCAGTGTACCAAGATGTGTGTGTGTGTGTGTGTTTGTGTATAACCCCTGGGGATTGAGTGACGCAAGGGTTAAACAGGGATTACATTGCTATACTGTATAGAAATAGAGGGATAAACTGCATATCCCCATCATCACATCTGGAAAGGACTGCCTCTACATGTGTGCATCTGTTAGCAAACGTGTGGAGTGGTGTTCAAGATCTTAATGATCTTTTTAAAGACATTTTATATTAAGAAGTTGTTTTCACTTTCTGCACAGCCTCTCCCTCTCTCTGCTTGCTGTTCCTCTCTGTTCCCTCCCACGCATTTTCTGTCTTCAGAGATCTAACCAGGCACTTAAGCAGCACCCCCCCACCCCGACCCCCACCCCCCACTACCCCACTACAGGTCCTTCACAACACAATGTTGTGCACCACAGCTTCTTCATCACTTTAAATAATGCAGGCCCCATCTAAAACTAATAAGGCAGCACAGTAAGACAAACCAAGAGACACGCAGAGTTCTATTGAGGCATTTTGATTCAACTCATTATTTCATGCACTCAAAGTGGTACGTCTCCGTATCACATATTACATCATTATTATTGCTGTTATTATAATTCATTATTGACTGTTGTTGAGCCACATGGAGTTATTATAGGACGAAGCTTTATGTAATAGACAATTCACTGCATGAGTGTCCTTTGTTCCCCACTATCCAAACCTCTTCAGATAGCTTCCCTATCAAATTAGCCTTCTCTGCGGTCCAGTGAGCATGTCTAAAGATTATCACACACACACACTGACTGACAGCTGCTGTGAGGACAAGATAAAGAAGTGGCCTCCAATTTGCTAAAGGTCAGAGTCCTGGTACATGAAGCCTGGATCAGTAATTACAATTTGTAACCAATGGCAACAAACATTTTAGAGACAAATAGTTTACATTTTTTATTATTTATACAGCATTTGCTGTTGTCAATAGAGATACCATCTAGAGTACAATGTACCTCTATTATCTGCTGTCTCACAATAAAGGTTTAGTACAGGCTATTCCACTCAGTCAGTCGGTTTCTTCCAAGTGTGTGTGGGTCTATTGTGAATAATCCAAAAAGAAAAGAAGAGAAATGGCTGTATTATTCGCTCTTTTCATCCATTTTACACTTTTCTAAGGGAGACGTACGGTATCCCCTCATAAATTAGAATAATTTATCTAGCTATATCGCACCTCTACACCCAGTGTGTGTCACATTGGCAGGAAATCTTCTCCGAGGACATCCAGGACAATAGACAGATGGGCTGATAAAAAGATCCCTCTCTCGCATGTAGCGAGCTTTATTTAAATTCCTGAAATCTGTTAATGGGACCTGAACTAAATCCTGATCCGGCTCTGTGAGCCAAAGTGTTCAGAGGCACCTTTTCATTGTAGGTTATCAGTTAATTTGTTGGAAAGGACACATTGATTTTTCATTCAGTTGCCTGCCATCACAGAGGTGAGGGACTACTACTGCAAGGCCAGAATGTAGTCAATCATTCAGAAATGTAGATACATACATCAGAAATGACAGAACAGGCAAATGCACAAACAAACCTGTTTATGGTAAAGCAATGCTCTTTGTTCTCCTTGAGGTGTGTGTGTGTGTGTTTCTGTGTCTCGAAATAGAGGATGGGGCTAGACCGGGTTTTCCTTTGTTACCACCATTTGATGTCACCAGGAGGGGCGGGTGGACAGGATCATGGGAATGTCCTTGGGGACCGACCGACCTGTTCAAACACAGCGACAGAAGGACACGACGGACTGGTATATTCACATGGCAGAAACACAGATTTTTGCCTTCACTGAGAAATCACCAGTCTTTAGACAACACTTATGAGACAATAAGTCATTAAAAACATGTCTCCAATAAGGCTTCAAAACTTTTTCTTTGCTGTCTTGCTTTAACTAGGAATACAGTAATCAGCAAATACAAGTTAGTTATTTGGAAGAGTCAGAACAGCAGATTTCCATTTAGATGATCCCTATCTGATACTAAAAAGCAGGTTCAAAAGGAAATAACTTCTCAAGGGAATTCAATGAAATATTAATAGAACATTTTAGCAATATCTTAAATTGCCCTTCAAGTTATAAAGCAGAGTTAGCTGCTTATTTCACATTTATCTCTAATGGAATCTGAATCTGCTGAGTTTAATGTCCATTTATATTTTGTGAGAGGAAAGCAAATTATTCAGTGTAATTAACATGACGTCTCCATCTCCCTGAGCAATAACGGGATGTCTTCACCCTCAGAGAGCCTGTAATTATGCTATTTGATGAAAAAAAAGAGAAGCACGGCGAGCATCAGTTTGAGTGTCAATTAGATAATAGTCTCATCCGCACACCTGTAGGGGAGTTCACATCCTGACCTCATAGCACATAGTGACATGTTGCACTCTCACAGCTCTCTGCACTCAATATACATGGTGAACACAGAAAACCAAAACCCCAACAGATAAACTAACCAGAGAACAGGCCTAAAGAGATGGATTTACACAGACGAGTGATATATGACCCGTCAGTCTGCTCAAAAACTGACTGTACAGGCCTCTAAACTGCTTTTTAATTAATAGCTGATGCTGGTCCATCGATCTGCTTCCTAATTATGGGGCGTTAGCTTCCTATAGATCCGCTACCCTTCCGATGCAACAACCCCACACACAGACCCATCATGCATACCTCCACGCCACTCAGCTGGATGTTTAACTCTATCCACTTCATTGTGGGAGGTTAATATTTTAACAGTTTACCAGCCAGAAACGTAGCCTGAATGAGGTCTTCGGCCCTCAAGCCCCACGGGCTCAGAATGAGAGGACGTCTTTAATTACAACCACGCCAAGATAATGGAATGCTTTTGGTGTTTTCTGCCCGATCAATAGCTGTTTATGTGTGTACAGTGACACAGTATATCAGCCTCTGGGCAGACTGCCAGCAGGTGGGGAATGACTCCAGTCAGCACTTTGGGAGCTGGGAGAGGAGGGGAGGAGGGGAGGAGGGGAGGAGAGGAGGGAGGGAGGGGCAAATACACATGCCTACTACAGGCCTGGAGATAGCATGCCTTGGAATTGTGTGTGTTATTCCGTGTTAATGTAGTGCAGCAAAGAGGGGGGAGCAGAGGGTGCAGAGGTGCCGACGTCCCTCGTACCGTGGCTTTAAAAGCTGTCTGCAGCAGCACAGTGTGAGACAGACAGACAGACGTAGAAATGCACAGGAAAATGGAGGAACATGAATATGATTACAGTGTTTATGTGAGTATGTGTGCACAAAGTTGATTTAATTCATTCTGTTTCGTGTGTGTGTTTATAGTAAAGTAGCTCTACAGCCACCAGTTATGGCCTTCTACTGGGCTCCGTCTGCACGGCCCAGCTGTAGATAAAGATGCTCATGGTTCTTCAGTGATGGATGTTCAAACCCTCCATCACACATCATGCAGATACTGTGTAGCTTGTGACACTGCACGTGAGATAAGTGAAATAAATGGGATGTGCTGACTATAAAAAAAACATTGCTGCAGTTTGTCGTCATCCACGGCCTGTCAAGCACATTTTATTTATTTTTGCACATCTGTAACTCACATCTGTAACTCCACACTGGCAAAACAAATTGAATCACTGAGTTAACAACATCTGTCCGAGGGTTTCTCTCACTCAACTGCCATCAATAAGGCACTGCCGTTGATCAGCGAAACGTCAGCCGGCCAATTCTTCTCCATAGAAAGACAATCTCAGGAAATCATAACACCATAAAGGCATTCTTTGCTGCCTTAAGATCTTGAATGATGTCTTGTAATTACCCTGCGCTCACCCCTGACCAGCAGGTTAGATTGAATGACTCACTTCTAGGGAAACACTCAGCAGCAGTCCAGCACTAATCTTAATGTCATTTCTTCAAGCTTCAAGGTTGAAATAGATAGCAACACTCAAATGGGCACAGGGGAGTAAGGTGATGACGGTACTGTTCGATTCTTTAGCACCACACACACACACCAAACACCACCTACAAAGACATTATCACCTTCAGTGGGTGAAGGCTAAAAGATGCATGCAGCACTAAAGGGGCAATAAACCTTGGTAGCCACTTCACAGCTAAACCAACTAAAGAGATAATTCAACAGACTAAAAAATGACTTTCCAAGATGGTAGACTTTATTAAGCATTTATAACTTGCAACAAATTTTATTAATGGTTAATAAATAATTTATTTACAAATTAAACCAACAAGATATCGCGTGTTAATTGTGAGCTTTAGAGGCCATTTTAGTTACCTTTGGACAGAGTCTAGGCTAGCTGTTTCCTCCTGTTTCCAGTCTTTATGCTAAGCAAAGCTAACCTGCTAGCTTCATGAAAGTGGTATCAATCTCCTCATGTACCTGATTGAATGAAAAAGTTGGATAAAAAGACTCAGCAAGAAAGGACAGGCTCCAGCCAAAAGGATTTTTCACAGCATTGCAGTGCAAAACTTGTTCTTTTTAATGGCTTTTTACGGATCTATAAAGGATTAATACATTGTTTGTACCGTTAAAAAGGCATTTGTTTCAATCTAACAAAAACCCTTTACAAAGTACGCCTTATTAGAAATATTATCCATCCCATTGAAACAATGTCATCCCACACCAGAGGTAACAAGGTCTTTCTCTAATCATCAGGCAGCACTTTTCAAACAAGGGTCCATGTCGAGGCTGTCCCTGGTTATTTTACATTCAGAATATCTGCAAACATCGATGTAAAGTTAAAACTGGTGTGCACTGACTTTGGTTTGAATCAGCTCCTTTGAGAAGCCCGTCTGCACAATGATTCTCTCCTCTCTCAGGACCCTTTGACGAAATGAGATGATTTGTTTTCTTGAACCTGTACTCACTATGGACAGCAGCGTGTGCACACTGAGCGCCACTTTTCAACTTCTTCTAAAGCGACTTTCTATTCGTCATGTTCTTAAAGAAGAGGACACGTTCAAACATGAATGACCTTCATGCCTTTGACAGCAGTGGGCATGCTTTGCATTTTGATGGGCTGCCACGTGCACTGGGAGACGTTGTAACAGACTCAGACCTGATACGGGGTTTCTCCATTAGTTCTTGCTGCATTTCAGCAAATGAGGGCAGAGTATGAGGTGGCTCGTGGGTATTAGGATGATTTTAAAAAATTGGAAGCATTATAAGGCGAAGGTGTGGCAGCCGTGTGAACAAATCCCACAAATCTGAGTCAAAGTGCTTTAATCAGTCACTGCCAGTGATCGATCGAATCCCACCTTTATGTCTCATTAACTGCATGTGTCACTATTGTTCCTGCACCTCATAGAAGAAGGATGTGTGAAACACCAAGGGGGCAGGGGAGTATGGACAGCACCTCCTCCCCCAATTCGAACAGCTCGAACTGGCCCCTCCCAGTTGCCACATGCACGTCTGGATGTTTGAAGACTGTACTGTGTGCAGCATGGGAGATTTGTCAATAAGTCGGCCTCTGGAGGCAGGTAATCTTTATTCCTCCAGCCTGACAGCCTGCGGCGCTTTGTGTGGGGAAGGGATTGTCCCTCTGTGTCCTTTTCCAGTTCTTACATCCTCTGCTGCACATTGATAGGTAGCTACTGAGGCAGTTTAATGTATAAATCATACAGTAATCTCACTCGCAGTGTGAAACTGGACAAGAGGACAACTTCAAAGGTGATATTGTTTGTAATGTAGGATGTATCAATGATCTATGATAAGGAAAGGAACATAAATAAAACAAAAATACCTACTGATTGTTTTAGTGGAGCTAAAATAATCACAGGAGCCTGAGAAGCAAAAACCTCATTAATCCAGTCAAGGCCGCAGTCAGTGTGTCATTGTTGTAGATAACAAGTCCGACATATTTACACCAACAGATTCTGTGAGAAAATTGCAGTGTTGTGCTCGATATCAACACACGCAATATAATAAGAGGCTTTTCAAGGTTAGACACGAATTCTCTCGAAGATGAAGATAAAATGTCAACCCCACAAATGAGAAGTTTAGAGAAAGTAGTAAAACCAGCTAACCAGCATCTCTGAAGCTGGGAACAAGGCAGAAGATGTCTTTAAAGCTACACTATTCAGTATTTTTAAATCAATGTGGGCTCAGACGATAAATATAATGTAAAAGGGGTCACTTTTATGAACCCACAGGGAATTATCGCCTGATGCTGCAGTTCCCCTCAGCTCTGCGGAGAGAGTTTAGCATCTTCCAGGGCATTATTTTGGTTTTATGTCTCACAGCTTTACTGTTATAGCTCACTGCTGTCATATCCAGCCATAACAGGCTACTGTTTTCAGGGGAAAAAGCTCCAAAAGCCAAACCTAGTGTCGGCTACCTGCCCAGCACCAAGCAGCAAACAGACAAAGTTAGCTGGTGAACATAGTGGAGCATTTAGCAGCTAAAGAACTTTGGGTAATACGCTTATCTTCTGTCTTGCAGAGAGTTAGATGAGCAGACAGATACCACGCTCAAATCTGCCTGTTAAATATGAAGACACAGCCAGCTGCGGGCTAGCTTAGCTCAGCATAAAGGCCGGAAACAGGGGACAAGCATAACCCCCTGTAAAACAGCAAATTGCTGTTTTACACTTCTGTATTTGCGGGGATTTAACAAAGGAGATATAACGCGTTAATCAGTGGGCTTTGGAGGTGCTGGGAGGCTGAAGGTGACTTTTGCACAGACCAGTGCAGGCTCTTCATAACCTTGAAAAGAATCATCATCATGGTTTTAATGAAAGTGTGTTCCCGGGTTCATCTGTAGAGCACTTCTGCTTCAACAAAAACAACGACCAGGAGAACATCTCTGACAGGAACTGACTTAACCATATACCTACACAGCTGGTAACTTTTTATTGAGAAATTGATTTTGCCTTGATAAAATAGCCTTTAGTGTAATTTCAAAGGTGCATTGGCTACACTGAAGTCTTCAGGGCCTGATGATTAATGATAGCAGAATGACTCTGTCTGACCTCTCACAGTTTCACACCTGTTCAGCAGCAGAGGAAATTAATGGTCACAATGATGTGGCCTAATTATGCCAAAACAAAAGCTAATAATGAAATAATAATGATAATCTAATCAATGTTTTTCTTGATAATATCACACAGATACCGTATAAATCATCACAACATTACTGCAACTCTCCAGCAGCAGGTATTCAACAGAGATGAGGTCATTTTAATATTTTGCCACTGAGGAACAGGAAGAAAGAAAGAAGAAGCCATGACAAAAAGCTTATCTTTCATGTACTTTCAGCTGGTCGGGCTACATCTGTCATCAGAGCTCTAACATAAGTAAAAAAGGGAATTTCTTAACATCGATCGCTGAAACAGAATCATCTAAAACTGATCAGAGGCATCACTCTTTTTTAAGGCTTTGAGCTCGTGATCATTAATGATTCCATTTGACACAATCACTCCTCTTACTTGTCTTACAGCTGCGTAACTTCTGGGTTTTAATCCCTCGTGATAATTTTTTTTTTCAGGTTGGGCTCAGTTTTGTTTCATTTTTATGCTTTCAATTTCTTTTTGTTCTCTCGCTCTCAAAATGCCGTGTCATAGTCTGCAGGCTGGATGTTGAATAGAAAGCCCTGGATGGGCTCAGCTGCTCTATTATGGATTAGGTAGCGGCAACACCCCCCCCCCCACACACACACACACACACACACACACACCCAAAGAGCTGAAAGAACATTTTAGAACACTGCGATCTTTAAATACGCCATTTGTCTCCAAAAAAAAAGAGTCAGATTGTGTATGCACTTCTGTGTTATCCACTTCTGTATCACGGATGCTCTAAACATGGCAGGAAAAGATGAAGATGGAAATACCTCTTTCCAAGTTTCACATAATTTTTCTTATTGCATAATATAGATGTTCAACAAACAACCTTGAAGTGACACTGCCAATATGAAATATATTTCTGAAATTGGCTTGACTTTTATGAAGACATTGCCTTGTTATAGACTTATAAACCAGAATGTCATCATCCAAATGGATATCTTAATGTGAGTTTGATTCCGAATCGCATCTGTCAGCAGTTGCACGCTGCAGCACAAGGTTGCTTTAAGGACACATCCCTGTAGGTTGAACTTGTTTTGCTGCACTCCTGCAACCTCCCTGGCCTTCTCCAAAATAATGAGTCCCCTCTGAATAGGGACCAAACAGCACCTCAGACTGTATCCCTGCAAAAGTTTGACAGACAGTAACTGTTACAGATAAGTAACATGGAGTAATGTCTGGAAAATTAGCATTGTACAGCATTTATGAACTGATGGTCATCACATATTGGACAAAACATAAAGCATATTTTTTTAAGGAATGATTAATTGCCAAGTAGTTATAATAGAGGAAATGGATTAGACTTTTATGACTGCTGATATTTCCTTAGGAGCCCTTGTGTAAAAGTTAAAAGGTTCCTGTTGTATCTGCAGACTGAATTCTGGCAGAATGCCTAAAGAGGTAAGTAAACAAAATCTCTTCCAAAATATTCCCGTGTGGTTTGACATTTCTGAAAGGCATGTGCATTTTTACCACATTTATCTCCACAGTGACACTGTGTGCCTCCAGTCAATCCAGTGCAGCATCAACAGCAGCCTGCAGAGCTTCAGTCCTGATGCACATATCAGTTTCAGAACGAACCTTCCTTCTCCAGCTTTTGATGAAGCTATCTGAAACCTAAAAATACCTTCCTTTTGACATGTCCTCAGACGTTTCCCTGCGTAACAGTGGGTTTTTATTATATCTGTTTAATGGAGGAAGAGATGAATCACCCTTTTCTACACCTGAGGAAGGAATGAGATTTCACCCCAAAGAGTCCTGGTGTGATGCATTTTAAATATAGTCTGTATGTTTTCTGGGATTTAACTGTTGTAGTTAAGTCTATTTAGCAATGTCAACACAGATACCTGGCAGTACTTTCTTTAAAAATCTGCATGAATGTTTCAAACTGCTATGATAAAATCGTTTTTTAAAAATAGTTTGATTGTCTTCAGGCTTTGTCGCAGTTACAGGGGTACTCTTGTGTTTTGGTGTATAATTATTGAATAATGCATGTGTATGTAGCTTTATACCTACTGACAAGTAAGTACTCAAAGGTGTTATTCAGGTGTCTGTTCAAAGTAATTGTGCGTTTGTGTTAACATTCAGTAATTTAGCCAACATTTCAGAAATCTGTCAAAATATAAATGTGAAATGTAAAATTGAATGTTGATCATGTGTCGCGTTTAAACAAGAACAAGATAAAACAAAAACATGGAGCACATCTATACTCAATTAAATCAGCTAACCTTCTCTCTACAAATCAAATCTTTACACCTAAATCAAATTCTCTACAATGTTAGAAATATTTGAAGAGCAGCAGTGACCATGCCCACTCCATTTTCTGATTAGTGAGATGGACTTTTTAGCTAATGTAATTGTTTTTCTCAGGTTGAATACCCCCAATACCACTCCATACATCCTCACAGCAGCTTAGACTGAGGTCAAGAATAAGGCTGCGACCTTCCCCTTTGTTCGGGGAAAAAAACCCCATCTTCCTTCAGTCTGTCTGTCTGCATGTCTGGCTCTGCAGGCTCTGTCTCTGCTATTATTAGCACCAAGGAAAAAAAACACAGTGACGGCTTGGTTAACAGAGAGAGCGCCACATCACACACAGGGCCTACCTCAAAATGATTCAGCACTTTCTGCCAGGCAGGGAAACAGATTGAATAGGTAATTTAAGGCTAAAATAAATGTTAATAATAGAGAGTTAGTAATTTAATGCTCCAGGAAGTGTTTTTCCCCCCCAACAGAATAAGTTGCTTGTCAACATTATTTTTAGTTGTGGCTTCCACAGGTTTCAGGCTCATCCAATTTACATAAACATCTACCTCAGCGTAGATGTTATGTACCTTAAATGTGACAAATCTGCTCTCCTTAATGTTTGTATTTTATTTGCTGACTGATGTTTACATGCCTCTCTTCTCTTTGTCTGCCAGTCTGGACGAGGGCGAACTCTGTCTCTCGGAGAGCGGTAATTCCCCCAGGCAGCTGAAGCACAGCAGGATGCTAACAACAGATTCCAAGGCAACAGCCACTCATAAATTAACACTTTGTTTACAGGTACAAAGAGTAAAATATGAGACAAATGGTAGAATGATTCATACCAACGATGCGTTGAAAATGTGTCTGCCTGTCTGTTTGTATTTAAAGGAATACACTTGAATACATTTTGTAAAATTAGCTTGTTCAATATCAATTTCATCTCCGTGCAAGCACAGTGATGTGTTTAGCGTAGCTTAGCATAGCACAAAGAGTGGAAGCAGGGGGAGTCACCGAGCTAGTCATATTTACACGTTGTATCTTTTGTAACGCGGAGAATCGAAAACAAGAAGCTGGGTTAATGAGCAGGCTGACCACCATCAGAAGTCCTGTCTCACGCTGAAGTTGCCAGCTTGGATGTGTTGTTAGCTAGCTTGCTAGCTAGCAACTAACAACATGTGAAAACACAATTCTGGCGTTGTTGGAAGGTGTATTTTTTTCTGTTTGGGCAGAGGCTAACTGTACCTGACCTGATACCAATGTTTGTGCTAAGCTAGGCTAAACATGGAGAGCAGAGGATCTTCTCATGTAATTCCTGGTAAGACAACAAACAAACGTTCTTCCCAAACTGTCGGTCTGTTCCTTTAACCTCCTAAGACCTGGCATCCACATGCGTGGACATCACATTTTGGGTTATACCATAATACTTAATTCTGCTTATATGGAAATTCAAAATTGTCCCTGTATGTGGAACCACATCATGTCAACAGATGATGCTTAGTTTTTATACTTATCAGGTCCCAATAAGCCCAAATAGCAAAGAGAAATTAAGATAGAGCTTGGGTCTTAGGAGGTTAAAGGTGTGTTCAGACAGAAAGCATACAGAAGATTTGAGTTATTTGCACGCAGTCTATGTTTACTTGCCCCACACTGCTAATGTACCGAAGGTGCAGAGGTTAGCTGTAAGCTAGCTAGCGACATACACACCAAACGTGTACATGTGTGGGAGTGTGTGGCAGCTCAGCCTCTGACTGATCTCGCCAGTAACTCTGGTGCTTTCTGCAATCTTCCTCCATTTTACATTCAATAATGCCGTATCTAAAATTCACTCTGCGTCTGTCTGAACAAACCTTAAGACTTGAAGAAGCTCAGACGAGGATCAAAAAGGAATGTGACAATCTCCCTTGTTCAGAGAGTAGCACCTTTCTGCCCTTTTTGGTTTCTGTTTGTGTGACTTGTGTCTTTGTGTGTGTGTCATGTCACACACATTCACATTTTAATATGTCTGCAGAGGTGACGCCTCCGTCCAGCGAAGAGGAATGGCTTTGATCCCGAGACGCAAACAGATGAAATTTACGGCCATGGCCCACCTCGCTCCGCCGCCTGATTCCCATTTCCACCACCATCACAGCCCCACGCAGACACTTATTACCAGACAGAACATAAAACACGCTTCTCCCTCAACACGGCCTCCTTTATCCCTCAAGATAGCAAAGGGGAAGACATGAAAAGGAGAGATTGCCGCAGGCAGTGAGGAAAGTGCACGTACAGATGACATTTATTAGCCTCTCAAAGTCCTTACAAACTCATGCTGTGCCTCCAAACATTGTTGAGATCTACAGAACTTTAATTCATTTCAAATTCATGGGAAGATCCCAAAATTCCAGAATATGTCCGAAGATGTGTATGAAACGATGCATGAGACATCTAGAATATTTCCAGTAGACAGAATGGACTCTTGGTTTTGAATGTTTCACTCAGTGTAAACATATTAGATCTTCAATGAAGAGCTGAAACAAGTCGAAACAGAATAAACAGTATATACGACACTGTCAGATAATATGGAATTAAATGATTTTTCCACCCTTAAAGCTACTTGAGGGGAAATAAAGAGGGGAAAACTGGATGTTAATATAATGAGATGTCAAAGTGAGAAATCAATAGAGGAAAATGTGTTTATCAATTAACTGATAGGCTCAGTTTGTGCTTAGCTCTTTCTAGTACAGCATGAAAACAAAGCTTTTACACAACACTGCGACTATTCTAAGATAAGCATGTGTGCAATAATTACATATTATTACACACTTGAGAAATCAGCCAACTGCAACGTATGCTGATTGCATTGGGACTGAAGACTGAACACCCTCTGATGGATTTTAGCTGCTATAAATTTAAAATGAGTCCCAGAGTTTCCTATAGGAGGCAACATTGATGGTAGCAGTCAGCGCTATTTTTCATGTTTTCATAGCCTGATGATACTCTCATGTGTTTTTTTATGATTATGAAGAAGGGGCAGGGTCGCTAAGGTGAGACTTAAAATAGAAAGTTGAAGCACTCTTAAAGTTTGAAGCAAAAGGAGGGAGGGCTGTTTCATAACAGGGCTTTTACAGTGGCAGTTCACTGGATGCCTCTCACCACACCTTCTACTCAGCAGCATTGCAGGGGCATAAATCTTTGAAGAACTGCAACCTGCGTCACACATGCACACCCAGCACTGAGGCTGTCCTACCCAGTCGGTGGGCGAGGGGAGATGGGCTAATCAGGGACCATCCGTGAGGCCCAAGGTCTCAAGGTCTAGGACTGTGGGTGTGTTTAAGTGTGTGGAGCAAGCAGCGGGCGAGGGCGCAAAGATCAATATACAGTACAGCAGCAGGTAATCCATCATATCTTTTTAATACACAGCTGCACTGTGGCCCTGAGAAGCAAAAGTAAAAAATATACATCTCCAAGGAAGAGGTCAAGGTGACATTGCTTTCCGGGCCTGCATTGGTCTAAAGCAATATTTGCTTTTACAGATAAATCAGAGCAACAAAATAATTTTCCTCAGGCCTGAAAACATGCTAGAAGAATATTTACATCCTATACTGGCACTCAATATTGGACCCTGACAGGTTGATGGAGAAATTGGCTCTTTTCCTGCATTTTTGTTGGTTTATTCTAAGTGTGCAACAGAAAGAAAGAAAACTCCCCAGTTAGAAATGCACTAAAGTACATATATATACAGTATATATATGTATACATACATAGTTATCATAGTAGTTTCTACAGGTAATCTGTTGATCATGCTACAGAAGAATAGCATGTCATTATGTCATTACAGAAATCTGTGAATATTCTCTCATCCTTCTATTACGCATCACATTGACTCAGAAGTACTGGAGGAAGTACTCAGATATTCTACTCTAGCAGAAGTGGCAGTGCCACAATACCTGTGTGTTATTAATATGAATCTGCAAATAGATAGTAACTATAGATATCAAATACATGCAGTGGATTGCAAAGTATAATATAGCCCTCTGAAAAGTGCCTCAGTTATCACCTATCAAACAAGTGTAGTGACAGTCCAGGTAAGTTATTATAACACCATTAATGGGATGCTAATGGGATAATGTGATCTATCACACAGACTATGAACAAGTACAAAATATTTTTACACTACGCTACCCAATATTGTATCCTTGCCTAAAACGTGTGTGTTGCATATAAAATAAACACAATGAAATCATGTGCATCCTCAATAATGTCAAGTCTTTATTGATATGGTGTCATACAGCAATACACAAGTAGTAGTAACAGTAAAGAGAATAGCATGTCAACTACATTCAATCCCTATGCTTTTATAGTCATGGTAGCTCTAATAAACGCTAATAAATAGATAGTAATGGTTAAACACCCCACTGAACAGAATCATACACATCACACACATGGCCAGAAAAAAGTTGCTGGTGTTTTAAGGCATTTTACATCCTACAATATTTGCTCTATGGCTAAATCTTGATTGTTGCTTTTGGATTAGTGACGTACTTTAGTTTCAGAAAATGCTTGATGTTTTTTTTTTTTTTCTCCCATGAAGTGGCGTTGCGTGTGCGCTTAGAAAAGTTTGGCAGTGCTGTAGAAGTAGTAGTGACATTTTTGTTTTTCTTCAGACACCATTGAAAACTCTTTTGGTTTACAGTGTAAAGATAAAGGCTTGACATTTGCAACCATGAACCATTCATCCATTGTTATAGCTGCACACTATAAAATGCTGCTTATATTTCTAAGTTCTTGTACATCTGAGATTTTCCCCTCTGGAATTCAGTTAAACAACATGCCCAACTTTTAGATTTGCTGCCCCCCCCCCAAATAATTCCAGTTATGATAGGCCACTGTGTAGAGATACAAACACACTCGCTACAGTACTAAGATACTTATCACAAGCCTCAAGTAAAACAACAGGAACCCAATCCAGAACAGTCTGCCGTACAATCAGTCGTTTTTTTTGTTTTCATTGTGAGTGCAGTTTGTCAGGGCATCGATCGCCATGACCAGCAGCAGCAGCAGCAGCAGCGGAATAAGATAGCTGTGTTAAAGTTGGCAGTGCACAAGCGGGAAAACAAGCTACAAGTCTCTCATACTGAAGGATTTCTAGTGGTGAGGTCGCACTACAACAGGCATTTTATCCAGTCATGGCCACAGTTAGAAAGAGAGAGGTCAAGTTGTTTCACACACAGCGTGGTCTGGCAGCTTACGACTGAATTTGTGATGTATTTTGAGTGTTGATGGCATGGTTTTCCTCTGGCTTAGTGATATGGTATGGATTCTGGGGCGTAAATGTGCTCCAAGCAACATCGATGGCACATGGGGAATGGTGTTAAATGGATGGATCATTCAGAATCTTGTACATTTGTGCTAAAGCGCCATTTTCACTGTATCGAGAGAAAAATCACTTCCTCTTTTCTATCTATTACCTCATTTTGCCTCCTTTACAGCAACTTTCCCTTTTCCCTGTATCAAACGGTTCATCATTACCAAATTAGGTAGTTTTGACCTATGTAAGTGCCTTAAAGAGAATCTTTCCTTTTTTATCTTCGTAGCATCAACAGCAGAGATCTGTACCCTACCTAAGTCACATCCTACAGTAAGAGCTATAATAGTAGTCTCACATCTAGCCTACAGGCCAACAAGCACGTCTATTACAGTTATCAATGAGTGTTGTGCGTGACGATGCTCAGCATGGTAGACGGAATCGAGTTGAATGAGCAATGGGCCGATGGATTCCATGCAAGCATGACATCTACATACACCATGCAAATTTTTTACGCGATTAATCACGTTTGTTTTCTTGTATGCTTCAAATCTCATTTAAATAGCTACAGCAATCCACTTTTTGAGACTGAAACTTCGCCCGGGAAGTTAAACAACGTTCATCCTCTCCTATACGGTTGTCATGCAGAGCTGATTGGACCACAGTCAATCAACCTCTGACGCGCCGACTGTGATCAAAGAAATTGTGCAAGACGACATTTTGCTTGTGAACTCCATTTTTAGTAAAGAGACGCACCTTAATGGCCCAGCAAAACACAATCATATACAAATGTTTATTTTGTCGACTTTGTGCTTCCTTACTAAACTGTCGTTATTCTGTTCTTTGTGTTGTATAAGTGGACGCAGAACCGACACCAGCGGACGTGTTTTGAATCTTTTATCCTTTAAATGCGCATAGTAACACTTCACACACACATGCTTCCATTGGAATGTGTTGAGAGTATCTCACAGTTTGTGGTAGAAGTGAATGACCAGAGTTATTATCTACTGTGTTTCAGTATCACATATCGAAGTAACATTAGCCCAAAGTGTGAAAGACCAGTTGAATATTATACTTTTGAAAGACCATACTTCTGTAAGAGATGCTACCTACGTGCTTGTTATTGTTTGCTGTTGAGTGTGTGAAGGACACACAGAGAGAGAACAGATGTACGGTGGTTTTGTATAGAGTGATGGTTACAGTAGAGTTATAATGGATTGCCTTTAGGGAACACATGTGGGGGACAAAGGGGACGAGGAAGAATAAACCCACGTAAAACAAACGTCTAGATCCCGCACTCTACACACTTGTGGACATCCAACACACCACAGTTCAGATAGGAACCGTGGCAGTCTTGCTATGCTTATATTAAAGAAGGCAAAGCAGAGCTATCATCTTAGATCCCCACAAGTGTTTAGGTGTGAGGGCTCAGGGTTTGTTTCAGGGTGGGAAATGAAGAGAGGTATGGGTTTGTGGGGTAAAGAAAAGCTTCAGGGGTCAAAAGCAGGCTTACAGTAGGCTCTTAGTTTTTCTGACTGGTGGGAATGTCGCTCGGGTCTTGCTGCTTTTTGGTGGTGATCACTGTCTCCTCATACACTTCGCGCTGGGAGACCTTGCCTCCAGACTTGCTCTGCTGCTGCTGCTGCTGGTCCTCGTCCTTGCCCTCCTTCTTGGAGCCCTTGATGGAGCTGGTGTAAATGCGGGACTGGTAGTTGTAGCCTTGGCCAACACCTGAGCTCATGGAGGGGCCGGGATAGGTGATCCCCGTCCCGATGCGGGTCTCCTCCCCTTCCAGCAGTTTCCTGCAGAGAGGATGATGGAGGGAAAGATTTAGAAAGGATGATGCATGGGGGAGGAGATAGAGGAAGGGGGGGCCCCACTAAAAAGTGTTTTTAAATTCTGCTCTTTCACTTCCATGTTATCGGGGTTCTCATAACTGATAATGTGTGAGTTGTCTTTGACAGAAGGGCGTACCTGTAAGCTGCAATTTCAATATCCAGTGCCATCTTGACATTCAGCAGATCCTGGTACTCCCTCAGGTGACGAGCCATCTCGCTCTTAGTGGTCCTCAGCTCATTCTCCAGCTCTGCCATGCCATCCTAATGAAAAATACAACAAGAAAACATGACAAGAAATGTATAGGCAATGGTTCAAGATTTAAAAAAAACCGCAGTGCCTGGACAAAGACCTCTGTCAGTCCAATTGTTAACCTGCGCATTGTGTCCTTGGAAATTCGAGTCGTTCATGAGCAAAATGGGTGGAAATGTTTGTCCTAAAAACATATTCTCAGTTGGGAGCGCAGAAACAAGAGCAACGCTTGTGTGAAATCACTCATTTGGAGCAAATACAGTCGGTGGGCGTTGTCAGATGCAGCTGCTGAGCGCGCTGTCCCGGGGGAGAGGCTTTCAGCACCACGGACAGAGCCCGACCAACAACAGCTGCTCCTGATATCATTATTGCTCTGACATTCACTTATTAAGAGAAAGAAAACACTGCACAGTGAATTCATTTCAATGTAAATAAACTTTTATGAGGCTGAAAATGAACGGCTGATTTTTTATTGGTCTATAACCCGTCTGATGAGCGGTTAACAAGTGATTCAAATGTGCTAACCTGGTAGTTTCCAATCTCCACATTGTGCCTGTCCTCCATCTCCCGGAGCTGCTTTTCCAGAGACTCGTTGGTTCCCCTCAGACTCTCTATCTCGATGGTCTTGGACTGCAGCTGCCTCCTGAACTCGTTCATTTCCTCCCTGCTGGCGCGGATGGCCTCGTTACTCCGGTTGGCCTGCTCGGACAAGTCGGCGAACTTGGTCTTGTACCACTCCTCGGCGGACTGCAGGTTCTTGGACGCCATGGACTCGTACTGGCCTCGAATCTCTTTGAGGGCGGAGGTGAGATCCGGCTTGGACACTTCCATCTCCACAGACACCTGGGCAGCCTGGATCATGTCCATGAGCTCGGCCACCTCCTCCTCGTGCACCTTCCTGAGGAAGTTGATCTCGTCCAGCAGAGATTCCACCTTCTTCTCCAGGTCCAGGCGCACCATGGTGGCATCATCCACGTCTTTCTTAAAAGCCTTGAGGGTGGCCTCCGCCTCCTCCCGGGCACGGAACTCCTCTTCGTATTTCCCCCTGAGCTTCTGCAGCTCCTCTTCAATACCATCCCTCTCCAGCATGAACTGGGACTTCTCCCCGTTCAACTCTTCCAGCTGGGAGCGCAGCTCACGGATCTCTTGCTGGTAAAGCTCGGCCAAGCGGGACGGCTCGGTCTGCCGCTGGCGCAGGGTGTTCAGCTCCGTCTCCAGCACTTTGTTGTGCTGCTCCAAGTTGCGCACTTTGTCGATGAACATTGCAAAGCGGTCGTTGAGACCCTGCATCTGTTCCTTCTCATTGGTGCGGATGATTTTGAACTCATTGTTGAGGACGCTGCTCTGTGTCAGGTCGAAGGTCTCCAGCGGCATGGACGAGAAGGAGCGGCCGGACTTTCTGCTGTACGAGCCCAGGGATGAAACGTTGCTCCGGGATAGAGAGGAGGACCGGTATCCTCCCCGCGAGGACACGTTCACCGCAGACCGCGATGGCGAGGACGCATAACGGGGAGAATCCCCGAAAATCTTCCGGTAGGAGGAGGACGAAAAGACTTCAGATCCGTAGCTCATCTTGGCGTGTATGGAGACAGAGCGGAGAAGTGGGCGCGCCTCCTTTATATAGGGGGACCGAGCCAATCACTAATTAATGCCCGACGGCAACATCCGGACTCATTCGTTCCACATGCGTCAGGTGGCCCAGTGTATCAGTCAGTCAATCAATGCTGAATAATGTGCTAGAGATGGATTTCCTTTGCTCGTAATTAGTCTACAATAATCCCGACATTAGTCCAGATGTGCGCAGTTGACTCTGTTCTTTGTGTGGAGCAGGCGGAGCTGTCCTTTTTGGCGCAGTAGTGATGCGTCAGTGTTTGATCGCTTGTTGCACATTTACACTTCGTATCGAAATGTTCTTCCGAAAATAAATCTTTAGCTTTTGATATAAAGGTAACCTCCAGCCCACCTTCAGTGTTTCTGTCGCTGATTTCCACCCGAATTCCCCTAAAGTCTACAAGTGCACAATGGTGATTTTAGGCAGAATTAAGATGGTGCACTTTACTTCAAAACTTTGTTCTAATGTACATAGTTGCAAGTGCAAGCCGACAACTAACTGTGCTACTGTTCTCTATATTCACAATATCCACAAAATCTCTTCTATATCTGCAGTTTTTGTTCTAATAACACATGAACTTGAAACGTCTGTTTCATTCAAACGTTTGCGCAAAATGCACAGACGTTGAACGTGTTTAAAATGATGAGATCCTTGTAGGAACATGTGCATTTACCTCTTCTCAAACGTATGAAGTGAGAATGAGGCTAAAATGGCTGACTGCAGAGAACCTGTAAATGGTCTTTGTGAGTGGCAGAACAAAAGGGACTTTTAGATTTGTGCACCTGCTGACCAACATCCACAGAGCAGCTCTTAAATGAGGACTTCCCATTTGAAGATGAATTTGTTACAGGTGTTTGGGTGGGCCTTGAGGTTGCTTTTTAAGAGTTTAGAGTTGAATCTTCAAGAAAGAAGAAGTTTAAGATCTTGATTTATATTTAAAGGTACTCTCTGTATATAAATGAAAGCGGTTTGATAATGATTTGTTGGTGTATATTTAGTTTTGTTCAACATTCCTTGAAAACAGCATCCCACTGACAGGCCTTTGCTGCCCTCTGTTGTCAAATTGCAGCACACTGCAAGCAAACATGCATGCTCAGAATATCGGTTAGGACCACTTGGTGCTAAGTTGTTTAAGTACATAACCTATAATAATGAATGCAGCCTACTGGCTACTGGATGCTATAGTGAATTGATGATGGATGAACTGATAGCTATCGTCCCAAAAAGGAAGCAGTGGGCGAAGACAAGGCACCCTATATAAACACCCTATATGCAGTACCATGGAGTTTCATCAGTCCAGGCTAACACAGGTATCAAACCTGATTGGGTTTTTCTTAGGTGCCATTTTCAGGCTGACACAAGAAAAGCTAATACTGTTCACCCGAGGAGCTGCAACCTGAAAGACGCACATTATATTTATGTAGAATATTCAAACCTGTGCCACTGATGTGCCCTATAAGTGCCCTGGAGATCTCTTTTGCCTTTCTCTAGAAGTCTGTGATATCAAACAATGCTGTAAAGTCTGTGTAGCAATAAAATGACATCCTGCAAGCCAAAGTAAATCTGTTCGTGGGAAGGGGAAGGCACATAGTCATAATGACAATGTCAACAGAAAAGTTTTTATTCCCAAAATGACCCGGGGAGATGCATTTCTGACTTTGTGCTGTGGATCAGAACAGTGTGATTCTCCTCAGATGTCGGCCGGGGGTCAAATCTTATCAAATTAGGATGCTGTTTTTGGGTTTCCTTGAATTAAAAAGTGTGGGAACCCTCGTCCCAACTTAAATGGATGAAAATAAAATACATTTTGCATTTTGTCCTGATACTGTAACCAAGCGCATTTTTGTATTCTTGGGGTGATTTTTCCAAAAAAACAAATTTACTTAAGTGTTTGGACAGACACATTTTCTATAGTTTTGTACTCCAGCAGAGTGTATCTAAAATGAAACTATGACTGATGTTAATGTACTGACTTTTAGCTTTAAGGGTGTTTGAGGTTGTTCAAATCCATACGGTAAACAAACTCACATTCAGGTGTCTATGAGTTCTTGAGTTATGTAGCAGAACTTTTTCTTCATCTTCCACCACTGATATCCATCACATAAGATAACAAGTCACAGCAGCAAAGACAGAAAGGTGCAGAAACACACAGCAGACAAGCACTGTGTCAATAAGAATTAGAAGTATTTTTTTTTTAAAAAAGAAAAACAATATACAAATAATAAATACAGATATAAAAAAGATGGGGGACAAAAATAAATATATACATGGAAAATATAAAGTATGTACAGATTGTGCAGATTTATGTGCAGTTAAACCGTGGGTGTAAGAAGGAACGCTGCATAGTACAAATGTTTGCCAGGTGGGTCTGCACCTGAACAGCTGTGAATGCATGCAGGCAACCAGCAAACATCAAACAACTAATCTTTACTTTGTGCACTTGCAATTTTACACTTTTTGGGGGTTGTTTTAGTTAAGTTGAATAAATAATTGTCAGTAATGTAACCATATTTCAATTTGAACATATCACCAAAGTACTCTTTCCACTGCTGCAGGCCAGCTACAACCACATTAAGTATTGCAACTAGACAAATGGATGCAGTTCATGTAGGTGTTTCTCTGTACCTTGTTGTGGTCAACTGATAACAGATGAGAGACTGTGCTGTCACGTGTTCGACAGATAGTCCCGCCTCCTCTTGATAGACAGCATTAAAGACCGCCCCCTGAATGTCTCATAACAACAGCTGGCAGCAGAGAGAGAGAGCTAGAGATAGAGAGAGGTAGAGAGAGAGAGAGAGAGAGAGAGAGAGAGAGAGAGAGCGCAGGCTGAGCAGGAACACTCATCTGCTGCCTGGCTTTACAGTGTAGACATCACCGCTTTGATTGCTGCTCTCTGTAAGAAAAATACACGTTAGCGACTTCTCCGACTTTCACACAGCTCAAGGCGCATGCTCAGACATAACTGACGGTGCAGTTGCTTTATTCAGGAAATCAGAGGTGAGTACAGTACTGCCAGCCACAGCTAAACGCAGTGAAATCTGCCCCGACACTTTGTGGCTTTTCTTTTTCTTTTTCGAGCATCAAAGCCAGCTAACGTGTTAGCTTTGGCCGGACCACTTTTGGCTGTCCCTCTCATCAATGTCAAATAAAGAAAAGAGCAGGGCAGAGGCTGTTTGAGCTGAGACAGTTAGCTAACTGTTAGCTTTTACAGTTCTGCGAACAAGGGAACAAGGGCTTTTCTCTGCTGTTAGCTTGTAAAGACACTTCTCCAGTAAGTTAGCTTAAGCTAAACCTCTCAGCGCTCGCCGTTTGTTTCGTTGAATTTAAATTTATACAGCCAAAGATGATGCTTAAACACAAATGACAGCCCGCAATGAGTGACAGTTCATGTTACGCGCAGTGTTGTTGTGTCAAACGTCGACCTTCTCTCTTAAGACTGACCTGAGGCAACAAAGCCTCTTACAAGTTATGTTCAGCCTTTTTTCTCGGTTGCTGTTTGCAGTGCCGCTGTGCAGGTTTGCTTACTGCTTGGCTGTGAATCTTTTCAAGCCAGAGCTCCCCTCAGACCCCGGTGGACCCAGTTCACTCCGCGGGCCAAGGTGCCACCAAAGCGTTAGCTAAAAAACAAAACCTGCATCTGAGTGACTGAAAATAGGTCTAGTGGCATGATATCCTCGTAGGACATTAGAGTGTAAAAAAACAAACCCCGTGAAGCTTTTGTTTACTCGCCTGTAAAGTCAACATTGCTGACAGTGTTTTCATACTCTAATGCAGTGTTTGTGGTCCTGTTGACAATCCTCCTTCTGCCTCAACATGCGAGTCTCATTTGCATTTGTGCTGGTACCAAAAGAACAAGAAAGCCGACCTCCTGTGCCGCTCCTTCCTGCAGCCCAGCCTCTCCAGTGACAGCAGGGGAATGACAGAGTGTCAGCATGGGAGGAAAGAAAAAACGTACAAATGTGGCCTTTAAAAAGACAAGGCCAGGACTAGGCTTACATTCCACTGAGGCAGAAGTTCATGAGACTTTCCCCCAGATTCCCAGATGTGCTCATATGGTTGTTCTTTTCTCGTTTGGCGTCTGTCTCAGCTTGTTTGTGTGTGACCTGATGCATTCACCAAAAAAAGGATTTAATTCTATGTTATTTCTGTAACTATAGCCTGCTAGTATGACCCCGTTTTAAATCGTTTCAACGGCTTACGATTCAGGCTGGCTCTTGATGCAGTTCTTTGACTTTGCTTTGAGGGTGATACGGGATGTTTTTGTGCCAGGATGTACTCCCACAACGTGGTACATTACGGGATAGGTTGGATCTCAATAAATGTTCCATCTCTTAAATGGACACAGTGACCCCACTGGTCAGACCTCTTATGTATGTCTCATCCTCCGCTCCCCTGTCATGCCCTCTATTTGCAGTTTGAGAGCACCATGGGAACAGTTCTCTAAACTGGATCTATAGTATTATGATTTACTTAACAGTTTGTATCTCATTACTGTCAATATTGAGCACAGCACACATATTCGTCATAGTTTTTACTGTTGTATTTCTTTTTGTGCAACAAAGAACACTAAAATCCAGTTGCTTGTATTATGTTGAAGTCCTCTTAGTGGATTGAGTTGTCTTTGTGTTTGACCCCATCCATATGTGTTGCTTTCCTTCTCTCCAGACACTGAAAGGTTTTAAAGATGACAACTTCATGGAGTGATAGACTGCAGAACTATGCAGACTTGCCCGCCAACATGGATGGCCTGTCAATGAAAAAATACAGAAGAGAGCCATACCACAGGTAAGACACACGTGTGGAGGTACCCGGTGCATTTCTGATTATTTGAAACTACTTCCAGATGCAACACAGCCTCAACAAAAAACTCAAAGCTGGTATTCATGATACAATAGTTGACTTTATCTAAGGCCTAGACGTAACAACAAATAACCCAATGTGAGGGCAGAAAGTATGACCCCTGAAGAAAAAGTTGTTCAATTGGAGTAGTTGCTTTTTTCATTGAGTCAGGTCCACTGCTCTCCATGGCTTCCCTAATCACTGATCTAACCATCACTGAGCAGTTAGAGAAATGGGAAGAAGGTTGTCTTCTCTTTGCTTTGCACTATGTTGAACCGAGTAACAAAGACCAAAAGTTATGTCACGTAATTGTTGAATCAGTTTCAAAACCGATGCGACCATATTTAAAGTGTAACTGTCACTGCTGTCGTAGAATATTTAATCCATACGAGGGTTAGCGCAGATATGCTGTGGATGGCCAAACAGAGGCACTCACTGTTCGTTTCACTGAGACGGAACAAATCATCATATTAATAATTTCAGCTGAACTTTGTACATTCTCTACGTTGTGTCACTTTTTTATTCATTTTATAACAGAGTGAAATGTCACTGAACAACCACATAACTTGACTGTGAATATAGTGTTTACTTTTACTGGCTTTTACTTGGACGATAGCGACCTAACATTGTAGAGAGTTTCTCTTCTTAGACTCTTCTCTTTTATCTGCTGTCTCTCTTTGCCTGTCGTTAAGTGGAGCAGAACCCTTACCAGGCCATGTCACTTATGTCTGTGAACTTGAATTAAATCAAGGAATGAAATAAAGCAGGGTGTGGTTTTCTGGCTGTTTTCTGGCCTCTCTGCCTCATGACAAAACATCACCAGACTGTTGAGGTCCAGGGAGCGAGCGTATGAATCCAAAACTTGTAGATGGCTTGAAGGCAAAATGATGCCCTCCACATTAACTGAATGTCGATTGCGCTGTTTTGGCACATTAGGCCTAAGTCTTGCCATAAACAGGGGCCCTTGTGTCTGTACCTGTTGACAGGAAACGCCTTGCGGAAAGGCTGATATAAGGAGGAATTCAATCCTTGTCTGAGTAATAAAACGTGTGTTGCTATTCAATGTTTAACTCAGCCTAAGACATGCGTGTCCACTGGGCACTCCTGTTCTTTCACACCCTTATATAATATGCAATGCTCACATTGGTTTATGAAACTGTCACTCATCTGTTAGCTCTGTGTTTGCTGTGCTGACATGAGTTGCCCTGTCCATGACCCCCCCCCCATCCTCTCCAGGCACACACATGCAAACAATCACACGTGCAAAGGTAACAAAGATACAAAGATGGCGTTGAGCTCACTAAAACAATAAACTTGTGATGGTAGTTCTGTTTAATTATATTCACCAAGGCTGCTTGATCTTTTTTTTTTTTCTTTTAATGTAAGAGACCACTGCAGGTGACCTTTTGTTTGTCTCCCAGACAGACAAAGACCATTCCTTCAAAGTAAGAGCTCAGCTGAAACAATGCGGCCTGATAGCGAGCTGTGTATCACATAGCAGAGGGCTGACGACTCTGCCCAGCACAGATAACAGGGAGTCCAATCACTGTCTTCGTGAGATTAGAGGGCATTGGAAAAAGTCTGGCAGATTGTCGCACAGCTGTGCTCGGATGGAGTAAAAGTTGTTAAGGGATTCTGTTGTAGGTGTGGTGAGGCCCATGTGGGCTATTTGAGGCAATAGTGTTGTCAGCGGGACCAAAGTCGAGGCTGACTCTGGTAATCACGTCACCCCCCGCCACCCATTGTCAAAATGGGTGTGCTTAGGAGAGGCCTGATCTTACTTATCATTTATGGATGTCCTTTACTACACCTCCCAAAGGCACCGAGCAGGAGGTCACATGTGAAATGATAACAGCGCAACAAAATAGAAAAGATTTAGATTTAAATCCCTCACTGGAAAAGGCTTAAGCTTGTTGCGTTTGTTTGTTTGTTTTGATTTATTCAGTAATACGTCTGCTTTAGACTGTATTCTGTGGCAGCAGAATAAAGCCATAATAATTACAATGTTGTAAGTAACTGAATACCTACATAGGTGACCACTACTGAATACTTAATGTTGATAAGTACCACTGAAATGACAGCAGTTTTACTTTTTCAAAAACTTGAGTTCATGAATTCAGATAAAACATTCAAGTGTTTGGGGTTTAAAGTCGCTGGATCACACGACTGACGGAACGGAACATTTTTTTCTGGCTCAGCCTTGATTGCTTATCATGCCTGAATTTTCAAGTTTGAATTTTTCATCTTAACTTTTGGTGTCTGAATGTAATCAATTTGTGCATTTTAAGTTTTTGATTGCGCTTGACTTTTAGATTAAAACAATGACCAATTGAATTTGAGCATTTTGAATATTAGACAAGATTTTCACTTAAATTATCAGAATTTGTGAACCCTAGTTTAAAAAAACGACTTACTAGTGATTAACTTTCACATTCAGGAATTCAATTTCCTGAAATAAGAAAAATCTGATGCCCCAGTGAGATTCTTCTAAAAAAAGAAGTAAGTTATTCTGCAAGCGTTTACATCGAACCAGATCTCAGTATGATAAGCAGCTGTCGCTGGGGGCCGGGCCTTGCTTGATTCTACCTGACTTGTGATTGTTCTGGATGTCTTTGAGGGCCCACAAACATCACGCTGCACAACAAACAACCCTGACTGACAGCACACAACAACAGAGAATGACGCGGAATGGCCACAATCATTTTTGCAACAAGTCAGAAAATTTTTTGAATGGCAAGAAAGCAAAGAGAGAGAGGAGGGGGCATTGTTTTGTGGGCCAGAGCTGCCCATGTGAGCAGGTCGGACGAACGGAGAGTCAAACTGAGGTTTAATTTCGCACAGAATGCATCGCCGGTCTTCTGCTGGACTAAGATCTAAATGGGAACTTGTTCACTATGGATCTGCTGCCAGGTATTTCACAACTGATTTAGAGACAGATAAAGACGAAGAGGCCATTGTCAGATTAATAACTTGGCTGGCAGAGTATATATATATATGTGTGTGTATATTATAGTGATGTAACCTTGTTTTTATTCAAGTGTGACATTTGTGATTTTCCCTTTGGCTGATTTACATCTTATTTCTAGCGTGACTAAATATTGACTTGTGTGGAAATATCTAGGAACACAGCTTATCTACAACATCTGTGACTGTAGCTATGTAGGTCTGTGCCAGCAGTGTGGCTGTCTTTTCTGTGGAAGCTATGTCAGCCAGGCTATGTAAACACTGTCTATCACTGCGGCCACTGTGGACCCCCAACCTCCTGACTGATTTATGAGTCAGCACAGAAGAACTGTTTCCTGGAAGATTGTCCTGCTCAGAGCTACATCTGTAGGGTTTTACCATCTCCTGGTTTAGAGTTTTGTAAACTTCCTGTGGTTTAACCAGCCACTGGACAAAATGCATGTGGGTTTAGATTACTCAACAATTTGAAGTTCTTGTTAGTTCCTTCTAGTGCTGCAAATGTAATCACATGGTGCAGTACTAGTTGGAATTTGTAGTTTCTGATACCTGATTAATTGAGACATTTAGAATGTGGTCAACGCTGTATGTTGATGTTATGTGCAAAGACATATTTTGTCTCAAATTAAGACCATAAATTGTTCAGTACGGTTGTGTCTTGTGATATTCAGCGTTCCAGTGTACTTCATGTTCCAGTATTTTCAGATATTGTCGAGACTGATGATCTTTTGCTTTTCCTGAGCTAAGTTTGCTAGTCGCTGAGGAGCAGAATTCTTGCAATGTAATGTCACGTAATTGTTTTCATTATTTAAAACAAAACAATGGTATAATGAAAACACAGGTGGGAACCAAACTTTACTTCTAATTTGATGTAATTGATGCCAGATAATTGAATAATGTCTGCTTGACATGGCACCTTGTTGGGTTCATATGGGCTTATAGTGTGGTGTCAAGCCAGACATTGAATGTCACTGTTATTGTCGTTAGCTGAAAACTGACTGGGACACATTTTTGATAAAAGCACTTAATGTCAACATTAATAATCAAAGTTAGGAATGCACACACATGCTGACAAAAGCATATACCTTAACAATATAGGATCATCAAATTGCTTAATCCCGCTAATACGTGAAGTACTTTTACCACCCAAAGTCAAAATTGGCAAAATCACAGAAAAATAATAACTTTTTTTTCCCTTCAAGTGTGTGTAATTGGCTTACTGAGTCGTAACAGTATTTTGGTACATTTTCACATTACCAGCCTTTCATGGATCCTGAATAGATCCACTATAGCCCACAAACTGGGTTGTAGTAGCTCTATTCAGTTTGTCAAACAGCTCAAATAAATATTTTCTCCAGAGAATCTGAGTCGGCCAGAGTCGATGCTGATCTTATTGTTGAATATTACATTGCAACTAAAGCATTTACCTCTTGTTTTCTCTAGAGTGTTTGTCAACAGAAGCTTGGCAATGGAGAAGATTAAGTGCTTTGGCTTTGATATGGATTACACTTTAGCAGGTAAGTTGAATACACATTTACCTAACTAATCACCAGAAGTGCTGAAACCAAACAGTTGCTGTATCGTTCAGTTACTTTTTATGAAAATTAGGATTGAGGAGAAATCATTTTGATTTCAATGCTTTTATCACTTCCTCGTTGTTAATTGAATGTCTTTGGGTTTTCCGACTTTCGGTTTTATACTTTGGGCTCTGGCAAACATTTTGACAGACATTTGACATTATTTCTAACATTTAGTAGCCTAAACAAAAATTTAAAAGACAATTGACACTTTTATTGGTAATTATGATATAATAATTATTATTTCCGGCCATCCGCCCTACTAATGGCACTTAAATGTTTGGTATGCAGGCCCAGTTGGCTAGCGGGTTGCAGATCATCAGCTTACATGCATTGTCCTTCCTGTTGTGAGCAAGTGTCCCTTGATAAATCCAGACCAAATGGTTCAGGGACAGTAAATGTATCCATGGAAGTAAAAAAAAAAGATGCATTGAAAGAAACAAAGAAGAAAACCCTTGTGGGTTTTGTGTAGATGTTAAAGTCTGCTGTGTCCCGACTTTTCAACTCTATATTTGGCTACCCTACCATCCCCCCAGAACTGCAGCTTGTTTTCTACAAAATATTATTTAGGTCAATGCCGGTGACACATTGAGCACACTATTAACACACTACAAACACTTGATATAGTGTAACAAAATGTTAAGCACAGCTCCCTATTCAAAGTCGATTGCACGGAGATGTTCTTTTTCCTACTGACCGGTAACCGGGCCAAAAATATCCTGATTTTTCATGCCACTTTGTTCTGTGACTCAGCTCCAGATTTTGGTCTCTCCGTCTCTAAAAATAAACCCTCCCTGACTTTGAAAAGCAGGTCGCGTTTGTTTGTCGAGTTCACCAGTGATGGCTCCCTTGAGAACGGGGATCACTCGTAGTCCCTCTCTGGCTCAGTACCTCTATCCCCGTTCAAAACGCAGGAGATTTTACAGACGCTCAGCTGTTGACATGACTCTCTTTATGGGAGCTCATAACCAAGTGTTAATGTTTGCTAGAAGCGCAGCTATCATATATCTTTGGAGGGTGTTCAGGTTTTGACCACAGAAGCACTTCATCAACTTGTGTCACAGACTGGCTGCTGCTTAACCACAGCACCCTGGCCAACAGCAGTATTTGTTTTTAGGGGGTGTTGAAGGCAGTTCAGATGTGCAAAGTGTTTAAAGTATGTGCTGTTTTAAAAAAAATAAAAAAAAGGTTTTCCCTATGACCTGAGCTCATAAACAGTATGTAACAGTTCAACTAATTGATGTTTAAAACCAAAGAAAGCCACCATATTAGTCAAAAGAAGTTCAGGAAAAGATTCGGTTTTTCTTTGATGTTTCCTTTAAAGTGGCCATGATGATGCCAATGACCTGATACAGGAAAATATTTGACTTGCTAGTATTTCTGGACGTGTTGTTCGGTAGGGTTGGTTAATATGACAACAGTAAGACAATACGTGTGCCAACCATCACGGATTGTGCCATACAGTTTACACTGAGCTCCATTTTAAAGCTCCTAAAACTTGTTATTTTTGATGCTTAGAAAAAACAAGTTGAAGATTTGAAAATATTGTTTATTAACAGTCACGATTTTAAACTAAATAAAATATCCTATTAACTTGCCTTTAAAGTCCATGAAAACTTGGTCCCAGACCTTACATTGTTTTCTCTTTCCTTAAATATTCGTGACTGAATAAGCAACAATAAAGTTAAAGTTCAGAAAAGAATCCTTAGGTCTTAGTTAATCTGCTTCATCCGGACTGTGTGGGTGTGGTTTGAGGTGAGGTTTTGATTCAAATATTGGTACAAGACATCACATTTTTGTTCCAGTCAGTGAGAAAACACAAACAGCACAGACAGAAATCTCTCAATAGAAATAATCAATTGAAACTTTTAGTTCATGGAGGACACCATCGCTCATAGTGAGAAGCTGATCAAGAAAATATGTTTCCAGGGCCTTTAATATCTCTGAGTGTCTAAGCTGATTTTTGGCAACGTGATGACGTATAATATATAGATATTTAACTGACATTCCTGCGTATTTATTTTATCCAAGAAAGATTTTCTCAATAGATTATTCAGATAATTTACTATATAACCACACACACCGTGATGGTGTTGTAAAACGACACAAAAGAGAAAAAAAAACCCTCGGCATGAAACTTATGAAACATTGACATTTTGAGCAATATGTTTATTCGCCACCTTATCAAGTGCGAGAGGTGAAGCTTGATATCTGTGTATGAAGGAGGGTAGAACATGTTTACTCCTGTTGTTTCATGGTGCTGTGATGCACTTATGGTAAAATAACTGTTCTTAATTCATCACCCAAGCATATAAAGATCAAAGGCTAGTCCCTACTGCTGAAACATGTACAACTACTACAGTGTGTGCATTCACGTCACATGTCTGGTAATATTTTGTAAGGCTTTGTAAACTAAATCAACATTGCATGAGACAACATTGCCTCATCTGTTCTTCGTGCTCCAAAAGGGAGCACACGATAGCCTGCAGAACATGTTGCTCAAACACACAATTAGGCCCAGATTGCATTGAGAGATACACACAGTTTTGTCCTAGTTTTTCCAACAGACTTTTGGCTGGAATGTAGGGCCCCTGGGGCTGTGCTTAAGTTTTCTCATTTTCCACAATATGCTTGATAGCGTCATAAATCTGTGACAAAGGCCTACATTTGCATATCAGGGGCTACAGATAAATTAAGACAATTAAGGTGTTGGCTTCTAATATAGAGTGCTTTGTGACATGGTTCAGTTAAAGTCAGTGTGGGACTCTTTCTATGATTTGGATTTAGTGGTCTATTAGTAGAAGAGTGTTTACCTTGTGTGTGAGGGGTGTGCATTACAGGCCTGAGGTGACCTGGCCTATAAACTCTGGAGAGACACCACACACACCCCAGCAGTAGGAGCAGTGAGAGTATGATTAACTGGCAACAATCTCATCAGAAATACAAAGTAACTAAGGCAGCTTCTCGCCTCAGCTCTAAGTAGATGGTTGTGTGTGTGTGTGTGTGTGTGTGTGTGTGTGTGTGTGTACATGTACATATTGTTAGCGTGAGAAATGTGAGAAGGGGCTTGCGGCAGGGGACCAAGGACCCCTATAAAACAGAAATGCAAAAGACTCGAGGACGCTACAAGCAACAATAACACAACTTCCGGTGTGCAAAACCTGTAAACATGAGTTTTCAATAACATCTGTTGATAACATTTTCCCTGATGCCTCATTTACTGAAATATGCAACTCCCCATGACTGCAGCTTCCAGTGTGGCCTTCATGGAAAAACAGACCCACAAGTCACTCCACAGACTACTGCTCAAAAAACTATTGTGAAATAGTGGGGGGGGGGGGCACACACTGCAGGCCATGGGTGTCATGTGTCTGCTTTTTTTTTAGGGGGCGCTTGTTGTTTGAGTTTTTTGGAAGTAAACTGGTTTTAGTGTCACCTCTAAAACGTTAGTGTTGGTGATTATGGACTGTTGGTGTTTTTTAAGGCCTGTTTTGTCACGTGAGAGATTTTCTCTCTGTGCTCTGGTCACTGGTAGGAAGTGGGCGGGGCTCAGATGGAAAAAGGTGATGTTGCATATTTCTGTGCACCAATCGGATTTAGCAACATTTGAATCAAAATCTGATGACATTTGGTGGATTGTTTGTACCTTTTGCCAGCACTGTCGATCAAACCTGATCAAGCCATGCCCAGAGAGTCCTGATAAAGCATATTTACTCAGTTTTTGAGTTTTAAACTAAATAAATAAACATAAATAACTGGTGACTTTTCTTTTCTTTTTTGCACATTTAGATATGAACAGTTAATGTAATAGAAAAATAATATTTCAAAAAGGTTTGAAACTAGGTTTGCAGGGGCTTTAAAGTCATGTTTTTTTCCCCAACTGTATTTTGACTGTTGTACATTCAGTAATATTTAGCAATATTTAAGGTTATAGAGAAACACCACGGGGCTTTAATAGTTTTTGTCCTATGTCCTATTCAGTTGGGTAGTTGTAGTACAGTAGTTGGTGTCTTACCTGTTGCCAATAAATCCTGACTATGTGTAATTATTAAGTACAGTAACAAAACAAATTCCTGATCCTAAATTACTAGCCTGACTAGATTGACATGCAATTTTATTCATCCTACAGTAAGTTGTAACACACCAGTGTCCCAAGGTCAACACGTTAAGAGCCACCCAGTGAACTAAAGAAAGAGAGAGTGATGATGGCAAAGGTGACAGAGGATGACAAGTGAGCGAGGAAGAGGAGGAGGAGGAGGAGGAGGAGGAAAGGCAATGTAGTTGGTGTACGCTACTGCTCTGGGCAGAGGGCCCAAACCCTCAGTTTGCTGGGAGACCACGTGGGGGGTGGGGGGGTTGAACTGCAAGAGGTTACGTGATTATAATGCAGAAACAGGCTCGGGCTTACAGAGAAGGGGTGTCAACAAAAGGACAAAGCTTTCCTGAAGATTTCCCTGTAACTCAGTGCATACTCATTATGCTTCTGTGTGTCAACCAGCATTTGACACAAGTGTACACTCACACATTTTGCAGAGTAGGACACAGATGTTTTCCTGTTTGTCCTGCAATGCTGCCCCCCCCCCCACACACTAACTGTCCTCTATCCAAGCATCATCAGCCAATATTTCTTCCCCTCCAGGGGCCCTCCACCACCCCACTGGGAGTGTAGAAAGCAGGCAACAACACAAGCGCATTCTTCGTTTCGTATTTATAACATCTGACATATTCTTTTCCCAGTGTCGGATAGCATTTTAATCCTCTGCCAGCCTTTTCATAGCCTAGCATCAATCTGTGTATTTTATTTTCAGAGCCCTCCCCTGCCTCAGTTTTGGTTTGGCTCTGGCGGGGACAGGGCGGGGACACATCGGTCTCGGCAGGGCTCATTAGAGTTGCTGCTGAAAGTTGAGTGACTTTTCATTTTCACGCCTGATCCTGTTTCTTTGTGGATTTACGTGCAGAACATTGAGGCCCTTGTTGATAGCAAGGGGAGAGAAGGGCAATGAGTGTGCGTGAGGGGGGGGGGGGGGGGGGGGGTTACCGTAGAGTGAGAACATGTTGTTATCAAAATACTGAGACAACACCACAGACTCTCAAGTGGATGAGGTAGCCTTAGAAAAGTCACATGTATGTGTTGTGTAACATGAGTGGGCTCCCCCGACTGTATGTCACCTCTAATGAAACGTTGTTTGGTGTGTAAACGCAGCTTCACCCACAGGTCAGGTTCCTCAACTGTATTCATATTACAGTGTTTTCTGTAAATTTTACATGAATGCCACAAGCTCTCCTGTCAGCCAGATACCAGTTCAATAGCTGATTAAGCAGGTATCTAAGAAAATAATTAGTTCTCAAGTTAGCAGAGCCCAAAGTCATATTTTGAAACTGCTTAATGTTCTTCTAAAAAACTTGGTTAAGGGCTTCAACTAACTATTTTCATTATAAATTAATGTAGTGATAATAGTGACATCACAAGTTCCCAGAGCACAAGGCGAGGTCTTCAGATTGATTGTTTTGTCCGACTAACAGCCAAAACCCAAAGATATTCAAATAGGACATGAAATCAGAGAATATTGATGATACTTGATGAACGACTTGCATAATTGTCCGATTATCAAAATTGTGGCAGATGAATTGTCTGACAATCGGCTAATTTATTAATTATTTATTAAAAATCGTTCTAATTTACTTAACAGTGTCTAACGATGACTAATGATGAAGCAGAATTATTGCTGTTTCATTATCTGTCAATCAACTAATCGATTTATTGTGCTATGCAGAAGCCAGATAATGAACAAACATTAACATACCAGGCTTATCAAGCCAGGACTAAAACAAGTTCACGTAGCATTTCACAATTGTTCTAAATGTTGACACCAAGATCTGTGTCTTCTTATTGGAGATTAGACGCCAAACTGCACCGTGGCACTATGTGTGTTGTGGTAACTGTCTGTACGTGTGTGTTTCACTTCTAGTGTACAAGTCACCAGAGTACGAGTCACTTGGTTTTGAGCTCACAGTGGAGCGGCTGGTTTCCATCGGTTACCCCCAGGAGCTGCTCAGCTTCGTCTACGACCCCTCCTTTCCCACCAGGTCAGACCAATCACACCACACAGACACCATGAGGTTAATGGCCAGCTGCTGCCTCTATTACCTCATCTCTTATCATTTTAGTCCCTTTAACCTTCTAAACTCAGTGGACTTTGTTAGCATATAAAAAAAAAAAAACATCACCTGTTCAAAGTTCAGTTTCACTCTGAATGATCTTATTTGATGGGAAAACACCTCCTCGTCTATCCTGATAACTGTAATCATATCACAAATAATAACAGTTAAAATTCCAGATGTTATGATCAAGAGTTCAATTCTGTATTTTAGACTTATACAATAATTTATTTCCTCCTACTTTCAGGGGCCTTGTGTTTGATACCATGTATGGAAACCTGTTGAAGGTTGACGCCTATGGTAATATCCTGGTCTGTGTTCATGGATTTAACTTCCTCCGAGGGTGAGTATGCCTGCCCCCCCCCCTTCCAATTCATGGATCTCTGAAAAAGGTTGTAAATTATACTGTATGTCAAATGTGTGTGTTTTTCCTGATGTTGTCTTCATAAGAAGAAAGAATGAAAATGAAGATGTAGTCTTGTGTTTTCTCTTTTCCTAGCCCAGAGATCCGTGAACGGTACCCAAACAAGTTCATCCAGAGAGATGATACAGAGCGCTTTTATATCCTTAACACACTCTTCAACCTGCCAGGTGAGGTCTCTGAGCGCTGAGGAGAATACCATGGGACTGTTAAAGAGAAACGAAATGAGCAAGAAAGAGCTCTAAACGCTGAATGTTACTTTATGGGAGGTTCAGGCTGAAACCTTTCCCTGCAGGTCAAAGACACCTTTAATCAAGCTGCTTCTCCTTGTCCTTCTGGTTTTGTTTTTTTCGCAGAGACCTACCTCTTTGCTTGCCTAGTGGATTTCTTCTCCAACTGTGACAGATACACAAGGTAAAGAACTGTTAGTTACACTGTCTGTCATGCAACAAGTTTCTGGGCACCGCATGGTGACACAAAGACAGTTGCAAGCCAAACTGGGTCAAGAGCAAGCCCTACAGCATGGGAGGGTCCAAGTGTCTCGACTGCTAATCTAAGCTAATTATTTTAAAATGGAAATCAAATGGGAGTCCAGTCAAAGAACTTCTTCTATAACAATGATTTATTAATCTGTTCTACTAATTGAAGAAAAGCATGCATTCTTATCAGAATGAGATAGGAATGAGAAATGTTCTCACTAACTATTTACAGAGAATGAAATCTTTGTACAACTATAAGATAATCTTTTAAATGTTACTGTAAGGAGATACAATGGCCTGTAAATTTGTTGAGAATGTAATCTGGAATGGCTGCATGTCCTTTGTCCTCTGAAACCTGGTTGTTGGTCTTTTAGGGGGAGAATGCTTTCCTGTTTGGCTGGGGACCCCTCCAACAAGGGAAGGCTATCCCATTTAAAAGCAAACAAAAAAACAAATGTCATGTTTTTGAAAACCTTCTGTAAAGATGTGGCCTGTCCGACGGCTGTGTACGTGTGTGTCTCTGCTCCTCTCCCCCAGCTGTGAAACTGGCTTCAAAAATGGTGACCTCTTCATGTCCTATAAGAGCATGTTCCAGGACGTCCGTGACGCCGTCGACTGGGTCCACTTCAAGGTATGACACCTTTTCATGGTGGTTTTCATGGAGATTTTCACCTCAGTATGTCATTATCATTATTATTGTTATTATTATTATTATTAATAATAATAATAAACTGACATTATGTGTGCTTCACATTGGTGACTCAAGGTTCTTATGAAGAAACACCTGAACATCACTGACCTCATATATCATACTGTATCATAAATAGTGATGAACAGACAGAAATAGAGGAAGAGGTACTAGCTACGTTTCACTCATTCTTCACCCCTTTTTTTTGGGGGGGGGCGCATAAGCTCAACACACCCCTGGTTTAACTTCTTTTCACTTTCTTATGTATCTGGGAAAATATCATCGTATTTGGTAGAAATTCAGCCAATTTAGGATAAGATGAGATCATTTATTATCTTTATTGCCTGTCACAAAGTAATAGAAACTTTCTTTTGACAAGGCTCAGAAAAATACAATCACACATACACACGAAACACACACAGATCAAGACAACTTGTCAAGCGGAAAGCTACCGGATGGTGGCAATTCACCAAAGACCAGAGAGTCATCATAGTCGCCCTCTGGGGCTATTAATAACCGAGATACTCAGCTTTGCTAAAAAATAGCCATCTAAAAGATCTGACATTCAGTAAGTAGTTGTTGTCAGGCCCATAGAATCAAAGAGCAAGGCTTTCAGGATGTCCTGGTGGGCCAAGTGGTTGGGATGCATATACTGTGTATGTTGCATGTAAATAGATTTTCTGTTATATTGCAATTATGTAGGTAATCAACTTCACATTTCCGTGTTTTTGTGTTTTTTCTATTGGCTGGCCAAAAATCTTGCTTTGCTATCTCTGCTCTCTCCACTTACACATCCTGTACAAGTCCTCACAGGTTCTGCGTGGGTTGTCACTGATGACTGTTACTAAACTGTTACTGAATGAAATAACTGATATTGATGCTTCGAACTTCATAAGGGGATATTTGTGCAGACTGTGTGATTCATTTCAACCTGGATTTCCAGGGTTTAGTCTGACTCCCATGTCTCACATGTGCAGGGTACTCTGAAGGAGAAGACGGTTGAGAACTTGGAGAAGTACGTAGTGAAAGATGTAAGTAGTTTGTATTCACCAAGGACACTACTAGTGTACTGTGTTAGAGAACACACACACACACACACACACACACACACACACACACACACACACACACAGCGTCACACTCTGTGAGGAGGCTGGTTTATAAAGATGCTTTGAGTTTCAGTCTTTCCCCTTCTTTGTTTCTTCTCTGTTCCCACCAGGGGAAGCTGCCTCTTCTTCTCAGCCGAATGAATGAAGTTGCCAAGGTTTTCTTGGCTACCAACAGTGACTACAAATACACCTATGTGAGTACAGGCGTGCAGTCATGGTCGAAGCTTTACTTCTTAGTAATAAGGGTTGTTAAAAAGTTGCAGTAATAAGACAGATGTTGAGATCCCTCTCTTAGACTTTCTACCAATCTGCTGGCAGCACTAGCAGCTGTAATAACTCTGACCACTGATGCGTTGTGTTCTCACAGAAAATCATGAACTACCTGTTTGACTTCCCCCATGGCCCCAAGGTAATATACAACCTTTCTCTTTGATCACACTTTGAAATGTGTTGAATATGCAGGTAAAGGTGAAAGACATGCTTTATGTTCATACATGTGTGTGTGTGTGTGTGTTTATATCCATCACAGCCTGGTACCTCCCACCGGCCCTGGCAGTCCTACTTTGATCTGATCTTGGTGGACGCCAGGAAGCCGCTGTTCTTCGGAGAGGGTACGGTTCTCAGACAGGTCGACACGGTGAGCAGAACACAGAACACACAGCCGGGACAGAGAAGACATCACTAATAGCTGCACTGCATGTGAACGCTGGCGTATCCAGACATGTTGCAGCTCAGTGGCGTGTCAGCTTGTTAGGCTGCTGGCAGTCGGTTAATTTTGCATGACAAAAATCGATTTATTACATTTGCAAAAGGTGACAAAATGTGACAAAAGTGCATGCTGGGGAATGTCTCTACAGAGACATGATCTGTAAGTTGTAAGACGATGGTTCTATGACCAAAACATTCACATTTGTCAGTGATTCTTTTGCATCTAAATAGCCCCTTTTTGTTGTCAGTGTGCAGGCTTTTCTTCTTATGTTATGGGACTATTTATCTTGGCTGCACACACCTGACTCTACTTCTTGAAAAGCCTGGATTCAAGACTGGATTTCACATTTGTTTGTCTTGACATAAAGTTCAAACACACAATAACAGCTGCATCCTTACAAAATTAGAGGACGTATTCTCCTCCTCTGATTCAGGTTCACTTGTCATTCAAGTCAGAGTGGAGAAGGCTGAACTGATGTAAAATGGCGAAAATCTCATGCATGACTCATGGGTCGCCTTTGTTTGGGCATGGATTGCCAAACAATTGGAGGAATTGTTGTTACAGATAGTAAATAGGTCCCAACTTAAAGACAGGTGTTACTACAGAGCTTGTAACTATTTGAAACAAAAGAAAAAGTTTACACACTGGATACCAAATCTAAGCGTATTCCTCAGTCTTTAAAAATATACTTTCTGCATGTGAAAATGTGTTCTAGCATATGGCGTCATTAGTTAGGGGTTTACCTCCTATCATGGTGCCAAGGTCCCTCTCGCCAATCTGATGTATGTTTTCCTCATTTCAGACAACGGGGCGTTTAAAGATAGGAACCTACACAGGACCTCTGCAGCATGGTATAGTGTACTCTGGAGGTAAGACTCTATTTTCCTTCAGTCATTCGTTCTTTGACCTACTGTTTAGTGGTCTGTGGTTGTGGAAGATTTTAATGCAACGTCATTCTCCCTTTAGGCTCCTCAGACATTGTGTGTGACCTGCTGGGGGCCAAGGGGAAGGACATCGTCTACATCGGGGACCATATCTTTGGAGACATCCTCAAGTCCAAGAAACGTCAAGGCTGGAGGACGTTCCTGGTTATACCTGAGCTGGCCCAGGAGCTGCACGTGTGGACCGACAAGAGCTGTGAGTCTGTGGACAAACACATAAACACAATACCAGCTTGACTGAGTGTACATTTCTGTTCACATGTGGCTGTAATTGCATTCAGAGTACTGCAGTAGAACATAGTCTCAACAGGCGCCTGAGCTACAACAGCAGCTGCAATGTCAGACCTGCACGTTTTAGAAAAAGACACGAGTAGCACATGCACTAAATGTGATACAGGTAGTATAATCAGTAGGTGTAAAGTCAAAAGTCTGGATAGTCACACTCACAGAATCATGAACATTTATGCTAAAGCTAACTAATGCTAAAACACTACTACATACATGCACTATTACATCTTATAGCAACGTGATTCACCCTCTCCTTGTCTTTTCTAGCGTTATTCGAGGAACTGCAGGACCTGGACATTTTCTTGGCTGAACTCTACAAGTAAGTTATGACCTTTTTTTTTTTTGCTTGTTTTGTCCCCTCTCTTCACCACATCCCACCTCCCTCCTCATCGAACACAACAGGGTCAACAAGGTAAAGTCTAAAGGGTCGGCTCTTGCAGGCCCGACCCTGATATCTGTGCTCACTGGCGTTATTTATAGCCTGGCACGGCTCGCTGCTGCACCACCTCTTCATCACCTCTCAGCAGACTAATGTCAATATCACCCCCTCTCGTCCTCATCGTCTTTCTCCCCGTCCTTCCTCAGACATCTGGACAGCAGCAGTAACGAGAGGCCCGACATCAGCACTATTCAGAGAAGAGTCAAGGTACGGCCTTAATCACCTCTGTTTCTATGACAACAAAGCCCACATGCTTTTAACACTGGCTGCCAGAGATGGCCTAGTTATCAGTGCTCCTGTTTACAGTATGTTAGATACAGCTCATGTGTCCACCATAGTCCAATCTTTAACAATAATCCACCTCCTCACTGTTCTCTCAGTGCCAACACCCCTGATAAAGATACTATACTTCAGGACGTCAGGACAGTAAATCCTTTTAGAAGTGGGTGAACGGCCTCACCAGTGTCTTCTCTTCTTGTCCTCCTCTGTATTTTTTAGAAAGTGACACACGACATGGACATGTGCTATGGCATGATGGGTAGCCTTTTCCGCAGCGGCTCCAGACAGACCTTGTTCGCCTCTCAAGTGATGCGTTACGCTGACTTGTACGCCGCCTCCTTCATCAACCTGCTGTACTACCCCTTCAGTTACCTCTTCAGAGCTGCACACGTGCTGGTGAGTGAATGTAAAGCACACCCCCTCAAAGGTCAGGGCCAACACCGCCTCTTTATTTTACTGATACAGATATACAGATATACAAAAGACACAGCGGGCTTTTTTGGAAGCTTACCAGACAATGATGGACTATATTGGTATTGATAAAGTCAATCTGGGACTGAGGGGGAGTGATATTAACTACTTTAGGAAATCGAGAGAGGCCTTCTGAAGTTTACATTCGAGGGGAGTGAATGAAGATCTAAGCTCTGTGCCGAAACCCGCCTGTTAAATAAAGGGCAGACTCTGCTGGTGTTGCCAAGTTGTTTCTCTCACGGTTTGTCCTCCCTCTTCCCCAGATGCCCCACGAGTCGACGGTGGAACACACCCACGTGGACATCGACACGGAGTCGCCACTGGCCACGCGCAACCGCACCCACTGCAGCGACTGCAAGGACCTGGAGTGCAAACGCAACCAGCTGACCCGCTCCTTCAGTGAGATCAAACCTCCCAACCTGTTCCCCCAGACTCCCCAGGAGATCACTCATTGCCACGATGAGGATGATGATGAAGAGGAGGAAGAAGAGGAGGAGGAGGAAGAAGAAGAAGAAGAGGAGGAGGAGGAGGAGGAGGAGTAGTAACAAGTTGGACATAGAGAGAAAGCCACGTTCCTGTTCCTCTCTGTTCTGTCTCCTTATGTTTCCCAGTAGAGTCAGGTAGTTACCGCTCTCAAAGTGAGGCAGGGAGGAAAAACATCTCCAGTGCATGTGTGTGTGTGTGTGTATATATATATCAATACTGTATGCACACACACACACACACACACACACACACACACACACACACACACACACACACACACACTGGAGGTTTGTGAGGAAAGTAAAAAGGACCAGTAGCGAGACAGCAGATCATATGACTGTATGCATGCTTGGTCCTCTCAAACCCAAACTTTTCCTAACTTCATTATAAAAACAAAAACCCCTTCATGGTTTTTAATTGATTAAATTGGATTTCTGTAACAACCCCCCCCCCCCGTCAGACAGACAGAACATCACACACTTATTATGTTTTATAAGCTGACTTTTAAGACCTGCTGGTGGATGAAATAGATGCAGTCACATTTACACTTCAATCCATCAGATATGGCCAGTAAACTGTAGTTTTAATCCTAACAGACTAGCCTTCCTGACACAGTATGCACATTATAATCAAATGGAAAACCCCTTTCAGTTACGGTGTCGATAACAGATGCACATCCTGTATTGTAACATTGTAACACATTGTTTTTATTATGCAACATGGGAACAACATTCGGTTTTTCATCTCTTTAGTTTCATTTCGTCTGTTGTCTTGCCATTATAGAGGAGTACTTTGTTCTAACTCGTATGTAAGAGTGTGTGTTTCTGTGTGTGAGTAGACTCGCTCAGACGGCAGCGTCCCGAGCGGCGGTAAGCTAAGAATCCACTGTACTAAACCGAAGCACAGGAGCACTGAAGCACAAGCCGGCGTTAAACCAATCAATAGCCAGATGCATTTTTTGTTTGAAGTTTGGTTGAGAGAACATGTTGTGGTACACGAGTGGCTCTCGAACTGATCCGTTGTTACCAAGCAACAATGAGGACTGTAACTGTATCTTATGCCGATAGACTCTATGACAACCCTGAACTACAGCAGTGTTTCTGTAAATAGCTGCCAGGTTGAATGGTTTAACGCCACCAGCAGCTAACATGCAGTATTTTATTCCACTTTTATTTAGGAAGATGAAACTTGAGTATTGTATACAACTATTTCATAGGGTTTTATTTTGGCAGGGGAGGTGTGTGTGAAGTGATCTTTGTCGAGTTTGTAATAGGAGCTTGAAAGTGGCCTCAGTATGCAAGGAAATAAGGTTTTTTAAGGATGTACAGTACAGTAGGTCAGACTGTAATTAGCTTGTTTCGTTTGTCTCCTTGGTTTTGGGGATTTGTTGGATGTTTTTTTTTTTTTTAATCTGCTGACCCTGAATTGTTGGCGTCCTGGAGTGTGTCCAGTATTCTTCTGTTGAACACTGTGAAGTGACCATTTCATTATAGTGCTCATCCAGTTCTGAGCTGGTAACACACCTAGAACTGTGTCACTCGTTCAGAACTGGATGAGGATCTCTGAGTCTTTGCATGTGCTTTGAACTTTACAGGTCAACAAAGGACAAGCCTTAAAGCCCCTGAAAACGTCTTTATAACATTTAAATATTCATGACTAAATAAGCAACATGAGAGCTGAAAAAACATCTTAAGGTGTTCTTTATAGAGTTCAACTCTGAAAAAGTCAGTCAGTCTTCTTCATCCGGACTGTGTGGGTGTGGTTTCATTTAATTGACAGTAAATACGTTTCCATCCACATTTCCAATTTGTACAAACAAAAACAGTGGAGACACCAGAAAATTTAAATAATGTCAAAATATCCTAAAAAGAGGACCGTAACCTCCCTCAAATTTATACATGAAACAAACATAAATGCCAAATATTTCCATCATGTTTTCATTGTGTTTTTGTTCGTTTGAGGTTTGAACGGCTTTTCTTTTAATAACGTCATCTCATTGTGCTCTCTTCTTCTGCAACGGTGTAATGGCACTTGACTGGAGAATTAGCGCCACCAGCTGTTGAAGCGACTCCTGATATAGTAAATAGAAACGCGCATTAATTTGCATTCATTTTCTTTTGCTGATTATAAGGAAATTCTTTTGTGCTAAATTTGGATGGAACCTTTGTTAGTAACCAAAATCCACCAACTGTCATCAGATTTCAATTCAGATGTTGATAGATCCTGATTGGTAGACGAAAGTATGTGACATCAGCTTTTTCCAACGGGGCCCCGCCCACTTCAAATTAGTGAAAACTCAAATATCTCTCGTGAAATAACAAAAACAGAAGCAGTGTGTTCGTATAAGAAGCTGATGAAGACAGTACGTTTTCAGGGCCTTTAACCCAGCTATCACTGACATGTCCTCTTGTGTCCGTTTAACACGTGTGTCCAAATGCATCAGTGTTCGTGTGAAGAACACCAAGAGAGCTGCCTGAATTTCAAACACGATGACTTGATCTTTTTTTCAACATCCAATATATCCTTTATGTTAACTTTCCTCACCTTTTTTATATTTGCTCTCGACATGTTGTGTCAGTCGCATAAGTGTTGGATCGGCCTGTTGATTTAGGCCACAAAAGGGAAGCAACATGCTGTAATCTACGGTTTGGCTTGATGTGGTGTGGAGAAAGGTGAATGTGTTCAACTGCAACTCTTTGTGATGATTCATTGGATAAAACCTTGTAGGACTTTAAGAAACTTATTACAGCTTTTTCTTCTTTTCTTTCTTTGTTTTTTTTTTTTACAAATCAAATATTTGTATTTTCAATTTTGATTTCGTTTCTTGAACATAGAATAAGTGGATATGCTACAAGGGGCAGCTGCATTGCTAATAGGAACTAGTCGACTGTCTTTTCTTTGCATAATTTGCATATGCATGTGAAAATATCCATTCTGCCAAGGTGGTTATGGTAGCATTGGTTTTACTTCTATGTGGACTGCATCATTTTAGGAAAAGCTTTTTTGACATTTGTCGTTGTAGTTTACGCAGGGGCAAAAAAAAACCTGCAAACCTGTAAAAAAAGAAAAACTCTTATGAAGGGAAATGTGAATAGCATGTTCAGTACCGTAACAAAAATGTTCCTTGTAATCAACACCATGGGGTTATCTTTATTTTTCTAAGCTAGTGTTTTTAAATGGTCTTGGTTTACAGAACTGTAAATAGACATTTCCATTTCCTTTTTCTTATGATTTTTTTTTTGGTAACTTTTATACAGTACCACAGAAGCCTGTCACTCAAACAGGTTACAGTGCTTTAGGAGATTTTTATCCATCGTTGTGATGCCCAGAATGCATCCTCATTAACGGCAGGTGCCAAAACAGTCACCTTTCATTTTCTAAACTATAGTCATCTTTTGTTTTTATGCATATCAATTCATGTTCTCCCGAACAGTGTTTTGTTTTGTTTGTTTCCAGAAAGTATCCTACAGACTGTACATTGAGGTAAATTACATAAAAATGTAGAATAAAGATAGTTTTTCATAATTTTCTTGTTGTTCTGTTGTTCATATCTTACTAACTTACTGCGGGGCGGGATTACCAACCGGGCACCGAGCTCAATTAACAGGCTCCTAGCTAGTGTGTGGCAATTTAATTAATTACTCATCTGTTTGTTAATAATACATTCACTACTATAACACAATATAAACTTCACTAATAGGGTTCAGGTTCAGTAGGTGACACCTGCATTATTACATGGTACAGTAAAGCAGTCATGCTGACTAAACGGAAACACAAAGGGGGAGAGGATGTGGATACTTCTAGAAGTTAATGTTTTCATTGTCCAAAGACTTGTGTAATGTGACTGATGGTAGACGTGCATCTCGCAGTGGTTCACACACAAGCTAAGATGAAGGACATGTCATGAACGCTGTTCAAACCCAAACAATCTTTTTTTCTTCTTTCTTTAAGACAGTGTGGAGTAAGATGATGTTTCCATCCATTAAAGCAGTTTAAGTGTCTGCAGATGTTGACGCGAGACTATGTAACCTTTGTTGAGCCCCTTTGGTCGGACTTCACAGTAACAGGATGGTTGTATGCTTAAATGGAAATGCTAAAATGTAGTCAAAGTCAGCAAACTGACTGTAATGTCTGTTACGAGGCAATATCTATCAAAAGTTTGCTAACAGTAGCCACCGTGAGCTACTGGTCATGCCAGACCAAGTGAGACTAGCAGTAAAACCTTTGAGTGTGTTGGTGCATTTTATTGCTCATGAGTTCAACATATTGTTTGCAAGCGGAAGAATGTGTTAGTTCTTATTTCACAAGTTACACAGCGTCACTTTAACGTATAAAAAGCTACCACACTGCGGATTGGATTATTAGAAGCGAGTCATAATCAAAGTAAACCGTCTCCTGGGCTCAACGCTGTAAACTTATATGGGTTTCATTAACTCACTGCCGTTAGAGTTGAATGACGTTATTATGTAATGGTGTGCGCCGCCGCAGCGTTTCCTGACTCAGCATTTGGCCTCAGTCGGCACAGCAAAGTCACTGAATAAATGATGACCAACACATCCTGAAAACACACACACACACACAGATCTTTATGTCGCATAAATGTATGTTGGATTAAAATAACGTTATTACTAGTGAATAACACAACATATTTTATACATATTCCCATCAGCAGCGTCTTTTTTGACACGCTTCCCTGCGTTGTTATTACCTTTCTGCAGCTTTAAAGCAGGGCTGTGTAGCTTTAGCTGAACAGCAGTAGCCAAAAGTGACAATTAATGGGATAATAGTGAATGTTAAAACATAGTGTAACTGTAGCACAAGTAAAGGACTGACTCGGTGATAGCTATACAGCAATATCTAAAGTTTGCAAACATTACCTAAAATTAGCCACCACAGCAGACCGAGGAAGGCAGTAGCACCAAAACCCCTGAGGTTATTGAGCTGAGTATGGGTGCATGTTACAACTTTACACTCGAACTTCAACTCACTCAAAAGTTACATAGTCTGGCTTTAACTTCTATATTTAAACTACTCTGGTGTGAGTATCAATAAAACGTGTGCGTATATTATTCAGAAGAAACTCATATTTAGCAACGGGCTGTTTTTATTGCTAAAGCAAAGCAAAAGAAAACATGTAGAAGCGGCAGAGCTTTAGATTGAGTACATTGAGCCACCAACTGTCTGTCTGTTAATCATTCACTTTTTTATTAAACCACCAGCTGGTGGAGGCAATGGGAATGTTGTCTTCAGGTAGAAGAAGCATTATGGACAAGCACATGGGTACAGTAGCAGCATTGGGATGGACAGAAGACCAGTTAAACACAGGCCTGCAAAGCATTCACATAATGGAAGGATGATAATCTCTGTTCAGCAGAGGATGGAGTGTGTGAGAGAAAAAGATCAGTGTGTCAACAGAATATTGAAATAACCCAGTCCCAGCTGATGCTTCCCCCAGCGTTTCCTGTTGTGCGTTTGGACTTTTTGAATTGTTATCATGCTTCTTGTTCTCCTGTCAGGCACTGAGATCCACCGGCTTGTAAAGCAAAGCACAGTACGAAAGTCACAAGCACAATCTTACAATCTGATCGTCATTCATTGCTTTACCTCTGGAGTGATTGTCCCTGCAGAGCAGAGCGGGCCTGCTGCATAGGAGCACTTTCAAGTAAACAATAAACAACAGCGAACACAGCTGCAAACAATGCAGAGTACTCTATGTCTGGTTATACAACCGAGACGCCCCTCGTGGCTGCACAGATGGAAGGGCTGTTTGTCCATGTGTGCTGTTTCCAGAGGCTGTTACACACACACACACACACACACACACACACACACACACACACACACACACGCACGCACGTTGGAAAACATGTGGAAACAGCGACCACCAGTGGTTACAAACGGCAACTGAATATTAAAAGAATGGCATTCAGCTTTAGGACACTGATGTTGCCTGCAAGGTGGCAAGAAAATTGCCAGAATACAGTACGTATCATGTTAATGAACAGGCCTGGAAGTGGAATCAAAGTCATTTTATAGTTAAAGAGTTAAAAATCTACGCCCCCTACGGGTATGAAGTAAACAATTATTCTACACTAAGACTTCTGTAGGAAAAATTTCAAGCACACATACAGTATCTTAAAACTCTTTCCTGTCTTTATGAGGTAAAACAATAAGGGCAAGAACTAAAGCAAAAAAAAATACAAATAGAAAAAAAACACACACAGACATTTACACTTATTTCCGCCTTCTTGTCGAGAGTTAGATGAGAAGATTGATACGACGCTCTGATTTGTACGCTAAATATGAGGCTAGAGCCAGGAGATGTTAGCTTAGCTTAGCATAAAGACTGGAAAAAACTATGAAGAAACGGCTCGCTTGGCTCTGTCCAAGTCACTGAGATAGTCCAAGAAAGAAAGTCACATAAGGCATATAACCAACCGTAAAAATCACAACTTGTCTTTTTTTACACTTCTTTTTTGTTTGGATTAAACAGACAAGATATAACGTGCTAATTAGTGTAACGTTTAGTTTAAAAACATTAAGTTGTGGTTTAACAGGGGCTATTTTTTGGCCCAGAGCTGTGACTTCTAGGAGTAATTAATGCGATTTAGAGGTGCTGGTAGGCAGATCTTTTTTTATCTTTCGGACAGAGCCAGGCTAGCTAGCTAGCCGTTTTCCCCCTGTTTAGGCTAAGCTAACCAGCAGCTGGCTTCAGCTTCATATTTAGCGCAGCGGTATGAGAGTGGTATCGATCTCCTCGTCTAACTCTCGGCGAGAATGCAAATTAGCGTATTTCCCAAAATGTCAAACTATTCTTGTGTAATTGTGTGTTCTTGAAATTGTGAAAGAAATAAACATAATATGGCTACGGTGTTTTCTAAGATAAAATGAAATCAATATAAATATCTATTTAATAGCAGCCAACATTTGTGAAGAATATTTTAGATTTTGATCTGAATTAACTCAAGAATTAATAAACATGAATTATAATCTACATATCGTGGGGAGCCGAAACAAGTCAAGTCTAGTCTCTTTCACATTCACTGCTGTCAAAAAATAGCCTCTATGAACCGAACCAGCAGGCTATGTTTTGCAGTACCACACATGCAAAAAAAAAATGCAACAAAAAAAAAAAGACGTTCACACACATAAACAGTGGAAAAGCATAGCTGTGTATCATTCATGGACACGTTTAATGTCGAGGTTACTTTTTGTGACGTTGATGATGCTCAACATGTTAGATGAGGTCATTAATACTGTGCAATTATCAAGTTTGATTATGCGTAAAATTGGCAAAAAAATATAACACACATAACCTCTGCATGCCTACAGTAGGAGCCGTGTTGGCGCTTTCACACACCCCTCCACCTGGTCACCCCCCCACCCCCACCCCCACCCCCCCGTGGTGAATAGTCTAGGCATCATGACTCCCACATAAACGTATAGTAGACGTTGTGTTTGAGGTCAAAGGATGCGAAAACATGAAAGAGACAAAGAGAAAGAGAGACTGACGGACAATTTAGCTTGTGGATGGCTGCAGTTTAGCATTTTTCAAAAACAAATATACATACAGTACATACATACAAATATATCTGTCAATTTATAATACAGTGATTTTTTTTATTCGTAATCATCTCTTAAATAAATTGCGGTTCATTGCACTTTGTTAAAATAATTAATTATATGATTTCTCTTAAAGGCAATAGTGTGATTTTTTTTAAAGGTGAAAAAGATAGTGTACCATAAGCCTGATTTAGGATAATAGTAAAAATAACAAAATCTGTAATATACATACTGTATCTGTAAAAGACCCTCACCTCCTCATATACATGAATGGATGTTCGTCTCCATATATGTAGCATGTCCTTTCTGATATGACACGTGTGCCCCACGCACACCGTTGTGTACATGCTCGTGCATGCTCGTATGCCAGTTTATGTCATATCGAGTCTCCACGCATACATATATACATACAATATTATAAAATAAATAAATACAGGAAAACATTCTTGGTTCGTGGTTTAACGGTTTCTTTCAAAGCGGTTTTTGGTGCAGTCTTTGACTAACCGTTGCTCTCTGCTTGTTTGGGTTTGAGTCCTCGCTGATGGGATCAACAGTCGACTGAGCCTCCCTGAAAGATGCACGGGTGGGGGAGTTGCATTTGTGTGTGTGTGTGCGTGTGTGGGAATGTGACTGTGTTTGAATATGTGTGTGTATGTGTGCAAAAACAGTCAGTGTCCAGTGTAAGAAGGGGGGACCAAAGTCTTTGGCCTGAGGAGAAAATACAGCGAGTGTTGTGTTACGTTGTGTGTTTGTGTTTGTGTTTGTGTATGTGTGTGTATGTAGGGGAAATGGACACGGTTTTCGTCCTCTAGTCCAAGTCACCGCTATGAAAGTGTCAGATTGTCCCTAAAAAGAAGCTCAGTCACAGGTACTGTCCGAATGCACCCTCAGTAAGAGGGTGTAGTACAGCAGGGATTCTGACAGCGTTCAGGTGGGGGCCTTCAGGGTGACGCAGCACCCATCTTCCCCACTGCCCTTCCATGAAAGGGTCTCACTGACTGACTGACTGGGGGCTACTGGTTGGAGCAGAACCCTCACTCCACCCGCCTCCGCTTCCCCACTTTCCCTCATCTCCATCTACGCCACCGCTCCGCGTGTGTCCACGAGACAGGGTGGAGGGTCTGGGTCTCCACCGGGCTCGGCGGGGGCTAGATGGGTCCCTCGTTGTGGGCGCTGTGGTTGCTCCTGCTGAGGCCCACACAGTTCTGCTGCTGGTTGAGCAGGTGGGACGTTTCGTTGGCCACGACTACGGACACAGCAGGGGTGGTGCTGGTGGTGCTGGCCGTGGTGGTGACGACAGCTGGGGTCTCCACTCCGTCGTGGAGCTCCGTCAGCGTGAGCTCGATCTTGGTGAACTCACTGTCTGTCGATTGGGGCGTTTTGTCCATCCGTGACGCCATTACGGCGTTCTGGTACTGCTGGCGTGTTACCTAGGAAACAGAGAGGATGGAGCCATGATGAGGTCAAATGTCACAGCAGAGGATTGTGACTGATTGTGGCTTTTAGGGCTGGTGGGAACCCACAAAACGTATTTTTATCTAAATGCTTTTTTGTAAACTCTTTTCCTCTTTTATATTGCTACTGAAAACACATTTATATTAAATAAATAAAAAAGCAGCATTAATTGAGTTTTATGGCCATTTGAAGGCAGCAAAACAAAAACAAAATATTGACATATTATCAATGTTGTTAACAGTTTCTTATTTACACATCCAGCTGAAACAACCAATGTCGTAATTTTGTCAGCCTGACAAGTAGAAGTCCAATATTTACTGTCTTTTAACTCTGTTCTTGGTGTCCACCAACTCCTGAGGCAAATATCTGGATCTTTAACTGCCAGATGCTGCACGATGTTCACCAGCTAGTCGCTAACTTTACCTGCCTGCTGTTTGGTGCCGAGCAGGTCGTGTACTGTCGGTTTTTAGAGCTTTGTTCTGCTGCAGCTGCTGTCTTGAAACAACACTGATGAGAGCTGATAGAACGTACCAAAACACTGAAGTTGAATTTGGGGGATTAATTGATGCATGTATAAATAATCAATTTACTATGGATAGAAACAATTTTTAATTTGGTTGATAAATAGCTAATGACCTGCACTGAATTTTATCAATCCTTTGTTTTAATGACCAATTATTGAACTGCTTTAGAATATTATCTACTTATTAATGAATTAAATTGTCTTCACCTGTCAGATTATTGATCTATTAATAAATTGCCAATAACCATATGCAAGAATCCTCTGGATCTCAATACCAGCATGCGTGTTGGTATTAAACCTACATATTGATCAAACCGTTAAGGTCATGCATTATAGCGTGTGAGCCTCAGTGTGCCCGTCCTGCTCACCCGTGTGTGTTCTCACCTTTATAAACTGCAGGTCTGAGCGCGCTCTGACTGAGTAGTCAGGCACGTAGATCTGCAGGAAGGAGTTGAGCTGGTTGTTGCTGCTGCCGAGAGTCGGGGTGATGGCGTCTATACGATCACTCCTATTCAGGGAGTCTGAGTGGTTGAGTCCAAACGGCCGTGGAGGAGATTTATTTTCTGCAAGGAGATGATGTTAGTGGAGAATATGTTTAAACACATGAAAGTAGATAAAGAGCAACAAAGGGAAGTCATGAACAAGACTCCATAATAATAATGAGATACCACAGATTTGTTTATGGTTATTTCTCATTAGGATTGGTATAGAACCACTAATAGGCCATGGTGGGGAATCCTCACACTTCACATGCTGGGCTGTTATGTATTCTTTTCTTCCTATTGTTGTTTTGTTGTTTTGATGTCCAAGCTCTGAGCAAGAACAATTGCCTGTGGAGATTTCTTACAGGTAGAATTTGAGAACAAAGTGAGGACTGTGCAGGGTTAACTCCATCTTGTTTGGCCGTGAGAATTGACAGCTTTCATTTTTTACAATCATTTTTGAAATGAAATGAAATGTTGTACAGACATCTGTGGTGCCCAGAGGATGAATCATAATCACTATGGTGATCTCCAGACCTTTCTTCTACCAGCAGAAGGTCACATTTTTCATTTCTGCTGTGAAATAGCTCAACATTTACTTGATGGACCAAGTACAGACATTCATGGCTACCAGACAATAACATCTACTGACTTTGGTGATCCTCTGACTTTTCCTCTACTGCCATCATGGGGCTCAAATTTGTGGTTTTGGAATAAATGTCATTCACAACCATGAGATGGATTGCCACGAAATCTACAGGTATTCGCGTTTCCCTCAGGATGAATTGTAATAAGAGCCTCTGACTGTTCATCTAGCGCCACCATCAGGTCAAAGTTTTAATTCTTCCAGTACTTTGGATTATGACTGATTTATGAATGCCTGCAAAAATAATGACATTCCCATCAGCTGTACTTTACTTTACTTTGAGTATAGTACTAATTAGCTAATGTTAGCATGCTAACGCGGTAAACATTACACCTCCTTAGCATCACATTGTTAGCACTGTCATCATGAGCATGTTAGCATTAGCTCAACGCACCGCTGTACAGCCAGTACGGAGCCGCTAGCATAGCTGTAGACTCGTAATCATTAGTCACTCCACATCATTGTTATGTCTGGTTAGGTGCTCTCTATAATCTCAACCTGCTAATCATCACACAGTAAGTGATATTATTAGTTAGTTAAGTACAGTACATTGTTTCTTCAGACATATTCAGCAGATTTTGATTTTGATTTTCTCAGAAACTACTTGACAGTTCTCAACAGCTCAGCAGCACTTAAGATCCTGTGTATTGGTGACATTTTCCAGGTCAAGTGTTAGATATTAGCACAGATGCTTGCTGTGATGTATGGAAATCTAATTTCTACATAAGTCTTTAGGTGAGGGGGAGTTTCATGCAGCAGGTATTGAGTCGGTGGTCTCCAGTGATGCGGCGTCCTTCTATGTGCTGCCACATAGACGACTTGTTCTGGGGTTTTTTTTTTTGTTTTTTTTTGTTTTTTTAAAATTTTTAATTAAAGCCAGATTATGTTTTCCACTTCTTAAAGAAGCCTAGTGAAAATCACACACAACAAAGTGGAAACGGCTTGGCCAACGCTAATGCTACTACGCCGACTGGAATGTATGTAATCCCATGTAGGAATATGTGTGTGTGTGTGTGTGTGTGTGTGTATGTGTGTGTGTGCGGACCAAGCGCAGTGGGCCAAAGACCTGGCATGTGAACTCTTGCGGATTAGTACTCCACTTTCTAGGGGCTGCAGGGGCCAGATCAATACAGAAAACTACAGTGTGTGTCAAGAATACACACATAATGCATTTACATACGCGCAGACACACACTCAAACACGTGCGCAGCGGGGTGCAAAACTGGGTGAAAGAAAACACGTTAAGAGGTGCACTGTAGGTCACTGCTAAAGAGAGAAAGAGTGTATTTGTTCAACGGCATTTCCGGATACATGTGGGTGTGTTTGTGTTCCTGGCAGCAGTGCGCTCTGTGTACATGTGCCTGTGCATGTGAACATATGTGTGCGTGCGTGTCTTTGTATGTGCGCTCAGTGGTGTCCGGCAGGGGGCTGTAGCTGTAGGTCTTGTTTATGTAGTCAGAGGGTTAAAGGTTAGGGGCGAGCGGGGCGGAGCCTGGGTCTGCTCTGGGGCCTCCAGTCTCCAACACCATTCAGCCACTTGACTAATGGCTCAGGGGACGAGGGTGTTAAGTCTCCGTCTGAATCTGTTTTCCTCTCTCCCCCTTCCTCTTTCACTTACACACACGAACATACAGTGCATGTTGCATTCACGTACAAACAGACTTTCAGACATCATCGTCTTTTTGGTCACAAAGTCACACAAAACAATAAACTACTCATGCAGACGATGAAGATCAAAACGCTCATGTAAGTTTACACAAAGCATGTGGGTTTGTAGAAGTTTGAAGATCTTCTCTGCAACTTTTTCATTTCAGCAAGAACATTTTATTTTAAATCTCACATCTAATTAGTCGACGGGATGATATTATTGTGGAATCAAATACGAGCGTCGGCGTGTGTGTATAGACAGAAAAGGCCACTGTACCTGGAGATCCTGCTAATGATTCAGCCCTACTGACCACAAATGTACGAGACAGGGACAGAGGCACTGTGGAGAGAGGGAAGATACAGAGAGGGACAAAAGAAGAACAAGGAGAAATAATCAGTGCATGTACACAAACAGTAAACTTGGATTAAACCTGGTAGAGAAACATCAGCAACACTTGTATAACCACACAACAGGAGCGAACTGCCAATCGGCATAACTGCTACTGAGCAGCTGAAGATGGAGTCAAGGAAAAGGCACTGCTGGTACACCATCATGTCTAATCATAAAGTATTTGATTTGATTTCTGACCGCTCACTGCCGACACACACACACACACACACGACAGGAAGGTTATTCTGCTTTTTCACCAGTAGGTGTCTCCCAGATCCCACCTCCATGTGTGAATCAGCACAGTTGAAAGAGAACAGTACTGTGGTTTATGAATGAACTGAGAGGATCAGTAGGCGACACTTTCTCATGATGTCACTGCAGGACAGCCTCCTCAGTCTTACACTCACTGCTCATAAACATTCATCAAAGGAACATTTAGAAGAAGAAGATCCTAAACTGGTCTGCACTTTGCTGGTTTGGTGACCTGGTTACTAACACAAATCAGGGGAGGCAGACAGAGCACAGGTCCACACTGATTTCAGATTGTATATATTTTTGCTGAAAGGATTCTTGAGTAATATATATCAGGTATACTCTACTATGATGAGAATATTTGACTGGGTATTGTTTAAAATCTTTCAATACTTGTGCTGATACAACGTGATTTAAAAAAAAAAATATTGGAATATAAACATGTTCTCAAATGTTAAATGTTGTCACAAGAACAAACAGGAGCAGCTGTACAATCACTTTGATTCAACAAAACACAGGCTGAATTATGATGTCATCAGAAATGATCAGAGCAAAGAACAAATAAAAAGGAGGATGAATCTGAGCAAGCATTCAAAGCCAGCGTTTGGTGTTGCGGACACATTTCAGTAAAGTTTGGTGCCCAGCCCTATTGGACATAAGCTACTATGAATGGCCTAGATCTTCATAAGAAGACCTGCGTACAAAGCTGCATTTTTATGGTTAACTCAGAAATGAACAGTGTTTCAATCCAACAGGGGAATGAGAATTGACGATGTTAAACTGACTTCTTGCCGGCCAGAGATCTTACCTGGCGAGGCCGTCAGAGCCATCATCCCATAGAAGGAGAACGGTCCCGCTTCAAACTTCATCCCCTCTTTTCCTGCCTCCACCTCCACTTTGCCCTGTGACGGTAAGATCCAGACATGACAAAGAACAAAGTGTTACTTAAACAAACTGTACGAAAACACTACACCAGCTTTGTCCAGCTTACCTTTCAGACAGATTTGTTGTTACACTTATCTTATTTCCAGTTCACCCTCAATTGAACATTTTCTGTACGGCGCATTAGTGCTTCATTGTGTCAGTTACCCTTTCTATCTAGGATTTCCGCTTCAGCTTTGCCACTTTTCCTGCTGAAATATATTTATTCATCCTGCCCGTGAGTTTAGAACAAATCCACCCCCGCCCCCTCCTTCCCTCTTTCATTTCCTTTTTACTACTTGTAGAAAATCCGTACTCTGTTTAATAGCTCCCAATCTGCTCCTAAACCCGGTCTCAAGGGCAGTGACCCCCCACGTGTCCTACCTGGACCTCATTTGATCCAGGACTATTACACATATTGACTTAGTGGACCAATAGGGGAAATGTGCAGTATGTGAATGTCAATATATTTGAAAAAAGAGGTGCTTTCTGAATACTGATTTTAACCACATGTATGTTTTGTATATGTAGTTTTTTCACAGCGGAAAATGACTTCCAACTCCACTTGAGTGCCAGCGATTTGGGACTTCCCTTGATACTGAGCCTTTTTAAAGACTCGATACTCTTGCGAAGACCAAAGAGGAAAACTCGAACTGCAAAGCTACACGAAGGACAGCAGCACTGGTTTTGATTCGCTTTTGAATAAATAATTGTAACTCTATAGCAGGAGTTCTTTTAGGTGTCTGCAAAGAGAGTGGCAGGGAGAAAAGGGAGGGGTGGGAATTGGGTTCATTTCTGACTTGAAAACATGGAAATACATAGATTTCACTTTCTATTTGTGGTGTTTTCAAAGTCAAACTGGCAATAGAGTTCAATCAATACAGTACATGAATGTTTTAGTATAGTATTTATCTCTTCAGCCAGACATTTGCATCAGAATTAAGCTGTTTATCTACGGTATTGTTGCTTGCCTTAATCCAAACTGCCCTGCAGTACAATCATACCATGCATACCTTTTTAGGATGCGTGGCCCCTGTGGGAACAAACCTGCTGTACAGCTCTGTTAGATGGCAATACTGTGAAAAGTGTAGGACCAAGGAAAACAATAGCTTGTAGTACTAACAGCAGCATGTCCCTGTCTTACATGTGTTTGTGTGTAGCGTAGGGTGTAGTGTAGCTTTGGTTAGGGTACAAATACTGTTATTACTTTCTTAATTAAAGAAATATTGTTCTTTAGTAAGAGACATAAATTCATTTGAAAGGAGTCCAGTCCAATGTTGGACACTACTTTGGAGCAAAACCCGCGATATGTCCTTCACTCTGTACCTCGTTGTGTCCACACACCTGCAGTAAGAGGATGAAATAATCCACGGGCTTGTTCCTGTGGAAGAGGTAGTGCTCTGCCGCCCGCTTGTTCTTCTCATCATATTTCAGCTCCTGGATGACGTTGGGGTGCTTCAGCAAGCGCAGCAGGATCTTCTCGGACATTTGCATCGGTGCAAATGGCTCGACCTCTGGAGACACAGACAGAGACAGAGAGGGAGACTGTAAGGACATGAATTACAGCCCAACTAGATTCTGGGGCTGACAACAATATCAGTATTTGGGAGTTTAAAAAAAAATGATATATTGGCCAATAGTCCTTTTTCTAAAGAAACCAATGATTTGCATTTTCCAAACTTAAGTTTTGTATGATTATAAATGACATATTTTTAAGAGAGTTGATGATGTCACCTTTGATTCTGCAATACTTCTGACATTTTATAGACCAAACATCGAACCAACCAAATGGGCCTCATGCAAGAACCACTCGTACGCACAGATTCCTTCTTAAGTAAACTGAATTTGTTTGTAAAAAGTTTCTGGACTCGAAGCCCTGTGGTGTGAAATTCTTCTTTTTACTCTTTGGTGTCATTTCTGTGAATGAAACTTCCCCACAAACAGAGCGGAACTAGTAGCCTTATATGGCATTATATATTATATATATATATATTTAGGGGCGTTGATTATGCCAATTGTGAAATCTCATGAACGCGCACCTCCCTATAAACAGGTGCCATCCATCAGGTCGAAACAAGTCATTTAGTTTGTGCAGTTAAGGACGTTTGTTGAATCTGACCCTCATACGTGCAAACCTAACAGAAAAAAGTATGAGAAGTTTAGGATAAGAATATGAAAATGTTCTTCAATGAGGCCCAGTATGTTTCACTATTGTTACTCTAGTCTATATATGACACCTATTACATGTCTGTCCGTCCTGGGAGAGGGATCCCTGACAGGTTTCTTTTTTTCACATCAAAAGGGTTTTTATTTGCGGAGTTGAGAGTGTCGTATGTTGGATTGTTGGATTATATATTATATATTTCTGATTTGTGATTGTGGGCTATATAAATAATATCAACTTGACTACATCTCAAATTTCCAGACTGACCAATAATTAAAATATTTAGTTTGAGCTGTTACTGCATCTGTCTGAGTGAACTAACATGCAAACCTGCCCAAAAACTCGTTTCTACCTTTAAAACAGATTGTGACTGGTCTGCTTAAACCACCTAATGGGCCAATCAGCTCCTTCAACTCAGCGGCGGTGATATGTGTCAGCTGGCTGCTGGCTCCACCACCAGGAACTAAACTCCCTAATAGCCTTTAGAGGAACTTAATCAACGCTTAGCTGCTAGGTCAAAGTTCTAAAGCAAATCCAACTGCGATGAGGCATAATCAACTGCTGCTGCTGCTGCTGCTGCTGTACTTGGATATTCTGCAGCCTGTTCAGAAATCCATTTCCCAAGGGAAAGCGGGTGAAATATTTCACATTTTACACTAAGTATGTGAGAACCCCGATCATAGGCCAAAAATGCTGGACGTGATGTCACTGAGGAACGAGTGTAAGCAAACAGGGTGGTGTTTTTAAAGCTGTGAGCTAAGATCTCAACATGTAACCTTCAGTGCATGACATGCAAGCAAATAGACGCCTGCGTTTTTTTTTGGATCCGAACGCAGTGTGCACAGACATCCCGTGCCGCGCTCCCGAGAGGCCTTCCACCTCTTCACATACACACACACACACACACACTCAAAGAAACACGCTTGTTGTGAGTCCTCACACAACTCACCCCCCCCCCACACACAAACAACAGATACTCATTCTACACACATACTCACTCCTCCCTACACCCACTTGCCCAAAACTCAAAGCCCATACGGGCACATGCACACACAAACAGCCCGCACACACACTTTCCCCACAGTGAGGGGCTGAGGGCACACTGGGGGAAGTCAAGCAGCAACGCAGCCCACTTGCCTGTTGCTAGGAAACGCAGGGTAGCCAGCAGAAGCTGAGGTGATATTTTAACCTTCATTTCATTGTCGGTAGGCTTGAAGGCCGAGAAATCCTGCTTCCTTTCCCGATGGGTGATTTTCTTCTTCGTCTTGTTGTCAGCTGAGGAGGGAAAATGAAAAGTCGGGCGTAAGACACAAACTAAAACTTTTTCTGCAACAGGAAAAGGTCGATCCACGCCACTCCATAGATATTGAGCTAGTCCTCCCGGGTCATAGGGTGACTAAACTTGAGTTACCCAAAGCTTATTGCTTTTTCCGGAAACGTAACTGTGGTGTTCTTCTCAGAACTAAAAGAGAGCTATAGGGGGCTACATTGTTAGCTTACCACATTCTTAGCATTACTTAAAGCCATATGTATAAGGGCAACAAATAGACTGGCACGTACTGTATATCTGCAGGCCTTTACTGATACCATTAGAGGTGTAACAGTACATGAAACAGGGTTTAACAGTTTGACAGGGATGAAACTAAGTAAAACAAATTGTGACTGCACAAAATTATTTATTCCTCCCCGGGGCGTAAAATGTGAAACAAACATTGTGACTTTTTAAAAAATAGTATTATGCTGTAGGTTTTGATGCACAAAGCAAAGAAGAGAATATCTTAAATGAAAAACAAAAAGCAGTTATTTAACTACAGAGAACTTAAGAGTAAAAAAATGTCATCATCAAGATTCTTAAATTAGTCAGTAATCTTCTCCTCAGCTGGCCACGAACCTTAACGTTGTCACACATTTTACATTTCTGGAGTATGATTAGGACATTTTTAAAGCTGCTACAATCAATATTTGTATATAAACAAAGATCTACGTGTAATGTGAAAGGGGTAACTTAACCCACAGTTCCCCTCGGCTCTTCCTCATTTTAGCGTATTTCCGATCATTGTTTTGGTTTTCCCACCTCGCTGCTCTCATCAGCGTTGTTTCCAGAAGCAGCAGGCAGCTGTTCTCAGCCCCCAACAGCAGACAGACAAAGTTAGTGACTAGCTGGTGAACTTTTAGTTTAGTTAGTCAAAGAGCCAGATATTTTCTCAGGAGTTGGAGGAGAACAAACCAGAGCTACAATGAGAGATAATATTGGATTGCAACCATGACTCCAAATGAATGCAAATGTCTGACCCTTCAATGTTAATTGAGGACAATCTAAAGTACCATTAATTGATTTTTTCTTTTGCTGAAAAAGCAACATAGACATATATATATATTGTATTGTAAGTGTTATGGTTAATGTGTACTTTCTTGTTTACACCTTCAGCAGACATGGAGCAACACTAACATCAGTTTGCTAAATGGTCCACTATGTTCACCAGCTAGTTGCTATCTGTGTCTGTCCGCTGTTTGGTGCTGAGCAGGTAGTGTGCAGTGGGTTTATCTTTTGTTTTTCACTTCAACAGCCGCCCTGCTCCATCTGGTGCTGATGAAAGCAGAATTTGAGGGCCGTAAAAACCGAAACAATGCCCTGAAAGAGGCTGAAACACTCTACAGAGCTGAGAGAAACTACAGGATCGAGTGATAATTCTCTGTGGGTTCATTACTTCAAGGGACACCTTTCACATTACATGCAGTCATTTCATCCTTTGGTAATATAAAAAAATTTAATTATGCACTTTAATTGGCATTTAATGCATGCAAACAAACATTGGCACCATTCAGAATTAATAACAGATCAAATATTGTTCAAATTTGAATCAATTTTCAGCTCCACAATGGCTGTTGTCACATTGCCATCATGATATATTGTGCCATGACATACTGTTCAACACCTAGATACCATGAATGGTAACATGGTTTAAATGGTCACAGTGTAACAGTGGTGTTAAATAGAGCCCGACCGCAGGTCATGGATGTCAGACTGCTGCTCTGACTGTGACCGGCTGGAGACGCCTCCAGGTCTAACAGTCTAAGGATGAGAGGAACCTACTGTACAAGTCGGTCTCGTCCAGGATCTCTGACTTGATGATTTCTTCAATCACGTCCTCCAGGGTGACAATACCCAGAACCTCGTAGAAAGGGTCTCCCTCACCCTCATTGTTCACCCGTTGAACTATAGCCAGGTGGGATTTTCCTAGCAAAACATACATGCACACACACACACACACACACACACACACACACACACACACACACACACAATCTCAGGTTATAATGTTAGGGTCATATAATGATAAAGACAGTTAAATATAAGTCAGGCAGTGATGGGGGTACAAGGGAACAAACAGGCGGGGACACACATGATTACTTCCATTTTGATCCATTTTATAGTGTATCAATTTAACATGTATCACAGATAAATTATATGCAGTATTTTATACTGTGAAATAGGAACAATAAATCACTCATGTCAGACGTGGCTGTCATAACACTGAGGCTGCAGTATGTATTACAGCAGTCTGACACACAGAGCAGGTGGCACAGTGATCTGCAGGAGTGACTGTTCCCCGTCTCAGGATGCAGGACATGCTGGTAAAAGTGTTAACGGTGCCAGCAGAAACTCAAACAGCCAGAGAGACAGACAGACTGACAGTCAAACAGTTCTAACTTTCATCATGAGTCCCCCTCGCCCTCCCTCCCTCCACATCTGTGTTCCCAGGACCCTCCTGTGAGCTGTACCATGTAAAAAAAAAAAAAAAAGGGAACAAACTGCCGTGTATGCAGAGAATACTGTCAAGCAAAACGCTAAACAAATTCTTTGCCTTTTCTCAGCTTGTGATCATTTAAAAGGAATTTTCCAGAGGCCCAGGCTAATATTAGCCCCTGCAAAATGAAGTTTCCATTCCGCCCCGGCGATATTCTCACCGAGAGAAGGAACAGACCGGGCGAAGCCTCCGCTGTGTGATCAGATTGTCTCGGAATGGGCCGTTTGCATGCAGATACACCTGGGCGTAAATAATGGAGGACGTCAGTGTGCTTGTGTGTGCGTGTGCATGCACGTGTGTCAGAGTGCGTGAGCGTATGGGTGCGCGGGCACGTGTGTTTATTTTTGGAGAACGCAGGTACATCACTGAGTCAGTGCTCAGATGCTGCTTCAGCTAACGTTGGCTGCTTTGGTGCAGGCGAGCACAGACTGAAAGGAGTGAGGGCCGATCACCAGGAGCGTTTTATTGCACTGCAGCTCAGCGCTATGACAGCACGCTGAGCACACAGTGTACAGAGCCTGAGAGTCTGAATGTGAAAATGTTGTGAGCATTAGATGCAGAATTGATGCTTTCAAGAAATATACTCAGGTTACACCTAATAGGCTTGGAGAGTAAGATCCCCAAAGAGAGGTATTAATAATGTAAACACAGAAATCCACCATTTCAAAGAGTCTGCAAGTGGCAGGCAATATTCAAGTCTTATTTTCAAAGTGTCCAAGAACAGTAGAGTCTTCCTATTTCTATTAAGACGTCAATGCCATCTTGAGCATTGCTTTATCACCAAGGGTTAGGTTTAACTAGGACAAACACAAATGGAGCCTCAGTGGGTTACGGCAATCAGGCCTCAGAAGTCCTTGAGCAAGCAATTACTCTAAACTGCCCAGAGAGGGAAAGGCAAATGGAGTGGCCAGCACAGCACAGTGAAACAGATCAATGCTCACTTCCTTGTCTTTAATGGCATCCACTGCACTCATATCAGGTTCATAAACAAAGCTTCCGAATTGAAGTTTCTAGGCAAAGAATGTCGACCTTAATGTCACTTTAATCTTGACGGTGTGAACTGAAATGAGCTGAACATGAAAAGTCAGAAAATATGCCAGTGAAGTGAGATGATTTCAAATGATTTGTTTTCAGGACAAATTAACATTACAGTCTTCTGTATGTGGTTCGTGTCATTTAAAGGAATAGTTTCACATTTTGGGAAATAGACTAATAATTCCCTTTCTTACTTAGTTAGATGAGAGGATCTATACCACTTTCATGTCTGTATGGTAAATATGAAGCTACAGTCAGCAGCTGGTTAGCTTAGCATAAAGACTGGAAACGGGGATACAGTTGTAAAGGTAACACTTACCAGCACCTCTAAAACTCACTAATTAACATGCTATACCTTGTTTGTTTATTCCATAAAAGAAACTAAGTGTAAAAAGGACACATTGCTCAGACAGTCTGTTACATTATTGATACCTCTCTGAACTATTTCTTGACTGGGACCAATAACTTCCGGGAGTCTCCGCTGGCTGCCTGGCAACCTCATGGTGATGACACGACTCCAGGAAAAAAATAAACAAACAAGATGTCACATGTTAATTAGTGAGCTTTAGAGGTGCTGGTAGGCAGATTTTTTTAACCTTTGGAGAGAGCCAGACTAGCTGTTTCCCCGTTTCCAGTCTTTAGGCCAAGCTAAGCTAACCAGCTGCTTGCTGTAGCTTCATATTTATCGTACAGACATGAGAGTGGTATCGCTTCTCATCTAACTCTCAGCAAGAAAGCGGATAAGCGTATTTTACCAAAATGTCAATCGATTCTTTTTAAGACATTTTGTCAGAAGAAAGAATTAAAAGTTTGACCAAATAATCTTAAAACAAGGTCCATTTACTAGGTTTTTCCAGAGCTTTCGACCTCCTCTATTTGCACATTACGATTATTCTAACTAAAACAAAATGACTGTTTACGTATTACGATCATCGTAACCAGAATTACTTGTGGTTATGATCTCCCCTTGTATACATCCACCTGCTATAACAAGTCTCAAACCTCGGTCACGGTGATGATAACTGAGCAATTACTGTGAGATGTAGTTGAAAGCTCTGGAAAAAGCTAGTAAGTGGACCTTGGGGGTTGAGATTATTGCCATGGTCAAGAAGGAACTACCACGATCAAGAATCCACAGCATTTTAAACAAACAACAAACTAAGCACACTGAATATTTCATGTCCAAAGAAAAACAGCTATTAATATTCAAGAGAGACGACCCAAATGATTTTAAAATGATATACTTTTTCAACCTCCCAGAGAATGGACAAAATAGCATGAAACTTTACTGTGCAGCACAATGTAATCCAACACCACAGACCACAACCTCAACAATTAAAAGCTAATCAACACCTCTATGATGTGGTCTTAACAAAAAGTGAGCATTGTAATAACTCATTTAAGCATCTTTTGCAAGGATGTAGTATTCGTTTGAGTCTAACGGCTCCTTGTTATTCTGTCCACACCGCGTATATAAGAATCGCAGGTTCAGCTTTATCAGAGGAAGAGGAACAACCAATGGGAATGTGTGTGTCAACATAACCTCACCTTTCTGACACAAAACGAGGCCCAACCTCCGACCTTAATGTGAGCCAACTGATAAGAGGTGGAGGACATGGCAGAGATCACACACACAATCTGTTCTGCTCTTCAAGCAGCCATGCGCTCATACACACACACTAAACACACAAATGTAACAGCGCAAGTCACTTGTTTGACAAGTTAAACTAATCCCAACAGGATGTTTGTTTACATCAAGAACACTTTCCATCACCTCCTTCTACAGAGGAGATTACTCAGGGTTAACTATTAAAGATGACCCGTTGTAAGAGCATTAACAGAGGCCACATAGGTCACTAGTTAAAACAAAAAAAAGAATGACAAACACAGGAAAAAACTGAATGAGAAGTTATTCAGTAGAAATGACAGAGAAAGGCATGTTTATGAATAGTTTAATAGTGTTTATTCTAGAGTCTGTCCCATGGGCTACAATATAAGGAGGAAGACATTTTACAAATTCCATGGAACAGACGGCAAAAGGAAAATCATACACCGACCGTTCCCTTTATACTAATCTGTATATGTTCTATGGAAATCATTAGGCTACATATTTAACTAGTGTTAGAGGTGTTTTGAGCGAATACGTTGCCATGTTAGTCACTTGATCTGTGGAACAACCAATTGTGAAATATCTCCACAACTATTGGATGGATTGCCATTCCTTTTGTACAGACATTCGTGGTGCCCAGAGGATGAAGCCCACTAACTTTGTTGATCCCCTGACTTTTCATCTAGTGCCACCAGCAGGTCAAACGTATTATATCCTTTACATGGATAGGCACATTGTCTACAGTCATTCATGGTTCCCAGAGGATGAATCCTAACGATTTTTCCATGAGGTTGACACGTTTTATTACTGAAATGTCTCGACAACAATACCGTACACACATTCATGTACCACTCAGCATGAATTGTAATCACTTTGGTGATCTCCTGATTTTTCATCTAGTGCCATCATCAGGTCAACTTTTACTTTGGTTTATGACCAAATACCTGCAAAACTAATGACATTCCTCAGTACAGTACGGCCTCAGCTGTACTTTGTGATTAGTGCTAATTAGCAAATGTTAGCATGCTATTACACTCAACTATGATGGTGACCATTGTAAATATTACCTGCTAAACATCAGCATGTTAACATTGCCATTGTGACCATGCTAGCAAGCTGACGTTAGCATTTAGCTCAAAGCACTACTGTGCCATACAGCCTAACAGAGCTGCTAGCATGGCTGTAGGAGACATCCTCTAGGGACCATGAATGTCATGGCAATCCATCTGTATTTATTGAGATACTTCTGTTTGGACCAAAGTGGTGGACCAACTCAACTGACCGACATTTGCCAAATCCATTAACTTTTCAAGATCATATACTTTCTTGCTCTAATTGCATGACATTTATTTGCAAATGCTTTTGTCTGAAGCAAGAAAAAAAGTATATTAAAACAGAAAAATTCCCGACTCAAAAGTCAGCTTGATAATCTAAACTTTATGAGCACCACAACCTTCTAAAACGATGGTAGGTGGGACTATTTTATGTAAATAAAAGTTGACAATTACTGAGTACTGTACCCATGTAAACTCATCTTCTGGTGTTGTTGTCTAAAGTCTATTTCTGTCTCTCAAACACACACACACACACACACACACACACACACACACACACACACTTGTCTTTCGCACAGTAGCTCTACTCCAAATCGTTTTGTCTTGCTGTCCCAAAAGAGGAGTGCATACTTTCCAGTTTCCCACAAAGACAAAATACCACACAAGCGACAGAAAAAAGCGCAGCTTCTGTCTTCCATAAATACATTACGAGACAATGACAGCCTGTTTATTCATAGCTCCTTAGCTGCTGTTATGGCAGTGGGTTTTATGAGGGGGGACTGGAGGTAGAGTGGGGAGGCTGACCCTCTGGAGCCTGGAACTTGGAAGTGGACCACGGGGAGAGCGTGTCCTTGCGAAGACCAGTCGTCTGGGGTCCTGTAAGCCACCACTGCTGCCTGACATCTGGGGCTGTCTAGCTGGGCTGAGGCTGAATGCATGCTGGGTAGTCCAGCACACAGGCACACTGCACACATCAGGGTCGGGGGTCAATTCACTTTCAATTTCATCCATTAAGGAAGCATGTTTTCTTGGGTCACAAACTGAAATGTTTTAGTCACTAAAAGGCTCTCGTGTGCAATTTCTAAAACATTTCTGAGAATAATGGTTGTGTCATTAGATCTGTAAATGGTTTCAATTTATATTTGTAATTGGGTGAAGTAAAGACACACACACACACACACACACACACACACACACACACACACACACACACACAGGGGATTATTTTGTTTCCCTTAACAACAAAGCAGCAGATGACTAAGGTACCAGGAAGTGCTTAATCTCAACGAGGAGAGAGTTGTGGACCACAATACATTTGTTCAGTTGTTCACATTAAAATATGGACTGCGAAAGGATGAAGATGCACAGCAAAAGATCTACTCTACAGGGCCAGAGCACGATCTTAGAAAATACTGCGTCAAGCAACCCCTTGGACTGAAAATATTCCAATTAAAAACTGCCATTTAAAGACGACCCTAAGACTCTAACAGAGAGGACAGACTGACACTGCTATTCTTGAAGCCACGCCGCTAGCATGGCTAAAAACATAGGTATAAGCATTTAAAAGTCCCACCATGTATAACTTTAAATTATAAAATGTGAACAAGACTTCAGGTCTCCTAATTAAACTTAACTTAAAAAAAAAAACAGAACATGACCCGTGCCCCAACGTTACGTAGCGATAGTCCTGCTACTCCAGTATTAAGAGGCATACACACTGAAGACACAGGATGATACAGATTACATATATAGGCAATTGTTGCAGAAAACATACAAACCAGGGGATCAAAAATACTTGAGAGTATAAATCAACATAACAGATTTTAATGACCAGTGTTCCAAAGTGCCACCACAGTAATAAATACTGTGGAAAATACTCAACTGAGGGTACAACAATATTTTCAATGGGCTCATTTTACCCTGCAGATTGACAAAGGCCCAAATTAAAAGCCCTCCAACTCTTGATAGCTGCACTGGGCCAAACCAACAATCCATCTATCTATCTGTCTATCTATCCATCCATCCGTAATCCAGAGCCAAGCCTGAGAACCTCCACTCAGGCCTTCAGAGACCAAGCCGTGTGCTCTTTTCCACCATTCCCAGCTTATTTATGGAATGCAGCTTTGTCATATTTTTCCATAGCGCAATTTCCCCCTATAAATAGGCACATAAGGCTCGGAGAGTTGGGGTGGGAGTATGAGGGGTCAGTATCTGTTGTGGACACTCATCACTGCCCCCCTCCCTGTCTTGCTCTCCCCCTATTTTTCCAAATATTTGAGCACTGACAAATATAGTGCAATGTCAGGGTGATGGGAACCCATTGGATAGTCTTTCTTCTAAATCTACCTCCAGTGAAAGTTTCCAGCCATTCTGACCCATTTTTCCATTGACATGGACAAAAACCTTACCCTGATGATGCCGGTAACATGTCGACTATTTAAAGCTTCTTCCTTTACATAAACATTTAGTCTGAATACACAAGCAATAAAATAACATAAATCTGTGGGCCTGTATTATCTGGAGACATAAGTGGAATGTGTGTCTGCCTGTATGTTTGTGTGTACAAGTGTCTGTATTATAGATAAAACTGATTTTAAGGAATTCCTAATATTAATACAAATAAGGGAACAAATTAACCTTAATCAGTCACTTAAAGGGGAAGTACGGCTGCTGCTCCAGAGAAGCTCTGAAATGACAAAGTGGATTCTTGGATTCCCTCTTAGTCTCGCTTTTTTGATCGTACGCACCTGTCAATGAGACTTTATGTTGTGCCAGAACTGTGTTGAAATTGTTGAGAACACAAGTTTGAGTGCAGAGTGTAGGATAAGCTGGCGTTTACCTGGCCAACTGCTCCCAGTACTACCACAGGTAGCTAATATTTGAACATGCTAATGGTAATACTGGCTAACACTAGTTTAAACAACTGCAATTCAGCCTCATCTGGACATTTTACAGAGCATTTCTCAAACACATTACAGCTGGAACATGCTTCTACAGGCTGCACGCAAGCCAATGTGCCCAGGTGTCGTTCATGTGTCACAACAAGAACACTACACGACGGCAACATGGTGTGCATTGACAGCAGCGAGGCAGCAACAGACGCCATTATTCTGACAGCACTACACAGAAGAGGAAACCAGAAACAAGTGAGGCTGTGTCTCTCTATTCAGACAGAATATCAAGACAAACCTCAAGGAACAACATGACTCCAAGATATCATTTAACGTCAGGAAAAATGATACAATAAAATGGGATGAGCTGCGTGTTCCACAAATATTTTTCCTGTTTCCGCAAGTTTTTTTACTGATAACCATAATGTTCCTCAACATAGTAACACAGGAGTTTTATTAAGTCTTTCTCATGGCTAAAAGAAGAGACAGCCTCTCTTCTGTATGCACCTTGCATCTAGGTGATGTTGTGAGAAATTGTGTCCTTCAGCTCGGTGCAGGGAATGGGACTAAATGCTACGTGTCCCTGAGCATCAGCGGCCAGTCTGGCCCACTGTGCCAAAAAAAGGCTGGTGTGCTAACATTTGTGTTCCAACGTTTGCACTTTCCCCCGACACAACATTCTCACAAATTGCTCTTGAGCTCAGATTGCATTAATTAATAGTCCTTATTTCCTATGCAGGGTAATGCTCAGTATGATGAGGAAACAGATTTTAACGTCCCAGACCACAGCACGTCATTCTCCTGTCGACATGTAGAGATTCATAGTCTCAGGGACACTTTGACAGAGACGGACACTGGCCATTACCTTTGAGTTACAGAGATGGTCTGTAATTCACTGGTCATCCAGCTAGACAGCTGAGAAACACAGAAACACAGACACACACACACACACACACACACACACGGTTACATACTCACACAAAGACAAAAAAGATTAATCAAGCTAAACAACAAACAAGGAGTTACAGATCACAAACTGTTGGTCTATTCATATTTGATGTCACCACATTTATATCTCCTACTACTACTATTACATTTCACTAGCAAAACAAAACAGGTACATAATTTTACTGCTGACACCAAATACTTTCAAACGCATGTGGGAAGATACAACATGGAGACTGAAACTAACTGTTCTGAAATCTCTGATGGATTGAAAGATGGTAGATAGCAAATCATTAGCACATTCAATAATTATAATAATGTATTACTATAAACAAGGCCTCTATACTGATATTCGGGTTTCCCAGAAAATTCATCTGCAGTGATTAACTGCATAAAGGGAGATTTCTTTATGGCACAAAATTCTTATTATAAAAGAATTTATGGAAAATGTAGTGACACACATATAGTGAGACAGGGTGGTCCAGTGGTTACAAACACTGTCCTGTTGAAATGAGACAGCAGATGTCTACCTGCTCACTTATTTTTTATTATTTTATTATTTTAACTCTGGGCAGCTGAATTGCACCATGAAGCAGACGTTTCTTTTCTGTGTGATGTCAACCAGCCTGGGGTTTGTGTTCAGTCACTGGTGCTTTGGTCCCTTTGCCTCGGTTGGCCTTTGGGTCACAATACAGTCAGCATGATATGGACTAATAAGGGTAACGCAGAGAAGTTAACTCTGCTCACAGCTCCTAACCGTCATTAAGGGGCCTTGGTCACAAGATCACTCTGCTGCTACTAGCCAGTGGTGTTTCACTACACACACACATATACAGCACAGTCACACACACACACACACACGCACACTGCTGGAATGACATTGTTGTTCATTCAGAGAAGCAGCTTGCTGTCGTAGCTGGCTGCGTTTGTTGTTGAAAGGTCCCCTGGGTGGAGATTCCTTTGGGCCTCAGTCATAAGGAGAGGCATCAATGGGAAACCAGTGGGGATAAATGAATGGGCCTGTGGTCAGGTGCTGCTCTGTTATGTGAGTGTTGCAACTGCTGAATAGTGAGCACATCACACAACGATGACAAGAACTGGGGGTGTTTTCAATAGGGATGGGGAATTTATACGATTTTATTGTTACCAACGCCATTATCGATTCTGCTCATCGGTCTGATACTTTATCGATTGCCTTATTGATTCACGATCAATTTTCTGTGTGGGAAAAAAAGTAGGCCTATGCAGGTAACACAACTGTTTTATTTTTTGTCATCATCTAAAATAGGTGAATTAAGAACATATTTGTACAGCGTTCGCTTTCATTAGTCAAAGAAAAAAAGTCCGACTGCACGGAACTAATGTTATAACAAGGTATTTACCCTCGATAACCGACGTGCCGCTCGGTTGGGAAGCAGTGGCACTTGTGCGTACAGTGTCAAATACATGGAATTCCTGGAATTGCGTAAAAAGATGTTTTTAGCATAGTGCCGGTGTTTCCACCTTTACTTGAAACTATAATTTTACAGACATTACAGCTAGCACTCTCGTTCTTCGTGAAGCGAAGCCACGCTTTGGACTGTTTCTTCTTCTCCGCCACGACTCCTCCTTGTTGCAAGTTTCCAGCAGCGTAGACGCATGAGTTTGTCAGAAAAACATGCCGGCATCAATAAAAGCAATTGATAAGCTCGAAGGCGTAATTTGGAACCAGTTCTCAACTGGAATGGTTTCTTGATTCCCATCGCTAGTTTTAAAGCGGCAAAATACATGAAAGCAGAACTGCGTCCGTGAGAATTTTCTGACTGAAATAAAATTGTGTTTTCATTAACATTGGCAACTAGTTTGCCAGAGCTTAAATCAGTCAAAGTCATTAAATGATTACGTTCCATCAGTAGTCTCATATTGATTTCTGACTCTTTCATTAGGTCCAGGTTAGGGATCTGAGTTTGGCTGCTCACATGGCATATAGGATCTATCTACACTTGCAGATGTTAGCATACTTTCTTTGACAATGACATATTTAAAGCTCTATGCGCTAACTAGAATCAACTTAACTGACTGAGAAATTCAGTGTCATTATGTTGTAATTTCCACTTGTGGCCACAGAGGCCACTGTTGTGTAAAAGTTACATGGTCCCGCTATCAATACTCTCACCTCATTCTCAGAATGAAAGTAAATAAGCATAATTCTCAAAATGTTGAACTATTTCTTTAAAGACACAGTGAAATAAAAAGGACATGTAAGTTTTAATTCTGTGTCCCATTATTTCTTGCTATATGCCAAATACATGGAAGCTAGAAACACTCCAACTGCCATTTCCTTGTGCCTTTAAGCTTGATGCTTCATTATGTCCTGTGTCAACTACAGAGCAGGTAAAAACCAAGCCTTTACAGTTCACTATGAAAATGTCATCATATAGCAAAGTATTTGCTTTTCTATATGACACATGTTTGCAGGGTAGTTTGCTGCCATTGGTGCGTGAATGTGTGTGTGTGACTGGATGAATGAGAGGCAAACTGTAAAGCGCTTTAGATAAAAGTGCTATATAAATGCAGTCACTTGTTATAAATAAGTCACTTGTTATTGTGCTTAATCCTTTTCAAGCCCATAGAGTAAAGTGTGACACTGTATGAAAACAAGAGTGTAATAAATCACTGACACGTTTAAATGATACAACCACAAAGCATTTTTTTTTTTTTTTTTTTTTTTACAATATACTTCTAACAATAAACTTTAGGAGTGAATATCTGCAGCAATATTGTGTCACGTAGCACCGTCACCACTGCAACTGAATCACTTGACGCACTCTTCACTTGTGACACAGAGAGAGCAAGCTAATTAAACACCTGAGAACACGCATTGTTGGCACCGAGTACTTGGAGCTTTAAAACTCATAATTAATACCTCAATAAAAACAATTAGCCGGGGCGAAATCCTTAAAGCTAGAATGAGCTAAGTACTCAATAAAAAAGCTCCCGTGCTTTGTGCAATAAGCTTTGAGAATGCGAGTTGTTGAGGAAAACATGAAACCTGCAAGAGCGTCCTGCGTCCCATGTTGTTTTTTTTATCACATTACTCATCCACACAGAATCATCAGACTGCTGCCAGTAGTGACCACTGACTTCTTATCCATTCATTCTAATATAAATATGCACTCCAGTGGAAGGATTTGAACACTTGATATCACTTTTGGTTTAATCTGCTGTCCTGGTTGAATCTCATGCACTCCCTGTTCAAATGAGGGCTTAATTATGGCATTTCCTGCTGTATGGCTGGCTGTAGACTTACTCAACGTCCATTTGTTCATCATTTTTAATGGCTCAAATCTGTGTTAATTAAAATACTGCCACACCGCTACAGTGGACAGACGTGAATGAGCTTTAAGCAAATCAAGCCAATCAAGACCACATGCTCTTAATACATTTCCTAGAAATGATCTGAAATTATTCTGCTCAAACAATCCAAATCTCAACCCTGGAATAGCAAACGGCCATAAATATTGTTTCTCTCAACATTAAGTCCCCCACCGCTAAATAACCATTACTCGTGAAAATAACACGTTGCTTCAAACATGTTACAATTCTTATCCCCAAAAGGAACATCCACCCTAAAATGGACTTGTTATTCCAATTTGAACAGTAATGTCAATATCGCCCTCTTGAATAAATAATACGCAGTAAACACAACTTGCTAAAATACTATATGAGCACAGCAAAACAACCATCTGCAATGGATGCAAACAGGACAGGAATAATAATTCAAGCTGGAGGGTCAGCTGTGGATGGGGTTAAAGCTGGAGCAGTGGCAGGGGCCTGCAGACCATAGTGGGGCTCTACTAGCAGTTTCCCCCCTTGCTGTTAGTTGGGAGACACCAGAGAGGGAAAAGGCGCACATACTAAGAGAACTGAATGACCTAAAAATGCATCTGTGCATTTACAACAAAGCTGCATCGGCAGATATCTGGTTTCTATCTGCTTTATTACTGCACATGGATGAAGGACAAAAATGTTCTGAAAACAGTGTAGAACTGCTTTTTATTGTACATAATATGTCTCATCCGTCTCACATCACATATAAGAAGAAGAAAAAAAGAATTGGGTCATTTTTCTTTTTACCAAGTGAAAACAGAACTACAATAAATACAATAGAAGCAGATGTGACACTTGTTTCTTTTACATTTAAAGTGACTGACACCACGAGCCACACTTTCCATGTGAGCTGTTACATCCGAATGGGCTTTTTGTAAAAGCATCACCCTAAACTACCCAATGAAGGTGTGCGTTTCATAAAGTTAACAAGTGACTAAGATGTCTGCAGTGTGGAACAATTTGTAAAATGAAAACAGCAAAAGAGCCTTGTGTTGTGCCTGCAATGGCTGTGCTTTGCAGGGCAGCAGAAAGAGCTACTTTCAGCTCAAACAGCACGAGCTGCCACTTTAAGTGGAACTAAGTGTATTAGTGATGTCTGTATGTTCTTTGTTTGTGCTGTTATTTTATAAAAAAGAAAACTATTATGATGCAGGGTATTTATTCTTAATATAGAGATGTTTTAGTTGTCAGTCTGTTTAAGGTGGATGTTTTTCTTTGAGGGCATGAAATAGTCACATGCACTTTTGAGAATGACACTTCATGGCCCATTGGCTTTTGCTAATAAATGCTTGCGGGTGGCTGGTGCCAATTTCTCAGAAACCAAAACAGTGGTGTGAGAATTTTCCAAATGTCCCCCACAAAGACATTTCCCACAGACATCTAGATCCATAAACTTTCATTAATAATTAAATCATAAGGCGTCATGTAAGAATAAGTATAAAGTCTGGATGCTCAATCTTTTTTTGTTGTTTTATTCATTATTGATGTGTCTTACATGGCCGGCTGAAATGAAACACTACCGCTGCTGAAGTCTCAGAAAAGTAGGCTCCATCAGCTGATTGTGAAAAAGTGCTGGTGTCTTTCGGGCCTGTGAAGGGCCCGTCTTGGGCTTTTCCTCCTGCCAGCAAATGGAGAGACGGACAGTGTGCCCGGTGTTATCAATGAAGCCAGCCTCTTGGCTCTCCGAAAAGTGCAGCTTGGAAGGCGTCCATGGCAGGGCATTAGGCCTGGAGGTTTGTGTCGTTTGTAATTTATAACACTGAGGGAAATGGGCAAGAGGACAATATGGAGAGAAGAGGGAGAGAGGGAATGTGGGAGGAGGGGGATGGGACTTGCTGCACAAGCAAGTAGCTCTGCTTCCCTGAGTGTGCTGCACAGAGCCTGGTTACTAGGCTGACCAAGCTGGAGGGCTTTCTGTCCCTCTCTGAGGCACAGCCTGAATGGGCCTTATTTTTCCTTTTGCTCAAGTCACAGTTAGACAGAAACTCTACAAAGATATAGTCGTGTATATAAACATGTAAGTGCAAATGCAGAGAAAACTAACTGTGGTAGGAGAGGAGTGCTTGGTTTAATCAATAAATGATATATTGACAGACCTTCACTGTATGAGGTACAATGTGTTTTATAGCAGCTCGTAGCAGCTTTAGTGTACAACAGAGACTCAAAGATGTCAAAGAGAAGCCAGTAAATCAAAATGGATGACTTTCATAAAGTAACATATCACTACTGCACAGTACCTCTGGAGCTCAATAGCGTAACCACTGTGACAGACGGTTACTGTGAGGACAATGGGCCTGATTTTCACAGCAAATCTGATACTTCCACATTGGCACATTTCAGCCTCTGCTAATATATGATCACTGCAACACAGTGGTGATCATCATCATCATCATCATCATTCTTCTCCTCCTCCTTATCATCATACAGCGACACTAATAGCAGCAATTTCCCTTCATTTCATAAGAATGACATAATGCACAACCGCCAAATTACCGTGATAGCATCTTAAAGACATAACTGCAGTCAAAACAAATGTCTGTGATGTTTTCCTCTCGCCAGAGACAAAAACAATATGACTTTTTACTGAGGACGGTATCAGAGATTTACCAAAAAACAAATTGTATTTCCTTTAGCGAGACGAGATCTACCGTTGAATGTAAAAGGACCACCTCTGAGTTGTCTTGTCTTCTTGTCTTGGTGACATTACAGATTACATTCATGGTTAAGCTTTGGGAGAGATTCATTCTTCATCGTCTTTCCCTTTAAAGTAATGAGATCTGCCAATCAATTAATGACTGCCTTGGACCACTCAATCAACACTGTGGACATCAACAAGTGTCCCACAAAGCTGGAAGGCCACAGAACCAAGATGTAAATGCTGATTAGGCATTTAATTAAACAGTGTATGTGAGTTTTTAAATGATTTTTATTTTTCACTCAAAGTAAAAAAACAACCCGACACACATTCTGCATTTATCTCTCACTCAGCTAACTTACAACTCAAATGCAGACCTATTTTTAACTGGGCAGTTGCATACACAGCATTTCTCAGTCTTATGCTGTTATGGTAATAGCTCTCCTATCATGTCACTTATAAAGTCTAAATAATCTGTTAACGCCTTTGCCCTTCAAATAGAAAAAGCACACAGGTCCAGAGTGATCTGTGTTTTGGGAAACAGCTTATTAAAAGGAACGTGGGGGTGGTTGCATTTTAGATTGCGTAATAACAAATTTTCCTCAGTAGTGCATGGCTACAGATCCTTGGCAACATGTGCTGGAGGCAGACTCAGCTCCTTAACTACATCCACAACACAAAACTACCGAAGCCTTTCTTCAGTAATATGCATCATCAGAGGCGACCAGAAGTGAAATGAGTCACTAATGAGTCTACGGTCAAGTTATTGCGCAGAGAAGACGTGAACCGACATGTACAGCTGTGCTGGATATGAAACACAACAACACTGTAGCCTTTGAAATGTGTGCAATGTAGATATTTTGATCACTTGAGATGACGCATTACACTTTTATGATTTCTGACAAAAAGAGACTTTAGTAATACAGAAGGACCCCTGTACCTGCTACAATGGGTGTCTCAGATTTATCCTACTCACTTCCTCGGTACAATATGGGACTCTATCTTAGTAGACATTCATCAGCCAGTTGTCCCTCTGCTATAAGCAGTCTTTTGATACATCGCATAAATCTGCCGTACAGAGGCGAGGAGGCCCGCTCACAGAGGTTTAGATCAAAAGTCTTCCATAAAAGAAATTCACACAATTTGCTCTTCAAAGGGAGGTTTCATAACGCGTCATCTTCAAGGCAACAGGGGCCGTGTGATTTTTTGTGTGACAGTAGCATTATCGTTTTCTATGTTCTGTTGCACCTTTTGTTGGTTGCACAGAGGCCAAAGCATTTTCCAACTAAAGCCAAATATACAGTAGCAAGCTGACGCTGACACAGTTGTTTGTATGGTGAATAACAAAAGCAGTAGTTGTAGGGCAGTACCACATAAAGGCACAGCCTACCTGAAGGCTTAACTACGCACGAAGCAAAGATTTTACCTTTTCACATTAGGACACACACCACTTAACAGCAAATACAAAACGTTTCTGTGTTAAATACGTAGTACCGGGCAAAGAAAATAAATGTAAAGTAAAAGTCATAATGCCAGATCAGACAGGCTTTGAGAATGCACTGCGCCTAGATTCGCACTCAACTGTTGTACTAATCGGGTCTTAAAAGCCTACACTCCATGTTGTACCAGAATCTGAAGAATGTAGGCCAATTCAAAAGCCACTCTTTTAACACAACAAACTCAAGAGTTCAATCCAGACAACATCTAAATCACCAAAAGTCAATCATGTATTCATTCATTTATATTTTACATGGCAGTTAACAATTGTTGACTAAATATTATGTCATCTATGTCACTATGTTCAACACAAGCATCCAATATTCTTAATATATTAATGGACGTAACCATTAACTACAAATAGCATGTACTTTAACTACTAATACTAGTTATTGTTGGGTGCAAAAACAGTTGAAAACTCTCCTTGGTGGTGCATTCAAGGACGCACTGACATCCCGAGCTATGTTTTCGTACAATTCAAACCCAGAAGACAAACAATAGATAATGTCCATCTGGTTGGTTGTTTTTCAGTTGAAGTTGGCAAATAAACTCCAGAACACCCTTAAAGCTGCACTTATCAATGCTATTATAGAAATGATCAATCAAACGACTGCGTGTAATGTGGAGGAGTCGCTTGTAGTGAGATTAATCGCTCAACTCTGCAGACAGACAGTTAGTTAGTGACCAGCTGGTGAACATAGTGGAATATTTAGCAGGTAAAGAGCCAGACATTTCCCCTATAGAGTTTTGAAAGGAGATTGAATATTGACTTACATTAGCCAGGTGGCCCGGGACAAAGTGACTCCAAATGAACTCTAATGTTGCTACGTGTCTGCTGGATGTGTAAACGGGACATTGGTTGCCAACACGTTTGCCACAACAACTTTACAGGGTGATAATACGTCCATGTTGTTTTCAGCTGGTTCTGCTACTGCCAAGTGGAAAAGCACATATGACGTTAGCCTAACTGTGACAAAAAGACAATGAAATTTTAACTGTGATGGATCACCTGCCGTACTTCCAACAAGAGTTTCAAGTCCCTGCAAAACTATGCTTTGGAAAAACTGTTGGCAGTATTCATGATTTGCAGAATAATGAGCTCAAACATGCAAAACAGCTTGTTTTTTGTTTTTTAAATGGAGAGTCAAGAGTACAATAGAGGAAAAGTTACCATTCAATGGGTTTCTACAACAGAAGTTTCTGCCTTCTCGCTGCCATTACAGCGTATGGAAACTCAACACTTACTTGTTGACATACATGTGCTATTTATAGAGAAGAAAATGTGCTCACCAAAACGTTTCATAAACTATGTGGTGAGGATTAAATCCCAAAAGGCAGCACAGGTGACTGGACAAATGAGCAGGAAACACAATCGAGGTGATTTTAAAAAGTTCAGTAGTACAGTTTAGTATCAACATTGCCTTCCATACAAGAAAGAAAAATCTACTACTACTGCCGTCTCCTGCAACACAAAGTAAAGTGAAATGCAGACAACTTTTGATTCGAGGTAATTAGTTCTGATAAAGTGAGTGGCTGGCAGGAGAAGTCTTGCTGAGTTCAAAGGGGTGTCCCTCATCAGGAAACATTAAGTGTTCTTACCAACATGATGCAATTTAATCCCACCACTTGCTGCAGTATTAGCACCAAGGGTTACCAGGCAAACACACACACTTACTAGACGTTTGCTATGATACGCTCCGCACAAACACCCAGAAGAAAATATAAAAGCATTTCAAGCAAACCACAAAACTCCTGTCAGTATCTCAACAAGGCCAACAGAGGTGGAAAAAAGAAAAGAGTTTCACTTTAAGACAAAGCACTGAGCAAAGAGACCGTGAAGGCTGTTGAATCTGAATTAAGCATAGATTGGCCTATATTGCAGCAATCGGGGAACTAGTTCAAGACGTGCCAGGCCTCATGTAGGCTCTTTTACACTGGGGACCTCACTCTCAAACCATTTTCTGTGTGTGTAGCATGGAGGGGGCTACAACTGTATTTCATTGTGCAATCCTATTGTATCATGACAAATAATAAACCTTGAGTTCTTGAAGCATATATACTCTGGGTCTGTTGTTAGCAAGGCAGGGAAACAATTGGTCAGTCCCCCTATGGACTTCCATATTCAATTTAGACAAGTGGCCTGCGTTCCCCAGGGGCAGAAAGCACAGCATACCTGTGCATAACCTGAACTGAGATCTCCAAACATCCATACAGCACATCCGTTCCTCCTCTCGCAAGGCTGGTTTACGCTGCATGTGAGTGAGTGAATAACTTTCACTTTCAGGAATATCACACATAACTCAAAGTCAGAAGGGCAGCTAAATTCCTGTTTCTGACTCAACTACTTGGTTTGGTCCCAAATGGCACACGCTGACCCACTCATTAACCGGTAAACCTGCAGCTTGACAAGGAGCCCCTGGATGACAGTAATTGTTGCAATCGCAGACAGAGAGCAATTAATGAAGGGGTCAGAAGTTTCCAGAGGGGTGTCTGCCTGAATTAAAGAGCTCCCGCATGAATCGGGCCGTAACCCCTAACCTAGGGCCTGGGTCGAGCCGGGGGAACATGAGCATGTGCACACGGTTCAGGACTTTATTAGTCACTACCAGGAAAATGTTGAGCAAATTCAATATTTACTCTTTCATGTTTTCCTTTTGTGAGGGCAACATTAATCCAGTGTGATTTCTGAATGGATTGCAAGCCGTAATGAATAGAAAAATGAGCATTACAGTGAATTATGTAATGCTATAAAGTTGAGAATGTGAGCGTAAGAGCATCTCCTACAAACCCTCAACTGCAAAGAGGAACCACCTCACCAGAGTTTAAAGCAAATGCTGCCACACAGTCTCTAATATGAGCGTGTTGCAGGTTTCTCCGGGTTTTTTTGTAACAGACTTCAGACGACTATGCTGCTCCGCAAGCGGCATCAAATTAATTAACAGTGACTTACAATACAAAGCACTTTGAACTGAGCGTGCGCTGCAAGCAGAGCCAGATTGACGGGAAACTTTAACCCCGCAGCCCTCCCTACAACAGTTGCTTATGACTTCTATGAGAGGCTGGCGGCGAATTCCCTCTGGCGCAGGGCCAGCCGCAGAAACACTCAGCCGCTACACACCAGAACTGGACCTATAGGGTGAAATATGTTGGCAACATATCGTGGACATGCTGTGTTTTGTCTTTTAGTGGGAGCAAACAGAATTCACAAAATACCACTAACTTGAGCAAACAGATACACCTGAGCCCAGTTACCAATATTTGAAGTATTTGAGGTGTCAGTTGATTTTAACTTGGAGACAGTGCTACACTCTCTGTATGTTTATGAACAATTACAATTCAGGCTACTATTCAACTGGTATTAGAGCTAGATGACAGTTAGACATAATTTAGACATGTAACATTAGCGTTACCTTCATCCAGCTGAAGTACATATCAATGTCAGGTACCTCGCAAGAGGGGATGGGACCTGATGCACCCGGCTCGTGGCGAGGGCAGCAGGAGGACACACACACGGCCCAAACCAAAACAACAACTTGGATGTAAACTGAGGAGCATCCCTAAAAAAACTGATATCGTGAATGAAGTTCAATACATAACTGAATAAGACTATTTTCAAATATTATTCAATACTACATTACAAGCTCCTCCTCTTGACGTCTCCTTTCTAAAGTTCAACTTGAATATTGATATTTCATCACAAAATACTTTGTGACTTTTGATTTTTTGTTGCATGTCTGCTGATACTTTTAACATGGAATGAAAACCAGTCTCTTCCCGTCTGGTTAATACTGAGATACTGCGATGGTAATAATGTTATTGTAATAACGTAGCAGAACACGGCACAACGTAACACTCTCGTATTCTGTTGACAAGGGGATTAATGTTTTCTGCTGCTAGTGCATGTCTGAAAATAGTCACCTGTGATGAAAACAAACAAACCTGCCCAACTAGTATATTATGTAATGCTAATTTGGCATGGGGAGCTACACCTAATTTCTGGTAATGGAGCTCAATGATTTGTTCTGTTTTTCCTCCCAATTAATCCTCTTAAAGTAAAGTGAATACAATCTAATGAGCACGCAATGCATCAATGGTGCTTTTTTCCCCACCAATAAATCGGTGGCTGAACAGGTGTGCCCATGTATCACTGGGTTAACTCCTATAGCTGCGTATTTGGACATAAAGAAAGAACAGGCCGGTACCAAATCTTCAAACACTGGCAGGAATAACTTAGTCAGAGGCAACAACAGAGACGGGGGTGGCTATGCAAAACACCAGGTAAACCGTGGGTGAGGTAAACATCTTTCTCAAACGCCATGCGCATACACACACACACACACAAACACACAACACATGGGGGGCTCGAGGGTGTTAGAGGCTGTTATTCATTATCCACACGACAGCATTCCAGGGCCGGACAAAAGGAGTTATCGCCACCATCATTCAGAGGCAAGCATGAGAGAGGTAGAGAGGGATTTAAGCAGGTTCTCAAACAAGATGCCCCCACCTGATAACCTTAGCACTGCCGTTGCACCATTCCCACATGTCCTAATGCATTCACAGATCAGAGAGAGAGGGGGTGAGAGAGTGAGAGGGAGGGGGGAAAGAGTGAAACAGATTGAATGAGAGGGCAAGGAGGAAAGCAAGACAAAGAGCAGGAGGAGAGAGAGAGAGAGAGAGAGAAACTGTGTGAACATTAACGGTGAATGGAAGCGATGGAGAAAGATAACAACACCTCCTCCTCCTCCTCCTCCTCCTCCTCCTCCTGCCCTTAACAGGAAGTGTCCAGTGAGGCTGTGGCAAGTGCACCTCACTACTGATTCGGCTGCTTCAGTGCTTTGTGAGGCTGGCCTGAAAAGAACTGCCAAAACAACCCCATCCTCTTCCTCCTCCTTCTCCTCTCCCTTCACTAGCTGGAATTTCTTGTGGAATCTTTCAGGGAGCCCCCCCCCCCCCTTCCCCTATTTTTATTCCTGAAAATCTCTGACTCTCTCACACACCTTGACCTTTTGATGGACAGAGCAGAAATGCTTCTTGCATTATACTACCTGAAATATACTATTATATAACTCACCTGTCTACCCTCCCTCATCCAAGGGGGAGGGTGTACAGGTGAAAGGCCAGTCTGCTTGTGCAATGGTCTTCCTCACTTTAGGGTCCAGAGAGATTTTACTGAAAACGAAGAAGGTCTCTGGCACCTTTTATCTAGTGGCCTTTTTTTCATTTGGCACCAGAAGAAAAACTTAAAAACAAAGTGGATGTGTGAGAACATGTGGGCACTCTATCGAGCTGTCTCACCTTTTTTAAACTCCTCCAGCATTGCGTCCAGCTTGGTGTCATTGAACACAAAATGTAACGGGTGGCTGTAAAACTTTGTGATGGTTTTGAGAGGGGTGCAATCATCCGGGTCCACAAACGCCAGGTCCTTGACAAAGAGCAGATCCACTATGTTGGACCTCTCGCCCTCGTAGACCGGGATGCGCGTGTAGCCGCTCTTCATGATCTCGGACATGGTGTTAAAGTCGAGGATGGCATCCCCGGGGATCATGAAGCAATCTCTCAGCGGCGTCATCACGTCCTCCACGGTCTTAGTCCTGAGCTCCAGCGCGCCCTGGATGATGTTCAGCTCCTCCTTCACCAGGTCGTTGTAGGGGTCCGTGACGCGCAGCATCTCCAGAAGCTTCTCCCGGTTGTACACGGTTCCTATCTCCTGTCCCAGAAGGTAGTCTAGCAGCTTGCTCACCGGGTAGGAGGCGGGGAAGGTGAGCAGCATGAAGAACTTGGTGAGGAATATGGTGTTGGCGCCGACAGCGAGGCCGTGTCTGGAGCAGATGGCCTGGGGCACGATTTCTCCAAATATGACTATTCCAATGGTGGACATGACCACCGCAATCAACCCCGAACCGGCGATATCATCCAGCAGGATGGTCAGCGTGGTGTTCACCAGCACGTTCCCGAGCAGAAGCGAGCAAAGCAAGTAATTCCCTTGGCTCCTGACCGGCTCTATTTTTTTGGCGTAATTCTTCTCCTTTTCAGTGCCGCAGTTCTGGACTATCTGGAGCTCCATGGGGTCCAGAGCCATGAGCCCCAGGTTCAACCCGCTGAACATACCCGACAGGCAAAGCAACATGGAGATGAAGATGACCTGGAGCCAGAAAGGCAACAGAAACTTTTTCTCCTCCACCACTATCACTTTGGTGTCATCCCCGTCGTGGTAGATCCAGGTGTTCTCCGTCCACGGGTCGTGCATCCCGGCCACGGCCGGTGTCGCGGTGGCGATGCAAAGGTAATACGCTTTACTCCTCTCCGTCTTTCGCAGAGGTTTGACCTCAATCTCAACTATTCCGGACGTCTTTCGATTCAGGATGATGTTGGGCAATATAATTATATCCGAAGTCCTAATACCGCAGGGATGCAAGCTGGACGAGTCCTCTTGGCTCTGGTTATCCCCCGAGGAGCTGTCAAGGCTCCCTACCGTCCGGCTGCGCTCATGTTCCGTGAAAGCAATTTTGGACCAGGTCTCGTTGTTGATGTTCTGCCCGTACACCCTTAATTTCACCCGAGACCGCTCGCTCACCCGCAGGTAGCCCCTATCCATGAAGGAAATGTCGTCCGTGTCCTCCAGTCGGAGCCCTATGATGACGGTCTCCTCGGACCCTTCCTTGCCACTTGTCGGGGTGACACAACAGCCAGTGACAGTTAAGAAAATCATCGCCAAAGCTCGGACCCGGTTAAGTGACGCCATTTTTGCAGCGGTGGGTGCTTGGGATAACGGCTCTGCCATATTGATAACCATTGGCAACCAACCTCCTGAATGAAAAAGGCTTTTAAAAATCAGAGCCAGTCGGAGTCCGCCTTCATCTCCGCCGAGGGTTGCCGTGACTTGTGCATCGGGACCTGCTCGTTCCCACTACGTGTCCGACACTGATGACTCGCGAGCGCAGGCTTATGGGCCAACTCGTGCCTCCCCTGATGTCCCCGAGACAGGCGACGGTGGCGGCCAATCAGAAGGGGCCGCTTACCGGGGGGCGGGGCGTCCGCAGCCTCCTTGGCGAATCAAATTCCAAAACAAGTGCACCTCATGTTAAAAGACAGACCGGACTCTACTCGTGACTTTTTTTTTAACATATATGCTACTACAGCAGATAACCGATGTGCAGGATTAAAATGTACTTGTTAAACATTTGACGTATCAATAAAACTGGACACTGTAACATGAACAGCTACACAATATAATGTAATACAATATAACAAATAAATACTACTTCATGGCCGAGGTGTAGATCCAACTACATGCCAAGCTTTGAGGTACTTGATGATTTTTATTTATTTGTATTGCATTGTATTACATTGTTTACATAAGGGTATGCTCATGTGCCTGCAGTGATGCAAATTTGTCTCCTACAGCATTGGTTCCCAAACTTTTTGACAAGTGACCCCTTCAAATGAAGCACTACTTGTGACCTTCCATCACAGCTTAGGGCCTTAATGTGGATGTGAGTTAAAGGCAGTTCAACCAAAGAATTATTTGTCCTTCTCAGATTATTGTATTTGAAGGATTTTAAGAGGACCGAAGAGAACCAGAGGAAATATATATATATATATACATATATAGATATTTTCTTCTTTCTCCTGCTTTTGTTCCCTCAGATTCATCTTAGGGCCCCACAGGGTGTCGGACTCCCAGGTTGGGAGCTGTTGTTTACAGTATATAGTTTCAGAGCAAGTGTCCATTCATCAGTGACCAGTACTAAAGGCCTATTTCAAATCAACTATGCACCTTCCATTCTTAGCTTAACAGCACCTCATGCAATACTGGTGTAAAGTACCCACAATATGATATCTGGAAAACAAATGAAAATAAGACATTCAATTGATTGGATATTTATTGCCCTATCACACATAATTATAATAATGCTGATGTTAGTTAGAACACTGTTGCAAAGCTCACACTAGTGCCAACAATAGACTGCCTAAAAAAATCTATTGAAAAAAACAAACAAATAATTAGGGGTATCGCAGCAGAAGCAGTGTCATTTGGTAAAGCAAAGGTGGAAAAGTCCTGATGAAGGTGGGAATGGCATGGACATGAAACTCAGATGTCTAAGACTGTAGACAAAATTACACATATAAGGAGATAAGCAGTAAAATATTTCCAATGTCCAATACTGTAAAACTTTTAAAAGTTTTGGGGTATTTGGATCTTGCCTTAATACGAAGCCAAAGTAATTTTATTTATGCAACATTATTATTAGAATAAATTAAATTCATAGAGTTTTTTAGACTTTTCCTCATAGACATTTCCTGTTTTTCCAGTGGAGGAGATTGACCACGGAAGTGTGCACAGAACATCAATAAGACACGTTTATGTGTAAGTAAGGATTCATTTAAATTGCTGAACTCTAATTTGAAATGTTAAAAAGACCCAACACAACGACACTGCATGAGGCATAATGAAGTCAGTACATCTGAACTACTGTTAATATGCACACACAGTATGATGTTGGGCCTGTATTTCTCAGTGCTCTTCCCACCATCATTTGCAGCAGGCAGCGGACCGTGTGCTGCAGCATCCCCCTGTGGCTGAACCTGGACCTTGTTTCTCCAGCTGAAGGACCAGCTCGAAAGGATCCACAATGCCTGCCTGTATCAATAGTTCAACAAGGTAGAAAACATTAGGTGTTTGTAACCTACATCAAGTTCCATGTAAGTATTACATACAAATTGTGTTTCATACAAGACAAATGTAAGGAATGTAGAAAAGTGAATTCTCACTTTTTCTTATTTTCTAGCATTAAACACCAATTAATATGCTGAACAATCTCCATGATGGCAGAATAAAAGGTTGTTGCACACTGAGCGTTTAAATGCATGTTTACTCCTGGTGTATGGCTCAGTGTCTATTTCATCAGACACTGGTTGTTCATTAAATCAGAATTTCACAGTAGCTGTGCTTTAAAGAACAAGTCCAAAGGCTTTTTATTACTATTATCACCAACTAGCCGTGTTGATTAGAGAAAAGTATCTCTGGCCTGATTTCACTTCAGAGAGGCAGTCCAAAGGTTAGACCAAGGCACACATTATCACACATCATATAAATTTCAAACTCACCCCTCGCTCCACAAAAACAAAATGGAAATCCCTCAATAGTAGAATAAAATGTCATGAGTGATTAGAAGGTTAGGGAAGTCATTGAAAAATGTATAGTGGTGTTTGTAGATGAGTGTGTGTGCACACAACGACCATGAGAGCTGATAAGATGGTACTCCATTAGCAGAGAAGAGAACATTCCTTCCTGTTCAAGGTTCCCCAGCATGACTCCACAGTCTGGTTATGACTCCAAGACAGCTGCTTGACCTTGTGCGTGAGGATGTGTGCGTATGTATGTTTGAGTGGGTATGTGTGTAAGAACTTGCAGCATGCGTTCCTGGCGCACACATGCATGTGAGACTGTGTGCACAGTTAAGACAGTGGGGCTCTCTGGGTGTGTCACACACACTTGAAACGGACACCATAAACATACTGACCTCTAGTGCTCAGAGGAAAATCAGACAAAGACATTTCCACATCCAGGAATTTAGTTGGGACACTGACCTTAGGTTTGACTCCAAGGGGCTCGCAGGGGCCTCCCGGTGGCTGGAAAGTGAAGTCCTCCGTAAATCTTGAATGGGTTAGGATGGTGGCCACCTCTCCATCAACCTCCACCACTTCACCCACCTGTGAAGTACACCCTCATCTGACATCATTTGCATATGGTGCCTGAGCAGAAGACACTGAGCTGTCCTTGTACTGCGAGATCTACAAACCTTGAATGTGTACTGACAGTCAAACTGGAAGCAGTCCTCTACTCCTGTAATGTTCCCATTATATATGACCTGACCTGGCTTGGTGTTGCCTTTAGGGACCTTGAACAGGCGGTATGTGGCAGAAACAAACTTGAAGTCACCTGTATTGCCAGAACAGGTAAGAGACAATCAATAAAGTTGTTTCAGAGTCAACCTGAAACACAACAATCTATAATGTCTTGTGCACCACCACAATTAGCAGTTAGCCATACCTGTTTAGTAGAACCCAGTTTAACCTACGTTACACATTAACCAGAGCTGTGCAGCACAAAATAAATCCAACCACCAGAGGTAAATCTCTCTATCTAAACCGAGAAAGCAGTCACTAATTTATAAAAATAAAGATGCAAACAAGACTGACACAATTTTAGTATTTACATCACTCTGAGAAAACCACAATATGAGGTGTATTTAAAAATAATATTAAACATGCACAATTTCTGCATCTGCTGTCGATGTACAACACAACGCAACAAACAATGGAAATGTTGGAGCTGGTAACCAGTTTGAAAATGAATTCTTGTTACAGCAACCCACCCTGAGTTATGGTTTAGAAATAAGCAAACGAGACAATACACAAAAAGAAAAAAAAAAAAAAATCAAACCAAGAATGTCCTGCAGTTCTTTGTTGTCGACAGTGATGACATTGGCTGTAACCAGCCGTGGTGTGCTGAAGCCCACTTCTTCAGCCAATCGCAGCAGATCCTTCCACCAGAGCGCCCCACCAAGACACTCACCTGCCAAGATAAACTACATTGTGATATTCTGGCACGTCTGTGAGTTTTTATGGCAGTAGGATATTCATTTGACACACCCCATAGGACTTTGTGGTTTTTAATTTCCTCTGATAGCCTTCCACTGCTGTAGACGTCACTGAAGTACAGCTCACCACCATCCTAAAGATCAACAGTCAGCGTTTGTAGTGAATATCTACAAAGATGTAAACTACATGGACTAATAGGTTTAATGATTCCTGATTAAAAATATTTTTGCGTGTTGTCAAAGCATTCTTGTGTCCTGTTTTGTGAGATTTGATTGGAAAGTGAAAAACAGTGTACCTTGAGCACACTGTAGGCTTCAGCCAGCACTCGCTTCTTGTCTGGAGAGAGATTCACCACACAGTTGGAACTATGGCAGAAAATCCACATTTCAACACAATTTCTCTACCGTTACACAACATTAAAATACAGGACAAAGAGAGACAAGCAAGACTTCTTACATAATGATATCAAAGGAGCTCTTTTCCAGACCCACTTCTGTTAGGGCCTCAATGTAGCCCTGGACAAAACTGACGTTGGGCGTCTTGTAGCCAAACTCTCTCATGTGATAGTCCACATATGTCCTGGCCACTTCAAGCTAGAAGAGGACAGACTCTCTCAATTGGGTGCACATTTCATTTTGAACAGTCATGCGGTACTATTTGTCTGAATAAGTCTTGAGCAGATACATACATACTGGGGAAAAGCATTTTGTCTTTCAAAATTCAGGATGTGATAGCTGTTGTTTACAAAACAGTGACAGCCTTCAGTAATAGTCCCAGGGGAGTCCTTTTTACTTTTCCATATACATCACTGACAGTTCACTGTGCACTTTGATGTGCAGTACCTGGTCCTCAGTCATGTCAATGCCAGTGACATAGCCCTTCTCGCCCACCAGCTGACTCAGCATGTAGCAGTCCCTCCCAGTTCCACTGCCCAGGTCCAGTACTCTGCAGCCCTCCAAGCACTCTGGCACCACCAGACCACAGCCATAGTACCTGAGGAAGAAGGACGCCCAGTATTAATATCGGCGGATCAGTGGTTGTTGCAGCTTGAATACATCTGAAGCAGCAACAGAGACCTGGCAGTGACTTCAGGGTGCACTTTCTTCAGAGCCTGGCGGATGAATGCAGGGATGGGCTGGGCTGGAGACACACAGGCATTGCTCTTCAGGTCTGAGGAGTTCCTCACCACCTTGCCATAATAATCCTGTTTGAACGCAGAAAAGGTCATTGTTGCTCCTCATCATACAGCAGGTTGTCAGCAGCTAGTACATGGCAGGCAGGTGAGCTGTGGAAAACTGCCTGCTGACTAATAATAAGAGGCCACTTCAAAGCTGAACTTGGAACAGAACAGTGCTGAACTACAACATTATGTTTTTAAACCTCTGATGCACAACATATTCAAAACCTTTAAATGCACAACATGGATCAAAAATGACCCGTGTTCATTTTCAATTGTATTTAATACATAGCTGAATGTTTCTTTGTAATATCTTTTTAACAAAATCGTCTTCACCCAGGATTTTAAGAAATAATTAATTATTTTGTTTTTATTATTATAAGTCATTATATTAATTTGTAGTGAAAAAAGATGTTGTGATAAAGTGCCCTCTAGGGTTCCCTTCCAGTGGAGAAAAAGTGATGCATGGTGAAGAAACTTTATGCGCTCTGGTGCCCCAGCCGGTGCTCTTTTTATTTTATTCGCCCCTGCCCTAAGACAGCGCGAGTCCGCCACTGGATCTGGATGTCAATTTTCACCATTAAGACGATTGTGAACAATAGTGATTTAAAAAAAAATCCTCTTAACTTGACAGTCACAATTTCCGCACGTATTCTTTTGATGTTTCTCATCATAATCACAACAAAAACCTCGATGTGTTTGTGCTATGATCTTTGCATATGGGTCTGTTGCACTGAGAGCACCACCTGACACATCTCACATCTTTCAAACCACGCCTTTACAGAATGATTAATAATCTGAGGTGAAAAGTACAATGAAACGTAAATGTGTGACAGTCATGACAATCCCATTGAAAACACATACGGGTCATTTTTGACCCCTGTTGCGCATTTTTTGGGGTAGTGATACAAACGCGTTTTGTACGCAAAAATAAAATAAAATAACATTAAAACAAGTGTTTATGATGATAAAAAAAAACAACTTAGTTGAGTCATTCATGAAATATTGACAAATAAAATGCATAACGTGCAAAGATCGCTCGGGTCACTTTTGACCCATGTTGTGCAGCAGAGTTTTAGCTGATTGAGGTTAGCCACCGCTAGCAAAATCATAAATAATGCACGTGATATTACCTTGACGTCCACGTGAATGGTGCTGTAAACGAAGCCTTTAGCACCCGCACTAGACAAAATAAACTTTTTTAATACATTAACTTCAAGCTGCATGTACGTTACAGTAACTGTTACTGTTAGCTATCTGCTATCTGCTAACGCAGACTGTTGGCTAGCTGCCGCAAATGGGAAGTTTATTCCACAAGTTTAAAATTAAATGTTAGTATTTAGTTCGTAATATCATGTGACTAATGTTACCATAAAACAACTAATAACTTCACCGTCTCACGTCGACGTTGTGTGAAGGTTCAAATTTGACACACTCGCTAAATTAAAAAGGATAACACTACGTGAATAACATACATATATGTTGTTAGCTTGTTCTTACCTCTTGTCTTCAGCCATTGTCTCGAGTGGTATCAATGTGGAGAGGAGAGCTTTCTGCTGTGGTTTGCTCCCTGAACAAAATCAACTTTATAGTGTACAGTTGACTTCCTGCTCCACAGCACACCCTGTCCCTCACTGCCTGACGTCACAGCTGAACCCTGGTACAAAGTCCAAAGAACGTGTTGTAGTCAAAGTGTAGTTTTCCACGACAGACAGAATCTTCACTCAGTCTCGACAACAAAAGAGTCCACTTGAATTTAAAAGGGTATGTTTATTGAACATACATCCATCTTGGTTGTTGTAATAAATGGCTTATGATCAGAACATTCAAAGAATATGTGCAAAACCACCTTACACGCGCGCGCACACACACACACACACACACACACACACACACACACACAGGTGAAGAAAGAAAAGAAAAGGTGTCTTTGGCAAGATGCCCCTGATCTTGTTAACAAGTTATCTACTGTGTTGTTAGTCAAACGTACCCTTCACACAACCTTAGGATAAGTCTTCAAAAGAAGTTAAATCTTTTTCTCAACAGAAAAAATAATACCCACAATAAGAGAAGAATCTGTCTGTAACAATAAAGCTAATGATTTCATAACAATTATGAAAGCAACTATTTGGTTCACAAACATGTTACAGAATATTATACACAATTGGCAAATATAAAGTGGTTCTGAAATCTTGTACAGTTCCAATAATTGTTTTAAGGAGTCAGCTGGTATGAAAAATAGCTCATCTGGCTACTACATGTACACAACATTACTTTCTAGCTCACAAAAAGCATAAACATATACTGTAAAGCACTTTAGTGTGTTCAGGCTTTGATGGGTAAAATTCAGTCATCTTACTGCTAATACAGAAGGTTCTCGTTAAAATTCAGCTTGTGCTGGACATTTTGAGAGACATCTTCTGTTCGATTGTTTTATATATGGCTGAAACATTTGTGCTTTGCAGACATTGCAATGTGTGCATTTGAGAGGGTGCTCCAAGGAAAGTCTGTGTGACACAGTGGCATGTAGTGCCACCAGTTCCAGTTCATTTCAGAGGGTGGGCAAACAAAAAAAAATGACATAACTCAATTTGTAAAAGCTTCACACAGCACATTCATTATATAATCAGAGGCGTTTTTCATGGTATAGTCATCATCATCAACATCTACTGCATTACAGCTCCTGCAAGATTTGGTTGGATTTAAGACATTCAAGCTCTTAAAGACATTTCAAACTGAGGAGTCTTCCAGAGAAGACACTTTAATGAAACCGATAGCTTTCAATATTTTAATGCTCTGAGTCCGTTTCTATGCGGTTTTCTATCCGTGATGCTGGATTATACATATTGCTTGTTAACTTGTCCATCATAAAAAAACATCCCTCTCAGAGATATCAAGTTGTGTAAACTCTTATCCATAATAGATATTCAGATATTAAGAATAACAAACGACAACGATCGGATTGTTATTTTATTACGATATATGTTTCTTCTATTGTTTTGGTTTATTTTTTTATCTAACCAAATACATTTGTATCTCTCATCACTCCCCAAGAGGGATTTTTACACTCAACAGGCCACAACTGTTCATGACCGTTCATCTTGTTCTAAAATTGCCCTTTCTGATTCTGATTCTGATTTTGGGCCATCTGGCTGTTTGCTCCACATCCATGGCCATTATGGGATTAATCCCCTTTATATAAAGTTGAGTAAATGATGAAAACCCAATACACATACACTACAAAATTATATTATGTTTTTTTCTTCCCTAAAAGGAGCATTTCCCCTTAGATTGAATAGCACAAATACAAAAGATCGTCGGGGTCAGCCATAGGTAAGCCATATTTTGGTTGAAATGAGATCAGCCTTAATGGACCCCTCAGGAAGCTGTTATTAATGTTTGAATCAATGATTACCACAGTAAAGGCAAGGTAAAATTGCGCTGATATGAAAATCCAATACAAAGAGTGTAAATGTTTCTGTTTTTATACCGTAGAGCTGGTGAAGGTGGTAATCTATTGAAATGACTGAGAAGCTTAATAAAGAAGCTTAATATTCTTTTCTTGCTTTTGGTACCTGCTTTCTCACAGTCTCTCAGTTTCACTAAAGCGCATCATTGTTCATCAAAATTCTGCTTTTTTTGGGCGGTAGGCACACCCTACAAACATTCATTAAATTTTAAAAAATGATTGTGTACATGTGTACAAAGTGATTCTGTTGCATTCCCTAGGTCCATTTCTTACAGATGTTACAGCAAAACCCTACAAGGCTAATCATGTGCGGCAAATTTAAGACTGAATTAATGAAAGATCGCATTTTCTGTTTTGATTTTTTTTTTAAGCTAAAAGCTTAATTTATAAAGATAAATATATTTTGTGCAAAATAGGAACTGCTCACATGAAGGTTTGTTAATGCACTTATACTTCTCTATCACTAGCGATGCAGATAGAGAGCAACAACAGGCAACAACGCAAGGCAGAGCGGTTTTTAAATCGCTGAAAAAGCACTTTAGAAGCATGAGTCTAACGGGACGTCCCACATGGCCTTGTTCTAGTGTCCCTGTACTGTATCAGTTTGCATAAGCACACACTGTGGTAATTCCACATTGCACTCATCCAAAATGTTCCTGCTGTGTGTGTATGTGTGTTTTTTCTACACAGTTTCCTGCCTGCAGAGAACGGCTTTGCAGAATTATTGCAAGCACCTGGTGAGGAGAGCTGCATTCATCCTGGGCAGTGATTGTCCTGACGTCACAGCTTCAGCTATCGAGTCTTTGACTGTGTATCAGTAGCTTCTGCTGCATGAGAGCGCCAACTGAACGACTGTGTGTGTGTGCGCAGTGTGAGAAGTCTCAATTGCCACAGGCTGTTAAAGGGCTTGTGCTGCCCAGATATAACCCCAAATACACAGGTTAAGGCCACTGTTCCAGTGTGGGGAGGAGCAGGCTCTCTCAACATCTGCATCTCTATCATTGTTAGTTGAGATTCCACTTCCTGCTCCCACACCTGTTTTATCTAAGATTCATAAAAATACTCGCTTAGAAAGCATTTGGACATAAAACACTTGCTCAGCTTACGCCTCCATGCTCTGTCTCAAGTGCTCTCTCCTTCCCTCTACGACACAAAGGTGTGTTAACTGGGTTTCAGCCCTGTGGTTCAGTGCTGGTGCTGTGGTGCGGCCCCTCTTGCTCGTTGATGGTGTGGAGGAGGAGGCACACGGGTGGGTGGAGAGAAGCGCTGCCTATCTGGTGAGCCGGCTGAGGGGGTCCCGGCGGCCCACGTGCGACCCGCCTCTCCAGCCCGCCCAGTGCCTGCTCCTCCTCCACACTGAAGGAGGCGCGATGACCGCAGCTGTCGCAGAAGTCGCCCGCCTCCTCCTCCTCGTCATGTCCCTCGCGCCCCAGCAGGCTCTGCAGCTCCCTCAACTCCTTGCCTTCCTGGCCCGTCCCTCCAGCTCCACTTAAACCGCTGCTCCCACGTGTGCTGCACACACACACCTCAATCCCAGAGTCCCCTGTGAATCGCCTCCTCCTTCCATTGGGGAGTCGATCTTTGTCCTCAGCGCAACCCTCTGACAGGTCCTTCAGCAGGGGGTCCTTGCAGGAGTCGTCCCCACTTCCACTTCTTTTCTCCTGGCTGGTAAGTCCCTCCCTATTGAGCCCATCTGACAGCAGTATCATGCCTGAATCTTGTGCTGTCTGCATGGGCTTGTTGTCAGGCTTTGGCCTAAAGTCTGAGGTGGGCGGTTGTGGTTCCTCTAGGCTGGGTCTGCAACACAGGCCGTCGGAGACCGGGGGCACCGGAGTGGGCTGGATGGTTGGACAGTCCTGCTGCTCAGGGGCCAGTGGACTAGAAGCCACTGAGGATGGGCTTGTGTGTAAGGCACTGTAGGGAGGGGGTGGAGTTGGTGGCCGGTTAACCACCTCTTCATAGTCAGGCAGGAGGTAGTTTGGCAGAAACCCTGACGAGGAAAAGATGGAAGAAAAAGCTTTGACTAGAAAAAAAGCACAAAAAGTAAATACATTTCGCAAGACAAGCAACATGCAAAGGGGTTAGTTTTTCCTTTAAATAAACACCACCGTCTGACCCCTAAAACTTTCAGTGTGACCTCACTGAACTTCCCAGGCCACTATTCAAGCATTCCCAAAGCAATAGGGGGACAAATGTGACAAAACAAACTAATTTCTGGGTCAGCCCTGTGCTGAGGGCCTGAAGGCAGCACTGTGCGAGATGGTGTTGCAACGCTGGCGAGGTACCAAGAGAGCAATGCTGGCCGTTTCCTGAAAACTGGGGCATGCAAACAGGGAAGGTTCTGACGCTGTGTGAAACCAGGGATACATCTCAGTGCAAACATTACATTTGAGCCAGGCACCACCTGCTTTGCTTGTCACCAGTTTTGAATTCCTCAGTTTGACGTAACTGGAAAACTGTTTATTGAAATTATTCTTGAAAGAAAGTAGTTCTACAGTTCACGTTTTCTTTCCAAGAGACAATGAAGGAAGCTCCTGGACTACATGACATTGTTTTAATGACCACAGAATACACATACAATATAATACACAGTGTGCACCGTTATTAAGTTTGCTGGGTACTAAAAAGGGCTTCTGCATTACAAAACATTCTTTTTAACAGCTCTTTCAAGTTAATTGTAAAATTGTAAAAGTATTATATTCTGTGGCTTTATTGTTTCACTCAGGATTCACTATTACAGGGTACTTAACATGCATCATTTGTAAACAACATTGATAAATAATTTTTACTCATCAATGACCTGATATTCTAACCAGGGAGCCTTCTTTACTCACTCAAGCTGACTGACTTGACAACGATAAGCGAACCAACATGAAAAATTACACTCTGCTCAATTTCTAGTTTATTATCACCATCATTATTAAGATTTGTTTTAAAGTATACTTGTTTCTGAAATTACAAAGCCATCACTGAGTAGTATTGGGATTGGTACTAGATCTTTTTTTTTTTTTTTGCCACTTGGGGGCAGCGCCACAACATTGATATTATCACCTAATAAAGTTGTTGTAGTACATGTGTTAGCAAACAGTTGTCTCTCTACACACTCAGCAGAGCAGCGTTAGCATTCATTAGGAGTCGTGATTCTGTCCATCTGGCAAATCCAAGTCCAATATTCACTCTACGTTTAGCTACGTTTTGCTCTTCACCGACTTCCTGAGGGAAATATCTGGCTCATTAGTTGCTAACTGCTCCATTGTGTTCAGCAGCTAGTCACTAACTGTGCTAACTGTCTGCTGTTTGGTGCTGGGCAGGTAGAACTTTTTATCAGAACTTTTTGCTTGTTGCAGCTGGAGAGCAGAAGACAGCTCCATAGAGCTGAGGGAAACTGCAGAGTCGGGTGATCATTCTCTGTGGGTGTGTCACTACAAGCAACCCCTTTCACACCGCATATAGTCATTGGGTCCATTATCCATTAATATGAAAATGATTCAAGTAGTCAGTAGTCATATAAATAACTGTTATCAGTCATCAATAGAATTAATACGACCCAAACCAGTTGGACATCATGTATTATCATCATGTTGCGTATGTTCGAGTGGTTAGCTCTTACTGAAGTAGAAGGGCACAGAGGGGTAGTTGTGTGCTTCGCGGTAAGCGATGAGGTTGATCTCGTGCTGCCGTTGTTGCTGCTGCAGCCGGTGTTTGGTGCGGCGATGGTGACACACGCAGCAGCAGCTCAAAATGAAGATGATCGCCCAAACCAACCAAAACCCTAAAGTGAGAAGATCAACACGGTCAAGTCATGCTCACAGCGGAGCTCCCTCTAACTTGTTTACTATTCTTATTCTAAAATGAACTCATGGTGATGAAAAGGTTTAACATGTGCTCTACTACATCCATAATGTTTAACTGAACTAGCTTGTGGTGATGTAACATAAAGTGCCTGCTGCTAACACTAACATAACACTGCAGATCAAATACTGCCGACATCTGGTTCTAACACAGTGAAACATTCACATGCTTGTATACTGTATGTTTTGCATTATGCTTTTTATTATTTTACGGCATAGAATCAGCTCAATCATCAGAGAGGTCCAAGTCCATTCTTAACAATACATCTGACAGAAGCACTGACAGATTTAAAGTCTCTCACAATTCTTTCTGTATGGAGCAACCTCACATTTGACACCACAGCTGTATCACATGCTGAATTCTGAGTTCTCTGGTTTCTCACTTTCAGAGACATAAATCTTTTCTGAATATTCTGCTTCTGCAGGAAAATAAAAAAGTCATTAATTTCAAAATGTAGAAATCTTGGGAGGACAATAGCAATAAAACACAATTAGAGAAATCTCATTTGCAGATGGCGTTCTTCTTTGGCACAAACATTATGACAAAAACATCCCAACACAATGTGATTGTTTAAGAACAATCTGTGCCTTTTCCATTTGGCATGAAGTCCCACTTTTCTACAGAAGAGTTATTTGTGGAATTTATACTAATCCAGTCTAAACAGCAGCAGGGAACAAAAACTGAGCGAGGTTTAAAAAAAAAAATAAAAGCGCCCCCGTTTGTGTTTACTGTGTTTTAAATAAGTGGAACGGGCTACGTCGAGACAAAAAAATGTGGGAACTTCACTTCAAGGACTACAGGGCAAGGCAGCCTGTGTCTCTGGAAAATAAGAACGTAAGGTATGCAGCATGGCAGACAGTGCATCTCTGCTGGTGCTGTGTAGTCATCAGGATATACCAATTCAGCATCTCAGATTTTCAGCTCAAGTCAATAATGTCTTGCACGCATCATTACCAACCTATTTCTTATTAAGTTGCCTTCAGATATTCATGACTGTACATGAATACAGTCGATATGAAACGTGTCTTCTTCTGCTCTGGCCTCTTAATCATTTTAGTTGATTATTGCAACATTTTGTGGCCACATGGCTGCCCGTCCACACTGTACAAATTCTGAAAAAGCTGGGTTACATCTAAACCACGAGTAAAGGCAGCAGTGGCGTGTTCTTCATCAGGTCATTAATAATATTGTAATATGAATCCGTAAGTCAGTGTGTGAAGAACAAACACCAACTGCCATACCGACCTCTGTCCTTGAACCCGTAGGACTGAACTAAGTCTGAATTACAGACATTATGAATCTCTTACTGACTCAAATTTTGAAAAATATTGTGACAATTAATTGTAATACAGATTATACATCATATCGTCCAGTCCTACCACAACCCTTCCTGCAAATTACCCTACAATATTTATATATATATATATATAGACACACGAACAGACAGAATAAAGTGGAAAAAATTACACCAGTCCAACTATGTTGGTCAGGGTTAGTAGTCTAGCTAGACTGATGCATCGGCAGACATCCGAGTGTTGGCTGATAGGTAACAAAAAAGTGCAGCACAGAAACAACAAACTGGGTTTGAAAGTAATTAGAAACAGTGTCACCAGTTTGTGACAAGTCCATTTTTTTCCACTGTAAAACGTCCTGCTCAGTATGTACCTTGGTGTGTTTATGTAAAAAATACTATTGGCCGATTTATTGTTATCTAATAAATGTTAAAACTGTATTTGATGCCATCAGGTGAGCTTGATGTGATTGATGTAAGTGCTCTACATTACAGCGTTCACACGCAGTGAATTCATTCATGTCGAGCCAACAATAAGGCGCCTGAGGGTGCACAAGATTCTTTCTCAAACAGCGCCAGTTAGCTCCCAAAAATTGATTTGTGCTGGTTTAGAGTGAATTTCAGCAGTGAGCTTATCTCAAGTGGAAAGCAAGACATTTAATACTGCACTTCAAAACACATACAGTAAAATCAAATGTGGAATGAGGTGCAGCTAACACTAAACATACCTGTAGTTGCAGTTCATTTGACATGTTCAAAGCCCCCCCTCCACTAAAATATGTGTTTTGCTTGATTGACTTGGCTGTTTGAGCTTCACTGTGCAGAATGATCCATATGCAGAGTTTATGCGCTGAAGGGGGGAAAGTTTCTCTGTGCTAACATGTCTGGAAGTGATCTTTCACATTTCCAAAGACTGGAATGAGGTACAGCTAATAAATAACATTCAACAACTAAAGTGTCTAGTTTAACTGTATAAATGTATTTTGTCAAGGTGAAAAGGCCTCTGAAGTAGAATTCAAACCATTGATAAAGACAGGAACCCAGACAAATGATCTCTTTTAGTTAGTTAGTTTCTATAACTCAAGGAGACCTACCACCACTCTGCTCTCACTATTTTATGGTAGTCCAGAGTATGACTAACATTTCTAGCAATTGAAATGAAGCAAATGAAACATTTTTATTTTTCAACTTTATACAGTGTTCTTTGTGTTTCTGTTGTGTGTACTGCAAACACGTTTCACCTGCCATTTGTTTTATTTATTTTCAAAAGTTCCAGATATTTGGGGCAGAGCTTCATCCTCCTAGCAACAAAATCATCCACTAATCTTCAGGTGCATGTGAAAAATAAACATTTTCTCTGTGTAGCATTTGTTAAATAAAACGTCCAATTCCAGGTGCTCAGCTGATGTCCAGGTGGCCGACTTGCAGCTCTGCAGCCCCACACATATCATTGTCAGCTGGATCTGAAAAAAACATTTGCTTAAAATGGAGGTTCACAAAAATCTGTGACATTCGTTGAAATACTGCCAATTTATGGGTCAACATATTCTTCACCCACCTGGAGGCAGCACCCAGTCTGCCCGCTGGAACACTGGACATACTGCCCATCACTTGAGCGTTGGATGTCACCATTTGGCCGCCCAAGAAACACTTCAAGTGACATGGCACTTTTGAGGGGACACTTAATCTCAAGGAAATATGTTGATGTGTTGCATCCAAAATTCCATCTGGACTGGCTCCAAACCAGGGATGGTCAGGTCACACCACCCGGCCTTTCCTCTTCACAGTGGGCCCTTGAGCCTCCAGGAGTTGCGTGTCCTCATTTTCTTTTCCATGTTTAGATGCCAGTGTTCACTCAGAAATTGTTTTGTGGGTTACTAGTGGTCACTAGCTTCCGTGCATCGTGCCACAGTTGTGATGCGCTCTGTGTCTCACTCTGAGTCAACCTCTCCACCTGGACAGGACTTAGTTTAACATAGGTCTCATGAAGAGTAAGACACTTCCTACAGGTTAGCGTTGTTCTGTATGGAGGTACTTGTAGATTACACTGGCTCTTAGAGGACTCACTGTTCTCTACATCTGCAATACACGAGCACCCTGTTGTCTGTATTTCACCTGATGTTGAAACTAAAACCCCTGCCTGGTGAAGAGGGGCTCTGAGGCTCTGACTTGGCTCCTTGTCTGCTAGACAGACAAGGCTGTGTCCCACCTCCTTCAATAAAACTCACCCGACATCTGATAAGCGTCAGAGCTTTTCAGATTGTTCATTGCTTCACAGTCGGTAGAAACAGAATGAATGAAGTAGCTAAATATGCTACTGTACCCCATGAGCAGAAGGCAGAGGTGTGACAACATTATCCTGTTTAAAGTATGACAAGTTGTGTTCCAAGATCATTTGCTTTCAAACAGCTCTGAGAAAATGGAACAAAACTGACGCCGTTTCAACGACAGGAAGGACTGGAAGTCGCACCCAAGGAATTGTGAGAAATATTGTGGATACAGAGAGGGAGGGCGAGAAGGGGTAAAGAGAAAAGAAGGATGAAGGGAAAGAAGGATACTTACACCAGAGCTCATAGTAGTAGCTGCAGCACTGAGACTCCCCGCAGCAGTGTCCGGACTCACAGATGTAGCTTTGGTTGTTAACGCCTTCACAGTGCAGGAGGCTCTGCAGGAGAGAAGCAGTGCCACTTTAAGAGGAATGTATTATCAACATCTCAACTTTAAAAAAATAATAAAACACCAGCTACAGGTGTCTGGTTATGGTGTGCAGTGCCAATAACATTTTTTTTTTTTTTTTTTTTTTTTTTTTTTTTTTAAAAACAGAGCCCCCCACCATGTTTCATGTTTTATTTTTTGACTCACACAGGGTGAAATTACATTTGTTCAGTGTTTTACACTGATCAACAGAAACACAGTAAAAACAAATCGCTAAATTCATCTACATTAAGTCCAACTAAAAACCTAAAAAAATAATTGATTCAGGAAATATTTGCCCCCAGTACGATGACGCAACCTAAATCCTAACTGTTCTTAGATGCTACATGAGTTAAATTGAGATCACCAGTGTGTAACAAAGGATGGGTGTAATGCAACACATTATATACATGATGTTACTTTCAGACACTAACACACAGCCCAGTCTAAAATAAAACAGTTAACTAAGGCCATGAGATTTCAGTGTTTTTGGAGTGCTGCTAGTCGTGTTCATGGGCTGTTGGCACTTTCGCAGAGCATCATGTTCACTCTGAGGAAGCGCAGCCGTCTTGCATTGGTGTCATTCTAGAAGCCCATCCGAATTATGAACATTTGTAATTTGTCTTCTTGTTCGTTTCAGTTGTCTGTACTGAATTTTAATGTTCAATTCAATTTTATATGGGTTATATGATTTTCCCTCGTTGCTGCTTACAGCCGACAAAACCAAAGTGGCTTGAACTGACCAACTAACCGCCATCGTTAGAGCACCATGTTCTCACTAGCGGGGCGAAAAGTGATATGACATCTTAGTAAAAACAATCCTTACAACTGAGGGTAGTTTCAAGAGTGTCCCCTCTGTTGCTCGCATTTGGTCACAGTACAAATAGGTGTTACTAATAACATTAATTATGTCTCAGCTCCACATGTGCATTTTTCTAAACAGGTTTTAAGTAGCATGATACATATATATATAAATATATATACAGTATGTACACACTGGAAAAATGACAATAATTAGTATATCCAAAGTGATGTTGATGTACACTAATGTCCCACAATGCAATTCACAAAGGAAATGGAGGCAATACTAAAAGCTGCAAAAGAATGTAAATAATGTGGGAAAGGTGGTGAAAAAGGAGTAAATCTTTGGAAAGACTGCTTTCTTTTTAATAAGTTTAATTTTCAGTGGATTCTGTCTGATAGCACAGGTATTGTATCATTACCTGTTAGAACAAAATGGTAAGTATGTTGATATCTCTACCAACTACAAAAACACAGTATGCTATAAAGATTAGTTCGTATGTAGTACAGGATGGGAACAGAGCACGTTTTACATGCCTAGCCCTGATCTTTGATTTAGAATAATAATGAGAACACTGCTGAGATCGGGACGCCACATTTATACTTAGCTATGAATCTGGAGTAAACAAGTTCCGAGCACTTGTGCTGGTAAGCTACTAGAATTTCATCAGTGTTTAAGGCCCATATCAAGTGCACATTTTTGAATCGCAGCCAGCACAAAACCACTCAGTATGTCGCCCAAGATCTAACAGACAATTTCAACCTAAAAGTTGAGCTGAGGCCTAAATGAAAATATCAGAAGATGTTTGAGACAACAGTCCACTTTCATCCACAATCAATGAGGCATTTGTCTCCACTGTCAATATAGCGAACTAGCAGCTTCACCTGATCAAAAGTAAACCTGACTAAGCAGATCCATCATCCCCGTGAAAAGTTGTGGAAGGACACTAGGCTAGATGATAATCAGCTCAGAGATCAGCATAGTGCCGAGAGACAAGGGAGCACTGTAATCAAACTCCTCTCATGAGAAAGGTCTATGGATTTTTCCAGGAAGATCCCTCAGATGTTTTCTTCTAGATTAGCTTAATGATTAGCCAGCCAAAGTTCTATACAAGGACAGTTTTTCTCTCTATAGATTACCAGCACAGGTCCCAGATTGAGAGGCATGATGATCCAGGGTCCAAAAATCCCAGACAAGTCCCTCCACCTCATGGGTCATTATCCCACAGAAGTCAAACAGCTCTCAAACATACTCTCACTGTCTCTCTCTCCTTCTCTCTCTCTCTCTGTCACACACACACACACACACACACACACCTCCCTACCTCCCTCACCCCACTCCAATCCAGGCCCAAACAGTGGACAAGGATTGCTCTACGGAAATTTCCAAGCAGCAGCGGAGAGTGAGCTCCTAGCTGGGCCTCTGCATGATAATAAGGCGTACAGAGCGGTGAGAGGTGTGTGTCAAGTGTGATGCAGGGAGAGAACAGCAAGAAAAAGCTCAGAGACAACCAGACGCAGAGCAGTAACGCAGGAATGATTCGTCACACATGACACACCAGGTCAGCAAAAGCCAAAATGCTGACATTAAATGTGGCCGCAACATCAAACCTGACAGATGAATCATTTCTCAACAGCTGTTTCAACGTTATCAACATAGAGGGATTTTATTCTCTGTGTAATAAAAACATGATGTTCTGCTCTTCCCTCTGATAACTTCAGCTGTTTTTACTGACTCACTAACTATCCTCCACCACATGCTCTCCACTTGGCAGGCTAGGCCCTTTTTGCAATTCGATACCGATAACCATCTAGTTTGTTTGGGTCTGCAGCCTGTGCTGCATATATAGCCGGGTACTGAAAGGGGGTCGGGATTTTCGCAAAAAGGCCTTCATAAAGAAAAGGGGCTCAATCTAATCTTTAATATGCATGTGACTCCACAAAACACAACCAACTTGAGTGGCAGGAAAACTTAGGTGATGGGATGTTAGTCAAAGAGCTGCACCTGAAAAGATCTAGGTCATCTGAAACCCTCCCTGAGTAACTTTTTTTTTTACTTATACTGTAAGACTGACAGTGACTGAGCAAAGAATCTGGAAGGACCAGATTCCTCAGTCTCCCATCCAACCAGGCAACACTGAAACAATCCAGCTCTCTCATGCTATACTACCTGATTAAAGGCGGATTTAGTTACCATCCCAGTAATTATTGCTGCGTTAGAAAATAATCAACCTCAATAATGAGAAGCTGTTGAAATGAGTGGACAATGAGAACAGTTTAAAAATCCCCTGGTGACTATCGAATGCTGCTCCTGGAGATAAGTGGCTACAGTTCTTAGTTAATTCTTGACCGCACAGTCAGTGCTGATCCACTTAGCACAGGCCTGTAGGACTTGGCAAGTTAGCTGATGCACGTAAAGACCTCGCTGACCCCTTATTTATTATTCTGTCCTGCAACAAAGAAAGGTGCTCTTTCATAGTCATCAAGGTCACGCAGAACAAAACACAGCTGACGCATTTCTAGCAACCATTTATACCTGACATTCCCCCAAAGAACGTCTTCCAAATTGCAACAGCTGAGGTCAGTTCAACAAGGTTAAATTGTTAGAACGCCAACAGTTAGAACGTACAGTATGTTTTAGATTCAAGATTTAGACTCCAGCTGTTTATAATAGTTAATAACTACAATCAAGCTTTGACACAGAACTGTTGGTGCCAGGTAAGAGTTAAAGCTGACATTACCAGCGTCCTGAAGGCAGACACATCAGGCAGAGTCAAGCAGAACATTCATCATGGACTTGACAGGCTAAACTACACCTTGCAGAATTATCATTACTTATATTTTATATAGTGCAACACAAATATTGTCATTAATGTAATATGAACATTGATTTTTTTTGATGCATTAAAAAGGTAATTCAGCTTTTAGTCTTAGTCAAAGCATTAGGTAAAAAGACAAATCATCAAGCATGTGCCTCAATAGTCCTTTCTTTATAGCTTCAATAAACAGCTGTGTAATGAAACAAAGAAGCTGCCAAGTTCTTGAGACAACAGCCCCTGAACGCATCACATCCAGTTCATGTCAGTGAGAAGTGCACTTTTTTTTGACAGATCAAGAACTACAACAATGCGTTTTGTGGACATGCTGGCTGAAGAAACAAAAAGAAATATATATAATCAGGCTGTAAATAAGATTTAGACAGTGATTTTCCACCCTGAAAGCCACATACTGCATCATCCACACTGATATTGAGTCATACATCTTTCATCTCTCACTTTTTTCAAACAGTGCACTGTATAATGGAGTGAAAACTGTATGCTGTGAACTGCTGATGAGAACTAATGAGAAATGTCTGACAGTAACATGTGATCACTGGTTACGATAATGCAATGACATAGATAATATACAGCTGACTCTGTGTTGTATGAAGTGTTGAGATGGGTGAATGCAAATAGCAGATATAGCTCAGGGCCATGTGTTGCAACTATTGTCTAAGAGCCATCAGCTGCGCATGTACCAATGTGTGACAGTCTCCTGTTCCCAGGCATTATTCTACCACTTAAGATCTTCTTAAAATAATGTCTAACAACGGCCTGCAAATATGTAGTATCATAACTCTACGGTTTATGCACACAGGCATGCACTGATAACAAACAGATACAGACACTGCACGCGAGACCAAATGTGGTAACAATTTAGAAACCCAACTTAGTTTATTAGTTTGTGTCTCGAACTAAAACCTTCAACACTTATGTGAACCTTCAGAGATACTTTAGGACATTTGCTGCAGATAAAAACAAAGAGGGCGATATCTTGTATGAAAGGACTGGTCAAGTCCTGATACGGGTGATAACTGATAAGTTTCCTCCCTAGTTTCTCACGACAAATAGCTTGTATTTACAGTAATGGCAACACATCACTGCAAATTTCAAGAGCCACTGCATATCACTGCTTTGGATTTACTTTTTTTTTTTCTGGTCAAAGGAAAACAGCAGTGATGGGGTCTAGTCTAGCTCACGAAAAAAAGTTATTCTGATAAATCATTGAGTCTGTAATCAGCAAAAATGCAGAAGGTTGTTACTGCGCATACAATTATAAACCAGTCTTACTTAGTTTGCGAGTTTATGGTTTCATACTCATCATGCCCTACAATGCTTTGCTTTGTATGATTTTCGGTAGATGGATCGAACACCATTAGCACATCAAAAAAGCATTATATACCTCCATTTTAGTGCATCTCAGTGCACTGCGCTCGCCCTTGAAAGTTTCCACTGAACTGTCATATGATCAAGGATAATTGTCGACTAAATATACGTACGTCTAAATATACTACGTGAAAATCAAATTCAGATAAAGAGCAGTACCAGATGCTGACTAATTACACCAACCCACCCACTCAAATGATACATGAAGTACAGTCATAACGAACACAACAATATGTAATATTGCACACCCTGCATGGCTGCAAAACATGTGGCATCAAAAAGGTAACGCTGCTCAGATTGAGAATTATTTAAAGCTGACTTTGTGGTTCCCAGCAGAACAGAGGTTATAAGGTGAATTCACTCCAACTGAAACAGTGAATTGAACAGTGACTTGTGGACTCTGGGCAGAACAATCAATTCAGAATTAAATATTGTATTCTGATCCCCTACAACTCTTCATGAATGTCCCTGTGATGAACTGTGGAGGTTTACATCAATGTGACTTGTTATTATAAAGATGAAAGGAGAAAGCCTGGAGACTGTACTTCAATGTGTGCACTTCATAATAAGATGATAATAAGTCATAGTTCTCTTTAAACATAATCATTTCTTGTAAGTACTAAACTGCCAGATGACCCGGTGAATAAGAGATTACAACGACGTCATTGTCAACACACAGACATTATCTTGACACAGAATAGTTCATTAAATAATAAGAGCCATTTTCTGTTTTGCTGGCAGAGATCATTACAAATCTCGTGTACCAATAAGTGCAAGTTGTTATTAGTTGTCTAACGTCGGCGGTGTGTCTGCATTCATACCTGAAGAACTGCTTTTGTTGTTTATGCAACTCACTTCTGGCTAAAATGTCAACCCTCTACCATAAACACAACAGAGCAAGGCCCTGACTCACGAGTGTCCCTTCACTTCAACAATGCTACCGCAGCTAGCATCCGAACTTAGCAAGCATGCTAACATCTTTCTTGACAGCACAGTACAAATTAAAGCGGACCAATATCTAACGACGACATATACACTATGCTGCAATAATTATTGGGCTACTTTTTAATGAGCCAACGCGTGTGTAGTTTGACATTTTGCTAACTTAGCTGGGTGACTAGCTAGCTAAAAGACCTGTGACAGAGAGCCTTGTTTTTGACTGCTCAACCTTACCCTGTCTGCTGCGGACTCGGTGGGGGTGACAGAGCCGACAGCGTGCAAAAACAATCCCATTTTAAGAGCCGAACATACGCCTCTCATTCCTCCGGGAAGTGGCTACAACTACGGCAAACACATACGCATGCAAACACTGTTGTTCACAAACTGCGTCCGAAATATCCTGAACTATTTCTCAGCCCCCGTCGCGCTGAGAGGCCGCTGCATGCGCCGCCTCCTCTGCGTACTGGACATTTCAACAAGGCACGGTGCTGGCGCAACTGGTTGCTGTTGGTGCCACAGACTGATATAGCTGTTACACAAGCCGCTCCTCCAGCACAGCCACTCTGCCTCGGTCTGCTGGGTGTGGCGTGGTCACCTCGACCCGATCCATGTGCGCAACGTGATGGGCGTTCAATTGAGTGGATCGCCACTGGTTTTACGGACTGACCCGCAATTGGACAGCGCGGACCAGCTGGGAAAAGGCTGACCAATCACTGATCGGTGCGTCTCCAGTGCATGGTCTTGTTATCTTCCTGGGTTCTTCTTATCTAGTTTAAGTGACCACATGTTGGAAAAAAAACAGTCATCCTCTCTTTCCTCATGATCCAATGTCAAAACATGTTAATTTAAGGAAGACACAGGAAGAGAGAGAGATCTGCCATATTAATACGTTTTATTATCATTACTCATCTTTCATAAAATATAGTGTCATCAAGCATCTCCTATATAAAAATGTCTTTCACTCAACTTCCAAAATCAAATATTTTTCCACATAACTCTAGTGGTATCTAGCCCTGTAGATGGTTTTGGATTTACCTGTCTCGAGATATTCGCCATTGAAAGTTTTGCTGCCAGCCTTTTATTATGGAATTTTTACAAATATCAATTTGTAAACAACTTCTTTTTTTAATGCAGATTTTTAAAGGCTCTGGACCTCTGAACAAAATCCCATTCATTGTATTGTATTGGGGTGATAATAATGGACATCTCAAAACCTTGGCACATGCCACTTCGGCAATCTGGAGGGACAGATGCAGCTAGGGTTAAGTAAGAAAAGTTGTTGTTTTTGAAATTTGAGTGAACCCAACCCTTTAAATCTGTAGAATAAAATTAGCATTCAAGTCAAACAGGGCTCTTACGTGATCTGTGGAGCAGTAAAACATCCTTAAAATGGGCTGTTTGAGCATAATTGCAGTTTCCGTTATCATTCATCATCATCATCATGATTTTTCCATAAAACCAGACAAGACATTGTGATTGGCTTGGTGATTGACAAATCATCACCAGTCCCTTTCATGAGCATGTCTGTATGGTATGCCTAAAAGACTAAAAACATCCTTCTCTGTCAGTGTAGGGAGTGGAGTGCCGCCATACACCTTCAAGTTACCCTGACGCACCACATCTTTGTTCAGCGAATGCTCTGATAAGCTCATGCTTTTTGTCTTTGCCAGGGCTCTCATTGAGCGGTTGAAGTGTGCCGACCCCGTGAAATACATGAGAGAACAGGCAAATTCATTGTAGGGCACCACGATGATGTCCAGCCTGCGATGCCGGTGGCCAGGTCCTGGCAAACGGCACACACCCATGTATTTCTTCTGCTCTCCATTCTCCTCGTGGCTCACCAGGTCGTCTGTCAAAAACCCTTAGAAATAAACAGTTGGGTTTTTTCAGTTTCTCTGAAGGAAAACAAAGCCATGAATAAGACATGAGAAAATCCTTGGCGCCTAAAAAAGATGTGGCTTACCACTGTCATGGAGGCTCTGCAACACTTTGCTGAAAACGCCCTTGTGGGACTTGCCATCAGGATGAGATATAAGTACGTCAACATCTCCACATGTGGCCTTTCTCCGTCGGTAGGAGCCACATGCCATCGCCACCAGGTGTGGGTCTATGGCCTGGGTAGCATCCCTCACCTGCACATACCGCCCCAAAAAAGACACAAAATAATGGCTATCATTTATCCTATCTATCCTAGAGTGATGGAGCTTTTTTAAATCTTTGGCTTCTCAAAAATAGAAAATGTTCTCTTGTTTTACCGTGCCCCCACATCCCCCCACTGGCATACAAGTAAGCTTTTAACCGCTTCCAGCCAAATACTGGGAGGTAGGTTCGCTAAAGCATCACGTATTACTTTGACACGCCTGAGGGAGTACACATGCTTTAGTCATCTATCTCATGTGCACTTTCTATCTGGCAGCTTTGGAGGAAAAAGAAAATCCAAGTAATACAATATGAAAACAACTAGCGTTGTACTCAACGCTCGGGAGTGAACAGGTATCTGGATAACTCAAGATGCAGCAAGTTTCAAGAGTTAGTTTTCCCCTTTGGGATGCTCCACTTTGTGAGAACACGGTCTGGCTTTCCCATTATCAAGCAGTCAAGGAACGCTGACACAAACTTTTTCCTACTTCAAGCCTTCTGCATCCAACTGTTTGAGGGGTAGAGGGGGAATCTTTTTCAAAGATATCTCACCTCTACGTAAACTTCACTAAACATATCTCAGTCGTCATCACAGAACGATACATGTAGATGTTGCGACAAATGAAGATGCATTACCACTTTCTCAACGGCTGCTGCTTCTTCTCTGGGCATTCGGTCTAGAAAGTCATCGTAGTGCTTGAGTCCTATTGTCTGAGTGTTGCTCAGGTGGGCTTTTGTGCGGATGTCCTCCAAAGTGCGAAATCCCTAAAAGACAAATAACAATTTTTAAGAAAATGTTTTTCACATTTCACAACATTTGCCTCCCATTTACTTCTTGCCTTAGTAATTAATTTTTTTTTTTTTATTGTAATCTTTTTATGAGCCATTGCTTGACAGATGAAGAAGCTCCTAATTAAATAAGATCCATAGCCTGACAGACACTAGGTTTTTGAAAATTGCAAAAAACAATATATAGGCAATAAACTAATATCAGCCTGGCCGATTTATCAATCAGGCTATAATCCAGAGTTTTTGTACAAGTAGATATCTTGTCACTGTGTTGTAAATTGCACTATGATGTGAATAGCTCAGTTCACATTAAAGTATGCCTGTAAGATTTTGATTCAATGTGTGTGTGTGTGTGTGCGCGCATGCCTTACCATTTGGTACCACAGCTGTGCAGTTTTAGCTCCTGCACCCCAGATGTTACTAAAGAGCTCCAGTACCGGCACAGCCTCCCCGATGTGATCTAGCTTCCGCAGGTGACCGCTCTCCATGATCTCATCAATTTTATCAGCCATGCGTTTTCCAATTCCTGGGATCTGACAAGCCTCCTAAAGCAAAAAAAAAAAAGTTCTGGTGAATACATTTAAAAAAAAGAATCTGTGTATTTGCTTGTCCCCCAAGAAAAAGTATATGCTACAGCATATCCAACAACATTACTGACACTACCTACAACATAATATTAAAAGCATCTGCAATGGTTTACCTGATATGATGTAATTGGCTTGTGGTAACTCTTCAGTGCGTTGACAGCCTTGGAATAGCCCAGCGCCCTCCACTTGTCCCCCTGGTGTGTGTAGGCCTTGGCCAGCACTTCTAGTTTGTCTGTGATGTGCTTGTTGAAGTTATGACTTTTGGACTGAGAGGACTGGGCACAGACCCACTTCCCCGAGACCACCTTCTGAGCAGCATAGTCTGGACCGGGGTCAAGGCTGGGGCCAGGGGTCTCCTCTTTGGGGTGCTGGCCAGTGATGAGAGCTTCCAGGTCACTCTGAGAGACCCCGTCTTCCTCTGCTCGCACTTCCTCTGTGGTGTCTGGGACTGTCTGAGAGTAAAATGTAATGTAAAACTATAACAACAATCCAACACACACACAGACATGTTTTTATGTGTTCAAGGTCGAGCTTTTGTCCCCGATTGTACCAAATGATTACCGACTGAAGGACTTTAAAACTCCATAAGAAACCTGTACAATTGTGTTTTCTACACACGACCGGGAAACCTACCATGACTATGGTCTCCTCTTGCTTGGTTTGATCAGACACTGGCTCTACAACAGTTTCTGCAGCAGGCTTGACATTCAGCAACTCTTCTTTAATATTTTCATGCAGTGTTTCAGGTTCCCTTAGAGAACATTAAAAGATGTCATAAGATATATATATATCTGCCGTCTCAATGTCAACACAGTTTAGTTAATACTTAAATTTGAAAAAAGTAGATACACTTTCACCAGGGCTCGCTTCTCTGTAGCGTAAGTCTATGTATGTGATAAACTCTAAATCAAGAGATAAAGGTAACAACAGCTTTCAGACATTAGCATTCTAAAAAAAGTACTATTAGGTCAGTAACCTCTTGGGTAAAAGAAGGCTGTAGCTGGCAACGTCCAGCAGTTGTTTCTCACTGATGCACAAGCTCAACCAAGTGCATTTCAGCAGTTGGACTCCAGAGGGCATACAATCCACTTTCAGTAAGCGCAGAGCCCTGTCCCTGTCCATGTTGTCATCTACAACAACATGAGTGACACTAGGACACAGTGAACTCTCTGTCTGTCCTCCATTCTTCTGTATTTGTCTTTGGAAGATCTGGCATCTGGCATTTCCGATTCCAGCAGGCAGGATGTACACTGTCACTCCATTAAAAGTGCTTCCTGGGACAGAAGAGAGGAATGCGTTGCAATTAATTTTTCTTCACAATTTCTTTCAGTCACTCTCTCTCTCACACACACACACACACACACACACACACACACACACACACATATGCACACACACACACACACACACACACACACATATGCACACAAACACAGCAACAACCTGTGACATCAGATTCAACAGGTTTCTTCTTTACTGGGGGAGCATCCTTTCCATGTAACACTCTGGCTCTTTTAACTTTGGGAAAGGCTTTCATAATCCCATGACGAGGCTCCATCTTGTCTCTTAAAGGGGGGCGCCAGTGGCCTGTGACATGAAGCAGAATGAAGTTATCTATAACTTTGCCCATCCACAAATCTGGAACATAAGCTGTTTACCACTAATTGTACACTACAATATACTTATTCTAATGGTGTCTGAGTATGTAGTGGGTTCACACTGGAAAATGTACTGAATATAAGTATTAAACCTTTGAAAAATATTTTTTTGGTTACTATTTGTTTGCTTTTTATATTTAAAATTCTACTGTGGTTTTTAAAAGTTACAATTTGACAGTAGGGAAATGACATTGTAAAAAATACTACAATAAGGTCATGCACTCAAAAAGGTTATTAAGTAAAAGTATGTAAGTACTATCATTTAAATGTACTTAAGTATCAAAAGTAAGAGTATACGTTATGTAGACAGAGTCAGTGTTGTCACTGACTCCCGGTCATGTGTAGAAAACACTGCCTGTCAGTGTTATACTATTGAATATTATAATATTTAAGTATTATTACTAATGTGTTACTGTGCAAGGTGCTTTTTAATGTTGTATCTGGTCTGGTATCAGTACTTTACTACTAAATTCACATTATAATTGATAACATGATCATTCATGTTGAAAGTAAAGCATTAATATGCAAAGTTACTAGTAACTGTAGCTGTCACATAAATGTAGTGCCAAAAAAAATGTCCCTCTGAAGCGTAGCGGAAATTTCAGTATAAAGTAGTATAAAATCGGAGGATCTCAAAATTGTACACAGTACTAAAGAAAATGTACTTTGTGCGTTTTCACCACTGCAATTTGATTGACGCCTGTTATCTCAAATAACTTACACTTAGTACATAAGTAAATTGCTCTGCATTGTCAACATTAGAGTATACTTTACAGAATCAGTATATGGTATGAAGTGTGGATTCAGTAATAGCAAAAAGTGGGAGCTGTCTCGGCTTGTATTCATTGCAGATATTCAGCTAACTGGCACAGCAGCAAATCAATCTCTGTTACCAAAACATAGTATTAGCTAACTAAATTACTTTTAGCTTATGCTAACGTTAGAAACAGCAAACAGTCGGTATTTAGACATCATTTTCACTCCATATTTAAAAGTGCTATAATTCATATACATATCCAAATATAATTACACAATTGAGGCAGAAAATTCTGGACTGTAACATTTAGGTTCTTACCCCTGTTCAGATGGAACCATACATACAGAAAAAACGAAAATGTCTAAGTCATATAGTTCACTTCCGGGAAGAAAAAAAAAACAAACAAAATTTACTTCCGGGTTAATTAGTTGAGTTTTTTTTTTTGTTGTTTTTGTTTAAAATTGTATCCTTCAAAATCTACACATTACATCGTGGTCGTTCGTAATACATTTTACGATGAGGAAGTTTGATTGATTCTATAAATATTTTCCTATTTAATTTGTGTATCGAGCTCGGTTGCTGTGGTTACGGGTCGAGTCCGGAAGTGGCCCTATGCAACAGAAACATCTTTAGAAACATGGCTGTGCAAAGCTGGATTGATATCTTAAAATCGTCAAAGAAAACCGCTTTGATACACGATGGTGAGTAACTTACACAGAAGTAAAACAAGTTTTTCAAATAGAAAGATTTTGTCAACTCGCCAGTCTCGTTTTGCCTAACGTTAGTTATTTTCATTAACTCAGACTGTTAGCTAGCTTTCCAGCTAACATTGTCACTATGCAACAAGCAGGTGGCACAACTGGCCCTGTAGCATATTACACGCGTTGTTTTAACATAAATGGACAGTGAAACACATACAATAGAAGACGCTTTTATAATTTCTCAGCCACTCGTCGCCAGTTTTGCACATTTTCTGAAAAAGTTGTGTCCTAAATAAGAGGTACAGTGTGACTCACTGCTCTTGACGACTAAAGTTGGTTAAGCGTCTCATTTAAGCATCTAGCTAATTGTGAGATCTGTGTACTCAACGTGCCAGGTCTACCTTCCTGTTAGCATCTCTGCTCACTTTACAGTAATGAAACTGTAACTGTACCCTTTATCCACCCATGCTGGTTTCTGTTTACTGCAATTACAGCTGTTTTTATATGACCAAAAATGTGTGAAATGTTGTACTTTGCAGAATGAAAGAAATGTTTAGTATATTTCTTACTATCTTAAGAACGATCACATGTAGTGCTGGTTTAGTGCTAAAACTAGTTGAAACTCTAAACACATTACAGTATTTTGTTTGTTTTACTTTTTGTTCTAGTTTGTATGATAAATCTTTACAAAATCCACCACTAGGAAAAAGGAAGATCCACTACCTCTTTACAGATGGAAAGGAAATGGCGGAAGAGTATGACTTGAAAACAGATGAGCTCATTGGTAAGCAACAGGTTTTGACTTTTTCACAGCAGCATGTAGCTGCTGGTGTTCTGAATTTCAATGGCATAAGTTTATGTAACTGTTTGGTACTTTTCAGTAAGAAAATGGCGTTATAAAAGCCCACTTGGAGCTCAGGGCCAATGGCAGGTAGAGGTTGGGGAACCACTCGCAGGCCCTGTCACTTCTTTGGATTCGGAGGTGATCAAGGAGAACTGTTCTAATGTGGGTTTTCTTCTTTGTTCTCTATGACTTAGACTTAAGAATTACAGTTGAACCACTTTGTTTTCTAATGTACATTTTTGTTTGTTTTTGTTCACTTTCATTACTAAATGTCATGGATTTAAATGTTTCTGTTTCCACAGCCTGTGTTCACGCGTAAAGACACAAAGTCTAGCTTTCAGTGGAGAATCCGCAACCTTCCCTACTCCAAAGATGTCTTCAGTGTTTCTGTGGAGCCGTCTGAGAGATGCATCATCATAAAAACCTCAAACAAAAAGTAAATATGCATGAGAACACCGATTCTTTTCATTCCCGTGTTGCACACTTGTTGCTTGTAATCCTTGTGTCCTCCCTATAGATGGCACTGTTTACAATACATTAGTCTAAACAGTGGCATGACAAACCTATGACATCCTCTCCATGTCTTCGCAGGTATTATAAGAAGTTCAGTATTGAGGATTTAGATCGCAGTCAGCTGCCATTGGACAGCTCCGCCGTCGGCTTCACTCACGCCAACAACACTTTAATTGTCAGCGTAAGTCCTACACAACAACAAAATTAAATGAATCATGAATCTGCGCCTTTAATGTTATGTTACCTAATGCTTTAAATATAAAGATGTAAGCATTAAAAGTTGATTCTTACATTTGTGTTCTAACCTAACATGTTGAAGGCACCCAAACAGCATCATCTCATCAATGTAATTGCAAAAGTAACAAATATGTTTACAAATCCAAAGAAAATCATTCTATTTAAACAATGTTTATGTTCATAAGAGTTGAACTGTATCTATTAAAACAATGTTTTTATGGCTGCAAGAATTGCTCCTTTTATGATATTGTCTTTACATTTTGCACACTCTGAACATGATTATAGCGAAGGATGTGCAGGAGGGAGAGGGGGAGAATGTTGAAGTAATTATTTTTCTTCTCTCTTGTCCAGTACAAGAAACCCAAGGAGATCTTAACCCTTGAACAGGATCTACTGAAGGAGCTGAAGAAACTGAAGGGGACCGGTGAAGGGGATGTCGACTGCAAAACTCAGTGAATTCTGATGGTGGGAGAAGGAGAATAATCCTGCGTTGCATTTCAAGCAGAGCCTCATTTTCCAGTCACATGTGAGCTCTCGTTTATTTTTCTTTAGTGGATCCCTTCATTAAGAGGACCTTTGCACAGTGCCTTGTCAATGGTTTAATGCTTCTAATTGTGTTTGCTAATTGGGGTCCATTTATTAGAGCTGTTAATGTTGAAATTTGTCCTGCCATTTAAATTTGATACAGACATATTCAGTAAAATATATTATGTTTCCCAGTCTCACAGCAAGATTTATTAACTTTCTAGCTGAACCATGTGTTTTCCCAAATTATTTATTTCACAGAAAAATATTTTAACAATTAACATAAAATCTTTTGTAGGGAAATGTAAAATTGTATTACAACAGTGTCTATTTTTGCTTCTTGTTACCAAACCTACTAGCAATTTTGATGGGGGTCACATAACCTACCACCCTCCTTTCATTGATGTCCTTGTAAAACACTCAAAACACACAATGCCTCATCCCTGTTCGTTCCGGGGTCACTGTTACGAGCACATCCCATTTGTGTTAACTGAATCCCCTCATGTTCCTTGCATGTAGTGGGCCACCCTGAAAGTCATTACTGAAACTTTGGTCAGCAAGCAAGCTAGTGTTACTGTTTCCCTCCTCAACTGAGGGTCACTCTGACCCTGTGGTCCCCAGCTAAAACTCCGCAGACACAAGTTCGAAGTTCGGTGCAACTGTTGCAGGGCTTTGTTTATTGACAAACAGGGACAAATGTAAACACGGTATTTTTTTTAAATCTATGTACAGTATATATGAGATGTAGAAAAAGCCATCTGTAGATACACACTTCTAATGGGATATTTGTCTACTTTGTCCCACCAAGTTCAATTAAAAACAACACTGTTCAGTCAGAAATATTTAGACAGTGGATAAAAAAAGAACAGTGCTGTATAAAAGAGACAATGGCATTTAAATATAGATTGTTTCAACCTTGTGATTCCTTGCATTTTTTATCACTTGTCCAAACCCAGAGAGCAAGTGCAAAAAGCAGAGACAAAACCACAGGTCTCTCTCACCATTGTGCTTTGTCTTCTTCCAGATGGAAAGAATAGGAATACAAGAAAACATTTTAAACCCAGCCTGTCCTGTTGTTTTGCAAATTCTTGGGAGGGACTTTTTTTTTTTTTTTTTTTACTTTTGACAAAAATGCATTCATACATACTTGATGAGGTGTTTGCCTGTTTGGTTTTTGACGAGATGCTGTGTTAATACTACTTAACTATATTGTGTACGAGGTATATGCTGTTCAGCAGATGCCCTAAATACCAAACAATCATTCTGAGGTCTTAATTTTGGTCTTAATTTAGTTTAATGCTTTACAGTCTTCAGAGCTTGAGCTGCTGTCAAAACAAATTCCTGCGGCAAACACCAACTAACAAATTGGACATCCAGCTCAGGCACTGTGAGAGCAGCCGAGTCCCTCTGTTCAGGGTCTTCTTCCTCCCCTGTCGTTTGGCCTCTGATGGTCATGCTCAACTGCTTCTGGGAAGAGGGTTTCTTTTCTGCCTCCCTTTCATTCCCGAATGCCTCTTCCCAGCCATTCCCCCTCTTTCAGCCGATGCCACATTTTGCCATACAGGCCCTGATGCTTTTTCTGCAACCCCTCGGCTCCCACTCCGCAAACCCCCCTCCCTGCAACCCCTTACCCCTCCCTGTGTGACTGGCTTCTTTTTGATAACTGACCCCTCCTCGTGTTATTATTCGAACCCACTATTGTATAACATGCCCTTTTATATGAGGTTTCACAAAGGACCCATTTGATCAGAGGGTTACGGTGTGCGATCGTGAGAAATGCAACTACATGGTGGTAACCTTTGTTTGGGCCAAAATGGTGGGCTGACCTCATCGCTTTTAATGCATAGCTCGGGCCATTCAGGCCCAAGTCTCACTTGCTGAGCACATTGAATTCAGTAGCCTGTCACAGATATTGCCCCTCAGTTATCTGGGTCTCTAGCTTGAAGAAGAAGAAAAAAACACAACAGTTTTTTGGGGGCAACCAACAATGTATGCTAGCTTTCCATCCCAAAACAACGACACAAGAGAAAAGCCAAGCAGCTCGTGAACTGATTCTTTAGTGGTTTTAATATACACTCTACAATAAATATTTCCATCATTTGACATCATTTACATTTTTACAGTAAAAATATATTCATATATGTAGAAAAAAAAACAGGTTAAAATTCTCCAAAATGGCCTCCTAAAGGCAAGATAGCATGTCAACTGAGACTCAGATGCTGTAACCACAAGAAAATCCACAGATAGCTGCCGTGTCTAGCTTCATTATACTCATTTCTCTTTTTAAACATTCTTTGCTGCTGAGCTGGCTAACTTCTAACCAAAGGTTTTCATTCATGACAATATTGTTGAGCTCTTCCGTACTTTAATTGCCCCCTGATTTAATAAGTAAAAATCTGTCCTAAAGTCTGTCTGAATTGGAAATAACTAGCAGATTAGATAGTCAATGGTTACATACAATCCAGTACGAAGAATTACACAAAGTCCACAAAATGAGGCAAAAAGTGTATGGGCACTTGACTGTAAAAGTTAATTTCTCTGGGAGCACTTGTTTTCTCTCGTAGTGGTTCTTCTGTGCTGGTTCGTCCACAGCTCTCCCTCAGTGGTTTCAGTCCTCAGCGGCCCCCAGAGCGCTGGTGATGGGAATGTTTAGTCCGCTTGCTGAACGAGTGCGCGGGGACAGCGAGAGGGAGGACATCAAACGGCCTCCTCTCGCTCAGCAAGTGCCCCCTGGGGAGACGCTTCATGAAGTGGGCCTCCCTCTGGTGCTGCTTGGTCTTGGAGGCCTTCCTTGGACGGCCCTTGCGTGTGAAAGCCATGTACCAGCCTTCATACTTAGCGTTCTGGAGCGCCGTGTAGTTGTTTTCCAGAACAATCTCAGTGAAGATGCAGTCTTTGCCTCGTCCTTTCCGCTGGGATAGAAAAAAAGTGTGTGTGTGTGTGTGGGGGGGGGAGTTGAGGTATGACAGAGGTTGAGGTTGGACAATTTCCAGGAAGCAGAAACATCTTCTTTATTTCCAGACAATCAAATACTGCAAATGTGGAATAACTTTTCCAAGAAACAAACAAACTTCAAGATGTTGCGTTAGTCACATGCAGCCACAAAACTATGAATTCCAGATTACCTTGCCGATCAGCTTCCCCCTTTTGTTCATACATATGTAGTATCCTGTCTTCACCCCTTTAATGCGGATACGACTTCCAAAAGAGTCCGTCTCCACCTCCAGTTTAGCTGCACAGACAAAACAGGATCACAAATAATGAGATGACATGGTGCAGGCATGCAGATTATGATGTTACAGTGTGTGAGACAAATGAGCTCGGCCGTCTTTCCTCTGAATGTATTCTTTATGTATGGTAGACATTGTAATAAACTGGAATTACATCATGTCATCATTAAATGGCTTTTTGAAACGAACCAGCATCATGAAGATGACATATAAATTCCCCCTTAACCCTTTTATGATCCACTGGCCGCCTTTAACAAAGCATGCAAGCCTTCCAAAATAGCACCAAATGATAGTGATTTTGCACGGCGTGATTGTTGTTGAACGTCTGTAAATGCTGTGCTGTGATGCAGTTCAGACTGAGGATAAAGGAGAGTGAGAATACTGCGGTCAGGGACACAGCCACAAGCACAGAGCAGCGGTCAGATTTGGGCCGGTTACAAGAGTGACACCCACTTAGGATGTGTAGCCAGTGCGTGCATGACTGACTCTCTCTCCCTCTGTGCGAATGTGTGTGTGTGTGTGTGTGTGTGTCGGCCCGAGAAATTCAAAAGACAAAAGAGCACACAGGAGAGGCAAGGAGAGGAAAAGGTATAAAGTGAAGATGCTGACTTCACCGCTCCTTATAAATTGAGTCATACATTGAGTTGTAATGCAATGAAAATTCCTCATAAAATGCGCCTCCAAAAAGCAGGCATTGAGAAGTGCATGGATGGTGGTGGCTGTGGTGGAAAGATGGCTAGACATACCAAAATCCTCTGGTGACAGGAATTCTGCTCCCTTTAAGTTTAAGACAGTTTTCCCTGCTAGAAGCAAAGAAAAGAGTCCCTCCCTAGAGTCCACCATAGCAGGTGTCAAAGACTTTCGAGACTACCAACACACTAAAGAAATAAATCATCTTCATAAGGCCATAAAAGAAGGCAACACTGATGCCACTGATGTTTACAATTGCTACTGCTGTTTCTCCTGGCTCAAACATTTTCCTACAGGCTGCCAAAAACGACATAATTTATACTGCTTTTCAACAGCGCCCCGCGCACCATTGAATTTAAACAATTCCCGTGTTTGTAAGATGAACATGTTTCCTATTTTATCGCTTTCCTGAGGTTTACAGGCATTGAAATGTAAGAAAAGATGGCCTTTAGCTGTCATCGGTTGGGGATTGGTCTGGCCATAACACGCAGGGGCTTCAAGTAAAGTTTCTTCATCATTTCAGAGACAATAAAAAGTGCTCACCCTGAATGGATCAACATATGTGGACCTTTGTTCAGCTATTTATTATATATCTATGTTTAAATGTGTTATTATACAGGCCACCCCGGGTAAAGGTTTTGCTAGGCTATATAGCAAAACATTCGAAAGGTAATTACACGACGTATTCTCGCGATATTTTGCACATTTCTCATTAACCGCCGCTTACTAATACTTAGGCCTATATAATTGACACTGAATTGTGGCTTTTGTAATTATAAATGGCGTTATTAGCTCGTGTAACCATTTCTACATCACAGTCCCCTCCCCTGGTCTTATTCGCCGGTCTTTTTTTTCTTACCGTGCACCGCTCCGTCGTCTCCGTTGGCGTTGACCCTCTTGTTGGCCAGGACCTGGACGTGTTTCCCGCTGGTGCGGCTGTACAGCTGGTAGGTTCGTGTCAACCTGCGGCTCATCCGGTCCGACAGCCGGCTCTGCTCGGTGACATGGTGCTTGAAATTAGGAGGAGATTGCACAGTGTTCTGTCGGAGAACAGGAAACCCATGTCATGAAATACGAAATGACTTTTTAATGTCGCAGAATTTTTACTTTGCAACTCGGGAAAGCCTGGAAAAAAAGGTCAGCTGTGAGGAGACCAAAGCGTGCCAGTCAAACAGCCAAGGCCCAGGCCCACAGTTCATTATGTCATTCATCACATTTAAATCATTCATCCTGCTCCTTCTTCTTTCACGTATTTGCACATCTCTATCTTTTTGGAGATGCTTTCAAGGACCCTCGGGGATGACATTTCCCTCTGAGAGGTTGTTTTTTTTTTGTTTTTTTGTTTTTTACCACCGATGATCTTCCACCCCTTCTTGACTTCTTCTTTTCTCATTTCAGCCGTTCTCCGTCCACATGTGTTTTAACAATCACTTTTAGGCTTGAGCTTACCTCTTTTCAAGATGTTTGAATTGTTGCCAATTGCCATAGCACTCATAATAAAATGTTTTCATTGTTATTGCAGCCCATTGCAGATATAGAGACGCTGAACTGTAAGCCGCTAAGCACGGCGCCTGCATACCTGTTAAGTTTTACCTACTTAATTATAGAACTTTACGCAACATTAATGATTTTTATTGAAGTGAAAATGTGAGTTACCTGTGCGTAAAAGCAAAGCGCCGTGAACTGAATTAACCTGAGGGAGTGGGAAAGAAAAAGAGAAATTAAAAAGTCTAACCTGTTGCTCGAATTCAATGAGTTCCACAGGCAACTATATTATCTTGACAGCTCTTTACTTACAGATAACCTAACCTCGATGTTCTCAGCCTCATCTTGTAATAGTTCAAATATTGCTTCATGAATACTCCACTGATTCGGTGCTGGAAGCTCTCGGAAATAAAGTTCCTCCTGATGGGGATTTCAGCTCAGTTTTATCCCCCTCTTGTTACACATAGAAGGTGATAGCCGTGACAATTGAGAGATCCAAAACTGTCAGGGTCCCATGCCGGTGCAGGATCCACTCTTCTCATACAATAATAATAAAAAAAAAAAAAAAAAAGTCCAGAAGATTTAAAGGCGCTGCCAATCCAAACTGCAAGTCCGGAGAAAGTGTCGCTGTCACCAAACGACCTCCATCAAATCCTCTTCGTGTCAATCACCCTCTCGGTGAGGAAGGTCTTGATTGAGGTTTCAAGTCAAAATAAATCCTCTCTGGCTTGCTGTGACAGAGCAGTGGCGATTATTTTTAGATTTACGCACGGATCTTTACGCGTCAGCGGTCAGATGGTGCATTTCCTGCAAAATTAGTGATTAAATTAAAAAATATGTGTAAACAAGTTGAGCACCACCACGGCTTGTATTTGTTTTTCCGTGCAGTCACAGCAATGGTGCTCCAGCTGTCCCTCTATAAGATGCACAGATAGTAAAAGTCCCAACGTCAACCTTCCTCCCACACGTGTATTTCTTGTGGTCGCCTCCAGTCCACATACAGCATCTGTCTCGCTCTACATTTAAATACTTTAACTTGCGGGAAAGTCAATATCCTCGGCGAGAGCAGGCGGAGCGTTCGAGCCGGAGCCAATTTGAAACCCAATACTTATTAAAACACTTTGCCTGCACCCATTTGCTCACACATCCATAAACACAGAATCCATCAATAAGTTGAACGTAAATAATTAAACAACATATAAGATTTAAAAAATAAAAAATAGAAACAATCATGAAGAGAGCAGCTTAATAATGTGCAAGTTAGATCCACACAGCATGTCTTCCAAAATGTTTGGAACTCGTTTATTCACAATCATGCACATTAATCTCATTCATGCACATGTCACGATATTACTGTGTCTTCATCCATGTAAAGTCACAGTGCACTTGGTTTCCTATAAGCACAAATGTCCACATGGAAAAATTCCCTGGCATGTACTTAAGAAAATCTACAGTTACATTAACTTATTCCCTGACTGCAGGTTAGAGGTTGTTTGGTGGTCCCTCAGGACAGACCTTGATGTACTTTTTCATCCTACATATGTAAGTAATATGTATTCCATGTGAACGCATGACACAGAATGGTTTTCACATAACATCTAAAGCCTTTGCCTTGGATACAAATGCTCTCTCGCTCACAATCCTTCTTCCATAACTTTTCACAATCCTGGTTTGATTTTCAAAAGTGTGTCCCGGGCCTGGTCTGCTACTTTCGCAGCATGGCTCCATGCACTACATCATGCAATTATATTGTAATTATTCTTTGTGACAACAAAGCGGCAGGGTTTCCTTCAGGGGAACATGAGTGTTACACATTCGTCTGATAGGGAAGAAAGGGGGCGGTGGTAACATGGGATACTTTGAACTCTGCCTGTCAGGAACAAACTCTAAACTTGATCAATTGCGTAGACGCCCTTTTCAATCCAACACAGGACGAAGAAGACGGCTGTGAATAAAGATTGTGAAGTTTCTCTCCTCTAAATCAAGTGTACTTTTTGAATAAGAGCCACACACACTCACAGCTAACACGATATGAAAAATTGCATTTAAAATACTGATAGTATAACCAGATTACACCAAAGATGTAACATTTTGTTCCCGCTTGTGTCAAAGCGTTACATTTCTTTCCTGACTCGGAGACAGAATTACTGTCTTTCTGTGCGGTTTAGTGACAGAGAGATGTAAGATATTTGCACCAGATTTTAAGTTAATTTAACTTCCGTGACTCAAATAAGTGAGGAGATGTGAATAGGAGAGTGCAACAAATGTTACACTCAACCCCACTCTTTCTGCAGATGAAATAAACATTAAGAGTGTCATTCACAAATTGTGAAAAACTGTGAGAAAGCGCGGAGGCCAACGCTGAACACACAAAATGGTGCAAAAACATCTTGCACCTCCTTCTAAATCACTTATGTGTATCTGAATCCTCACGACACCAAGAGTGAAGCAAATGTCAGGCGACATCAGTGTCCAAACGCACGCTTTAAATCACAATAGGAGAATCTACAGTGTGGGTTTACTGACTTAAAGCCTCAAATCGGATTATCGTCTTAATGAGCCAAAGCCAACTTTTGGACATGGACTCTTACCTGTGAGTGTTCAGAAACGCAGGCCCATGTTCTCTGTATGAACACTATGGGAAACTTTTGCACCCTTCACACAGAACAGCTGTAGAAGAGCACAATATATATATATATATATATATATAATTATGTGAGTTTGGTCAATGTCTTAGCTGTAAATCAGTCATTTCAGCCAATGCAGGGGATTTAGAGGGTGAAAATGGACCTGCCTTATTAGTTCCAGTGGGACGCTGCAACAAGTGATTTTGCCACCTGGAACAATTCAGCACTTTGTTCTTTCATATTTTGACCCCTGTGAAGCAATGATCGCACATCCAAATATGAAATCCACATGCATGATAATTAAAGAGATTGAGTTTCACGAAGACCCCACAATGACTCATCAGAAGTGCATGTTTGACTGTCTGAACCCACAGATTAGCTCTGTCACGAATCATTTAAAGAAAATTTGATTAAGAAGAGGAAACCTGGAGTCCTATAGATGGTGGGTGTCTGTACATTTAAAACCCACTGTAACAGTCTACTGTCCATAACTCAAACTTAACTTTCTTTTTTAGGAGCAAAGTTAAACACACATTACTCTAGAGCAGAAACTTTTCTTTTTATTGTCTCAAGTCCCATAATATACTGTAGCTCTTCTCTTCTTCTCTTAAACTGGGATGAATTTCCTGTGATGTCACTGGCTAGTGTTGGTTCAGTACAGTGATTTGATGGAAATAATCAATATTCATCTCTGTTGTCTGTCTTTTAGAGAGCATGTTGAACTTCAGTTAGACCTTTCTACTCTCTGAAACTCCCTTCAGTCTTGCCATCTCAAGCCATTTCTGTTTCATTCAAAATATGCAGATCAATTCAAGAATCAAGAATCAATTCTGACCACTAAAATGTTCATATCTGTCAGCATTCCCTCTTCAAACAGGCAGCCGAGTCTCACATGCTGGAAAGCACAACGCTGTTTCACTGCAAGATGGCTTTTATTCTCTCTAAGATACTTCCCAGCTTGCTTCCTCGTCTCCTCTTGTCATGGCCGTGGGTCAGCCAAGACCAGACAATGACACAAGTCCGGTGTCTTGATTGCTAGGAAAGCTGTCTATTTCCCACAGTGATGGTTGACAATAACAGCCAGTGGGGAAATCTGAAAAGAATTCAAATACCTTGCAAAAAACCTATTAGGATAGTATTGCTTTGGTTGTTAAATATTTATGATGATGAAAAAATGCCTCGATTAGGTTTTTTTCAGTTCTTTGTTTTTATACAAAACGTGCTCTGAATGGTGAGTGTTTGTGAGTATGCTGCCTGATGTTAAACATGGTTTGTTAATTTGTGATTCTATACAATCAGTGTTCTGCTTTATTCTTCAATCGTTTAATCGTTTGCGGGGCAGCCAATGAAAAGTTTTGTTCTGTATGAAAGAGATGTGTTTCTGACAGAGGAAATTAGCTTTTTTTGTTGAGAAAACTGCCACTTGTTCTGATGTATCCACATTGGTGCCTTTACTGAATCGTACCTGACCTATGTTCTTAAAGGAATAGTTTGACATTTGCTTTCTTGATGAAAATTGACCCCACTCTCATATCTGTACGCTCAATGCAATTATACATTCATTGCCTGGCAACCTCACAGTGACTCCAGGAACTCACTTCACCCAGCCAAGAAATAGTCCGCACATAACCCCTAAGTAAAACCCCAATGTGTCGTTTTTACACCTTGTATGGATTAAAGAAACAAGATATAATGTTTGCAAAATTAGTGAGTATTAGCGGTGCTGGTAGGCATATTTTTCTTTTACCTTCAGACAGAGCCAGGCTAGCTGTTTCCAGTCTGTATGCTAAGCTAAGCTAACCGGCTGCTGGCTGTAGCTTCATAGTTAGTGGCATCAATCTTCTTATCTAATTCTCAGCAAGAAAGCAAACAAGCAAAGTGAGAAAGCAAAGTGTATTTCCCAAAATGTTGAACTATTCCTTTAATTACACACATCATCTCAGTCTTAGCTAGTTGTTCTCACATACAGGATCTTCCCCACAGTCTTTACTGCGTTGAAAAACTTTTCTGAGAACATTTGGTCCAGTACTCCACAGTCGATACATCTCTTTCACTTCACTACAGTCTACAACAGCCACTTACAATTTAGAAACAAGTCCATCTCTGCAAACGTAAATGACATTTTGTTAAAGTGACCTGTCAGACAGGTTTGGCTAAAATTCTCCAGACTGTACATGAAAGGTTCCACTGAAACATGATCAAAAGCTATCATTTTTTTATTCTAGTTTTTTTGCATACCTAACTGGCTGCTGCCTCACTCCTGAGATTCTCTAGTGACCGGCTTTTCTGGCCTCTTAATGAGTTTGAGAAGAGTTGACACAGGTCCAAGTTTTGCCCCAGATCCCAACTCTTTCGCCTTTTCTCTTAGTCTCCCAATGCTGCTTTTCTCATTTGGATCACAGTTTGCTAACTAATGCAAGACCCTGGTATCAGCGAATGAGGTACAAAAACAGCAATCACTGGGACGCTGAGAAAAAGAAATCGCAGAGAGGAACCTTTTGGCAAAGATGCACATTGGTTATTCTTAGAAGAGGAGTGACTGAATGTCTGAAAAGGCCCCAGAGCAGACTACCATTCAGTGAGAGGTATTATTCCCCCTAGCTAATGTGAGGCATAAAAATACTCACTCTTGCATAAGGCAGAGCCAATGGAAAGGTAGACACCATAGAGGAAGAAAAAAAACAGAACCAGAGAGGAAGACGGGCAGAATATGAGAGAGTGTGTGTGTGTGTGTGTGTGTGTGTGTGTATGTATGACTGTGTTTGGGTGGAAAGAAAATGTGGGATGTTGTGATTCCCTGTGTCATCTGGTAGCGGTGTTGCTCACCGCCCAAACCTCAGCGGCTTTTTAGAAGACAAACTCTTCAATCACCTGTTGTAATTATGCTCTGCTGCTTTGTTGCAACAACGTGAACCACATAATGTGCCTGTAACCACATCACCACACCAGCAACTTGCCTTGAGCGCTGGCTCGCAAATTCAGCGTCACTGACAGTCACACTTTGTTCCTGGTGCGTTTGCAGGGCGACATGGAGGCTTAGTGGCATACATTGTATTGATGGACTTCAAACACTTCAATTAAAGTTTTTTAAATTTAGATGAAAATTTAACTGATAACTTAACTTAACTGATGGATACCACCCTATGTAAGCTGCTATTTATAACTAGTGGTTTTACTAATGTTAATCAGTTCTTAACTAATCCTTTGATAATAAGAACAAGTTTTGGGTTGCCAGGTTGTGGCTGGTGTCTGTCTTCCTCCACCACTTGCTTTGTCTTCTTTGCACTTTAGCTCATCATGAACTGTCCTCCAGTGGACCATTTGACCTCTGACCCTCTGGAAAATGGCTCTTGATCTGGACCAAATTGTATTTGTTAACAATTTATAAGCCTTTGAAAGTGCAGACTTGGCTTAATGCAGAAAGTGCTTTATTAAAGATGTATTACCATCTAAACTTATAGATGGTCTGCTTGACCCTTCATTAATGACTAACATTTATCACTGCGGACTTGATTTATTAGTTTATTAGAAAGTGAGAAACTCTTGACTCTTTATTAACAATTTTATTTATTTATGACTTTACTAATGATTCAACTGCCAGAGAGATTGCTTACAACCTGGCAGCCCAAAAGTTGATGTCATTAATGTATTATAACTGATCTATAAAGCATTAATGAAGGATTAATTAACATGAATAAAGCCATTAGTTACAACTTATAAACCCCTTATATGTGTGACTTATTAGAAAGTGGTAATGATAGTTTTTTTCCTCTGAATGTGTAGACAACCTGGAGTAGCGTAGATATGTTCCAGACTCAGTGAATTTGAATATTTGTATTTCTTACATAACTTACTTGCATGCAGAGCTGTCTGCGACATATTTCTAGGACGTCCATAAGTACCCGTTTTGTTTTTATTCAAATGAGGGCAGACAAGAAGACGTTGCCAATCGTCAGCCTTGATGAATTACCGTCCCTGCACTGAAAAATCCTTCTAGAGTTTGTTCTAGAGTCTGTCTTATTTTTTTATTGTCATCTTAGAAATGAGTTTGGACTGATGGAAAGACAGCATGAGAGGGACAGTAATTGTCTGTGCCATTAAAATGAGGTAATCAGGGTGGGGGTGGGGGGGTGTCTGTCTACCTTTCAGTCACTCAGAGCAGCGCAGTCACACAGTGATGATTTGGTGAGTGTGTTGCGTGTATGAGTGAGTGTGAATGTGGTGGTGTCACAATGCCAGTGCCTGAGAAAATTGTTACTGTGAGAAAATTTGGAAAATCGAGTCAAAGTTCTCGCCACCGAATGACGTTTGAAGTACTTGCTCGTGTTTGAGCGGAGCGCAGAGCTTCAATGACTTTTTAACTGGATGAAACGACTGTCTGGGAATGACCCCGGTGTGTAGAAGTGATTAAGGGGACCCAATTTTGCCATAACCCAAATGTGTTTGCATAACGACTTTGAGTGGTGTTCCTAGTGATATTAAAGAAAGCTCTCTGTTGAAGCTTTTAACAACTGTTGAGTGAAGCAGTTCTGTTTGGCTACTTCTCTTGGTGGGCTTGTTTTTAACTATCTCGACTACAATTCTGTCATTCAGTAAGTCCTAAAGTACGCAGTTGCTCTTGTCAGAACAGATGAAAATTAAAGCGATGAAGACAAAGGGGCGCACAGTGGCATCCCCATTAGTTCCCCCGTGTGGAAAGGGGTGTGTGTGTGTGGCGTGGAGTGCTGGCAGTGAGGTAGAAAGCTGTAAAGTTGTCGTTGGCTCCTTCAAAGTGGTCTTCCTTCCCAGTGTCTTGGATGTTTCCCCCGTATTTCACCCGACAACCCCCCACCCCGAATGGAGCGTGATTTACTGTCTTGTAAACACATAGGAAGTAGCATTGAAAATGGTTTAACAAAGTCAATAAAAGCAGACATCATTCCTGGTATCAGGGGGTGGTGAGGGGGAGGAGGAGGAGGAGGAGGAGGAGGAGGATGAGGTCTGGGGTGGCTGAGGGCAGGTAGCCTCTACGGCTTCCTCCTCACTCCTCTGTCTCTCCATCTCTGTCTTTTCTCCTTGTCTGTCTTCTTTGAGTTGCTCTTTATCCCTGTTTTCATATCCTCTTTTTTCCCCTCTCACCCTCTTCTTGTACTCCCTCCTCTTTCTCTTTCTGCCTTTTTTATTTCATGTGTTGGGCAGTGGACAGCCAGAGCAATGGCTTTAACAGACCTACCTGCAGGGCTGCTTAGGGCGGCTCTTTCATCTGGGCTCTGGAGAAAGAAGCCCCCGGCCCTGAAACAGCTGTGTAGACCTCGGAGTGAGAGGACCATGAAAAACGCAGAGAAGAAAGAAAGGAAATTCAATGGTCCTCTGGGAATCATACCTCCCCATGCCTCTCTCATGCTCTGTTTCTCCTTCCCTCTTTCTCTCTGCCTCTCTCTGTCTTTATCTCTCTCTCACTTGCTCATTATCTTATAAAGTTTTTTCCTTTTCAAGTGATACCATTTTGATACTCCTGTCTCCTTATTTACTTATTGTTTTCTTGCAGTTACAACTTGTCTCTCTCAAACCTGAAACAACTCAGGTTTAGCTGAGGTTTAGATTCACATCCTCCCTTTCACCACTAAATCATCAAATTGCACAAAATCAAATTGAGATGCGGGAAGAAATCTTGGGTGTCAGTGGAGGTCAGTGATGGACTGAAAGAAGCCCAGGAGCCGGGCCAAACTGAGCTTTGAGACATTTTATTCAGGAAATTAAACCGTTATAGTATCATAATAACGTCATGAGGCATATTTTTTTGCTTTTTAAACTTTTTTTCATGATTATTTTCCTCGACTGTGGCTCTGCAAGATTCCCATCTACAATGTTAACACCTCACTAATTCATTAAGCCAATTTAAAAAATTTAGAGTTAGAGATATTAATCATCATACTCCATCAGTGCAGTATTTGTACATCAAAAGTCTGTAAAGCTCTACCTAAAAGACATACAGCATGTGTAAAAAAATATTCTGCCTAAGTTTGACATTTTTGCCATATACAACATTTTAATTATGACTATTATGACAAACTTTGGGATTGGTATTCACCATTGTCAGTTCATTTCCGTGTTTATTGCTAGGCATGTCATGCCATGCAAATACAAGTAACAGGGTACATACAAATGTGCGCTCCGGCAACACTACACCTGTGGTTAGCTGTATGTTAGCTAGAGACTAGTCTGACTGGGCTGCTGGGATAAGTCTGCCATTGGCTGAGGAATTCTCCTCTCCGTCCGCTATCGCTGCATCGTGGGCTTAGTGCCGCCCAATACAAGTGTGCATACACTGGCCTTGAATGAGCTTATTGCCCACAGTTTTAGATGGGGTTTGCTGAGAGCGGAAAGATTCTGAGTGGACTGTGTTTGAGTTTATGTGGGATTGAGTGGGCCGTCTATTAATCTCTTAGTTTGTGGTTCAATGCTCGGCTCTTATTTTATGGATTTCAGACATTGAAGTGCAGAACATGACTGCATATACTGTATGAAAATAGTTGTATAAAGCCTTTTGTGGCTCCAGAGGGCGCTGTGTCAAGTCTGACAAACTGCCTCAAGTGGGGCTGAAGACTACAAGAAAAATCTGGAGGTGTGGAGTTAGAAAGACGTGAGTGTACCAGACCTCTGAAGCCCACTCCTCATCTCTTCTTGAGGCTAGAGGCTCGAGGGTACATTAGCCTCTGCTAGCATAACGCACCAAATCTCCGACCGAACTGTCTAGGGTCATGTTGCATTGTGGGTAATGTAGGTGCCAGGTTTTTGACAAGACAGAACAATGTGTGGTTCTGCTGCATGTATGGTGTTAATTCTCAGTAGGGTTGGCCCTACAAGTTATCCTTTCACATGCCACATTTATTTCCAAGTTAATTAAAAATCACTTATGAAGGTTTAAAGCTTGTAAATAAAAATTACCACTGTAGCACTACTCCAAATAATTCACAGCTCTAAAATAATTAGCATCGTATTGTTGTATTGATTGTTTAATGAATCCATTTAAGATTTAAATTTTAGATTTCAGCTCAATATAAATCACAAACAATTATTTGTGCAGCAGCACTGATACAGTATTGACTCCGTTTTTTGGCTGTAATGTGCACATTAATGGCCGCATGAACCAAAGGCTAATGGATCTCGAGCATAATGTATTTCGGCCTCAGCTTCTGAAAAATAAGAAAGACGAGCTGGAGTTTTGGAGCTGAACGTAATGTCCCTCATGCATCATCACCATCAGTCCACTCTGTGGTGAGATCACCGTCCTGGTTTTAAAATTCCTCACACTCCTCCAAGAGGTGGGATACAATAAAAAATGAGCAATTGGTGACAGTCCATACCATCCCCATGGGTACCGCTCAAATAGCTTCTCTGTTTTATAACGGCTCCGTTTTAGGCTTTGTAATCCTATTGTTGCCACTCTGTACATACCAGCCACACTGTGCACTGTCTCTATTAGTTGATTTGTTTGTGTTGGACGGCGTTCTGCTTGCTGGGATGTATCAGTGTAGTGACTTGGTTTCATGATTGCTTTAGATTGCCATAAGTGTGCACTTATGGCAATCTTAAGTTTTAGGATGTGTATCTTTGGCCAGGGTGTGTGTGTGGGAATAAGAGTAGTCAAGTACGCAGATGCTCAATTTGGTGTAATTGACTTTCCTTGGTGTGCTGAACCTCCTAGCTAACAAGTGCCATGTGTGGTTTTTGTGGTCGCATCACTGATGGAAATATATTCCCATTAATATCACGTGTGAGCCATGTGTGTTTTCCCTACATGCACAATATGTATAGCTGTTAACAGCCACAGGTAGTATGGTATGGATTCAGCTGCCTCACTTGTCATGAAGTTAGCTTAGCATAACAAACTGGAGGCTGGGAGAAACAGCTAGCTAACAGCTAACCTCTTAGCTAACCTGTTCTCATTTGTTTAATCTGTGGGAAAACTATCCAGGTGAGACTTTTTCACTTCAGTTTTTGTACAGTTAAAACAAACTGTATATACTGTATATATATATATATATATATATTTTCTTCTTTCTTTTTTTTGCTTTTGGACAGAGCCAGGCTACCCCATTTCCAGGCTTTATGCTAAGCTAGCTGACTGGCTGCTTCATATTTAGTGAACAGACCTGAGAGTGGTATCAATCCTCTCATCTAATTGGCAAGAAAGGAAATACGTGTTTGTGTGTAAGTGTTGTTTCCTAAAATGTCAAACTATCCTTTTCAATTAGTTTCAGTGAGCATCTGTATACCCCAGTGGAGACTCAATATACTCCAGTACTTGTGTTGATAAGCAGATGTGTAATCATTTAATAATAATCATCATCTCCCTCTAAAGACATGACAGAATTATATATAAAATGCTATGAATATACAGTAGCAATATTCAGCTTCTTCATGTGCAAAATATTAAAAACTACAAAAACACACTTTCTGCCGACAGGGAAGTTCCCATTCTGTCGTGCTGAAACAGCATCAACAGAACCGAGAATACCAAGAAGAATCAGATCACACGTTTTCCATTCCCTTATTGTCAAGTGTTTTAAAAGCCACTTAACAGAGGGGACTTTAATAGTATCATAACACTTATGGATGGTTAAGTATTCCAGCAGCTCTGCCCCCCCCCCCCACCTCAGTTTAAAGCCAACTAGAAAATGTAAAAAACTGACCTGTGAATCACCTGGCCCTTCTCTCTCGCCCTCTCTCCTTCCTACTCCCCACCCTTCCTCCCCAGGAGAATCTGCACAGAGAGCGAGACTGCAAAATGTGAAACAAAAAAGGAAGATGAAGGGATGGGAAATATGGGTGGGAGGGCGGCTGGTTAACACGGGGGGGCTAAGTATGGCAGGTAACAGAGTGAGAAAGCAGAGAAGGAAAGTCCACTTAAAGGCAGGGAGGGAAAAAAGTATAGAGGGTGGACGGGGCTGGTGTTGAGTGCTGTTGTGTTTGTTTAGTCCTCTTCAAAGGCAAGCTTAATTATTTTACCATGCTGTGCCTGCAGAGACTGCAGGATTCATGGGCTGCTTTCAGCCCCTATCTCCTCCAAACAACTGAGGGCTTAACCCTTGAGACACTTCAAACGTTCACGTCCAAGAGAATATCGGACTTAAAGGTTCCGATGACTAACCCTAACAACATGGATTATCCTGATATATATGATTAAACTATCACTTTTTGTTAATTTACTGTGTTTTTCATCTCTGGAATCCACTTCTGATTGATAAAATGTCTCACCACGTCACACTGAGCCAACTGATGACTGTGCACACATTTCCTGTCCAACCCAGCAAATCATCTTCACAAAGATGAATCACTCTCTCAGGCTGGGCTGGTGCTTGCTGCCTGCAGAACAGTTTGCTTTTCACTTGTGGGTGCAACAAATTTGAATTTGAAACAGTGTCACAGTATGTTAAAGTGTAAACTGCTCATATAGAAGCAGTGTAGATATCAAAGGAATAGTTCGACATTTTGGGAAATACGCTTAACTTGCTTTCATGTCAAAAGTTAGATGAGAAGATTGTTACCACTCTCTGTCTGTGTCTGTATGGTAAAGACAAGCAAACAATATAACGTGTTAATTAGATTAATTAGAGGTGCATTTAAGCTTGGATTTTGTAACCTTTGGATAGAGCCTGGATATCTGTTTCCCCCTGTTTCCAGTCTTTATGCTAAGCTAAGCTAACTGTCTGCTGGCTGTAGCTTCATACGGTGGTATCAATCTTCTCATCTAGCTTTCAGATTGCGCTGTAGGAGGTATTATTGAGTTTTGTTACGGATGTTCAAATCTGTTATTGCTAGACCTTGTTTCTGTTTAAGTTAACAGTCACAGTGGTTAGCCATCTGTCTTGCTAGCCAGCCTAGTTGCAGTGCGGCTCTCATTACTTTGTTGAATCGCTGGATGAGTTTGGGCTCTATAAATGTGTCGGGATAGAGTCCAATAACCTGTTTAAAGTCGTCCTGACACATAGTTGAGAAACCAGATTTTTACATTATTTCGAGTTCTTTTTAATTTGAAAGACGTGGTTAAGACTTACATTTACTAGATATTTGACACATTCATAACACATCTATGAATACACCATTTCACATCTGCAGTACATACTTTTCAATACATCTGGACCATAATAGTTAATTCACGACATTACTTGACTGCAGCTGTTCTGTAACTTGGATGAAGGTGCGCATTCTAGGAAAATGGCCCATTTCACAGCTTTCACAGCGATAACAAAATGACAAAAGGAGGTTTAGATTGGTTGTGTAGTGACGGGATGTTTTAGTAGATACAAGCTGGGAATGAGGAGCTTCATAGATGCTTTTGTGTTGACATAAGTACTTTTCACTCCATTTCTACAGCTGCAGTATCGTGTAGGAACGCACAAGGATTTTGAACATTGAAACTTAGTGACTCCTTCAAATAAATTGTATAACAGGAATAGTGTCAGTGATCTTGTTCACTCAGTCCTGGCAAGCTCACAGCAGATCACTTTACATCAAATGGGAATGCCAGTCACTTTAGGAATTTATATGTGTTATTACTATGGTCTAGACAGTCTAGGACAGATGTCATGGAGATGTAAAATTGGACCTGCTCCATAAAAGAAACTAACTATGCAAGATGGTGAAGGTGTCTGGCATAAAAAGGTGTATCATAACAAGGGAATCATACTCTTCTCAAAATATGTGAAATCCCAGTTTAGTATCAGGTGTCTCAGATATTAAGCTGAAATAAGAAACAATATTATACTGTATAACAAGGCAGGTTACTCCAGTAGTATTCATTTAAGAAAACTCTTCAAGAAATGTCAAGTATTTTCTATCTGTATTTGCGGTGGAAGTATGTTAAATTACTTCTCCCCACTGGCAGTTTTTTTTCAACCTCCTTTTTAAGAAAAATAATATTTTAAGAGCCCTAACTAGATTAAATGACTTGTAAGATTTCCTGCGGTGTGACAGCACCCAGGGTGATTTTTCTGGGAATACCATTTTCTGCTCCGTAACTACCAATAATACAGACTAAAGCTCGTTGGGGTATAAAAAGAAATAAATACTCTGAGGACTCACAAAGTCACTCCTTCATCTGCTGAACAGTTCCAGATTTTACTTCTCCATCACAGCTTTTAGGCTTTGTACTGTGGTTTTCTGGCCATTGAATTGACTTGTTCATTGTCACACATAGATGGAAAATTAGCAGTTAATACACATCCAACAAATAAAATACCAGATAATAGGCAAAAGAAAGGACAAGATCACACATGGGCCTTGCTTTAGAGACTGTTTGCTCTGAAAGCTTTATATCTCCTTACAGATTAAAGGAAATTATGGGATGTCTTGGATTAGGAATAAAACTATCTTCATGCCAAATTTACCAGGTTGCAGTGAGTTCTGGAGGTTATAATAACAATGTTCTGCCATGTCTTGACATTAAACATCAAAACGTCCCTCTGAGAAAACAGAACCCCACAAGTGTGGAGTTGTATAAAATTTTGGCAAAATAGATTTTCAGATATTGTTACCTTCAATCCAAAGGCCCATGTTCAAGCCTTTATGGATGACAGCAAGTAGTTGCCCTGCTGAGGGGCTGCCAGCTCCGGGGCTGCTGCTCTGTTTGTGACCCCCTGCTCTCTGACCTCCCTGTGGAAGGGAGCAAGTTAAAAAAACAATATCCCCTTTTGGGATTGACATGCAATCACAAAAAACCTCATCACCTCACCTATTGTAGCTAGACAACATGCAAGTCTCTGCTGGACAGGGAGCATAACGAGCATCACATGTCATGGAGAATACAAAAAGAGATGCTTTTTAAGACACACATTGGAAATACTATATGGATAATAAGAACAAAGGAATCCCTCCATTATCAGACTTTCCTCCTTTACTGGAATACACCTCGGTGTTACGCATCTCTTCTGGTACTTTATAATTACTATATTGTTTCAAGTTGTTACCAAAAAAGGGTTCCATTTTTTGTGCGACTCCTTGTCTGTGGGTCGGCAGGTCAGTCCACCACTGTGGTCCAGACTGAAATATCTCAACAACTAGAAGATGGATTGCCCTGATTTTCTTTTACAGATATTCACGATCCCCACAGGGTGAAGCCAACTGACTTTGGTGATACTTTTCCTCTAGCACCACCATGAGATTGGCATCTGTGGTTTTTAGTGCACAAACATTCATGTCACCTGTCGAGAGTTTTTGTGATGCACCTGGGATTCAAAGCTGACATCCTTACCCAGTCCTCTCTGATGAAACCTCAATACTGCAGTAAAATTAAAGTCACTGTAAAACCCAACAGTTGCATCATGGAAACAGGACCCCTCCTCTCCCTACTTCTCTTCCTATTTCACCTGGCTTTGTCTCTTTTCTGTCTTTTCCATCTATCTGATCTCATTTTCTGTCTCTGTCTTCTACCCCCCCACCCCACCCCCAGCTCGCTCTGCTCTCCATGTGCCGATCCCTCCTTCCTGTACCCTCTTCTATCCCTCTTTCTCTCCTCTTACCATGTATTTGTCTCTCACTCCCTGCTGTTACCCCCCCCCCCTCCCCCCCTCTCTCACCCTCCTCGTCTTCCCTGTTCCCCTCTTTCCTCTGTAGTCTGCAACCTGTGGAACCAATTAGACCTTGTAAGCGAGGACCTTTTGCCGCTGTCGTGTGGTCGGTTTAACCTGCCGCTCCAAAAGGACCTCAACTCATAGCGCGACCACCACCACCTTGATTGCCTCAGTGGGTGGGTTTCGGACGGTGGGGTGGGGGAGTATGTGACCACAGGAGCTCAGGGACCACCAAGCCTCTTTTGAACCCCTGTCCTCAGTAAAATCCCCAAAGTGGGGTTGACTTGAGAGCCAATGGGAGCTGTTTTTTGAAATGAGATGCTGTGAAATAAGATGAAAGATTCTCTTCCTTGTTCTCCATCTTTATCTTTTGTGTTATTATGTTGCAGGCCTGTTAGGATATGGTTCATCCTCTTTAGGGGTAAACAAACTCCTCTTTTAGCACCAGACCGTCTCCTTTCACCCTCACCCCAACTGCCAGGAATGCTTTTAACAATTCACTGTCGGATGCAGAGCAACATGGGACGCTGGGAGATTGTCGCATTCCAAAGGGGAGCATTTTTTAGTCGCTCTTCACGTGTCAATCAGCGACACTATCTCCTTGTCGCCCCTTTAAACCCCCTCCCTCTAAGACACACAAACACACATACACCGACTCTGTGAGCCTGCAGCCCGCTTTGCTGCATCTCAGTTTAAGGACACAGTCGTCGATGTGTTAAGCACCTAAGAATGTGGGCCTTATGGCCGGCGTAGGACACACAAACACCGTTTTCTCAGACTTCACACAATGGACTCTTCCACCTCCAACATCTGTGATGTGGGTCACTGAGGAGCACCTCTCCTCTGGTGAAATGCAGAGTAGCAGGTCTCTTTTAACAAGGAGTCCCTGGAAAAAAACAAAAAAAACTCTGAAAGTATAGGCTTCCAGCCTCATAACTCATCTCAACTAGTTAGTTTTTTCCACATATGATGATTTCTTGCAGGTTTATTTTTGTAGCTTGATCTGAAATGATAAGCAGGGAAATGGGTCAGGAAGGGCACACAGGCCACACACACACACACACACACACACACACACACACACACACACGCTCTCTCTCTCGCTCACATAATACAGGGCAACTTTCAACAGCTCTCCTCCTAATACACACACTTTCCCGCTTACAGTTGGGATAACAGTCCTGGTGAAATTCCTTGGCACATTATCAGTGCGTTGAAAGCACCTGACTGGTATGTGACAGTGGCAGTTAGTGACAGTTCTCCTTTAAAGTGGGGGGCGGGTGGTGGTGGTCGGGTGGGGGTGGGGGGTAAAGGGTTGATCCATTTGATATGAGCCCTGCTGGATACTTGACAGGAGCTGTCAGTGAGCCGAGGGGAGGGTGGTGCTTATCGATCAAACACCCCTCCTATCTGCCACGCTGACCTTCATGTCCTGAGGAGGGCTATTTGGGTGGGGAGACTGTAATGGGAGACTGTAATGGGAGACGGGGGGGGCGGGGGGGTTGGCTTGTGATTTTGAAAGTGAATTCATTACAATATCAAAGTTTAGGTTCACAGAAATTGATCATGAGTGTATTTATGTGTGTCTTAACCTCGCGACTCAAAGAGTCTCAGTAACATTGACTGAAGCTGTTTCTGACTTTAAGAATTCAAAAATAAGCACCAGAGGATGTATTTTATGTCTTTGTTGAGTTATTTATGTTTTCTGTATGGAAATCCAAAACATTACTGAACTAAATGTTATTTAGAAATTATGACTACTAATGTAACTAATGATTATTTTCATTATCAATTAATCTTTTCATTATTTTATTAATCAATCAAAAATAAAATCTTAGCGAAAAACATAAAATATCCATTACAATTTCCCAAGCTGAGATCTTCAAATAACTTGTTGTGTCTGGCCGACAGGAACTGTCCTCCTCACATCCTCCTCACATTTGAGATGCTCTTTGATCCCAAAGTTAGATAACTGATACAAATGAATAATTATCAAAATGAGTTTCAATTATTCTTCAGTCAGTTGACTTATCGATGAATCAAATGATTGTTTCAGCACTAATCACTACAAATCCAGCACTGATGTTTAGGTACAAACATAAACTTGCACCACTGACTCAGTGTAACTTATGAATTTTTTTTTTTTTTTAAAAAGCAGCCAACACGCCCCCATTTGTCACACTGGCTAGTTTAAACTCGAGCAATGCATGTTAAGCTTTATTCTGTTCCTACAGCTGTCAAAATACAATATTCCCCTCTGAAATCTGGTATTTTAGTAAAAGTATCTTAGAGTATAAATAAGTCAAATGTTTCAATAGTTTAAAGAATACAGTATCTCAGTAAATGTACCTAGTTATACTCCACCTCTGCCAATTTGGATTTCAACCAATCACAAGCCTGCTTTTCTGACCTCCAGGATACTGCAGCCCCCTGTTCGCAAACACACACACACACACACACACACACACACACACTGCACATGGAACTCCCTCCACAATTTGTATAATTATTGCTGATCTTCAGAGTGATGCAGTCAACACTCAGATCACCATCACACCACACATGAGCACTGACAGGATCAGCAGTGATCCTGAAAACCACCTTTCTAAACTACTTCTTTCTTCAAAATCTGGCACGGAGCCACAGTTTATTTTTTGTTGGAGAGGGGGGACGCCGTGTATCAAACCAGCAGCATGCGAGAGACAAAAAGTGAGACTGAGGGACAACCGGTCATCTTGTGGTTAACCATAACCAGTGTTTAGCCTGGACAATCTCTGGCCACTGGTCATTACAGCACCATGCTGGGCCGCTGCACTGTTGTCAAAACACTGTGCTTGGCAGGGACTGCATACAACACAATGTGACCGGAGAAAACATGTGTGAGCTTAAAAGTGTGGATTTGAAGTGGAAGTTTTGCACTTCTGGTCATTTTGAAGTATGACTGTTTCTTGTTTCCACAGTGTGAGTATGTGTTGTAGTGAGGAGTGTGTCAGTGTGAGGGAAGCAGCTCACTCTACACATGGGCTCTGGTGTGTGGTTAATGGGCTCCCCCTACTGTCTACTGAGTTCCTCACAACTCTGTGGCGTCTCAATGCTCACTGACTTTACATTGACGCAGAAGAACAGCTCAGCTGATGTGCTGAAGCGTAACTTGCGACTCAGCACTTGCACACGTGCGGATTTGATTGAATTTAGACAAATATTTTCCATCATATCTGTATTTCTTCATAAGCCACTTAGACACATGCCCTGTCTTTTCCTTCCTCTCCTCCCTCCCTCTCTCCTCCCTGATCTATAAATACTCTCTCATCAGCAGAGCTTGGCTGCGAGAGGCGTCGACCCCGGCCTCTCTCCGACCAGCAGAGCAGTGATTTATGGGGGCTCAGGCTGGCGTTAACCTTGCACTTGGGCCCTGGCAGTATAAATGATGGCAGGTCAGTGGCACCGTGGATGCAAGGGAGAGACTCTCTTTCTCCACCTCCGTCTCTCTCTCTCTCTCTCTTCTCTCTGTCCTGTTATCATCAGCGTGATGGAGACATCATCAACATCTCCCGGGAGTATAAATAGTGCTGGATCAGGTGACAGTGCCGGCCCTGGCCTTTGATGGGAGCTTTAATTTCATGCCTAATTTCTCTCGGCACAGAGAGGATCGATGCTGCCCTGCTCGTGCTCCCCATCCCTCTGCTGCAAAGACCAGAGAGCAAAGAAGGACAAATGTTCGCTGCTGAGTGATGTGCATGCACCAGGACATTTAGCTTACCTGTAAACACACACACATGTACAGACATCCTTCACGGGGGTGTTGACGAAGAAATGCCACGTCAAGACACACACGCAGAGATCCATTTCTGCACCCGCAGATGACTCAAACAATCAATACAGCGGGAACAGATAGCTTTGGAAATAAGAGCAACAAGCAAAATATGACTACACAGCTACCCACCTGTGTGTTGTGTGTGTTACACATTGCCAGGGTGATAAATAAAAGCCCTCTGTCCCCGCTCGCAGCCCCAGGGAGGCATTGAACTCTAGCCCCTCCATAATGACTTTGTCTACCTATCGATCCGGCTATGATCCATGTACTGTAATTCTTATATCATCAGCCCCGGCCCCGGCAATAACTCCAAGTCATATTTCGGGGCCTCCCGTCCACTTGACAACTTAATGATGCAGGGGTCCTTGCCGAGTTTGGACTTTTACCCCCCCCCCCCCCCCCACCCTCTCCCTTCCCTTCCCTTCCTCCTGCAGGGCTCTAATTTCTCCTTGTTCTTTCAGGCTAATATCAGCAAAGGCACAGAGAGGCTGTTCTCTAAGGACTTCCCTCTCTGAACCACATATCTTCTCCTCTTCACCTCTGTGCGCTCGCAGTATAGCGCGGGGTTAGTGTCCGGGACTGCTGTGCATCTGTCTCCGATTTGGAGCACAGCCCCTGCAGGCTCCCGAGGAGACTCAGCCGTCCCTCTTTAGACCCTGTTCTTTTTCTCCCTCTGAGCCGAGGCTATATTTCATTGTCATTTCAGCCCTCTCTTCCTAGCCTGGATGTAATAGCAGGAGATATATGGCCCCTCGCTTCTGCAGCCTTCTGAGCTTCCTCAGCCTTTTATAAAACACTGTCAGAGTGACAAAACAGCAGCCCTTGGGTATTCGGGCACAGATGCCCCCCTTCATCCCGAGGCAATTTCTCAATATCCTGCGCTGATCCTTTTAGCAAAGAGATAACATCTGGGTCCTTGGACAGGATGAGTTGGAACAGTCATCCTGGACAGCGTCGTAGCTCATCTCTATAGCTCTGTCTGCCTACAAGCCATATAGGCTGTCTGTCAGCTCTGTTTTTATAAGAGCTGATTTAGGGAGAAGCCCTTGAATCCTGAGCCAATAGAGAAGCACAGGAGAATGAAGGGGCTTCTTCTTTTAACATTTCAATCCGGTGCTGACACTCCTGATACTGCTAATCAAGGAGCTTCAACCTGTGAAGCCAGAATGTGCTCAGACATTTCCTCATGTAAAGGTAAAGAGAAAGAGGGGTATGGGGAGGGGTTTGTTCATTACCATCGCTGTCTGAAAGGCTCTAATGGTGTTCCACCTGGCCGCAGAGACACATAACAACCTATACCTCTGAGACAGGGCCCTGATTGAGATGTGAGTAAAAGAGAGGAGGGGGGAGCAGATGGGCTCTGCAGAAAATTAAAGCTGCATGTTCTGTTGTGGTTCCTCCACTTTGTTCCTGCCACTCGCCTCATCCTTAGTGACATCTATCCTCCTCATATGCCACTTCATCTTCCTCACACATTTGTACCCGTTATTCTCTTCCTGTCCATCCCGGTCCTCCCTCCTCAGCTCACCTCCTTCCTCCAGCTCTCTCTCATCCACAAGACACACTATCTCTATCTCCTCTCCCCTCTCCTGTGCTCCACATCTCCCCCCCTCCCTCCCTCCCTCCCAGCCTTAATTGGGAGTCAGGGAGAGCAGTGGAAATCGCATTAACGCGGGCCCTGCCTGGGTGTGCCATCCATCTTCTTTTTTATTACGCCGCGCCGGGGCTGCCTGGGCTCTGCCGTTCGATTTGTCACCGGCCTCGTTCGCTGATAACAGGCATTTGTCATCGCCTTGCCTCCCTGTTAATGTTATCATCTCCTCCCTGACAGCCGCCCTCCGCCGGGGAGCGCCGGCGACAAAGCACATCCGTCAAGCGAATATTTCCACGGCTAAGGGGACCGCACACTGCAATAAGCCACATTAAAGCACTTATGAAGGGTGCAGGCCGAGTGTGTGTGTGTGTGTGTGTGTGTGTGCGCACCGGTGCCAAGATGCGCGCTGGAGTGTGCGCTGCGTGCGCATACACATCCGCGAACACGCGCGCGCTGCAGGAGCGTGTAGTGCGCTTGTCAGTGCAGTAAAAGAGGCGAGGTGGGGGCCGACAGGGAGAGGGAGAGGTAATTTGTTGCAATTAATTACGCAGTGAGTGTGGCTTTGTTGTGTGGGAGAGCATTTTATCTGTTGGAATGCTTCCTTCGCCAGGCTGTGATGCTATTTGTTTGATTTATAGCTGCTGCCGTGCCCGAGGCGCGTGTGTGTGTGTGTGTGAGCGTGTTTTCACATGTGCGCGACGCTGTGGCATTATCCACAGAAATATACTGTAGTCTCGCTGACAAGGAGCCCTTTGTTTGGGAGGGACGTTACATGAACAGCCACACGGCCCCTGTTTGTCCTCTCGCAGGACTGAAACTCTGCTGTCCATTTGTCATTCAGCAGCAAATCAACAACTCCAAAGGTTGACTCTCAATCACCCAGCATGCCTCACCTTTCTCCTCCTCCCTCCTCTCTGTGACAGGAAGCCACGTCTGGAAGTGCTGGGACACTCAGATTTACTGTACCAAAACCCCAAACAATCCAGATGTGATATGCTGATGTCTGTAACACCGGCCTGGTCGACCCTGTCTTCTCTCTCTGTCTGTCTCTCCTCTGTGATATCAGGACGAGCGGAGACGTGACAACGTTTAGCCGTTGTGCCTCAGTTGGGGGTTTGCGGGGGCCCTCGTGCAGGGGGCTGACAGATGGATCAGCCAGCCTAAAGGCAGTGGGAAGAGATGAGAGAGAGGAGCGCCACTTCCCATCCTTCAACATACTGTATGACTCCCAGATTTGCCATATAGCATCACATGGTATGGCACATTTGAAATCCTGGCTGGCAGAGGACTGCAGTCAGGGTGATGGCAGTTTTACACACAGAGAGAACGCTGCTACTTCTGTGATTCTTCACACTATGATCACACCGCACAGTTTGAGGTGAATGATGGAGATATCAGGAGATGGTCATAACCTCCCTGAGTGAGACTCCAACTCCAAAATATCTCATTTACATGTTGAGGACAGAATTGCAGCTATTCAGTAACTGCGTATTCGTTATTATATTAGATACACAGCACCATAGATCCACATGAAGAGATGGAGGCATGTTGGTTGGTCCTTGAGGCTGTCGAAAGCTCACATGCTGTCTGTTATCAGCCTCAGATCAGTCCTTCCAAGAATGAAAAGACAACTTCTTAAGCATACCAACTTCTAATCAGTCACATTTTCAAGCAGTTTATCAGTTGCAACTATTGCTGGCCAACAAATCATTTATTAATGCTTTATAAAACACTTATAAGCCCTGAATAAGAACAATGTATGGGTTGCCAGTTTGTGGAAAATCCCTCTATTGCCACTTGCTTTGTCGTTTATCAGGAAGACCCCGCACCGCTTGAACTCTGACCTTCTACAAAAAGAGTCAATTGTTTTGGCCACTGGGGGGCAGTGGAAACAAGTTGTGAACACAACATCGGCATATAATCACCTTCAGTTGATATGGCGAACTTGTTTTCGGGCAGTTGCTCATAAACACAGCAGATAAAACAACATTCGTTTGGAGTCATGTTTCTGTCCACCTGGCGAAGAGTCCCATATTCATCCTCTCTTTTAGCTCTTTTTGGTCTCCACCAACTCCTGAGGGAAATATCTGGCTCTTTAGCTGCTAAATGCTCCACTTAGTTCACCAGCTAGTCGCTAACTGTGTCTGTCTGCTGTTCGGTGTTGAGCTGGTAGTGTACTGTGGGTTTTTAGAGCTTTTTTGGTAAAGTTGCCAGCCGGACAGCTAAACAACGCGCTGAAACTCACTATAAAGCTCCGTAAAGCTGCAGATTCAGGTGATAATTCTCTGCAGGTTCATCACTACGAGTGACCTCTTTCACAATGTGTGTTGTTTCCACCTTGTCATTTGACAATTATTGTAAAAACAGTGATTATAGCTGCTTTAACATTTACGACTGCAAACGCGATGAATTGTTTTTGTAAAAACCTTCATTTATAACTTGTGGCTTATAACAAAGTGAGAAATCATAATAATAATAATAATCAGCACTTTAAAGACTTCTTATTCATGTTGGACAACCTACAATTCCATGACAACTGGGAAAGATCATGTAATATGATTGAAAGCTCCAGATCAGCTACTAAATGGACCTGGAGGAGAGATTTTGTTTCTCAACTGTTGTTGAGGTCAAGAATGAACTTTGAACCTCATTTGTAAACCATTAACCATTAATAAAGCCTTTAGTTACACTTTATAAACCCATTATACAGTAAAGGGGGTCTTATTAGTGCATTTCAGTCTACAGTTTTACTTCTTCAGGCTTCTTATGTCAGTGTTGGGAATCATTCTGCTTGTGGTTCTAAGACCCACATTTGGGTATTTTTGTTTCATGGTTCATGTGGATTTGTGTTGTAATTGAGTTGTTTTGTTATGTTTATAGTTTGGTGAGAGGCAGTAATGCCAGATAATGATTTTTCTCTTTATTGTAATTTTCTATGAATTAAGGCAACTTCCATTTATTGGCTTCACCACAGCTAAATGAATGTGAAGTGAACAATTGGCCCCAAAAGAAACTGAAGTATTGTGGTAGCACAGAAGAGCTGCTCCATATTTAATGGTGCAGTGGGGTAAACTTGGAATAACCTTACTGTATATGAATGTGATTATTATGCTCATATTTTTGTATGGCTGCTCGCAATTACGAGGCTCAATCAGCTCAATGCAGAAGAACAAAAAGAGACGGATTTTCATGTTCAAACATCTGTATATACTTTTGAACAGTCCACCATATATTGTACAAAGATGTCTTGTAAAACATACAGCAGTTAAAAAACAAAAAAAACAACTGAACAAACTTGTACAGGTACTTTGATGTGATACATTGATAAAATATAACTCTTTAATAAGCTTTACATACAGGTGCATATATTTGATGTATGAAATGACTACTACAGTAGCCACAATAGCCAACTCTCGTAAAAAGAGACAAAATCACACAGTTGACTAAAAGGAAAGACGCAAACAAACATAAGCTCAAGTTCTTGGTCAAGATATTCACCTTGAGCTGAACACTGTAAACATATGGTGACAATAAATATTGTATTATTATGTGGAAACATCAGAGGAATGGCTTTCACACCTTGCCTCAGCTCACTGATGGAAGCACTGCCTCAGGGGTGTTATTGCTGTGTCACTAAATAAACATCTCCCCTCTGTACTGAGCGACACAGCGACAATGTTCAACACGGATTATGAACAGTGAAGTGATCATGGGATGTGTTCAAATAAAGTGAAGCTAACGCGGGGATTAAAACTTTCCGATAGCACTGTGAGAAACCAACCCAGCTCCTGTAAAAACGCTCTGAGATGCCGGGAAACGGATTAAAATGTCACTGGCAGTTGATTTGAAACACATGACTGCGTGACTTCTGTCTCACATAATGTACAGGAGCATCACTTTGACTGGGGATTAACTGTTGAAACAGGAATTATTGTGTGTGTGTGTGTGTGTCTGTGTGAAGACGGTTACGACTGTTGAACCAGACAAGTCTACTTTTCATTTTGGGAGTATGTGTGTACGTGTTGGTCTTTGTAGTTTTCACATGAAGCAGTAGATTTCCTCGTGGCCACAGAAGCTCCACATTTTATCTCTGCTACAGTTACTTCAGCCACAGCAAACCAAGAGGGCACACAGAGAGAAGAAACCACCATTTACACGTTGGTCCGCCTCCTTACTTTTCGTCGTGTTGGCCGAGGGTTCCGTAGCCGTTCATCAGAGCCATTTTGAGGTGACCATTGGTCAGCTCGTCTTCCAGGATGTTGTTCTTGACGGCGAACATCTGGCTGATCTCCATGAAGGTTTTGTTCTTGGTCTCTGGAATGATGAAGATGGTGTAGACGGCCACTCCCAAGCAGATCGTACAGAAGATCAGGTAACAGTAAGGACCTGTAGCTTCCTGCGGTGGGAGGACACACAGTGCAACTCTGAATCAAAGAATACACAGCAAATACTGTTCGGACTTTCTTTACAAAGTGGAAATTGTCCAAGGAAAGCAAAAGACGACATACTGTCATATGGCAGTTTCTACCACAAAACAACTACTGTTTACTGCAAGGACACAAAATAGGAAAATATGATCTTTAGACACAGACAGGCAACAGTGAAGCTAATTAAAGCAGATTAACATGAATTTAATGCAAAACATGATCAGAGAACACAAGTAGGCTACTGTAGGTTTTATACACACTACTTGAGATCACATTAAATGGATTAGTTAGCTTGAAAGCGAGAGACTTTGAATTTTTAAAGCAGCAATAATTGATTTTCTTCTTTTTTGGCTACTTGGGGGCAGCAGAACCGAGTCTTAAATACATTAACATATCAAACAAAGCATAGCAAACAGCTGCTATTTTTCCAGCAGATACAAAGCAACATCAGCATTCATTCGGAGTTGTGTTTCTCGCCACCTGATGAATGTTAAGTCCAGTATTCACTCTCCTTTTAGCTCTGTTTAGCTCTCCACCACCTTCTCAAGGAACTTTATCTCTTTATCTGCTAAATGCCCAGCTATGTTCACCAACTAGCCGCTAAAGTCCGTCTGTCAGAGTTCAGTGATGTGAAGATATGTAGCACTTAGAGATGAACCCACACGTAAGTATTTCAGCCATCATTAATGAGAAAATACTGATTAGTGCAGCTTTAAAGAGGAAACTGAATACTAAAGGGAACTTTGAAGGGGTTAGACATAATATAAAAACACAAGACAAGAACATGTACAAAGAGTACATCCAGGATAGGGACGTTTAGCCAAGCTTAGCTCAAAGACTGGAGGTAGACTTAAGCTGTTCCATTTACACATTTTCTGTGAAATTAAAAACTTTAAAAAAAGGACCACATGATGTCACAGAGAGCCCAGTTTTTTGAACTGTTGTGGCCAGAAGGGACAGATCATTGTCCTCTTTGCTTTGTGTCTGTTCGACTAGAACAACACTGAGGACAATGAGAGACGGCAAGGTCGTGATTTTTAATTGGTAGTTTTATTGGTGTTTGGGGAGTCGCCCCTATTCAAACAAAACCAGACAGCCCATATCATAATTGCCATGTGTCAGATCCTGGATGCAATGTCAAGATGAACTTGAGACGCTTAATGCCAGCTAGAATAAAGACACAAAAACAAACAAAACCGAAGGCCACATAAGATGTTCTTTTACAATGAACCTGACAGACACATGTTGGTCGCTTCAAGATTGAGGATTTCAAAATGCCACTCGCATCACAAACACACACAATGACTTCTGAGCAGAATTTGAGTTTGCTCTGACCTCGAGGAAGGGAAAGACGAAGCCGATGGTGAAGTTGGACATCCAGTTGAGGCATCCGGCCACAGTGTAGGCGGCCGGCCGGTGCGACTGCTTGAACAGCTCTGCGGTGATCAGGAAAGGCACACCAGCTGCACACAAGAGACAAACACATTCCTATTGTTTTAAAAAAAGGACACATTTTGACAACAGCAACCTTCGCAATCAATCAGTCATGGTTCACGTGACACATAAGTCATCTATCGGTCTGATCTAACGAGGCATCTTGTCAAGCTGTCATAATACAAATCACTTTTAACAACTCACTACAGCTGCATGAATCTATTGGGGGTTGTGAAATTAACACCAGCGTCTTCATTTATCAGATTAGTTTATCAATATTCCCACTCAGGACTATTCTTTGGCAGTCATTCAAAATAAACCGAACATGATACAACAAATGATAAACATGCCTCGAGCCCTAGTGCCATTATATAACCCTCCTTTTTTTCTGCGTGTACTTCATTATGTGTTCATTATGACTCGGTGATCATAGATTGACAAGAGAGGAGGATGTTTGTCAACTTGGCAAAAGTCCAACTCCGAAAACCACCACCAAGAAGCAGAGTAGCTTAGCCAGGTCTCGTGCAATTCATTAGTTTGACGTGCAGGATCTACGAGACGCTGTCATATAATTCTTCATTGTTAGAAGTGAAAGCTGCGAAGGAGAAATATGCATGAGTAAAAGCTCTAATGATGAGCTTTCCAAATGACGTCCTCATTATCTGCGCATGATAATTGCATAGAGGAAGGTTTAATATCGTCAAACCAATAACTCGGCCATAATTTGTCAACATCTGTGGTATGTATGGGGGGGGCGTCTTTTGCATGCAAGGTTTCATCTGAAGGAAACCGTATTCATCACGGCGAGCTTATGAACAATGAGCCATTAAAAGTCTAATTGCAGCAGCAGAAATCCTCGTCTGCGTGCAGAGGTATGGATTTTGCCGGCTTGAGGAATGACGCTATGTAAACCAGATTTGTTCTAATTCATCATCCTCGCAGGTCCACTCAACGCGCCTCCTAAAGTTGTAAACCATTGCCTCTTAATTCACTTCATTCAACTCATCCAGTGTACAAATGGCTGTGGGAATGGATGTAGTGTGGCAGTTATGATTTCCTAATTTACAAGACTAATGAAATACAATATCTCTTCACAGTCGGAGGATGAGTAGGGAGGGAGACGTTGCTGGTTTTTAAGATTTGGTGCCTGCTGTTGTGCGAGCTTCCAGCAGGGAGCAGTGTTATCTTACACACAGGGCGGCCTGGATCTAGTGCAGTATGTGTGGACTGGAAATGTTCCATTTTCTTTCGTTCTTAAAACAGAGGTTTCAAGTGAGATGCAGAGAGGGTAGATTTACCTGGACCTATGCAGAAGCCCGCAATAATCCCAACAACGCAGCCCACGCTGATGTAGCGCATGAAGGACAGCTGCGCCTGTGATTGGTCAAACACAAGTCTGAAGTCATGAGATGTTAACAATAGTAAACAAGTTGCACTGTTAATTCATTTGACTATATTTAATAATTCTGATTATATGTAACATATTAGGAACATGGTTTGTACAATGTATAGCATTTACTTCATACTCTCTTTCTTTGTACTGTTATTTATAAGTAAACAGGGGTTTTCCAAATGTGACTCAGTTCACTATTGTTTATTGACGAGAACATAGTTTTCTTTTTCTAATAATCTGGTAAATGTTTGTCATTTTACTCTTAAAGGATAGGTAATTTCACAATTTTTCAGTTCCATCTTAGAACAATAGTATGAACATCGTTCATTCTGTTCATGCAGGCCATTGAGAGATCCCTCCCTAATGCGAGTCCACAGTCCTCCTCTGCAAAAATGTATCAGAAGGTTTACCTGAAGCCAATATGAGGCTTCATTCCTTTAGAAGATATCCACTTGATTTGTTTAACTCAGTGTCACAGCCTTTTTTGTACAAAATTCGCTTTTGATTACATTTTTGCACAGAATGATCATTGATACGAACAGGAGAGAAAATTACAGTGAGCAAAACCTGTTTCAATGTTCATACAGAAATCAATACCGTATGAACATTACCATAAATTAGACACAGATTTTAGTAAATAATTATGTAAATGCCGTAATGTCCTTGGTCCCATTTAAAACAATGTACCGAATGCCCCACGACACAGTCTGCAAGTTAATGTGATATATTCCTAGACGAGCGGGTTACCTGGAAGAGGACAGACACTGTGATCCCAGAACAGCAGAGTCCCATGAAGAGGAAGCCGCCAATCATCAGAGGTCTTCTGCCCAGACGCTCGATAGTAAAACACTGCAAAATGGACAAAGAGGCAAGACCTGTTGTGATTGGCTCGCAACATGCGACATCACCAAAAGGCAAAAAACAGTTGATGTTTTATCCTCTGATCATTAATTTCAGCCCATTTCATGTTTTTCATGCAACACGCAGGACAACAATAATGAGCCATTTGGCTAAATGTGGCAACTTTATATCTCATTGATGTCAATTAATGTCCCTGATAAATAAACAAATGAGTGAAAGTAAAGAAATGAAAAAATGATGTGTGCTGTGACACTAATTTTATTTATTTATTTACAGCATGGACCAGTGCCATATGCTACAGTATCAACAGATATTTGGACTTGTCATGGCAGGAAAATGGCTCAGTTCCATTAAATGCCAGCACAAAACCAGGACCCTGGAGGAAGCTCACCTAAATGGAACACAGTCATTTTTAATGTTATCAATAACACGTGTGCTTTTCCTGCTGTGACAAGCCAAAATGTCTGCTGTGAAAAAACGTCTATAGCGTATTCTAGTTTGCAACACCGCTCCCTCGATGGGCCTTATACAGTACAGCACTCAATAGTAACACACATACAGACCAATAAAAACACAATGATACAATAAAATACCAATGAAAAGTACCTGATCATTCATAGCTACAAACTCAACTTGAGTTTAAAATAATCCCAGTCATGATTTGTTCTGGGTAAAGAGTTCAACATATTGATCCCCCAAACAGAGAAAGACATCAGTCCAACGGAGGACTGACATTAAAGGTTTTCACTCAGAACATACATTCAAAAATTACTTGCACAGCATATTATTATTATTATTATTATTATTATAGCTGAAACTAACAATCCATCTTTTTGATTGAAATGGCAAATGACAAATGACTTTTTTCAACTCCACAAATTACTTTTCAGTAAAAATCAGACTTTTCAACCTCAAGTTACCAGAGCAAAGTGACATTTTCAATATTTGTTATTTTGTGTCACCAAAAGTCAAAAGTCCATCAAAAAGATTTTACAACACAAAACAGAGAAAAGCAGCTCATTCTCACATTGTAATGTTTTGTATTTTTACTTGATTAATGACTAAAACGATCAGTCAAATACTGTCAAATAATCAATTCAATTGTTAATTTATAATTAATCATTTTGTCTATAAATAAAACGCTCATCACAAGTTTATGGAGCCAATGGTGACGTCATCAAATTACTTACTAAACACACCAAAACCAAAAAGATACTAAATTGACGTGTTATGTTATAAAATGGAGAAAAAGCAGTGGATCCACTAATTGAATGGTCGTTTAAGCACCATATAACATAGTGTCATATCATATATATAATAATGTCATCTTAGTGTGATCATGCCTACTCACCCCCAGCATCCCAGAGAGGACCTCTATGGCACCAGTTCCCACTGTTGTGTACTGAATATGAGGGTCTGGGATTCCTGCGTTCTTAAAGATGTCATTTGTGTAGAACCAGATCTGAAATTGACATGAGACATGAAGTTTATTAATATGATGAATATGTCCGATCGCAGACAGACACACACCCACACACAGACAGACGCTTTGAAACTCAAAAGTTTGTCTTCTTTTTATTTCTCTTTCTCTCTCTCGTCGTTCTGCTTATTTGGTGTTTCCGTGTGATTCATCATAGTGATCATTATCATCACGCCGACCATCACTCATGCATTTGAGATGCAGCGTTTCATCAGTATGGACTTCTGACAAGTGCTCCCCTTGAAATTAATTTGTGTATTCTCATTAATCACACTTTGCTGATGCAACATCCATCATTGATGAGGTGTGGAAAAGATCGTGATTGGTGCGGTTAAATGCCGTCTTGTTGATTTAGTAACCGAACATATACTATTTCATCACCATCGCAGCACTGAAGTATGCATACACACGCCTACATCAAAAACATGCATAAACAAACAATTTAAAAAAGTTAAAGAATTGGGGCCAGTTATATTGTTTTGAACACATGAATTTATATACTAATGGGCTAAAATTCTTCCTCACTGAACTGAAATCTTTTTATATCAGATTATGAACAAAACGCTGCTCAACCGATAAACAGCAATCCTTTGCATCCTTAGAGTCACCAGTGTTTTGACTATTTACACCCATATGTGCTCGGAATAGATATTTGATTTTGATTTTTCAGTAGTCTTCATCCATCCATCCATATTCATAAGCTGGGCAAGCAGCATATTTCCCTCTGCGACTTTCTCCAGCTCTTCCAGGCCAAAACCAAGCTGTTCCTGGACCAGCTGACTGGTGTAGTCCCTCTGGTGCATCTGGGCGCTCAACAAGGTCTTGTCCCAATTACACAGCCAGAGGGAGGCACCTTAAGGGCACCATGCACATGTCTGAACAGACTTATCTGAATCCTCTAAACTCCACGGTCCTCCTGGATCATTTAGCTCCCCTGTTAGAGTGAGCTGTGTTGAAAGCCGTTCTTTAGGTCACTGGTCAGAATGAAGACTGGCCTACAAATCAAGAGTGTTGCTTTGTGGTTCCACTTCTTATTGCAGAGTCTACCTGAAACTAGCTGGCATTTGACGTGACAATTATTTGCCAGGTAGAGGACCATGACCTCGATGACCCCGTCTCTGATCACGTCACATTCCACCACAGATTTATCTGGTGTGTTACAGCCCATTAAATGACAACATCATGTGAAAAAGTGCTGAGATACCGCTCTAATGCCACTAAACTTGACAGTTGTCTTGATAAACCATACTTGAAAAGAAGAAAGGGGACTAAGTGCACTGAGCTTCACTTCATGGCGAGAGTACAACAAACCTCTCACTTTCATCCCCTGCCTCTTTCTCCTGATACTAATAACAAAACGGGTAAAAACTGCTTTATTCTTCAGTGAACAGGAGAAGATTCACACGGTGTTTCTCTCAAATCTGACCACTGCAGTCACCTTCCTAAACAGGCCCAGATGGCATCCTTTTTCAGCATGTACAACTTATGTGGAATTTCTCCTTCTTGGTTTACCCATGGGTTCATTTATTTATTATTATGAATATATCTGTTTACTGTAGTTTGTCTCATTGTCTGGCTCAATTGTTCTTGTAGGAGGGATGGGAGCCAAAGAATCTGATCCCTTTTTGTCTTGCCAATGTCATTTTGAAACATCTCCCGTGGGCCAAATATAAAGATGTATTTTGTATAAATAAAATTAGAAGTCTTCGAAACAACAAGTATGTTTTCACTTTAAACTCTTGAAATGTCTGATTTAGCATCTTGTGTGACTCGTTTGAGGCCTTCAAGTGTTCCCGTCTGAATCAACTGAGACAGAGGGACTCAGAGGGACTCAGTGGGACTTGGTGGGACTTGGTGGGACTCGGTGGGGGTGTGCCCCTGCTGGGAAATGGTACTAGCATGTGAATGACTGCAAAGATGTGTTTGACTTTGTGTGTGGAGGAGTGGACCCTCTTACATGGGGTAATACTAACAGAGAGGACCAGGAGATAATGAAGCATGGTCCTGTTGCCCCCCTGCTTAGTCACTCACTGGCTGCATGTGGGACTGTGATGTATGGACAGGAGGAGGTGCAGATGGGTGGAGCACAGCTGGGAACTGTAGCAATATGAGCTCTCACTCATATAGTAACTGCGCAGTCTTTGCACATCCAAAATGTGAGCATGGGCGCACGCACACACACACACACACACACACACACACACACACACACACACACACAAAGACAGAAAGGACAACAATGCTTTACCACACTTACCGCATCAATGCCAGACAGCTGCATGCCGATGTTGACAACCGCAATGGTGATGACCTGCCAGCGAACACAGCGGTCCGTGAGCAGGCTGCGGACCGAGATGGTCTGGATGGAGGACAGAGAGCGCTGCTCCTCCTGCATCTCCTCAACCTCCGCCTGGATGTTTCCTTTAGTACGGTACCACTTCAGGGCTAAAGGACGGAAAGAAAAACTTTGACCATCAACGGGTCCAGTCATCCCAGTGCACTGAGCGGTATGCTGTGACAAGAGCTGACAACGAACGTTCATCATCAGCGGATTAAATGTTATAAAACATCGTGTTTTCAATGAATGTGCAACACAGAAATGTCTGGCCACAACCCATAGTGATTAAAAGTCATATCCTTTGACTTTTCATATGGCTAACATGGCACAGAAGAAAGGAGAAGAGAAACAAGAACTACAGGTTGTTAAGAGAAATTATGACACACTCTTTACTTCATATAAACAAACATAAAAATGAACAGTCCATATTCTCACCTGCGATGGTGGCGTGAACATTTCCCTTCTCTATCAACAGGTAACGTGGACTCTCTGGAAACCATGGCAACAGCATCAGCTGGATCGTGGTAGGAAACACCACCAGGGACAGGAGCAGAGGCCAGTGCTCTTCCTGTGTGGGAAAAAAAAAAAACATACAGTAACCTTACTAACATGTTCCTAAATGTAACAAATCAGCAGCTTTTACTAATCAACCCATCATCTCTAACAAATATGTTCTGTTAAAAACGATGTAAAAGATGAACCAAACGTAGTTCTGAAAATCTTTCATTTTTTTAAGACATGTCTGTTTAGCATAATTCTTCTGTGCAGCTGTTCAATATATCAGCAACCCCCCCCCCCCCCCCCCCGTACTGTATCAGACAGATGGAGAGAGCATCACTTGATCCAGTTCTACCAGAAACAGGAAGAAAAAAAACATGGATGGGAGGAGGAGGAGGAGGAGGAGAATGGGTTATATAAATAATTATCTAATTATAGCACAACGGTGTGTTCACATGCTGCATCCTGCTGCATCATTTGTGCTTATAAGCGATATGTGAATGTGCCATAGTTTATAAAAATACACTGGTGTGCTTAAAATAGCTTCAAGCTCAGGTCTGAGAAGAAAATCAAGAATCTGATGTGTTATCAGGACTTGGTGGGACTAGGACTAGCTGACTAAGCTAATGTCTATGCCACAAATTCAGTATCAGAATGTAATTCATAACCTGTCAAAAATCAGAACTATGTCAACAATTGACAGATTAAAGATAAAAGGACACAACTCTAACTGTTACCCAGCCACCCACATAACAGAGTACACCTGTGTAGCATTTGAACGCCACGATGTTAGTACCTTCCCCAGCAGTTCACCGAGTCCCAGGACCTGAGCGATGAAGACTCCGAGACAAATGTGAATGCTGGGAACGAGGCCCAGGAAGCCTCGCAGGTTCTTGGGGGCAATCTCACCGAGGTACATCGGCACCACACTGAGAGAGATACCTGTGGGGGAAAAAACCAGGCAAACATCAGCACAACTTAAATGTGTGTACAATTTCATCAGACTGTCTTGAATGAATGTTAAGCACAAGCTGGTGATCTCTTTTTCCAGTGTTGGAATATGATTCAGTGTTTTTTAGTTCCAATTATTTAATATTTGCTAATGTCAGACATTAAATGCCTGCGTTGTTATACAGTTAATGAAAATTCACTGAATATCAGAAAAAAAAAATGGAGGAATGGATTCCAAGAAGGCCTGATGAAGAAAATCATAAGAAGACATTAGAAGCACTTTCAAAATAAAGGATGACTAATTCCAACGAAACATCTACAAATCAACATGAGCACATGACAAAGCTCTGCATAGGCTGTAGTACACAAAACATGCAGCTACCTATTTGTCTCTGCAATGTGCTATTGTAGCTTTGCCTCTCTTTATCTGCAAATAAATGCCACTTTTTGTATTTAAAATTGCCTCTAGCTTCTAGTTTTATGTTGAGGATGACTGTGACACATCATCAGGCCTACCTGAGTGTATTCCTGTGATGAAGCGTCCAATAATGACCATCGCAGGCATCCTGCACCCTCTGCTGAAGCCCATGAGAGCTCCTCCAATAAACACCAGCACAGAGGATCTCACCAGCGTCCCTTTCCTGTTTGGAAGTACAGTGATCCGTCTTTTCTCAACCATCTCAAACAATAATATGTTTGTAAGTGTCAGAAGCGCAGGCTGATGGCATTTTACAAGCACAAACCTTCCATAGTTGGTAACGAGTCTGCCCACCAGCAGGGCCCCGGTCATCCCACCGACAGCAAAGATCGACACGGTGAGGGAGTACAAGACGGTGAGGAGCTCCTCATCCGGAGCCCAGTCGTAACTTTCTATCATCGTCTCATTGTAGAAATCTTTGATGTACTGGTGGAAGAAAGAAAGAATTAAGTTAATTCATTTAGCATTGTCCAATATAGTCTCTGGCTTTTGTCTGCAAAAAAATGCATCTGCATTTCTGATCCGTCGTTAGCGTCGTTAGAACGCATTAGCTCGGAGGGCTGACTTGGCTTGTTTACTATATTACTGAACGTCGCTGTCACCCTGAACGAGCCGCCGAACCCTGTTCAACAATCTGGCGGTTCAGTAAAGCGTTGCTTGATAGTCTATCTGAAAAAAAGGAATGAATAGTCGAGTATTCGTATTGAACGGCCATATTCAATTCCACTGACAAAATTCTGAGTGAGGTACAGCTCTAAGAAATATACAGGCTACAGTACGTGATATCTTAATAACTTAAGAACACAATACGGCAAAAGGAAGAAAACTGAACAAGCCTACATTTGTATACCCCATCACTCCAATAGACCTGAAGCATAAAAATGGTGGCAATGAAATTTGACATCAACACATGATTAACTATTTCCCAGATGTTTTAATCAGCATGTGAGGCAGCCATATTCATGTGATTCTTTTAGAGTAGACAGGAAGTTCATCGAGTCGAATCTAATTTGACGAGACAGGGATCATAAACTGCATGCTCGATGTAATGACGGAGGTCATTCTTGCAGTGTGACAGAAATTTACTGTAAGGGCCGACAACGTGCCTCAGATTCCATTCAGGTTTATCTGACAGTGAAGCTCTCCTGGAGAATCTGTTCCACTGAACCCAGTTTATCTCAAGAGACAAATTTCATTTGAATTCGTATCAACAGCTTTAATATTAACACTGCTCAACAGATTTGTTTTGTTGTGTAAATAGTGAGGATCCAGAGTGACAGTGTGAAAGAATGGATGGTCCTCAGGGAGTTCAGCGATGAGAGAGGGAAGAAAAGCTGTAATTCGTCAATTTGTCATGGAACTCTGTGAACAGTATGTGTCCAATTTGTCCCAAGAATGTGACCATCTCCAACACGTGAGGGGAGCTGTATAAACTTAGTATAACTTCAGAGTCAGAACAGATACCTGCTGTTTAAAAGGGAAGGCCTACATACAACATGCAGGCAGTTGTGGACGGCAGATGCTGGTAATAATAAAAAGGCATGGATCTTTACTCAGCCTTGATGGCCTTATTGCCAAATATTGCTTCTGTCCGTTAAGATGTGTTTAGTGGTTGAAGAACGAATCAAAGTGACACTGATTAGCAGAACATACATAAAAAGGACATAGCGATCCAATAAGCTGGATATTTATATTAGTAGTGATATTAACCTTATTAAGTGGATCAGGTTGGTCAAACGGTTTCTTATTCACTGTTATAAAATTCAGTGATTCCACCTTTATTCAGTCCCACTGGGCCGCCAACTGAAATCTGAGCACCACTGCACTGGTGACACTTGGTGCGCTATATTGCCTTATTTCTGCCAGCAGTTATTATTCTGTCACTTGAACTGCATTCTCACAGCTGGAGCCCCATTATTTTCTGCTCTGTTCATTTATTACAGTGACTTCATGTCACTACATAAATGGTAACTTGTAACTTCCAATGTGCAGTTATAATCTCATGTTACCTTACACACAATGCAGTGTACTGCATACATGTACAGATTTCACCAGGACAGAAAAAGTCAATTTGGTGCATCTCCAACTGGACTACTAACAGTGTCGCTGCCCCTCTTTCCATGAGGGCACATGGTAAGTCAGCAAAATACCTAAAAGGCACGGAATTAGACAAAAAAAACCCTGCCAGTTCACTAGTGCAACCCTGCTCCTTGTGTAATGTTTCTGCACAAAAAAAAAAGAGCCCTACTGAAAGTCTAGAGACCTCACTGACACAGCAAGTGATACACAGGAAGAACACAATGAACAAGGAGGGCGATCCACATCATCTGATCTACTGAATGATAGCTAGAACCTCCTTTGCTTTTCATATGCTTTGAGACAAATGGGCTCCCGCTTCCTCCCTTCAACTTTCAAGCCAAAGCTAAACTTACAAGGCCAACACTTCGACACAATACATAGTATTCTCCTGTTTTGCCATGGCCACCTGCCTAAAATAAACAGTTGAGGAAGTCCATGACAAGTTTAGCTCACTGATAATGTAATCGGATTACTAGAAACACAAAGTCAGGTCATTAGTTCTTTAGGTATCCTATAAAAACCTCTTCAACCTTTTTTTCTCTCAACTCACCACCAACTGAACCTAAAACCTGATTTGGAGCATACAGACGTAACTAACGTCAGATGACACACAGAAGTCAACAGTGACACTGCCGATATGTGCCTTTTATTCAAGTGGCTATAATCGATAGAATTATCACCTGAATCTGCAGCTCCCGTTTTACATACTGAGTTTCAGCTCATTGTTTAGATGTGCGGCCCACAACTTTACCATTTTGGTTCACTCTCACCGTGATTTCATAGAAAAAGCTCGAACAACGTAGTTGTAGAGGGGGGGTTGGTAGGGACACAACAACTGAACTAAAATAGAGAGAATCTTGGACAAAAAACTGTTATTGCAGGTTTAAATAAATATTTTGACATTTTGGGAAATTGCTGGTAGTGTTAGATGAAAAGATCGATACCCCTCTCATGTCTGTAAGATAAATACAGAGCTGTCAGCTTGGCGACTGGGGAAACAGCCAGCCTGGCTGTGTGACATTAGTTATGCCAACAAACAGTTGCAGCAAACAATTTCTCATATTATACAAAACTACAAATGGCCATTTTTACTGTGTGTGTGTACATATGAAACAAATGAGATATAGCATGTTAATTATTGAGCTTTAGAGGTGCTGGTGTGTTTTTGAACTGCGGACAGACCCAGGCTAGCTGTTTCCCCCTGCTTCCTGTCTTTATGCTCAGCTAAGTTTAGCTAAGCTAATTGTCTCTCTAGCTCTGTACGTAACACTCAGATATGAGTGCTTTCATGTTCCATCTAACTATTAGCAAGAAAGTGAAAGAGCGGATTTCCCCCAAATGTCTAACCATTCTTTTAAAAAGGCACGATGTGAAGAATTTAAAAATTTTTTTGGTGCCCCACAGCGGTAACATATAAAAAAGACACTGTGTCAAACATCAATGCTAATGTCTGACCCACGTCCAACCTGGGGACAGTGAGATAAATGGGCTGAAAACACAGAAGGCACCAGGCTTTTTCACATTTCTTAACAAGCAAAAGCGCAGAAATATTTGAAAGATGCTTTAAGCACAAAAAACTTGAGAAAAGCTCACGTCCATTCTGCTTCACTGATGAAAGACAGTGAAAGAAACTGCGGAAAATGAGGAATTCTCTTTCCATGCAACTCCCTCCTAAGAACCGCACACTACACCAGCATGAGATGCGGCACTGAATCTCACATGCTTCAACGCGGTGGCGGTCCGCGGCCAAACAGGAGTGCTTCACAGCTTAGTCACTGCACCGCGGCGAATCAAACATCGAAGGAACAGACCAGAACACATGATGGATAAAAACGACAGAACATCGATGACATGGTGAGGCAGATTTGATTTGACACACAAACCCACATGACTTCACGTGACAATGAAATACAATCTGACCTTTAACATCTAAAAGTCATCCACTATCACCCCAGTGTGTTGGGATATTGGAATATTTGGTGTGGGAAATCTATTTTAAAACTCTGGTCAATGAGGACGACAGCAACATCATGATGACGATGTTGATGATGTGGTGGCGACACAAACCTGTGCAGGAGAGTTGACGACTGCCAAATTGTAGCCATAGAGCATCGAGCTGCCGAACGAGGCCAGAAACGCAACCGCCAGCAGAGGCTTTGTAAGATGCTGAAGAAAAGATGAGGAGAGAAAACAAGTCAGATACCAACAAAAAATACACAATTAAATGTGCAGAGGCCTGAAACGTCCCTGAGGTCCAATTTAATGTGAGATCACAGACATTAGTTATTATAACGACTAAGGTATTAGCTTAGTGTTTGTCTTTGAAAGGATTTTTTTATAAAACTGACCTGGCCAGTGGATTTTCCTCATTTATCATAAATAAATAGAAAGTGTAAATAATGAAATGCACATGAGTTTTACAGTCATGAGGCCTATATTAAAAAAATCTGAGCAAGATATTCATAACACATATGGTTTCTTGGGTTGTTTTCATGGCATCTTAGTTAAAAATGATCTGAAAATAGAAATAAACTCACAATTTAAAAAGTGGCCTTGTAGAAAAAAAGTCACCATTATCAAAACTACGCCAGCAAAGTACTTATGGACTTATGTACTTATGTATGGACTGGTTAAAAGCTTCATAACTGAATGCTGTGTGCATGTTGTGTCCACTTTCTAGACTTGTCTGCAGCCTGTAAAGAGATCAGCTCATTCTGCAGGAGTATTTAACAGCGTTATTATAAAGGGTAGCCTATATGTTGCATAGGAGTGCGTGATCTTTGGACTTGGCAGCAGAGCTGAACAGGCACTGAGCAGCACGGGACTGAATCAGAAGAGGAGAAACAAACCGGCACCTGGATACAGGCCAGATCCAACCAGTCCGTTCACTTGTACCATAAAACACAACTGAACAAATGCTACACTAGTTTGCAGCCAAACACAGATTTAGTGAAGCGACAACAGCTCTGCTTCTCGGGCACCAGCTGAACTTGTGTAGCAGTTTGAGAAAAGACAAGTACTGTAAAGGTTCTAGAGAGCGTTCAGTGTTACATACATGTTGACCCCCCAAAGTCACATGAGCCCAGCTCTGTCTTCAAAGGGGACGGGGGCAGTCTACTGTATTTTCATTAGCAACGGCCTGGAGCTACCCTCTTGGCTGCCATCCTAAATTCCAGCACACAGAGCTTAGCTGACCTCCAAGGTAGAAGGTCGGCGGGATTATAATGTGTTTTTGAAATGTCCATACCTTTGAATGGAGCATGGAGAAAACTGGTAGCTGCACAAGTGGCCCACCTTATAACAGAGCTGTTATAAGGTGGGCACTGAGCTGCCGAAATAACAGCTCTGTTTTGTTTTCATCATTTTAAATAAAATAAAGGCTTTACAAAAACAGTGTTCTTAAACATCAGCGAGTCGAAGGAATCGACTCATGTGAAAGTGGAGCGTGTTGGTGCGACGAGCAGGCAGAGGAGGAACCCTCTGCTCTGAAGGAACAATAACAGCATAGATGCCTTAGTGAAACCTAATTCTGCCTGATGGAGAGAGTTAGGCGACTACACGTGAAAGAGGCTCATGGCAGACAATGCTGCCCAGTCTGCATTCAATTTAGGTTGATTATCTGTTTAGATGTGCAGCTCTTCACATGTCACTTTGGTCAGAGCTCTGGGCAGCTATGTTTAGGACTATAGTGCTTTTAGTGGCTTTTCTTTGTCCTTTTGCTGGTTTGATTTTGATTGATTTTAGGTTCAATTAAAGGCTGTTTTGACAACACAGTGAAATCTCACTGTCGCACCAGGAGATTCACAAACTTTTCCACGTCTAAAGTCACAGGCAGCATCTGGTATGAACATTGATCCTGAACCAAGTTTGGATATGTTTTGATGATTGATGATTACAAATACACTGGTTGATCTGTCTGTATTGACAGTATTGGAGACAATGAGGTCACTGGGTGGTTTAAAGTCTGTTCTCTCAAGATAATCCACAACATATGTGAATAAAATAAAATAAAAAAGACATCATATACTTTGTTCCAAGTGAAAACAGCAACCCAGTGTGGAGGGCTGATCTGCACGTCAATCATCTCTGCAGGTAATCTCTTAAATGAACACTCACCGTGCTGCTCTTTGCATCGTTTTCCAGTAACAGTTCCTCCGCCATTTAAGTCATGAATAATTACTCCCCCTGTGTGCTCTGCTCGTTTGAGATGAGAGACGGCTCATCGGCACAACTTTTCAAACTCCTCACTCCGCATCCCCATTTGTAGTTTTCAGACACGTTCGCGGGACAGAGAGGAGGCGTTTTCGTGTTGATGGGCGGAATTAACAAGCTTGTCAAACTCCCGGCCTCCAATCATCGGAGCGCATCGCGGAGCAAGGCCCATCCCAGCCGTGAATCGTTTTCCCCGGTCCATCAGCGATCACATGAGCCAAGTGGGTTCATCCTGCGTCCCAAAGTGCCCGCAGTTGTTACTAAATAGCCTATGACTAACTGTATCCAGGGGCGTTTTCGGGATTAGTAAGAATCAGGGGCCTGGCTCAGACCCAGGGGCACCTTCAGGGGCACCTTCACCCAGCAGAGAATGTGGAGAACGTCAACACTTAAAGCTCCAGCTCTTTGCAGATTTTAGGATGAAGGGATCAAAATTGAACTATTCATGAGACTAGAACTTATTATCAGCTACCACTGACAGCTGTTATGCCACAAAATGCCCCGTCCAATATTTGTGAATCAATGCTAACATCTCATGCACCATCATGCATTGCAGCCAGACCTTGTATGTCTAAGCGGATGTGTTGCTCGTGGGATAATCTTCTTTTTTCTTTACACACCTGTAAGTATGTTGTTTGGGTCTAATTTACCTTTTAAGGGGTCACTAGATTAATCTAAGGGGTTGTAAGGTGATTACTGTGGCAGGAAAAATAACTTTTCTCTAATTTTCTTTATTTTTTTCTTGAAATACTGTGAAGTTTTACCTCCTCAGCACTGAAAGGTCCCATATTGTAGAAAGCGAGATCTCCATGTCTTCTTTGATTATAACGCAGGTCTAGGTGCTGTTTAAATACTGTGGAAGTATCAAAACACTCAGTCCACGGAGCCTGTATTCAGACACTGTCTTTAAACGAGCCGTCAGGACTTCCGTAAGGTTGTGATGTCACAACTATACAGTCAGCACACTCAGCCACGCCCCCAGCAGGTCATCTGCTCCAATCACAGCACGCCCACCAAGTACAGAGACATTCATCCACCCGCTCAGTCTGTCTAAGCTCTGCTCAGGACTACTCTTCAGGTGTTTGGAGGTTGTTCAGTTTGTCTGTTTCAGACAGAGGGTGAACTGAGGGGCTGCATGAAGAGCCAGTAGAAGATAAATAAGGACTTTTTTCAACTGTGAATCTGACAAAGCTACCCTAGTGGAGTCCCAGAATAACAATATAGAGCTGAAATGAGCAGAATATGGGACCTTAAAATGAAACAATCTGAGCCGAGAAATGCTCAGAAGTCTTAGAGAGGCAGCCTGTGATGAGGAGTCCCTGTAGATATGGATTTGTATGAAGGGGCCACAAGCAAAAAAGGTTGGGGACGATTAGAGCATCACGGCCAGGCTTAACGTACCAGTAGGGTGTCTCAGGAGAACATCCACGGGCCCACTGCCTTGGATGTGCAAAGAGAATATTAAAAAGCTTTACAACAAACTCCCATTTTCAACCTTCAAGACAAAAGAGTGCCATGTTTGATTTATTGGGCAACAGGGCCCCTACACAGTGGTGTGAAAGGCTTTTAGTAGGTTTAGTAAGTAAGTGGTATGTAAGGTTTTTCTTCCTCCTCTTGGCTTGTAAAACTCCACTCATTAAGGCAAAAAATGCATTTTACATGGACTGTTTGTGTAAAAATTAAGTTAAGGGCCTATGAGAATGATCACATCATTTTTTTTGTGTGTATTTTCATCTAAAATAACCTCAGACTTTTGAATGAGGCGTGCATCATACTACACTACTGAGAAGTAAAATTACAGGTCTTCAGTTCAATTTAAGTAAGAAGCTGTCAAAGCTGCTGCCCTTATATGTTCCAGTGATCTTTCTTAGAATTTTTACTGAGAGTTTAAGGTTGTAATACCTCTTGTTAGCGCTTTATTGCCAGTATTTCATTTTTTGTCCTTTAATTTGAAATATTCTCTAGGAATAATTAAACACATTTATTTAAACCTTTACCAAACAGTAAGACTTAGCTTCCAGACTTACGACATCTTTCCGTCCCTCAATGGGCACAGGTTTTGTCTTGTGCTTACAAAAATAGATCATGTGAATTCATTCCCAGAATTGAAATGCTCTGCATCACTTCCTTACACATGACTGTCTTGCATGAGCTCCTGTTTGGTCACCTCTTAATGGGCTTTGGTCACAGTGTCTCCTATTTCACATATGACTTTTGCGCTACAACTGTCAGTGAAACCTAATTTTGCTTGATTTTTCATTTGAAAGTTGCACTTTTTATCATTACATCTGTTTGTACCAGTGATGCATTGACGCCCACAGTCTATATAAGAGATACAGAAAGCTGCTTCCTCGAGTGATGTGTCTTTCACTGGACCAAATGTGGATCTCAAGTGGGTGATACAAAGTACATAGTAAACAGTAAACTGACATGTATCATATATGGAGAGAGGTTTGAATTAAATAAATATAATATAAATAAATATATATATCGAGGTGTGTAAATCTGGGGCAGTTTTTCTTCACAGCCATGTCACTGCTGAAGTCCTCAAACAACACATGATGTAGATCTGTGTCTCATGCTGCCTCCATCAAACTTCTTCCGCTGCAGCAAATATTCAGTATCCTCCGATACACAACTAATGAACCTTCAGACTTGTGCTCCTATAACTTTAATCCAACGAGCCAAGTTGAGACTATCGTGCAAGTCAAATGGCTTGTGTCATATGACTTCTCTCTGTGTGAAATGTCTTTGGCATCATGCTGCTTTTGTGTAAAAAATCAATTATGCTGCAAACAGGGACACAACTCACAGGGCTGACACCATAAAAGAAGAGAAGTGGAAACACCTCTGTGCAATAACATAAAATATTCTGAAGACAGGAAGACTGGATAGAGTGGAAAGACCTGCTGTGTCACAACGTTATCAGGTTATTTTCTAGGTAAACTTCTAGGTACAATTACATGCTATTCTAACCAAATGTTTTGTAATACACGGGGACAGAAAAATAGAAACACTTTTTAATTTCACAAACTATGACCTCAAATTTGACCGCAGAGTTTAATGTGTCAAGAAAAACACCATGAGCTTCACAGTGCAGGTTTATTATGCTGGATGACATTACATTGCACAGGTGTACTTAATAACCTCAAAGACAAAAAGTCAAATAATTGTATTTGTTTTAATGATTATTTAATTTAATTTTAATAAAGTTTTATTCTATTTTGATCCTTTTTTTTTACAGTCTACTTACTCAGACCTTCACATTTCTAATAAATGTGTTTGTGTATTGTGTTGTGAATCCTATTCTCCTGAACTACTGAACATCTCACTCAGTCACTCTGAGATTGTTTTTTATATATATTTCTACCATTTCATAACCTACCTGCTATAGCAGCCACAGAGAAGAAAATCTGAAAGTGTGATTGTGAGACATTTTGGATTAGCTTTGTCTCTGAGAAAGTCACATCCTTATTTGTTTAACAACACAATTGTGTTCCAGTCCTCTCTTAAAGCTGCATTCATTTGAGGGGAACATGTTAGAAAAGCAAACAGTTGCCTATTTAATCATTCAGCAGACACAAAGCAACATTTGGAGTCATGTTTTAGCTCAGTTCTTGGTCTCCACCCACTCCTCAGGTAAATATCAGGACCTTCAGCTGCTAAATGCTCCACCGTTTTCACCAGCTATTAGCTAACTTTGTCTGGAAATGACGTTCAAGAGAGCGTCGAGAGTAGAGTTGTGGGTTGTGCCAAAACAATGAGCTGAAAGATGCTAAAAGGCTACATAGAGCTGAGGGGAACTCCGGTCGTTATCGAGGGCAGCGAAGGAGTGGGGTGATATTTCTCTGCGGGTTCATCACTACAAGCCACACCTTTCATATTACACTCATGTGATCCATTGTTGATTAGAATATTGATTTCTGCATTTACTAATGTTGCCGGTCAAGTGGTAGAGAAAGTCACCCCTAAGTTTCTTTTGTGTACTGTACATTATTTTTCCTTCCTTCACGGATACAGATGCCCTCTCCCTTTGAAGACACAGTGGGGCTCATGTGACTTTGGGGTTTGTGGGTGGTCATTTCTCTGCTCAAGAGCTTTGAAAAACCCTGCATAACTCCTTTCCCTTCCCCACCCAAATTTTCCCACAGTATAGCAATCTTTCCAACACAAGGATATCCTTCCAGCCTTTCCTCCTGCCTCTATCATCATCCTCGGTATCTGGGTGGATCTGCTCATTAACACAATGATTAGGTGAAAAACCAGAGAGAGACTTCCATGTTGGCAAATAATAAGCTGTGAAAAGAAATGAACATCTCACTGACATAATTTACAAGGGGGACGTCTCATGATCATAATCAGGATCTGGAACTACATGATTTAATTTCCTCTCAACAGTGAAGGAGATGTCATTTGATAAATTACCCATCAATAGCAGACAGTAGGGGATGCTGTGCTGTTAAACATGGTGTGTGCATGTGCATGTGCATGTGTGAAAATGAGACTGTGTGTGCGTGTGTGTGGGTTCGGGAGTCAATTTTGTGTGCACGTATGCTGCAAAGACATGAGCCACAATGAGTATCCTCACAAGCATTTGTGTGTGTGCTCTGAGACTAACCTCGCATTAGCAGCCCATTATTTCAATAAACCTCCTCTTGCATCCCGTTGACAGATCATCTGCCTAGAAAAGCAGATATTGTGGCCTTTAATCAGTCAGCCCCCTCCGAGCCGCCGTAGTCTCTTGTGCGGTATTTAAATTCCTCATTTACTCAGTTGCAGGCGGGACGTGCCTGTCCCCCATTGTTCGCTCTGAATAAACTGGGGAGCTGATCGTGTTAAGTGCGGCCATGATTGATGGCTGCTGATGAAATCTAATATACTCGCCCCATGCCATCGTTTGGCAGAAATAGAATTAGAGAGAAAGACTCCAACACGAGCTGATAAAAGGTGGAAATGTACTTAAGGTTGCTTTTTGAAAATCGAAGAGTTTTGGCTGCAGTTGAGTAACTCCGACAGGAGTCCGGGACATTAGCTGTTGAGTGATGGCTGTATTTCTTGGTTTGTGTGATGAAGGGGGGTTAGGGAAACTAAGTGTGCATCTGCGTGAGTGTGTGTGAGTTCACTCAGCACAGTTTATTCATTTTAAAACCATGAAGTGGAGTGACTGTCATCAACCAAGCATCCACGCCATGCTAATTATTTTCACAATGGTGATGCTGTTACTATCTCCTTGTGCTCATGGCGAGGTCCGCAGTTAATGGCAGAACGTTTGCATTTTCACATGCATATTTAGGCACTACAAGTATACTGCGTGGTTACAAATGGCTGATTGTGCCGATGAACTGTGTGAGAGACAGAGAGCTGTGGAGGATTTCAGGGAAGTGAGCGTTTAGTGACCCCTTGTGGGACTCGAGACAAAATGCTGTGTATTTTTGTATTAGCTTTGGTTTAGCATTGTGGTGATGTTTCACTGGATTCATTGTGAAATACCAGGGGCTCTGGCTAAAGGACGCATGGACACAGTGGCAGGTGAATAGACAAATCCTTGGGCAAAATACACACACACTCAAGTGCACACTTGAACCAGTCATAAGTCTCAGCGACACCCTGTCATCTCCCTCCTCTCTTTCCTCCTCTGCTCCTTTACCCACTTCACAGCTACATTAGCACTTGATTTGGGTGTAATGGATCTCCCTCCTCCCCTCCCGCCTGTTCCCATTGGCTGCGGCTGGCCTCCAGCCCAGCCCACCTGCTCCACGGCGCTCTCCTTAATGTGACTGGCCGAGGATGATGGATCACCCCCTGTCACTTCCACCTCCTCCTCCAATCAACAACCAGCCATGGAAATTGATTGTTCTAATTTGCTCTCATTATTATTATGATATTAAGCACAATATACAGACACAGCTCACTGTCAGATCTGGGCAACGGCGTCATTAGTTACAGGGGCTGGAGAATACGCCTCGGCGGGGTTTTCTCCCACAGACGCCAAGATGTAAAGGAATCAGCGAGTGTTGGAGAAACACACTGCTTTTTCTTAATAAGATTTGCCATGCAGCCCCTCACTGAGGTGATGTAGCATCTAATTAAGTTCAATTCTGTGCATCTGGGAAGGAGAAAAAAGAAGATATGATTAAGTTCCTCCGTGTCAGATGCAGCGTGTTCACGTGCAGCTGCTGGATCGGAGGAAATGGGAGGTGCAAGTGTGAGGAAACACTCGTCCTTACATCTGCAATGACAGCAAATGGTACAAAGCTACAGTTATTAAATGCTGCTTAGAAAATGCAATTAAGATGCACGGCTGTGCATTTGCACGGGGAATGGAGCTGAATAACAATGAGAGCACACAATCAAGGAATCATCCCACTCAGTTTTCTGGGGTCTGCATGCGTCCTCATTTCAGACTATACTGATAACATATATGATCTACTGCCACAGGCCTAAAGTACATATTTTACAGGTGCGTCCAATGACTTTGTGGATGACCTTTTTCCATTCTTCCTCTCCTAAACCCTCTTTTGTCTTTGTCATCACGGCTGAAGAAGAACAACCAAAGGTCAGCAGGATTATCATTCTGAGTGCTACAGGCCTCGCTGTGTTCACAAGCCTGGTTTGAGATGGTATCCTGATATTACCGCAGCAGCCCCTCCAGCTGTATACTGCTCCTATGTTCCATGGACCAAAGTGCATCCCCAGCCATGCTGTTACCAGCCCAGAGTATATTGGATAGTGCTTACATTAACACACAGTGTCTAACAAACCGCTTACGCTCCTTTAATTGGATTACAAGGAGTGCTGCATTCCCATTGGTGAGATTAGGAGGGTCCGGGCACAGAGCCGACTCTCCTCCCCTGCATGAGCAAGGGATCTGATTCGCCGTCCTCCCTAACGACCTGCAAATGCCAGATGTTTGATTGGTGGAGTGGCGCTGGCACGGGTGTTCATTGGTCCATGACAGTGTAATAAGGGTGGATGCCAAGTCGACTGTCAGGGCGTTAAAGTGTCTACTCTGATCTGGTGGTGATTAATGAGGCCATTTATTTATTTACTGGCATTAAATACAGTTTGTGGAGATACTTTTAAGTAGATTTAAAGGTCAACCTTGAAATATAGTAGAAAGGATTCAAACCTCTACTCTTGGCTCTTATTTGACTTTAAAAAATAGAAACGACACAGAAGTGAAAGCTGTAGAGTTTTCCCCTTAGCTTGTAAATGCGCCAAAACATATATGTTGTTAAAAAATGTCCTTACTGCTACTGTTATCTAGCCATGCAGATAGCAGGACCACAGCCAACAGTGAGGAAACTGACGCCTCATTTCTGGAAATTAGGGGAATTTTACATCCGTATATCCTACATAAACTTGCACATGTTTCAGCTGATTACTGGGTATATTTACATTTCACCACTTTAAGGCCAACAAAATCAACAGATTCATGTAGGATTCAGTATTTCTGGGAATGCTGGAATTTCAGGATACAAATGCAACATATAAACATTTAAATAAAACTTGCAAATGCAAATAATAAAACATTTTTAGAAACTTTTTTTGCAGTGGGGATGGTGGTTATGGGGACCTCAGTATTGCTGAAATCCTGGATAGGGCTCTGGCAAATAGAAGTATCTGTGATGCTCATACCATTAAAAGTTCAGCCACAGTGCGTCTTTCCATAAACAGTTACCTGGTTGGTACTGTGATCAAACTACTTTCCATTAAAACATAATCCCTATTGTTGTCTTATATCTGCATGATTGCATAAACCAGGTAAGTAAGGAAATGGCATGTATGTAGATTGGGTGAACTGAGCCTTTAAGGTTACATAAAAAAACCAAACTGCATGACAGCATTGTTTCACATTAGCTTTCATAAGTGCTTTTATAAGTGCTGTTTATGTTTGTGTGTGTGCGAGAGAGACAGACTGAACCTTCTGACCTTCCACACTTTGACCTCTGACCTTAGACCTTCGCTGTAAATCTTGTGGTTTTCGGCCTTTTCTTCACAGATTATCCAAACCTCTGACCACTAACTTATGTGAAGTCCTCTGCACAAGCTGCTGAAAACCTGGCAGCTGCTGGCCTCCTGTGAAGGAGGACCCTCTCCATCATGGCGGTGACACCTTAACTGTCCTGCTCTCGCTCAGTGAGGAAGGCCCCCTGCCACCACACACACATACTAAACCACACGCAACAACACACACACACACACACACACACGCTCTCTCTCTCTTGCGGTGGTGAAAGGACAAACACAATGACACAAAGCGCACATAGTTGCTTTCATTTTCTTGCACAGGTGCAAATGTAAATGCATGCACGTGTGCTTGGGTGCACAAACTCGCCAAACACACACACACACACAAACAGCTTGTTATTCGCACAAACTGTCTTTGAATCCCAGTTCCCACACCACACACTCTCTACACTAGCAACAGAAACAATTCTCCTTTTGACTCCCTCTTTCACACACACACATGAATACACACACACACTGGAGCTCAACCATTATGCCTTAATGTACTCTGGCCTGTCCCTGCAGGTGACCTGACCCTTACTGTCCTGTCTGTCACAGAGAGAGGAGTCAATTCAGCCAGATGGCAGCGGAGCAGAATAGCTGCAAACAACAGGCCGAGTTAATATGTAGCTTTAACCATTGTCTCCTCCGCCTAACAATGGAGCGAGCTGGGAGGGAGGAGCGCTCGCCAGAGCTGCGGCTAAAGATGGACTCGCCGTGTATTCTTGGAGGAGTTCATAAAAACGGAGCTAAAACCCACTTGATTCATCACTGTCTCATTTGGGCAGGAAAGCAAATGGACAGAAGGGGGGATACACCGCGCTGGTGTGATCTGTGGGGAGGTTTTAATGTGCAGTCAGCAGCGAAAAGTGAAAAAAACACCTCAGTTTATCTGCTTCCGTATTAGCTATTAAATGCATTTATCACAGCTGAAATGTAAGAAGAAGGTTGTTGTTTGTATTCGAGGGTAAATTTCATGAAATACATTGCAATCAAATCTTCTAATTATGCTCCTACAGTCAACTTAAATACAAAAACAGAGATCAAAGTGCGTTCTTCCCTCAATAACCGCCGCTACAACGCCCACTAACATCCCCATTGTCAGCCTCTGTTCCTTGGCGCTATCACTTTCCTAAAGATGAGGGTAATTTTCTATGCAAATGGGCTGCCGTCATTGTCCCCGCCTCGTTAATCTGGGCCTGGGCTCCTTTGACAAACCCCTCTCTGATTGATGAGGCCCTGACAGCTCCAATGTGTGCGTGCATTTTCACAGATTGACATCATCATTAAGGAGCGAGAGCAGGGCCTGAATCACTGCAGATTTACTCCCCCCACCGCTGCCGCCTCCTACACACACACACACACACACACACCTCGCCTTAGCATGCACACGCAAATGTACAAGGGTTGATGCTCGTGTGCATGCAGGAAGACACACACAAAAGCAGCCCACCATCCGTCTAACAGCTGAGGTTTCCCTTCTGTACCCACAGAGCCGGGCAGGCGGCAGAATGCAAAGCGCTCACTCATTGGCTGCCTGAATCTGTCATGTTGAAGTTAATTGGTGTAGGCTTTAAGCAAATTTCCAGCAGCACCCCCCCAGCCACCGCGCCACTTGATGGGTGAGCCACTGTCATATGGCACCTATTGATTCACCCAGGGGATGAGATGACTCCCATAATGCTCGCTATGTCAGTGTCACCCTCTCGGAGAGTGGCCGATAGCCCCTCTCCTCGCTGTCTGCTGATGTAGATCTGAGACAAGAGTATTTTAAATCACGCTTTATTCATATTCATTCAATCTGGAGGGGATCCACAGGCTGGATTTTTTAGTGTTTCAATCGGCTAAAGTCCATTTTGGAGTTCATTTGAAAATGGAAAAATCGTTACCTAATCCTATTGCTTTGGCCCCGAGCTACAACATAAGAAACATGGTGTGTGCTGGCAGAGCAGAAAAAAAGAAAAAAAGACAAGAGACACAAACAGTGACTGAGTGGAGGCAGCTGCAGATGAGCAAATAAAGCATTCAATATTTATGACTGAAATTAAAACCAGATAAAGATGTCACATATTACCGCGTCCCCGCCCTCCTCTCCTCCCTCCCAGGCCTCTGGCCCTGACTCCGGTGCTCACAACTCTCTACTCTCTCTCAGCGCGAGTGAAAGGGAAGCATTATTCCTTCCCAGCCCAATGTCTTCAAAGACAGTAATGAATGCAATGCAGTGACCCAGAAAATGGACTTTAGAGAAGGAGAGGGAGAAAAAAAAGCAATCTTGCGTTTGTGGCGGAGCATTATCACTTTACTCCCCTCCCCTCGTCCTCTCCCCTCCCCAGGCTGGTGTGTGTGTTCATGTGTGTGTGTGTGTGTGTGTGTGCACCTGCCATTATGTGTGTCTCCAAGGGCCTATGTGCCTGAGTGCGTTCATGTGAATTTGTATGTGTGCACACTTGCCTCTGATTGTGTGTGTGCATGCATATATATGTATGTGTGTGTCTGTGTGTGTGTGTGTGAGTCGGTGGGTGAGCTGAAGTCTCCATCAAGAGGGAATGGGCACGGGCTGACAGGCAGGCCCATTGTGGGGTTAATTAAACACTTCAGGTTTAACACCCCGTCCCTGTCGTTAACCCAAACACTGGCTCATCACTCATTGCCGCCACACTTCAGTTAGAGAGCAAAGGGAGGGGGGGGACAGGAAAGGAGGGGGACAATGGAGATGTCACTGTGGGTGGGGGTGTGGTGGTGGTGGTTGGGTGACATGAGGGTATCAGAGATGGTGGAGGTGTTGAGATTGCGCATCAGATAGAGTCGTTTGAAGTGTTTTGACAGGAATAACGAGAGCTATTATTAACATGATCAGATATGACTAACCAGTACGTAATTTACCTTAGAAGAAGAAATCTGGCACCAGTGATTCATTAAAGAGGTTGAGTGAGTGCAGTTATTTCATTAGGGATTAAGCTCCTGTCCCAGACGTTTCATCAAACAAAGCCTACAGCACTTTACAAGGATTATACTACAGCATTGTTTAAGCCAGTGCAGGAGAACGTGTGAGGTGTGATGTGATTCCCATGTTAGTAAAAGTTGTTCATAGTGATAGAAAATACAGACGGGTTACAGATAAAGTGTCGGAGGAAGGTTTTGGGTTGCCACAAATCACCAGAACAGCTTCAGCGATCCTTGGCATAGATTCCCCAAGTCTCTAATCTACTGGAGGGATTGAGCGGCGAAAACTGAACGCTGAGGCGAAAGTTGACTATCATGAAAGAAATGTGGTAAAATCTTTCCTCATCAGTCCTCATCTGTGAGACGGCGAATTTGGGGACCAAAGACAGCCTGTGTCGTATTTCTGACAGCGTCACAAATTTAAGACCAAACTCTCACAATGTGACTGCTGTTACAAATCAGCCAATCAGAATATGGCATGAAATGACGCAGAATACACTGGCTGGTGCAACATTTCATATGTGCATTTTTTGAAAAAGGTTTAGCCTGTATATATGTTTTTCTATACACAGACATGCCTCATACTGATATTGCACAGTCTGATACCCATTGGTGCTCAATCTGGTGTCTGCAAAGGCCATAATGTGGTTCACATAACTTTCATACTCATCAAACCATTCAGTGATCCATTATATCCTTAAAGGCCCTGAAAACCTATTTTCTCAATCAGCTTCCGACTCTGTATATGAACACAAATGAATGTGCCAAACAGTTTTGGTTATTTCACATGAGAGACTTCTGTGCTTGTGTTTATGTCCTTGGCTCTTCTCACTGGTTTGAAGCTCAGATGGTATTTCCGTGCACCAATTAGACTTAAACAATGTGTTAATCAAAATATGAAGACGTGTGTGGGCTGCCAGGCCACTGTCAATCAAATCTATTCAATCTATCCACACACTCAGTTCTGATGAAACAAATTAGTTGAGGTTGTTTTGTGTTTAGGACGTCTTGACCTTTGATTGCTACTTATTTTGTCATAAATATTTAATCTTAGAAATATTGCCCAAGATTTGAAACCAAGTTTTCAAGGGCTTTAATATTTGTTTATTGATGTATTTCCTCCTGTCTGTCAGTGTGTGATATAAACATGAAGATCCAGTATGGTGTCAGAGGGGCAGGAAAAGACACACTAGCATCAGAGCGGGCAGGATTTAGCCTCCCTGTGGTTTTTTTTTTTAGACAAATACAGTAATGATTTCTTATTTGTGGCATTAAAAAGAGGAAAAGTAAACTTGAAACTGGTGTGAGTTGCTTTTGTTCTTTCACAACAAGATAAAAAATCTGTAAGAATACACACTAAGATGGAAAAATCCTTTCTTTGCATCTTATATTGCACTTCACTGATTTCAACACATCAGACATCATCATGAACATCAGATAAATGTATAGTAAAGCACTGGTGACTCTGGTCATCTGTGGGAGAAATGACTTCCACCTGCAGTGTAATGGATTCTCACACCACTAGATAGCAGTAGTTTACACCACTGACAACTTAACCAGTCCACTCAGTTAGGACGAAGCAGACCACATCAACCACTGAACAAATGAATGAGTGAATAAATGGATAAATGAAAGGATCTTTAGAGCCCCAAAAAGAGGGTTTATAATTGCATTATCTTACTCAACTACATCACCAGCTACCATTAAATAAATGAACAATTAATGAGGTAAAATTAGGTTTAAGTAATTTGATGTATTACTGTGGTTGTGTGTTTGCAGTAAGTATGAAAGTACAAAAACATTAATTGTCTTTAATGATATGAAAAGCTTAATAAAACTCATAGATCACAGATTACTCAATCTGTGGTGCTGAATAACACTTTTAAACGTCTTTCTTCCTAATAATGCGAAATAAAATGATAAGGGGAACCACTTTCTAAAGAGGCATGCTTTATATCGGACTTATGAGTATAAACTAATAGCTTTGTTAACCTCAATAAATCATTTACTAGTCCTAATAGATCAGTTATTAATAAGAACTCATTCTGTGTTCTCATGTTGTGAAACATCTCACTGGGAGGTGTTTATCCTTTCGATTTGGTAATAATGAAGTCGTAAATGTTGGTAATTCACTAATAAATATTCATGGATTTCTGACTTTATAAAAAGGCCCTAAGTCTGCATTTAAACATGTTAAGTTGTTAATAAATGGATTTTGGTCCAAATTGTCAGTAACCGTTTTCCAGAAATAGGTCTGTCCTGCAAAAGGTAGTTTTCACAACCTGGCAACGCAAAGTTGATGGTATTAATGGCTTATAATCTATAAAGCATTAATAAATTACTTATTAACCATTAATTACAAATTACTTTATAAAGGTGTCTTTTTAGAAAGTGGTGGTAAGTATTGCATTAAAAAATTATCCCAGGTTTCTTAATGCGCTTCATAACCAATGCATTATTTGTGTTAGCAAAGAAGCAATAAAGCTGTACAACAGCTAGCTTCTTTTTCACCCCCACACATGTAAGGCAGGTGTTTTTGTAGGTGTACAGGTTGTCCTCTCAGCTAGTGAAGCAATAATAAAGTAAACTGGAGACAAGTAAACAAGTAAATGAATCAACTGAGCCGCATTTCAATGTTCTTTTTCCTTTCTAGCATAATTAAAATTAGCCGGGCAGATGTTAGCAAAACAGGTTTACACGTCTAATTCTGATATTCCCACAGATTCATTAATGATAGCGCAGTTTTTGTTGCCATGTTGTCGTGTGTCTGTATTATCGTGCAGGTTTGGTGAGACGGAGCCCGCGCCCATGATGCAGTCTTTCCATTAGCCATTAGCCCATTAGCCCGTTAGCGCTCAGGCTGTTGGAACAGCTTGAATGTGTGATGCTAATGCTTCAGGGATCCAACCCAAACTGGAGCCTTGGCAAAAGGCCAAATAGGGGGAATGGTGCAACAACTTCCTGTACCTATCTTCACCCCCCTCTCTCATATTATCACCTCACACTCTCCTCTCATTGTTTGGTCTTGTTTGTCTGCTGTGAACTCCTATAAGATGCGAGTGCTTTAGCATCTTTAAGCTACACTTTTCATTGGACGAGCAGCTCTGTTTCATCCCTGTGCCATATGTTAGTAAGCAAGACTAATGAACATGTCTATCTAAATGCGGTGGAGACATTTTTCTCCTTCAGTTCACTCGCTGTTGCCCACTGCAGTTTATCCCCGGTTTGTTTTCCAAGCATTTCTCATAAAAGTGATTTATCAAAAACACTTAATACCGAACTGCCGATGTTTCATCCTGAATGATTCGAAAGGCTGCTGAAGCTGGTGGTTTTTATGGCTCGGGCTGAAAAGGGTACCTCTCGGGGGCATGTTGTGTTAGCTTCTTGTAAAGTAGTAAGACACACACACACACACACACACACACACTCTACCCCCATTGGTGTTGACTGGGGATGGGCGGTGGGGAAATGTCAGGAGGGATGGAGGTCATTGCCTTCCAAAGGGATAAACACACATTCCACATGGCTCCCTACTGTGTTATCATTTACTGCCCTATCGGACACGTTTTGCCGCCTCCGAATGTATTTATATTTATAAACATATTCTTTATTTATTTTCTCCGAGGCCACTGGGCGGAGGAAATGATACTGAAATCTAACATTTGGAGAGCCATCGTGACTGCCAGGATGCAATTTGTGTTCTATCTCCGTGGAAAAAAGGGGGCCGTGATGCCCCGGGGCGGCCATTTCGTTCCCTGCAGTGACATTTTTAACAGGGTGCCTGCAGGACACTGGGGCGCAGCCTGAGCCACGCGTTCCTCGTCATGGCAGACGGCCTGTGCACGGCACCGTGGACACACTGACTGTCTTTCTTAGTCTGACTCAATATGCTGGACCAAAGTTGGCTTCAAAAGGCTACGAATGCAGGAAAGAATCTCTATGGGTTTAAAGGATTTCCAGGTCGTTCTGTATGTGTGTGTGTGTGTACATTTTGTAGGTGGTTTATAAGTTTAGTGAGCTTGTTAGAAGCGTAAAATGAATGTCAAGTGAGTTCTGCTCATGTTTTAATCTTACAGGTAGGTCAAGAACTCACTGAATCCATGAAAACGAACGCCCCGTTTGATCTCCTCCGCAGCTCAGGACGCTTCATTCGTTTTCTTTGTCACCTCGCGTGTTTCCCGTTCCGTAAACAGACCTCCATCAGCAGCCAGGAGACTTTAATGGCTGCCGTTGCTTCTTTTCATTAACAATGATATATACCAGTTTTGTGTGAGTTCCCTGTTCCTGCCTATATTTATCAAAGCAACATTAGGAGTGTATCAGCATCAATTTGCCATCATGAAGCATGGAGCTGCATTCCACTCATGTGTGACCATTATACTAATGAGGTTAATGGTTCAGCTGTGCTTACCATAAGATGGATGCCCCCCAGTGGAACCTGCCCCTTTGTGTGTGTGTGTGTGTGTGTGTGTGTGTGCGTGTGTGTTGTTGTGTGCATCCATGAGCTTGTTGGTGTGTGTCTTTGCTTTAGCGGTGAATAGAATGAAGAAAAAAACTTGTTATTCTTTACCCAACAAACAGGTTTCTACATTTCATCTCCATCAACAACTCGGCTCTCTTTGCTGGAGTCTCATTATCAGTCAGAGCTATGTATGGCGCTCTCCGTCGTCCAGAATTATCTTTGAACTTTGCAAACTAATGTGATGAACTAATGACTTCTTGTAGGCTATTACGAGAGGGCGAATTACTGGTGTCTATTTTTTGCTAATTACAAATGATAAAACCAGCGAAGCCTTTTATAAGCTAGGATACTGTTTATGTCCTGCCACATGCTATTCAGACTAAAAGTGAAACAACCCTCAGGATTGAGATTGCACCATTTCTTTAACAGATGGGATGCCCCAGCCATCTGTATTGTTTCTTTTTTTTCTCCAGTGTTTTAAATGTGTTTAGGTTGAGAAATGCTCTTTCTGACTCTTAACAGTCTACCTGCTAACTCGTCTTCAGCTGCTTTAAAATAACACGAGGGACATTCAGAGATATGAGCCCCACAATTCAAACAAAGTGAGTGGAAAGTGATTAAACTAATAAACACCCTTGTTATTGATTTTAACGTCTTAACATAAACAATTATGAGGACGCAGATTTGTTTGTTTTAGTTTGTTTCTAATTTCAGTTTCTGCATCCACAACGGTGTCGTGGGCCAATACTTGTTTGCACACAACCCCAAAACCACAGTATTGCTTCTTAATTAGATTTACAGGATATTAAAAACACAGTAGGTGCTCCTAAACGATGATCATTGGAGACAGTGCTGAAATAGCAGGCTATCATACATCTTTTTTATATTGCCAGTCGAACCGTAACAATATCTGTTTTTGTTTTTATAAATGTCTTCAATTACCACTACCAATCTCCCAAAATATGAAAAATGTCAAATTAAGAGCGCAAATTTGGAAATACATGCTGCTGACTATTATCAATTTTATCATCGTCAGAATGGCACTTTAATGAACAAAACGAAGTTGGCCTCATTTACTGTTAATGCAGTCAAATGCTTTTTCTCAGTGGGTGCTGCCCAATAAGCTGAGGAGAGGAAGGGCATTGGGTCTCTGGAGGGGTACAACTTTAATTGGATGATCTGAAAGTCCTTTTTCCCAATTCCAAATGTAAACAAGGCGTGTCATGGCACATCTAACACCAAATGAAGAAACCTACTGAAAATTCCTCTCAGAAGTTTAGCAGTGTTTTTTCTTTTTTTTTCTTTTGCCTTTTTCTTTTTCTTTCTTTCTTTGCATGACGTCTGGGCAACACACATGCACGTATCCTGACTTTTTGTCAGGAAAATGGTGAAGCAGACAGAGAACAACGCGAGGCATGACCCTGCCCTCACCGACATCAGTTAACATTTCTGCAAGTCTTTAGCCTTTTGACCAGGCTAATATGCAGTGTTTTGATGTAGTTGTATCTTTTTGGATACACCAGTTAGGGGAATAATGGAATAAAGGGGAACAGGGCGGCAACTAATGATTATTTTCATTATTGATTAATCTGTAGAATAGTTTTTATATTCATAAATTTGTAGTTTAGTCTATGAAATGTCTGAAAATTGTGAAAACGACCATCACAACTGCCCAGAGCCCCGGGGGATGTCTTCAAATAGCTTGTTTTGTCCTACCAAGGGTCCAAAACCAAAAGATGTTAAAACGTACAGTGACATAAAAAGAAAATAAATCCAAATTGCTTTAATTTAATAAATAAACAATCAGCCAACTAATCATTTCATCAGGGTTAGGTGACAAGCAATATGTCTGAACAATTATTTTTTTGCTGATTTGATTAATATACTGTTTTGTCGGAAGGGTGGGACCATTTTAGTTCAGCCAGTGTTTGGAGGCACAGATGTATTTATTAGATTTATCTTTCAAAAAAGCTGTTTTGTTCTTTAACTAAATTGTATAGCCTATTATTATTATTGTTAATATTATTTGGAGTTAATTGATGACATTGTTCTATAGGTGGTTATGTTGGGTCTACCTCACTTTTTTGATTCAAAACCTTGCTTATTCTGTAGTGTCACAAAATGATTTCAGAAATGTACTTATTGGGATTACACACAGAACTGTAAGTGAAAATGTACAGTCACAATCACTCAGTGGTGAATTTGTGCATTTTTTTTCTTTTGTCTTTTTAAAAATAAACAAAATTAACTAAAATCAACTTTATTTTGTATTTACACTCCTGCTTTACGCTACACACATTATCTTTTTAAATATCTTCTAATTTCACATTTCTTTGCTGTAAATGCTACATCTAAATCTACAAATGTAATTTCCAGTAATGCTGGGTATACCTCAGGGTGCACAATGTCCCTGTAATAAAAAATAAAAACAGAAAACAAAAAGCAGGATTCAACCTCCTGTGGCAAAAAAAATGAAAAATCTGTATTTTTTTTCAGATTTCCTGATGGGCTTTTTAAATGGAAGTCAATGAAAAAATACGCTAAAAAATCTTGAAGGTGCGTTCTGTTTTCACAAACTATATAAGACAGTTACACTTTGCTTTGCTATGATTCCCTGACACCAACAACTTCAGTACCAGAGATTCATTAACTAAACTGTACATTCTCACTGATCTGATATAACTTATCCACTTATGGCAGAAGAGATTATAATGGCACAAAACCACAACAGCAGAAAATGCTCTATAATCAGTTAACTACCAGCTGCATGGGTAATTTTATCCTGGAGGCATTTAACACCAATGGGGATGAATTTTAATCTAAAATGATTTTTTGATTTTGTTTGTTGTTTGAGACTCAGACCTCCATTTGTATTTTGGGATTTTTCTCTCCATTTTATGCAGATTGAACACTTACTTGTACACCACAGCTGAGAATCAAACTCTGGGCCAAATATGGTGAGAGGGGATAACTCAATGTACTGTATGCAATGCCAGTCTCTATGTGAGCGCATTTTGAAAATTTGAAGTGTGGATTTGTAAACTAAACATTTGCTGTGCTGCGGGATGATCCAGCCTCCCAGACTCTTCTTGCTTCTCTCAAAGTGATTAAAAGATAAAATACTGTGCACACATTCAATTTCCCTCTAAAATACAGACATAAAAAAGCAATGCAAATATTGCAACAACAAAAAAAAGGTACACATTCAAAATTCTATTCTATTATAAAGTCATAAAGCCAGATGTACATGCACATGTTATGCAGCAAAAGATCTGTCAGTTAGCAGAAAAACACTGGTTACACTAAGGATCACAACAAATGTCTCCTGTGCTGTTGTGTTGCTCTCCTCGTCTACATATGGGTGATAATATTGGGCCTTTAAGTTTGTTTCCCAGTGCCTCAGCGAATGTGTTGAGGAGCTGAGCTAAAGAGTGCTGAGGCAGTGAGTTAGCTTAGCCGACCCTTGGGCCTTTAAAGCTGCTGAGCACAGCACAGCACTTTGCACGCACACACACACACATACACGCGGCCCTGATAGCACATAAAAAGTTTTCAACCCCTGAAAACACTCGTGTATGCACAGCTCTATCTCAGCTGAGTAATTTAACAAGACTTATATCAACGTCTCAAGGATGTGAAATATGCAATCGACAGACAACCAATTGTACAGGAAGAAAAGTGTTCCATAAAGTTCACGCTGGTGCCTGGTTTATTGGCTCTTTTAGGATCAGTGAAACTCATAGCCAATGGGAGTGCTGGAACACAGACGGCATATTAATTCATCGCTATTCGTTAGGACCTCCGCATGTGCTAAAGATGGTAATCTTAAGTAATTTGTTAGTGCTGCATCGGCGCTTTGACTTTTTAGAAAGCTACTTGACAGCAGCGTTAGCCCCTGGGCTCCCGTCTCGGAAAAAAAACGATGCTCCAATTTGCAATTCATACACATTGGGGGAAATGTTTAATTCCATGGCCGTTATTCAACTCAGTTCATTAATTAAAGAAAAAACGCTACCATTCTCCTCTCTGCTTTCCCGCCATCTTTTTGATGAGCTTTCTTCAGGAGTAATTGAGTCCGTTAATTAGACAGAATTAGGCTCTAATTATTCCAAAGGCCCAGTGCCGGGGGAGAGAAGAAACCAAATGTGCCATATTTCACCGCCTCGCCACTCCAACAGCTCTCACTGAATCCCCTTTAACTCTCTTTGATGTCCCCTACACCGCCGGTTTCACAGGAAATGGATTAGATATCAGGCCTCTTAATTCTGCCGCTCTGCTCAACAGGAGAGCTCTTTTGACATTTGTGCTCACTTCTGCCTGATTTCAAGCCTGTGCTGCAGTAAATGCATTTCATTACAATGGGGTGTTTTATTTTCTCCAGCTCAGTCTTTATGTTATATTAAAGGGGACGGACATCCGTCTTGTTTATGTCCTCCCTCAGCCTCTCAGTCAGTGGCAGTCCTTTGCTATATCACATTTTTACGGCCTTACCTTTAAGCGGCTCTTTGTCACGCCGAGCCTTGGATTTAAAGATGCTGAATTAATCCTTTGCGGCAATATTCAAAATATAAGCCCTCTATGTACATTACATATCACCGCTGTTGCAAGAAAACTCTGCTTAATAGATACTCCCAACACCTATGCATGGTTGTCAAGTTAAAAATAAGTCATTTTCTTCTTTATTTGTGATTTTTCCCGCGAGACTGGTGTCCTGTATGTGCACGTACAATCACACACACGCAAATTCTGGGGTCTGCAGTAGCCTCATGTACACGTCACTACTTCTAAATGTTCCCACTCGTCTTAGCAGCGTGGTCATGGAGCTAAAAAGAAGCAATTTCTTTCTTCATTTGTGAAAATCTGAAATTGTTCAGCACGGTTGTGACCCTCGTAAAAATCACACACACAGATACTTGTTCTAAAGGTTCAAACCTGTCGTTGGAGGATGTGTAAACGCTCCTGAAACCCAGTCCAGAAACCTTGAAATGCGTTCACACACGCCTTGTAGTCAGTCAGCCTTTGCTCTTATGTAACTATTGATTTTCACCATCATGAATTGAACGATACTAGAAAAACACGACATTGCAGTCTCCACTCACTGTCCTCCCTCCCTTCTCACTCCCTTCCTCCGGCGTTAATCTAAGCAATGCTTTATTAATGGTGTAATATTGTCTCCAGTCTCCACATATTCAGAGGCCAGACTGTAACAATGCAGCACTTCAGCACCAAAACAACCAGGACACACACACACAGGAGCAGCCCCATACACAGCTGCTCTGCCGAAGTCTCTCATGCAGATGTGGAATTGGACAGACCACCCTGAAGCGCCGGGGCACACAGTACTACGAGTTTCACTGCCGCCAAACCTGCTGTGATGGATCGGCCAGCTCTCATGCCAACTACGACGAGTGAGAGATGGCTCGCTCCCATTGGTCCAACTCCAAGCGTTAATGTTTGTTCCCAGATTGTAGCACGAAAAGGCCCTTTAGCTGCTCTCATAAATATGGTAAAGAGGTAAAAAAAGAGACTGATCCATCACTGGAGTTATGAAGCTTTGGACACGCATGTGCTCAGAATATAACCACTGGTGACGGTGTTTTATATTAATGACAAGTTTTCTGATTCAAACGTGGTACGATCCTTCCTCCAGTGTCAAAATATTACAGTGAAGCTTGTATATCAGCCTTTTATAGTGCTTTGGTTCTCTGATCCAAGCTTTCCCTTATGTTCAAGGGTAAAACTGTCACCCAGTATGAAAACAGCCATAAACCAAGCATTGTTCAGAGGTATTTTCCTCTATTTTCAGATGCCAGATGCTGCATGTTATATGAAATGCCCCCGTCGTATTTTTCACGGTGACAGCGCCATAGCTTACTCTAAGGGGACTGGGGTTAGTTTATCCTCAACTGGTGTATTACTCTTTGAATGTCTCTAAGTTAAACTGCTGGTGACAGCTTATCAGTCAATGTAATGCACAATGCCTCTATGTGTGCGTAGCAGGGGAGTAATTCAATATCCCTATATGATTCAACGCAAAAAAGAGGGAAAAAGAGATTTATGCCTCCAACGGTGGCATGGGACATTAATGTTGGCGGAGTCTGAACTTCCCGCAAGAAAAATCTATCCCAGGCATCAGTCTTCCATTTGTAATTTATTCTAATATTAAATTGTGTTTACCAGCAAAGACAAATGGAGAGCTCAAACACATGCAAATCTGAGGGAGAACGGGGATCGGAAAATAAGGACAGTAAATAATATTAATATTTTTTTCACATTTGTTTATGCTTTGTGCTGGATGCAGCTCTTTTCTGTTTTGTCTGTTGAGACTGTTTGTTTCTTCACCAACAGACAGTTTCTCTTTTCTCTGTGAAGTTGTCCCTCGTTATTCCTCTTTGTTCATTCGGTATTCTCTTTGTTTTTGCACCTCTGCGAGGCCACGCTCTTTCACAAGTGGCCCCCGATCTCTGCGTTAGCCATGAAATCCCACCGCCGTGACCTCTGACCTGCGACTAAGCCCTTTCCCCAACACCAGCCAGATAATAAACATGAGTATCGGGGAGCTGTGCGCTCATGTGCTGGTGCATGCCTGCACAACTTCACATTTGTCTGTATGTATTTTATCTGTTCTGCTGCGTGTAATCCAATTCAAAACTTTTGCATGTGCACACGGAGGCCGACCACACATACCGACACACAACACACCAGACTTCTCCATCACTTCCAAACGTGAATTTCTGACATATTTTTTTTATCCGCGGCACCTCAGAGTTTACGAGCAGGGTCAAGATTGTTCGTCTCATTGGAACGACCTTTTCCCCTCTCACGATTTCTGCCTCGGAGGGAGAAGCGATAAGAATGGGCTGCTCTCGATTGAAAAGCTGCACCTGTTCCACCACATGTATGAACGTAAAGGCCTGATTATCTATTTTTACATGCAACTTGTGCATAATTGGAATATTAGTTCAGAACCAGACCAAGCATAGGATTTTTATTACATGAAGCTTCAAATTTGTCAAACCTGACCTTAGATGTTGTTGATTGGTTTTAATCATTCATAATTAAATGCACTGAAAGTAGCTAAATAATATAATTTATTTCACTTTCTAATAAGGCACTTTAAAGCGTTTATAAGTTGAATCTATGATCTCTTAACGGCTTGATTTGGTTATTAGACAGTGAATAAGTCATTGATACATTTCACTTAATAATAACCCATCAGGTCTGCAGTTAGTGAGTGAACAATGAACTGATTACTAACAAATACTTTCCATGTATCCAGGGCCGGAAATATCTTCTTCCTCTGTACCACAGAAATCCGTTGTTGTCCAAAAACTACTAAAAACATATCAGTGAGCCAAACTGCTGTGCTCTGTGACATGTTCCTTTATTGCAGTTGAAAATAGTCCCAAACAAATGCACCAGTTACTCCCGTTTGAGTATCGTTTGCTAAAAACTACAGTGCCCTGCTCTTTTAGGGAATTATTCAGTCTTTTTAAAAAATGAGATGTTATACTTGTGACCCGTTTTCAACAATTTACGTCTTCAGTAGCAACAAATGGGCTTGGGGCTGTGTGCTGAGTGTGGTCTTTTATTAAAATTATACATAAACAAGTGTGGTTGTAAATGTTAAATTGAAAGACTGATGATTGATTTTGGTCAAACAATCCAGGGGAGGTCCCCCTTAATCAGCTAAAGAGCTTGTTGCTATACACAAGCCGAATAACCCAGTTATTCCCATGAATGACTTATTACTGATTAATAAAGCATTATTGATATTAATTTATTGTTAATATAATTGCTTACAAGATATAAAGTGTGCCTAATTTGAAAACAGTACAATATGTGATCTGATAACTGTACATGTGTAGCAGCAGGATAAAGAAAGTAGTTTGAAATACTGAGTGATATAGCGACACACACACAAACCCAGTGAGTATGCAGGTGTTTGTAAGCTGTGTGGTTCCTCTCAGCAGCTGATGAAACACAGCCAGTCTCCACCTTTTAGAGTCAGCGATGAACTCCACATAATCAGATTAGCTAGTTTTCCTTATCTAAACATCTACAAGTGTTACTGACCTAAACTAATGCCACCTTATAGCCTGAGAAAAATCAACACCCAGGCTCATGTTCTTTAAAGTGGCCATTGTCCATTTACAGGCCATTTAAAATAATCGTGGTTAATACACATTGTTTCCAAAGGACTTTTTGGAGAGCATGCCTGGAAGGAAAGCAGATACTCCCTTAATCCAGTTGCCACAGAAGCATCATTAATTCCCTTAATGAACCTGTAACCTGAGAGATGTTAACCTGTGAACTTGTCATCCTGAACACACATTTTGCGGTGAATCACAAAAACAGGCTTATCTCTCATTCGTAAGGAACTGGCAGTGGAGCAGCTTTGTTTTCTGGGGGGATATGAGCGCGGTGCGGTCACGGACGTTAGTGAAGGCATTAGCAGAGTGGTGCAGCCAGGCTGCTTCCTGCCACGCAGGGTTACGGTGTCACGCCTTGAGCTCTGATTGAGTTACAGTCCAGAGAGAGAAGGTCACGGTGCCTCTCCAACACGGCTGCCACTCACATTTGCCCAGACTCCAGAGCTACAAACACTCTCATATGTGGCAATTACACACACACACACACACACACACACACCTTACAGTCCCTCAAGGAAACCTGGGGTCATTTTAAACTGGTATGTGTATAGGTTGTTTGTTCGGGGGTGTTTTACAATTGTGCCATGTTCAGAGTGGATTAGAGTATTGCTGGTTATCAAACCTCAATGCATTTTGGATACTGACTAAAATGTGTCCATAGCATCAATTATCTACAACTATCAAGTATCTAAAGTTGGAATCAAATGTATAATCAGATTTGTAGTCTTGTATACATCTTCTTTGATCAGACAGTTCATAATTCAAAGAACTACTACAGAAAACCTATATTTTGAATATCAAACACTCACTGTGGACTGGAAAGGTAGCTCTGTTAAGCTTATTCCTTCTCAAGGGAAAGCAGCTGTAGTCAGCTTGGATTAACAACAGTTAGAATGAATTCCAACCGTGAACCACATTGAAAAAACACATTACAACTTCCACAGAAACTTCTCAAATTCCCTATAATCAGTATGTTCAACATTCATTGTTTCGTCAAACTATCGCTAATGGCAGGTTCACATCAGGCTGTAATTACAAGCAGCCAAGTGGCCAAGTGGGGGAAACCATTCATGTCTGCCTCCGAGTAGTAATTCAGAGTCATAGACATTGTCGATTTTTGACAGCTATGATATCTCCCACTCGACAAAAAGAACTACAGAAGTGTCAACAGACCGCTGGCAACATTGCTGGCAGTTTAAACAAACTTCAGCTAATTGCAAAGGAGCTATACACTATTTGTTTGTATGTGGTTTTCAGTTGTTAATGAACCACTACAAATATGTAACACAAAAAAAGAAGCTAATTTAGGCTATTAAATTATGTCACAACAAAGTTAGCAGTTGGGGTAACCATCCAGGAATAATGCGTTAACTCTCCCAAGTCGGAATAACTGGAGGTTTCCCTGTTCTTGTCTTTCTGCCAACATTGTGTAACACTGTAACTGAACAGCTAACCACACTAGCAAGACAAAGAAGCTTTAGGAAGCCATATTTTGGCTGAAATGTGTGTTTGGAACATACCAACCTTATGAATGGACTGAGGAGACGTGGATGATTCTGTAGAAGTAGTTTGAGAAGTTTTTGTGGACATTTTGATTTTGACTTTTTTTTACAGTGAAAAGGGGTTGCTAAACTGAATCCAAGCTGACGGCTACAAACAAGGAAACTACAAACTTTCTAGAGCCACCTGAAGCCCTCACGCAGCTGATGTTTGATAGTTATAACAGGTTTTTGGTGAAGTATTCACTTCAATAATAATGCTGCTAATGTTGTTTTATTGCTGCTTCTACACAATATTAGCACTTGAAATATAGCTTATTTTGTTATAATAATATAATATATAATTGCATAAATATACGGTATACATTCCTCACTGGGGAAAAAAATATTTTTCGCATTGAAACTCACCCTACCCAGCTGTAAAGCTTGGCGATAAAAGCCACCAGTGGCACAGTTCAGCTCTAGTTTAGGTCCGTGACAATTATTACTGAGGAGCAAAGGCGAAGTAGCTTACTACTAACCATTACTACGATGTTTCCCTTATTTTAACCAAGTCGTTTTTGTGCCTTAACATAACCAAACCTTAACCACATAGGTGGTGGATCAGAAAGCATCATATGAATCCAATGGGTATTTGTGACAAAAATACAGTGACAAACAATGTACCATCATTTAGTCTGGAGGTCTGTTGGCGTGTGTGTGTGTGTGTGTGTGTGTGTGTGTGTGAGGACTTACACGTTAAAATAAATGATTTCGTGATGGTTGGTTTATGCCATGGTCAAGCAAATGTGTCTAAACATCTGCATCTGGTCGCACAGACAAGAAGCGTGCAATTTCTCACACTCGTAGTACCTGCGCATGTGCACACACACAAATACACCCACACACAATCAGATGATTGAGTTCTCTCCCTTAATAAACCACTGATTCAGCATAAGTATAACCATTGATTGGTGACTTAATTCCCAATTCAAATTATCATCCTGGGTCCCTATCCAAGGTTGACATGAGCCTTGAGCTTTGGTGCGACTAAATTATACTCCACTCCCTCTCCATCTCACCACCCCCACCCCACTTCTCCCCCCCCCCCCCACTCTCTCTCTCTCTCTCACACACACACATACACACACATAAACTCCCAGTTCCCCCATCTTTCTCCCCTGTATACCTCTCTCTCAGTGCAGCCCAGGTGCTGATACAAGCAGAAATCCTCCACGCCCCATCGCTCCCAGAACACATACGCACTTAGAGACACACACAAACACACATACAAAGTAAGCACACACAAATGCACTCACACACACACCTCCATTCACTACACCTCTCCAGAAAAGCCGAGGGGAGGCAGCATTCGTCTCCTCTCTATTTGCTGTGTTAGCATGGACGCAATATGAAGCACAGGAACACTGTAGTTTTTCTGCTGAGGGACGATGCTGCTGCATGCCGGCTGGAGTGTGTGTGCGGTGGTGGGAGGGAGAAAATAAGAGATTATCACTGTGATGCATTGGCGGCTGTACTCTTAAGTCACCCAAGGTTGTGGCCCTTCTCTCTCAATGAGGATGTAGTGGCCAATAACGGCGCTTTGTCAGTCCAGAGACAGAGAGAGTTGAAGGAGACAGGGGAGGAAAGACAAGTAGAGGAAGAGTGAAAAGTGGTAAACAAGAGAAAGGAGGCAAAAGAGGAAGAGGAGGAGTGGATTGAGTCTGCTATAGTCTCTGCTTCATCAATATCCTCTTATATAAATGTCAGCTGTACCATTTCCCTCATCACTGTTTCACCACCCCACTGGCTTTATCCTCTGGTACAAGGGGAGGGACATCACTCTCTCTCATCTCTCTTTATCGTTTTTCTCCCACCCCACCCCTTAAATCGCTTTACTCTTTCTCCCCTTTTTTCCCCTCGTTTCTCTCCGCCGTGCTTCTTTCCCTCCTTTCTCTCTTTCTCTCCCTCTCCATGTGCCCTCTCTCTTTATCATTCTTTATCTCTCCTTCCCTCCCTCCCTCCTGTCTCTTTGCCTCTCATGGCGATGCGTCACCAGCCTGCCCCCATGAAACAAGTCAATTTTCTGCCAGCTCGGCGGATGAATAAATCTCCCTGGCTCTGCTCAGAGCGATGGGGATATTTATCTAAGTGGAGTGTGTCCTCCTCGGCTCAACGCCACCGACTTCTCGTCTAAGGCCCCCCCCTGCCCCCCATCCCCTTTTTTTTTTTTTTTTACAGGAAGAGGAGAAGGAGATGGAGAAAGCAATTGCTAAGGAGGGATGTGAAAGGTAAAAGAGGTAAATAAAAGCACAAGAGAAGGTGGAGAAAGAGGTGGAAGTAGGTGATGAAAGGACAGAAACAATAGAGATGACAGTGAGAGGAGAGAATTAGAAGATGAGGAATATGAAAAAGATGGATAGAGGGGGAAATAAAGGAGCTGCCTCGAACAAAGCCTATAAAGCAGCAGCAGCGCGGAGAAGTGAGGCAGGGGCATTAGTCGAGGCTGCTCGGGTTTAAACGGCGGGAACAGGCACAGATCTGGATGAATGGCAGCCCTCCTCCTTCAGGCCACACTCATCTGTTGGAGAGAAAGAGAGAGAAGCAGGTTATTGGGCTGCTATAAGAAATACTGCACGTTGAGACGAAGAAGAAGAAGAAGACACAAGAACAGAAAAAGAGAGGAAGAGACAGGTTGAGTGTGAGGTTCAAAGCTCATGGTTGATGGATGAGGATGTATTTTTCCTCCATAATAATAAAAAAGAGTGAGTGTGCATGGCAGGCAGCAGCAGTAGAAAGCAGATGCTGCGTTGCACTGATTCGCGGGATAATAAGCACGAGGTGAATCCGTCTGGGCTCGACTCATATCTCTTAAATTTTTAATGCGATGTTGTATTTTGCAGTGTAACAAGTCTGAAGATTTAAAAAGCTTTGGGCAGCAGCGGGGGCATTTGCGGGAAGGAGGGGGGTCTTGCGAGCTACTTGCCACAGCATTAAAGCAAAGTAAATAGCTGTTGTGTCTCATTACCATTCATTTTTAAAGGGGACTGTTAGTGTAATGAATGCCTGTGCTATCTTTTCCAGGTCCTCCTCCTCCTTCAATATTAAGAAGAGTAATACTATCTTTCACGCTAGATAAAGTGCAAGCAAATATGTCCTTTGCAATTAAAATGGTCAATTTTGCTTATGCACAACGGGCACCGTATAACACCAAGTTTTGGACTTAATTACCTACAATAACAGTGTGATATATTGGGTATATGGTTCTTTGCTGGGAGAGCACGATACAAAACAAGACGCTTTTAATAAACTCATAAAGACAAGCCCAGGCCCCGTGGAGCATATAATGTGCGAGTGTGTGTGGGAGTGTGCAGTCTTTAATTTGTTTGCACACAAAAAGAGACAAAGATGAGCACCTGCATCTACAGTCACACACACACAAAAAGTCACAAAAAGGGGATTTTTGATTGTGAAACAAGCTCTCAGTCCTGAATGTTCATATGTCATTTTTTATATTTCAGTGTCAATCTAAAACAAATCGCTTTGAATTCTGTAACCAACCAACTCGGACATGTTTTTCAATTATATCAGGGTTAAAGGTTGAGGACCTGCCTCACCCTTCTTGCCCGAGGTTTTCTGTTGTTTATGTTCTCACCAATGGTAATTGCCATCAATGCTTTTACGCTGGATGCCATGAAATCCTTTTCAAATTGGTTGTAAAATTAGTGCTGATTCTGTTGGATCTGTCATGGCAAAATGCTGAATTAAGCACATTTCCGCCTGTTCAAAGGGTTGGTTCGTAAGAATTACAAAAAAATATATAATATATTTTAGACATTGCTCTTACATTTCTGCCTCCACACCAGTTTAACGAAGGTGTATGAAATTTTGTTTGTGTTTTTGTTTGAATTTTTTCAGCACCGATGTGACTTTTCAGAAACACTTCCTCAATGTGCATAATTTTCATTGGAACTACTTTCCACGAAAGAAATAGTACCTTAGTGTTTTGGTTGATTATCCAGAGTAACAGACACTGTCTCCTGAAATGGACATTGCTTTTGAATTCTTTAAATGTAATTGTTCCATACGGTGATCGTCACAATTAAAGTTCCATTCACCTCCGTTGTGTTGGACGGCGGCAGAAATCTAAAAACCTGGACAAATGAAACCAAAACTATTTGCATGGCTGGATGCCACCAGCTGTAAATGAGAAAATGTGTTTTTTGTAATTTGTGTGAGCGGACCCTCTAATTTTTACACATTAAAGTGAAAATTAATTATTCATCATCACGCAGTCACAACCAGGCAGCACATATGTGTCTTGTACATTTTAAATGGTACGTGTTTAAGAAGGCGCTATAGGTTGCCACATGTAATATGTTGTCAGTTGTCACTGCATTAGCATGATGCATGCAGACACTTTTTATTAGAGACAAATGAAAGCCATTCTGACACAATTATGGCAAAAACAATAACAGCGCTGTGTGAGCCACTCCATGATTGATAATACATCAGGGGGGATTCAGCAGTGTTGAGCTTAACCAGGCTTTCCCTGAGGGGTTTTCCCTTGGCATTAGTCAGGCAAATCCCTTTGTCAACCTCTCCCCTTGCCATTTTTATTCATAAGCGTTTGGCCCTAAGAAAGACATCAAACCAAGAATACAACGAGAGGTCAACATCGTCTTTGCGCAATGTTAACCTCTGCATTGATGAAGCTAATTCACATTTCCTCAGTCCAGCCTACGGGGGTTCAGGAGAAGAGGGGGAGGAGGAGCAGAGGGAGGCAGCAGGGTGTGGGTGTGTGCATACATGCATGCATGTGTGTGTGTGTGTGTGTGTGTGTGTGTGTGTGTCTGCTTGTGCCTCTCTGTGTGTCAGCAGCCACTTTGTAGTGAGTCTTCCTCTTGACCCGGGCCCCTCCACATGGGGTTTGTATTGATAGCGTTTGCTGAAAGGAGGGGAAAGTGAATGTTGTCCGAGCTCATTGGAATGACAATGGGGGCATATGGTTGTGTGTGTGTTGGTGTATGGTCATGGCAGCCACCATATTCCTCTGTGCAGGGTTGCCAGGTGCTTCTTGAACGGACCCACTGAGAGTTGACAAATCATACACAAACGCTACAGACTGGCTCGTGGCTCTTCTGCCCAACGGGGGGTTCTCTGTTGCTGTAGGTCTCTTTTTCTTTCTGTTCTGTGCTTTCTCCTCTCCATCTTTGATCAGAATTATGCAACAAACCATAACAAAAAGAAAAGACATCACACTTCAGATGAGTGTCAAGCAGAGTCACCATTCATTATCTGTTTATCCTCCCAATCAGAGCCCCCTACTTTGAACACTGTAAAAGCCCCACAGAGAACAAGAGAATAAAGATAACCTGATGTAGTAGCATCCCCTCCCACACAAAGCCACTTCTTCTGTCATGAATAGTCAGCTCCACCCTAATGACTATTCAATACAGTCTGCAGGCTGCAGATGAACGGCCAATCCACAGCAGCATCTGCTGCGGGCCTAACTCGCCAGACGCCAGCCTTGTAAGAGGGCCATTGCAGGCTAATTGAAAGACAGAGGCCATCTCTCAAAGACAATGTTTGTGTGTGTGTGTGTGTGTTGGGAGGGAGGGAAACTTGACAAAAATAACAGTGAGAGGGGGAAAAGAAAAGAGAGGAAAATAATTGACAAAGGATGGAGAGAATGAAGAAGAGGGAGTGAGGAGGAGAAAGAGAGACATTCCTCTCCTCACAGAAAGAACAGCTGACCTGTCAGCATTTGTTCCCATGCGGCCATATTGGAAAAGCCCCTATGGGCATTGAATTAACACAACCCAAACCCACTTCATGTAATTAGAGCGGCCCTATGGTCTTATCTTATTTTAAATACATGTTTGAATCATATAAGCTTCCATTTGGTTAAAATGTGGCAGAGACCAGACATACCTCCGCACAACTGATTTTTGAAATGATTACAACTTGCACTGATATCTGGGATGGATCAAAGGTTAGATTAGAAAATATAGCAGCTTGCAATAAACAGTAAGTAGTAAATAAAAAAATACAGTTTGATCTATAATTTGACATACAAGTAATCAACAGAAATGCAGCTGGTATTTACACTTCTGAATGTGACAAATTGGATTTTCTGTTGTTTTTCACCTCAAGGTCTCTTTAACCTCCTTTGCAAGTCTTTGCATCAAATAATGATAATAAAAAACAGCCTCCACAAACAAAAACTAAGGGATTGCTGTCATAATTCTCCCCAGTTCTCCTCTGGCAGTTTTTATTACCAAAGGCGGTGAATAATCTTTTCCACCCTGGCCATCCCAAATAACACAATCCTTCAGCATCACTGCTTACTTTGTTTTATGGTGAAGTGGAGATGAGAAAGGAGGAACATTCAAATGAAGCACTATCTGGTGCTGCGCTATGGCATTCATAGTGCAGTGTAGGGATTCATCAGCAGCCTGTGAATATAGAGAAGCGAAGGAAAAAAAGCTGTTCACTGAAAGCATGTGGAAGTGACTGTTGTATAATCGTTTAACTGGTCGCTTTTAAATGAAGGGAACAGATTGTGAGAGGATGGACTAAAATGAGGTGAAACATGATTTCAGAGATGGGTTAATGATGGAAATTGGCGTGGCCCGGGCTCATATCCGATGGCCACATATGTGCCGTTACAAAGTGCGCTTTCTGTAAATTAGGAATGCTTATGTTCAGGCTGCGCCAACAACAAGTGTACAGGCCCCAAACCACACCAGTATGATCAGGGGCGTGCAGCCAGTCTGTTACTGGCTGGCAGAAGAGTGTGAGAGGAGCAACTGCTCCATCAGGTGAGACACAGAAAACAGACCTTATGGGGTTCAGGTTCAGCTTTTATTGTCATCATGAGGGGAAAAAAACGATGTTGGCACCCTCTTAGCATTAAAACATTGGTGTCAAACTATTTATTGAGTGAATGGTTCTTGATAGAGTCCATAGCAGAGAGTGTATTTTGTATTACTTGAGCCAGAGACCCATGAAAAGGTTTCTTTAAGGGGAGTAACTCTGCATTATACACTCCCCATGGGGTAACTTCAGCACTTCTTGTATTTCTTGGGAGACTGTGCACCTGTTTTTGCTTTTCCTTGCATGGGGATAATGTCATGACTTGTTAATTTATCGACTGTTGTGTTCGACTCAGTTTTTATGTTCCTTTGTATTTGTTTTTTGCAGCTTGTATGGGGGGTTGGGAGCCTTGAGCAGCGAGTCAACCTTTTTATTCATTTGTTTAACTTCATGAAACACAGCTATTTCTTCTTAGCTTGGTGAGAGGCAGAGTGGAGATGATCTTTCCTTTCTAAAGGGTTAGTTCAACCAAATGAAAAATATATATATTTTACAGTGGCAAAAAGTAACAAAGTACATTTCCTCAGTATAATTATGAAGTACTTTGCTTGATTACTTGACTGCTTTACAGATTAAGATTTTACAAACAAAACATGTAATTAGATTACAAAATAGAAATACAAAGTAGTTCAAATTAGCTCCACCTTGACTGGCTACAACATTAAAATGTTGCATCCATTTTAATGCAGTACTGAGTACTTTTACTTTTTATACCTTTACGTTTAATTTGCTGGTAATACTTTTTATCTTTGATTTTAATGCAAGACTTTTACTTGTAATGGAGTAGTTTTGCATTGTGGTATTTATACATTTACTTAAGTAAAGGATCTGAATACTTCACACCTATAGAGGTATCTACTGTAGCCATGCAGATAGTTTTGAGGTTGTCTCAGAGATTTCTGCTTCTTACTCAATACAATGGAAGTTAATTAAATGCTGTTTGTTTTGATTGTGTGGTTTCTGGTTTTCTGGGACTGTTTCTTTGGTATGAAGTTGTTTTAGATTAAAAAGGAGATGCATTTTCCAAAGTACTATTTATAGCATTCATCTATGTTTAAGCTAATTTAAGCCTAAAGTTTGTGTGCCCCCGCTAAAGCGAGCCTGTGTAACTTTTGCTAAACAGTGGTCACTGTGGCAACAAGTAATAATTATGAGACTATGATAAATGTTAAAACATTACTTTGCCATTATTGTATAGGTTGTTCATTTTCAAACAAACCATGTAATTATGGTCTCAAGCCAACAAAATCTGGACGTGAATCTGAAGTCTCAGAGGTGAACATCTTGGTATATAAAACCACGACTGCATGGCTCGATACCACTGGAGGTAAATGAGAGTATAATTTTTTTGCGATGTGGTTGAGCCAACCCTTTAACAAGGCCCCTGTGAAAGTCACAGCAAAGAGCTCCCAGCCCCGGAGAAAACGGTTTGCTGAGCGGCACAGTGCAGCCCACGTGTATCGCAGTGATAATGGTGCAGCTTCCAGCAGCACTGGCACTGCACTGGGAGGCAGGAAAAGCTGGGCCGTCAGGGATTTGTCAGAGGCCTGTTATTACATCTCTAGTCACATAAAATATGGCTGCCTCTCCAGAGATCCAACTGCTAGATAAATCCACTCTCCTCCAACCAGACTGGCCCCCGCGATGAAACCATCCAATGGTGTACCTCAGCCAGTGACCTCTGGTAATGACGTGTGATTTATACAGTACATGTTTTAAACCGAGAGACACATCCGAGACATCTCTCCCTCTCTCTCTGTATCTATATCTGTTGTCATGTGAGATAACAGGCAGGCCTTTGGGAGAGGGGAGACATGACACCCATCTTTGGGGTCTCACAAAATGGCTACAATGTGGATAGTTTCCCCTGCAGCTGTCTAATCGCAGTCTAAGCCTGCAGTGAGCGCTGTGTCTCCTCCTGCACGAGGTCACTAACACATATCGCAGGATGGCACTTTAAGCTAACAGACCGCAGTGTGGAAGGCCTAAATCAACACCTGGTTGGGGAAAAAAGGGGCTCTTGTCTTCTGTAAATCCATTTAAGAGGCAGATTACGGGAGAGTTGTAAAAATATTGCAAACTAACACAACTGGATTATGATTAACCACGGCTTTCAGGGGGTTTATTACAATTATAAACTCAACCAGTCCATCAAAATGACTGAAAATGTCCACCACACCCTCCGAAGCAAATGAACAAAAAAACAAACCAGACACCAGAAGACATTATGAGGGAATAGCGTCTCAGAGAGTCATTTTCCAGACAGTCAGTGATGTGGTTTGTACTGTCCCCTGCCAGAGAACGTCCCCTGCACAGTCTAGTAGCTTAAGAGATTAAGTTCTGTGGCTAAAGGAGAGCTGCGAGGCAGGCCGTGTCGTTGACCTTGGCAAGCGAGACACAGAGATGATGACACACCACTACAAATATCTGTCTTTAATAAACAGGCCAGCGCAGCACTGAACACCATGATCCAACCCCAGCTCAGCTGGCTGGAAGCAGACACACTGGATGTAAAGTGGAAAAATGTATTTTTCAATTTTATAATGTATGTTCCCACAATGGCTCAACCTGTGTGTTAATGCATTTTATAGTTTGGTTATTTAGAATATTTGCTAAAGAATAATGTGATAAAATAATGTAAATGCGTTTTCATTTGTTATTTAAATGTTGTTAACGCTTTATTGTGTTATAAACATATTGCCTGTTTGTTATTATTCAGTTAGGTAGGCTACAATACTTTAAAACAAAATAATTTCACAGTTTTTCTCATGCAGCTGAATTTTGTTTGCCTTCATAAATGCTGCTGTATGTATTAAGAAACTCTGTTGTAAAAGCATCTAAGTAAGTTTTAATCTGGCTTGTTAAATTGGCCTGCCATATATTATTATTTTTGTTTATTTTGGTATTTTTTCTATACTTAAACACTGTCATCTTTTTTATGAATGATTTTGTGAAAATAATTGCGAAGCTAAACGAACCTCCTGGCAAATGTAAGAGAAACGTGTTCAAAGGTTGGTTACATTTCAACACAACACTCAAACAGTTACCTCTGAAATCAGATCTGACCCCCCCACCAGCAGCAAATAGAAACTGACTTCATGACCTGATAAAGTTAAAGTGGACACAGCTTCAGAAAACTGACAGCCAAAGATCTCTTTCTTCTCTTTCTTCATTTGAAGAAAACGGGAAAAGATGAATAGTTTGGTTTAAATGTGACGGGGGACGTTGACAGCAGGCTGCTCTATGAAATAAAATATTTTGTCATTAGTTTTCAGTCCTGTCTGTAAGAAACTGAACTCTGTATGATGTTAATTATAAAATATAATGGGCTAAGTAGTAAGCTATGTGACAGGACTGATTAAATACAGTCATACATGTTGTATTTTAATAAAATAATAAAATAGAATAATATAGGAAACATTTACCTGTACTAAATACAAATATTAAAATGCGACCATGCGTTTATCCTTACCACCCCCACCCCTCTCATCATCATCATCATCATCATCATCATCATCACTCTGTTGATGTTTTATTTTTACTGGCGCGTCCATCAGTGATGTGAAGCTAATCACTGCAATACTGACATAAAGCATCCTGAACAAACATTCATTATTAAGGTAAAGAAATGTATCATCATATCAGCATCAGCGACAACAAACGACACCAATGTGCATATAATAATAATAATAATAATAATGATAATAATGATAATAATAAATAACAAATTCTTAATAGTAGACTTTAGGCTTTAAATGATTATTTTCCGCAGTAAAATTGTCAGTAACGCTGTTAACAGCCTACAATGTAAAACAGAAATGTCACGAAAAGAAAAACTAACATTTTCTTTCTTTTGATCGACATTTTAAAAATGTTTTGGGGGTTTTTTTTCTGGGGGAAGAAAAATCCTACATTTTGTCCTTCTGCATAAACTCGCTTTCCCATTCAAATAGCCTGCCGCCAATCTTTTTCCCTACCAGCACCAGAATGAACTCATCATGTCAAACCTGGAGGACGCGGGGAAATTTGAGAGGTGATGAAATATTTCTCGGATGATATAAAAGGAGCCCTTTCGCCTGAGTTATGGCCCGGGTTTGGCGTTGCTGAGAGGGATGCACGCTGCTCCTTCTCTCCCGCCCCGGAGGAGGAATCATCAGAGCTGATATATGGCCCAGCTCTACATTACCTTTACAAAACAAAGGATCATCCGAGCTTTGGGTCGAGGAAAATATCCTTCTGACTATCTAGCGACATCTAAGACAACACCTGAGTCGACTTGTCTTTTTTGGCAACATCCGGATAATCCAAATACTTCTAAATGAAAGAACTGGAAACTCCTGCTGAACTAAATCTAAAGTTTTACGCATAAAAACGCTTAAATAGGCTGCGGATTGTGATCTCTCTCTCCCCCATCTCCCTCTTTCTCTCTCTCTCGCTCTCTCTCTCTCTCTCTCTGCTTCCCCTCATTTACCCCATATACCTATTCTGGTATCTCACCACACGACTAAATTAGACCAAAGATGATAAGAGCACAAAGCATTATAATTCCGCCGGGCTCCTCCTCCTTCCAGCCATGCGTCCTAATTAATGGGACACCCCCAGTCGCAAAAAGCCCCGCACTGGACTGCAACATAGTCAAAGAGTGAAAGGGAAGAGGGCGAAAGTGCCACTGGAGATAATTGATTACCTACCAATCAATGATAACTTGTTAGTAATCGTCAACTCTTTGGACCTCGCCATTTTCAGGGAGGCATCTCACTCCTGCGGACTTGCTGCTCCCGAGGATCGACACTTTGAAGACATCCCATTTTGGAATAAGATTTTCTTTTCTCCGGTTTCTCTTTTATTTTTTTTTACCTCCTAACTGTTATGTGATTTTTTTCCCCCCCTCCTCGATAGCTTCGCTCGTTTTCAACCGCAGAACATTTCAACCAAGTCCTGTGCAAACTCTGCGCACAACCAATGATGACATCCAAAGAAGTGGCCAAATGTGATGCAGTGGAGAACAGGAGGCGAAGTCCGCTGGACCACTTGCCGCCTCCTGCCAACTCCAACAAGCCGCTGACCCCCTTCAGCATCGAGGACATCCTGAATAAACCGTCTGTGAAACGAAGTTACACAATTTGCGGCACGGCTCATCTAATTTCGTCCTCCGAGAAGCACCGTCCGTCCAGCATCCCTCTGTCCAGCCGGGCTCTCCTCAACCAAACCTCCCCGCTCTGCGCGCTAGAGGAGCTGGCCAGCAAGACCTTCAAGGGGCTGGAAGTCAGCGTTTTACAGGCTGCGGAAGGTACATCTCCATCCCCAAAAATACAGTTGAAATACACCTTTTTACAATTTAACGTTAGGCGTTTTCTCTTGGTTTCTTTATCTCATTCAGTGGCCTGCACCAGACAGAAAACGTCCATTTGGTTACACCTTTTATTTTGCACCCTGACATCAGTGCATTCCTTACATGTGCTTGTTTAGTGTTCCCTTCTGTTCACCATATTTTCCCTCTAAAATCATCTAATCGAACAAAGCGGTGTTAATTTTCTGGGCTGTTCCTCGACAAAATAAATCGCCACTGCTTTTCTTTAATATTAAGGTCTCGTCAGTCTGGTGCTCAATATTTCCCAGCGGTGTCTGTGTAATATTCTTGTAATTACCTGTTCCCACGAGAGCTGCGGGTTTTACTGTTTCACATATGGTATCACTTTCATTGTTGTTTCTTTGCGTTAGGATCACTTTTACGCGCACACTGCAGAGGAAGCCCTGCACCTGCACGATGCAATGGTTTTCACTCAGCCTCTGTCTCTCCCTCACAGGCCGGGACGGGATGACTCTGTTCGGCCAGAGAAGCACCCCGAAGAAGCGTCGGAAGTCTCGGACGGCGTTCACCAATCACCAAATCTACGAGCTGGAGAAGCGCTTCCTGTACCAGAAGTACCTCTCCCCGGCCGACCGGGACCAGATCGCGCAGCAGCTGGGCCTGACGAACGCGCAGGTCATCACGTGGTTTCAGAACCGGAGGGCCAAGCTAAAACGGGACCTGGAGGAGATGAAGGCCGACGTGGAGTCGGCCAAGGCCGTCGGCCAGGTCCCCTTGGACAAACTCGCCAAGCTGGCGGACCTGGAGAAATGCGCCAACGGCACGCTAGGCCACCCGCGAGGCGAGTCCCCCGCGCGGGGCGGCCTGCAGGAGCACGAGCTCGCTCAGAAACTGCGGTCGTCGCCGCTGTCTCCGTTCTCAGACCACACAACGAGTAAAGAGTGCTCAGAGGACGAGGACGTGGAGATCGATGTGGATGACTGATGGCGCCGCGTGGGGCTGGAAGGCCGAGAAACACAAAAAGACGATGAAAAAAAAAAAAACCCCTCCCGAGGACTTGTATCTTACTGCTTATATTGTATACCATATCTCAGAACATGTACCAAAATGTATGACTTTTATATCGGCACAGATAGACCTATTCATAGTGAAGCATGAACACACAACGAGAAATATGCAGTGGTATTTTACAATGTATTCATTAGCAAACTGTTACTTCTTGCAATCAAAGCAATATGGTCTAAAATGACATGAGTAACTTATTATTTTTTTACACTATAGGCCGACACACACCTACACTTAAACACACGCACACACACACACACACACACACACACACACACACCTGTTCCATCGCTTTTCCTACAAGGCCTACCCTCACACACCACAATGAAAGTGCTCCAGTTTCTTCATATGTTTTGCATGTAAATGCATGATTTGATTTGTGATCATTATCTATTTATTTTCACTTTATTGTTTGTTTGTTTTTTAAATTTTTATTTAATTGTTTTCGTGTTTTCTGTGAGCCAAATTGCCATTGAGTCACTTTGTCACTGCCGGCTCTTCTTCTTCTCCTCTTCCTCCTCCTCCTCCTCCTCATCTGACTGTGACCCTTGACTTCAGTTCATATTCGGCGTCCCGATGCTGCAGTGCATGATGATGATGATGATGATGATGATGATGATGATGATCGGAAAGGCAAACTCGGACATGGACAGTTCTGCGTTTTATGGGAATGCTCAAGTGATGGCGAGAAACAAACGTGAATATTGCGGTGATTTTGAAGCTATATGCTACTTTTTAGATTTATTGTTTGGATACAATAGATTTACAGTTATAACTTTGTTATGTTTTGTACACCTGTAAGTGCCTTTCTAAAATCAGGACATTATTTGAAAAACCAATGCACAGACTGTAATGTATATAGGCTACTATGGGAATAAAATGGCTTTTCTGAATATATCCTTTATGTTGTAATTCTTGAATTAATATCGAGTTTTTTTTTTATCGTGGATATAATAGCCTGGGCTTTTTTTTTTCTAGCGAAGACAAAAAATCATTTTAGAAACACGCTCTCGTTGCCAGATCTGGGCGTGTGAGCCCATCAAAAGCGGCCTATTTAGAGTTATTATTCTGAACTATTTTGTCCCTTTGTGTCCTTTTCTACTAGGATGCTCTAAACATTTTGTGGCCCGGAATCTCACATCTCCTTTCACATCCTAAATGCGTATCGTGGCTTCTTGACCCTTAGACGTGTTTCTCCATTCGTGGCAAAAATTTATGTGAGAAACACAAATCTGGTGCCGGGGGAAAAAAAGACGAGGATGCCACAAAAACACAAAGTTTTGGGCCAGTTTCTCTGGGCCTTTATAGACCTTTTTTGTTCTGCGGGACTGGGCCGTAATTTTGAGCGTAAAGCATGAAAAGTGGGGACAAATGAGCAGCGTTCCCTGATGGGACGAGCCACAAAGGAGCAGGGCCGGTCCCCCGCAGGCAGCAATACTGAGACAAGTGTGTCCCACCGCACAAAAAGGACGCAAACGTTTGGAGGCCATATGGTTTTTGAAATTTCCTCACAATTTCAGACAATTTGATGGATTGAGTTAACCCTCCTTTTAAACAGTTTAACTGGGTGCGAACAAAGGCCATAATGCCTACATAGACGCTCCCTTCATGAGGGCATCTGCGGCTATTAATGTCTAGCCCTTTTCTTTGCCTGGCGTTTTGAACAAGTCAATGAATTACAATGAAACTGCCCCTTTTTTGTGAGCCGCTTGTCTCTCTCCGCTTTTTAGCTGTGGAATAATATGTTTGACTTCTGTCCAAGAACGTTTTCTAAACAAGAAATGGATTTTGTGGAAAGTGTTTTTAATGTTAAGTAGGGAGCCATAAAGAGTTTAGACTGTGACATTTATGCCAAAGTCTGGTTAGGGAGTCCTTTGTTTGTTTTCTTCTCATCTCGTTTTTTTTCCTTCTTCTTCTTCTTCTTCTGCCTCCTTTATTTCTTTTGTCTTTAAGGAGTTTAATGAAGCTGAAAACATGGTGATGTGAGAAAGAGAGAGTGTCCAGAAGAGGGACTCAAAAGGCTACCTCCCGTTTAACTCTCTTTGTGAACAGAAATGGTAGCCTAAGTAGGGCTGTCTTCTTGTGACTTGTTTTATAGAGTTTGCTTCTTTTTTTTATTTTTGCTTCTTTTTTTATTCAGGACAACCTGAATAAGTTTATAGACCTGTAAGCACTTAATAGGGCTGAAGCTATTGTAAATTCTCTGTAGGCAAATTAGTTCTATAAAAATGTATAATTCACTAACACTTTGCTTTAACCCCCTATTTAGCATTTATAAGCAGTATATGATTATCTAATAAATGGCTTATAACACATTATAATGGTATAAGTGTTTCTTAATGTATTTGTCAACAACTAGAATTCATAAGTGGGTGCTGCAGTATAAATGAATGACAGTAGTGAAACATAGTTGTAATAATGTGACACGTGTTTTCATAGGAGAAATTATAATTGTTGACAAATACTGTGAATTAATAAACACTTAAAAATGTAAAACAGTCCTTATAGCTGCTTACGACTACATTATAGTGTTATAAACCATTTATTAAATGTTTCTTCTAAATGCTGGATGGGGGAGGGGGGGTGTAAAGTGTTACCGTTAATTCATATTTATTAAGGTTTAGTAAATTAAAGGCAACCTTTGATTTTAAAAGTACCTCCAAAGAAAAATTCAATTCTTTTTTTTAAAAAACAGATCCTTTGTTTTGTGGTGCATATTACAATACTGTGTGTGTGTATATGTATGTGGGTGTGTGTGTGTGTGTGTGTGTGTGTGTGTGTGTGTGCGTGCACGGGTGTGTCTTCTGCAGCCTATTCTGAATCAAGCATATTTATGAAGGGAGAGAGTGTTAAGGCAGGCTAAGTTTATGGATTTCACTTGCTTATTTTATGGGGGCTTGTCAGGCGGGCTCGGTGATAAGTAATACTACAGTCTGTGGGACCACTTCGTGGTAATTAATCTGGAGGTCTTAAGTGTATTTCAGTATTTCACTTCAAGATGGAAAAAATCACTACTTCAATCGTCCGGAAAATTGAAGTTTGATGCATGAGTCCCTACTGAAACAATAGTACAGCCCTCTCTCTCTTTCCATCTCTTCCCCTCCCCTTTCTATACTCTCTCTCTCTCCCTAATTATTTGCACCTTGTGGAAAACAGTCTCAGGTGCAAAGTGTAAACTAATATTTGAGACACTGGTCGAGTGACAGCATTAAAGACAAGCTTTAAAATGAATGAATTAAATCAATGTTTCCAGTTTGTCTTCCCAAAATAACAAGTATCGTCCTCCATCGTATTATTATCATTATTATTATTATTATTATCATTATTATTATTGAATAAGTATGAAAAGGAGATCAGTAAATGGCTTTATATTTGCCTGGATTGCCTGAATTGTAGAGTTTTAATCATAGCCTTCCTGTGGAGCCAGTTAATACTTCAAACTTCAATTTTACGGGCGATTGAACTAAGCATGTTCCTGACAGAATTGATGTATGTATTAATTTCCTTTAACTGTTGATTAATTAGGCTGCGCTGAAGGCTCAGATGGAACAGTTTGTTCGGAAATTTGCATATTAATCAAATTCTTGTTGATCATTCAAATAATCCCGGCTATGTGATTTTTGGGGATGTAGCTTGAAAACATAAATCAGTAAATATATAGACGAGTCTTCTCTGCTGCTGCTGCTGCTGCTGCTGCTGCATGTGCACTGTATTAAAACCAAACACTCAGAAAGAGTCAACCTCACCATTTGGACTAAATTGTTCATCCAGTTTCATTGCAACCAGTGCTCTGATAGATTCACATCATTATAACCAAACAACACTTATTAATAAACCAGTGAGTGTGAGGGAGAGGAGAGAGGAGAAAGAGATGCAGAATGGCCATTACATTTTGAACACTTCTCTTAATTAGGTTAAAAAAAAACAAAAAAAACTGCCACCTAGTTGATGTGGAAGTTAATCTGCCTCACTGCTACAGTCTTGGTGGCAGCAGTACGCTTCAGATCACAGGGGGATGGAGTTGTGGGGGATGATGGATACTGCTGATGCAGAATGATCTAAAAAAATGTTTTATAAATGTTAAAACGGCTTCCAATTAGACACTGTGAGAAGTCAGAAAAATAAATAAAAGGCTGCAGTAAACAGTCAGCATTTGGATACAATATTAACTGTACGGCCATTTTGTCTAAAAAAAAAAGTGTCATTATTTAAGAGTTATTAAATGGTCACAATGATCTGCTAAATGATAGGCAGGTCTCACACTGGTCAGATGCTGGTTAAGGTCTAAAATGAATATGGTCAAAACTGCACCAGCACTATGAGATTGGTATTTTTCGGCAGGGATGTAAATCAACAATGTAAAGAAAATCCCCATACATAAATTACCATTTTATTATTTTATTTGAATGATAACTTCAAATTGAAAATGTGCAGACAAAAAATAAAGAAGGCAACTAGTTTCTAGATTTAAGTGGCATAAAGCAAAGACACCAAAATATACAGATAAATGAATAAATAAAGTGAAAACTGGTTATGAAAAATCATAAAGTTAATGTTCAGAGTGTGACATGAAATTCTGAACTACATTAAAAAAAAAAAAACAGGAAGGAAGTGGAAAAGGAAAAAGGAAGTGCAGATGTTGACAAGCTTCCAACTCCAGTCGGCTGCTTGAGAGAGAGATAAACAGAGACACCTGCTGGTGTTCACGGGACAGTGCACTCCACTACAGTGAGCAGTTAACCAGCCATAGTGTGTGTGTTTGTGTGTGTGTGTGTGTGTGTGTTTGTGTGTGTGTGTGTGTGTGGGTGTACTCGTGTAAATGAAATATGTTCAAATAAAATAACTCCTGTAAAGTTACACATTTTATTTCTCTCTCTCAAATAATCAAATGATAATTTGGTGTATTTGCATGATCATAAATAGGCTGATTAGGCAGGTTGTGCAAAATTTACAGTTTAATAATGTAAGCATACAGACGCAAAGCGGTTTGCACATAGTAAGGAAAGGAAAAACAAAACTAATATCTGTGATAAGATGAGGCATAGTTTAGCATTTGAATGTCATGGTAATGGTGGGAAGCATAGAAGAAAAGAGGATCAAAAATCAAAACGAGGAGGCAGATTTTGAAGGAGCTCAGTAGAGTTGTCGTATTAGACTTATTGGAGGGCCAATAACCACCCTACTGTACAGTACTGAATTACACACATTTCGACCAATGATGACACCTCCTGCACCCTTACTGGACCCTCACAAGCTCCCTGTAACATCTGATGAACACACTGTTTTACAGGCTGGGTGGAATTAATGAGAGTGACGAGTAATGAATGAGGCACATAGCAGCATATTTCAATTAAATTCTAACCAATGTGTACTATCCAACAGTGTGGGGGGGGGGGGGGGGGGGGGTGTAGTGAGTATTGAGCATATCTTTTTTTCAGCCAGAAGTAGAAATACCTCAATTTACTCCACATGTCAAAAGTCCTGCATTTTAAACCTTACTTGGGTGAAAGAGTAGAAGTATTATCACCAAAATGTAGTTCAAGTATCAAAAGTGGAAGACAGAACAGCCCCTTTCAGAGTGTTACTACACTGGATTATTATTACTAATGCATCAACATGTAAGCAGAATTCTAATGTTGTATCTGATTGAGAATGAGCTCGTTTTAACTTTAGTATCATAATATGTTGGGTGTTTAGTGACAACATCTGTCAAATAAATGCAATGTAGTACAAAGTGCAGTATTTCCCTCTGAAATGTAGTGAAGTAGGAGTAGCTGAAAATGGAAATACTGATATAAAAGCAGAGTACTTCAAAACTATTCTTAAGTACAGTTTGTTTGTGTATTGGAAATATGTTTTGTCTATTGAACAGAGAAAACAGTTAGCCTCTCAGTGCTGAAGAATTGTGTCTAATACAGAGAACCAAGTCTACATGACTCCGGGTCACAGATTTATAGACCTAAACTGCGCAGAGCTCATTTATTAACGCCTTTGACTGCACTTGCGCAGTCCCGCGCAGTATCAGCGCTCCTCAGCACTGCGCGACGTCGCAGCCGTTACGTCATCAATGTTGGCGGTATTTTGAAAAAGAGGCGTCTGTTGTTGTGGTCCGCGTCGTGGAGAAAGAAAACGTGAAAAAGTGAAATTTACAAATTATGGTAAGACTACACGTCTTTTGACTAATCCTTGGCGCAAATATGTACATTATAATGTAGAGTGCGATGTTTTCACATTCATCACAGAGAATATGCTAACGTAAACTAGCTAACATTAACGTCTCCATCACGAGCCATAACTAACTTAGCCGACAACCAATAAGACCTGACCCACGCACTGTGCCAACTTTGTCTGTGCTGTATTCAAAGACACAACTTACCCAAATCGACCCTTCATGTTTCCGTGTTCAGGCTGAGGTGAAGCCAGGCGGCCAGGCAGCAGCAGAGCTGTCAGAGGACGCTCTGAGTGAGCTGATGGACCAGTGCGAGGATCAGTTTGCTCAGCTGGAAAAGGTAAACTCATGTTTTATCCTGACGAGCCGGCCTAAGTAATCCTTTCTCACCAGTCACTGGATGTGCAGGAGAAGGCACAAACTGTAGACTGTGTCTCTCTGTGTTGCAGCTTCAGAATGAGATTATACTGTGTGAACCAGACTTCTGTGAGAATCCGCAAGAGCAGGTGAGATGGTTGTATATTTTACCTTTTCAATGTTACTGATGCAACACGGGAAACCTTGAAGTGCCATGTCTCTATAAAGACATCTATTTTCACTTCAATTTAAAAAAGTTACATGTATTATTATACGATTTTCAGTTCCAAAGATGTAAATCACTATCATTATCTTCACAACCTCATGTCATTCTATTTGTATAGCCCTTTATTATAAGCATAATGTCTACCAAAAGTCTTTACAGAGGCAAGCAAAAGTGCCTATTTATCTGACTAGTCAATTACACAACAAAATGGTGGAATACAGGGAAGGACAGAATACAGAAGAACAGTGTCCACAGCCATGAAAACCTCATCAAACCTAGCTGTTCTAGCACCACCTACTTCAAGCCCTCTACACCTAAAACAAAATGGGAGAGAGCTGTGAAAGAGGCATCCCTCAATGACGATGCAGACGGCAATAACAATCCACAAATGTGTCATAAATGTAATGTAGCATTTCAGGGTTGGTTCATCTAGGTTTTTTTTGCTTTACACACACAGTCAAATGCTTCCCTTTGGGTTTGACATCACAAAGAGCAAATGCTATTGTACATACCACACTGCCTCACTGTGACTCGTACTGGCCAGAGTTTAGCTGAGCCTGTCCACAAGGCAGAATCACCTCATCCTCACCTGTTGGAAGAAGTATACTAAGATATCATCAAATCTTTCCATGTCTTGTTTTTGTGGCTTTTAGTGAAAGCTTTTAAACTGATAAGTATTTCACTGCATCAAACTGCGAGAGGAAAGGTGTCAGTACTTTTCTGTCACTTGTGGTTTTAATTTGTTATCCATTAGGAGTTTTACAATCAGCTAAAATAAGCCAAATTTTCAGAAAAGCATTTTTGCTCTTTGTACTATGAAATTACATTTTTCTGGTCACATTTTACAAAATTTAAGTAGTAGTATAAGTAAATAATTAATAAAAACAAACAAATACCTGAAAACATAATAATAAAATGTGACATTTGTGTATGTAAATAACTAAGTATCTAAATCTTTTTCTCTTAACCATCCTTCATAAGTGTGGTGTGTTATGTTTTCTGTGCTTTGTGAATATTCATCTCCAACAGTCAGTAAATCGACTGATGGCGACAGAAGCTGAACTGAAGCAGTGGCAGACAGTGGAGCCGGAATGTAAGTCCTCCATTCACACCGCCAAAGAAGCTGTAACCATAATGTAATATAAGCATTTGCAACTGCAGTATGAATGTCACAAATCAGTACCACAGTTTTATGCCGCAGTTACAGTTTCATTTCGCTCCACATTTCAAAAGAAACAGTTTCGCCTGGAGTGAGATTGGTGCGACAAACACGTGTAATCAAGATTTAATTTCAGATCTTGTGACTATATGAAATTGTGATTCCAGGCTTTCACTTCAAATTGAGATTGTTACATCTGCTGTATCTAATGTTTGATATTACAAATTGCATTTATTTGTTTTTGCTCCATCCAGTGCTGGTAACAAATTCGGAAGTTTTACTTCAAGCTGGAAGAGAGGAGGTACGTCTGTGTGTAAAATGCAGCATTGAAGAATGGGTCTTATTTAAATGCATTGCTCCAGTTGTGTAATTCATTCTCCCACTTTGGTTTCCACAGATGCTCAAAATGTGCTCTGAACTTGAGATGGTTGTTTCTTGCCACGAAGCAAAGAGAGACAAACTGAGAGAAACTAAAGAACTGTACGTAACCTTTTAGTTTTGTAGTGCAGGCTTTCCATAACTTACTGTCCTCCCTCAGGGCATATAAATGCTTTTTCAGAAGTGAATGGAAGAGGCCTTTCAGGGACTTTTCATTCGTTTTGCTCTGTGCATTGTTGTGAAAGTTTGTGTTTTTTAGTGAACAGAAGTGGCTGGAGGAGAAGAAACAGGCACTGATGGCTGCCAATGATCACGTGGATCGACTTCGAATGGAAAAGGAGAAATTATCAGAGCACAGGTGAGCGTGACGGCAAAGTCACACTGAAGCAGAGGAGTTGAGGTTCTGAGGTGTGTCCACACTGGAGGGCTGCAAAGCATGTGAAGCGCAACAGAAATGTGGAAAGAGGGAAAATAATGTTGTTCTGCCAAAATGAATGAATGTGAATATACTCAAATTAAACTTGTAAAACTATGTAAAAAGGTATGTATGAACTAACACTTTAAGTGTGTGTGTGTGTTGACATGTATTCCACAGCGTATTGCTGGACACCAAGGCAAAAATCCAGAAGATGAAGGTCTACCAGGAAAGGTTGATGGAGTCTCTGGGGGACATACTGGAGAAGCATGTCCCGCTGCCTCAGAATGAAGCCAGTACAAATAAGAAGAAGAAGGTGCAGTGACATGTTTTGTGTTTGATGATCATCTTTTTGCTTTTGCAGCCTGTTCATTCAAAAACCTGTACTGGTACTACTCCAGTGCAGCTCACCTTCGTTTTTTTTTTTCATTTCACAGAACATTTCCCAGGAGTTAAATGAAGACTTGATTTCACTTAATGAAATTCTTGAGGTGGGTTTTGATGCACTACATAATCAGCTTTGATGTCCAATTAATATTCCTTGCTCTAAGTGAAAGCAGTCAATGTCAGAATCAGGTTTATTGCCAAGTAGGTTTTCACATACAGGGGATTTGCCTTGGTGTTGTGGTGCATAACGGTCCAAATATACAAAGTAAAGAGCTGTACAGCGTTTAAAATGAAGAGGATGTGTAAATCTTCCCAGTATAAAGAATATATTTGCAATGTGCACAAATAATAATCTAAAGATTTGCATTAAGTTAGATGTGGAGACTTTGCGTCAGTGTAACATATAGTGTCCATGGGGTGAGATAAGAGTGATATTCACCGTATTACTTCAAAGATTTTTGTTAAACTGTCAGGATTAGAGTGAATGCTTAGAGGCCAGGATAAATCATAGACTTTCCTGCAGATACTAGTTTTAGTTTTAGTTTTTTTTTTTTACATTTGCAGCTACATTTATAGAACTCATATCTGCTCATTTGAAAATGTCATGGTACAGGTTTCTTGGCCAAATTGTCTCAGGATACAATATAATTCCAGTAATTATTACTTAAGTAAGATGAATATCCTCAGATAGTGTTAAAACACAAAACAGTGCTTGATGGTAGCGACTGTGTTGTTAACTCTTCGTGGGCCATGACCTCTGAAGGACGCAATCGATAACAATATAACATCAGTAACATGTAGGGGGAGCTCCTACATGTGTTTGTTGTTGGTTATTGCTGTAATGACAATTGTAAAACCCAAGACTATACTATAATTGATTGTACTTTGGATGGCCCATCCATCTCGTCTGCTTGAATTAAAGAACTACAGACGGTCATATTTTGCTTAAAAATGGTGGGAGGTAATGTGTCAAGGTCAACAGGGGTCAACTCTGGCAGTCAATTCTGCCAGCTCTCAGTGCTGTACATGTGTTAAAGTCAGGTTGTTACGTGCATCATTGTCATTGTTTCATTCTCAAACTCTGCTATAACTTTGTTATAGTGTTCTGCTTGCCACAAGGTTTTAAGTGTGGGGCAGCATTTTTGTCACTTCCTTTCTCTCCTAGCATGTTTTTCCAGTGTTTATTGTCAAATAGAGACAGTAATACGAACCAAAATCTATTTAACTGTCTCTATGTAAAAGCCTGCCTGCAGACTTGATGTGCTGTATCATCTTGCACCATTACCTAACCCCAGTCTCCCTCTATCTTCTGTACCCCTACAGCTGCTCATGAACAAGGTCCTGAACACACCACACGACCCCTACGTGATGATGGACAACACATTCTGGCCACCGTACATAGAGATGCTGCTCCGCTATGGTATTGCAGTGAGGCACCAAGAGAATAACTTCAAGATCCGCCTGGAAACGTTTTGTTAAGGCAGCGGTGCATTTGGCATCTCGAGCACCACTTATGTGCTAGTGTTTCTAATTTGAGTCTGGTTGTATAATGCTATCACTATTATTATTTATGTAAACTGAAATGAAGACTGGTGACTTACGGTATGCCTATCACAGCTGTAGTGTGCATTATAAGATTAGTATTGTATAAGTTGCCCATTTAGGTATTTTTAAGTTAAACTCTTTTGTATGCTCAGAGTAACCATGGGGCTTTTAACTGGTCTGAGAACACCTAAATTTAAGTTGTGAAAGTTTGACTTGTTTTGACAAAGCACTGTCAGTGCTCATGTTAATACTCAACAGGGTTGAAGGTCTTCCCCTAACCACATATTTCCTTTGATCCTACTTTCATGGCTGTTATCATTGTCCTTTATGTTGGTCTTAAATTCAGTTTCATTTAAAGTTCTTCAGAATTGACCTTCTGATGCCCCAATTGTGCACTGTATATATGTAAGGTTAGGGTTTGGGTTAACCTTCATTTGTTTGTAGATATTTTCCTGTTCATGTTCAATAAACCTGGGAACTGCAGATGTGGTGTTGTGTATAATCAAAGCTCATTGGTTATCCAGGCAACCAGTGGGCATCTTTCCAGTCAAAATGATTAACGGGAAGTGGTGGATAAACTTTTGATGCAAATAATATTTTTTTTATGAAAATGTTCAACTTAATTCATAAGAAACTTTGTGCGTCAGACGACGTCAGAACTGTCGTCCAATCCGCTGCGGTCGCCGCGTCAGCTTTAGAATTCCTGTGGGCGGAGAGGGGATTCCGGTTCCGGGTGTTTTCACATCGCACTCGGAGGCGTTCATCCCTCTGATTATGGTCTTTTATCAGAAACTATTTTCGATTGACGACTGATTGAAGTAGAGTTCTTTTTAGTAAGGGAGTCCAACTAAAGCCGTGAACATGACGACCCGCTCGGAGAGAGAGAAGGCCCAGAAACTCAACGAGCAGCACCAGGCCATCCTGTCCAAAATGCTGAGAGAGGAAGACAACAAGTACTGCGCCGACTGCGAGGCGAAAGGTGCAACATTCTCACTACCGGAACATTTTTTCATTTTTGCCACACAAAGTTAACATTTTTACTCAGAATCCGCCGCTAACGTTAATTAACAATGTAGCATCTGCGTTGGTTAGCTTAGCTAAGCTAACTCGCTAGTGTGTAGCTGGCTCAAGCGAGTCAGCTGACATCTCTTCCCCTTAAGCTAAACTAGGCTAACTAGCGAGCTAACTTCTCTAAATCTACATAAGCTCCCCACAGTGCCTCTCTCTTACCGCCGCCTTCAGCTCAGCTGTCGGGTGTTACACGTTTTTAACAAACGGTGGCAGGTCCTCCAGAGGAACTTAGGTTAGGTTATGTCATTGGTAAAGAATGCATACCTTCCTTTTGGCACTTTAAGTCACTACAAGATCGTGCATGTTCTTGTTTTTCTTCAGACATCTCTCCATTTTCCAATCTGTTTTTCTTGCTTTATCAGGTCCAAGATGGGCATCCTGGAATCTGGGAGTATTTATCTGCATCCGGTGTGCTGGCATCCACAGGAACCTGGGAGTACACATATCCAGAGTTAAATCAGTCAACCTGGACCAATGGACCTCAGAACAAATTCAGGTACTTTGGTTCAATTACAAAATTAGACACCTTTTAGCACCTGAATACTAAAGCATTTGCAATCAGTTTGGGGACACATTGTTGTGTGGGACATCAGCAGCATCATTTTGCTTGTGCATATCTGTCCACTATTGACAGCCAGCCTTTCCATTTCAAGGCCTCAGATCTGTGACAGAATGACATATTTCCATTTTAAAGGGGTTCTCCCAATAATAGGGCGCCGCCCCTCAATATGTGGACTTGTGAGAGACCGATTAAAAACAGAAGGGTCTAATTCTGTGCATGTGAGGGTGAAAGATCCTACACTTCCCATAATGCAAATTGATAGGGTCTGTCAGTTCATGTAATTTGGAAGTTACCATAGTTACCAGCTTTCAAATTGCAAATGACTGTCAACGTGAACTTCCAAGTTGTATTTCCAACAGGAAAACACATTTCTGAAAACTCCAGTATGTCTGACTTGGCACTTTTTAATACAAAGGTGCCTGAAAAGTTGAAAGTTGATGTCTCACATCAGACAAGGTCCGTCATCCAAGCTCATTAAACCCAAATTTGAGGCTCTCTCCCATCTGTTGCCCCTGGCCTTCCACTCATCCTGCCTGGTATACGCCTACCTGTCACAAACTCCACGCCCCCAGTTTGTAACTCCGACTTTCTATTAAAGGTTTGAGCTCTTAAACACAAGCCAAGAGAACCCATTTTCTCATATGTGAGAAAGCCCCACCAGAGCCAAAGAAGACCTTATACCACTGTTTCCCCACAGCACTCCCCGTGATGAGCAAACTAATCGTCATGTTTAAATTCAGTGAAGTGCCCCTTGAAATATTTCAGCATGCAAAATGAACAGCTTCTGTCTTCTGTTTACCCCTCTGTCCCTCCTTTTTCCAGAGTATACAGGACATGGGTAACACCAAGGCCAGGCAGCTTTATGAGGCCAACCTTCCAGAAAGCTTCAGAAGACCTCAAACAGACCAGTATCCTTCACTACTGACAGACACACTCAATATGCTGTATATTCTGAAGTTACTGATTTTGGCCTGTTTGTTGCCTCTTTTTTCCCCTTAACTCTGACTTAAGAGCTGTGGAATTCTTCATCAGGGATAAATATGAGAAGAAGAAATACTACTGCAAGAATGTGACCAATGGGAGCAGTGTATGTATCCGTTCATTTTTATTATACTATTCAACTCTTATGTACATGCCTTTTTACAAGTAGTGTGCACATTTTTACAGACGTGGTTGAAGCTTGCATCCGTTTTTCCGTTGCTCATTTTGAGTTTCTTTTGTTTCTTTCAGCCAAAGGATGGTAAGAAAGAGAGGGAGCCAGACAGAGGGAGCAAGGTGTCATCCTACACCAAGGTAAGTGTCTCCCACACATTCCTTCATGAGTAGAGCTACATAAACTTGCACCTCAGCATTGTTTTTGCCCTGCTAATTTTGTTTGTTTTAACTATTTTTTTTAAAGAGTGAAGACTCCAGGCCAGTTCCCAAAATCAGCCCTGCTAAGACCTCAGAACCCTCTGTGAACCTACTAGGCCTTGGTGAGTGTCTTTGTGCTTCTTGGGAAATAAAAATCATCTGACTGCTTTATTTATGGAATCAGGCTAAATAAGGTTTCAGCTTGTAATTGTTGCCATTTCTGCAGATCTAATAAATGATTGAATGACTGTAAACTCTTTGAGCTAGGAGTTTGTAGTTTTTATGGGCTTGCGGTGTAATTCTTGATTGCTAATATTCACACTGATATTTATAAGTGACACTGTAACTCGGCTTTGTGTAGTTTGCTGATGCTGTGGCATGCTATGGCTGTGATTGTATAACTTTTCAATGCGTGCTCACAGCAGAGGATACCTGCACTGAACCCCGGATATTGTGGTCCTGCATAGGCAGAGGGGCCAAACCATGACTGTCTCCGTCTTAAGCTTGTGTCGTCACTGCAGTCTTGTTGGCTCGATGTGTTTAATACACACATGAAGCGGTGGGCGTGAGAGGAAGCGCCATCTTTTAAAAGGCTCACCATGTTCCCCTTTCACTTAGTTTCTAGCACCTGTGTAACATACGAGTCACTGCGACTGTACATTCCTGTTGCTTTTATCTAACAGGCAGCAGACTAGCCATTATCAGATCTGCTGTGTTCTCTGTATCACACCGCTAATGGAAGTCTGTTGTTCTTTTAAGTTGCTGTTAATGCAACTATAAACATCTCCTGCTGCTCTGCAATAACAACTGTGCACCAGTGAACCACTGCAAGGCTTTTTTTGTGAGGTCGTTAGAGGAAGCACTAAAGCGGCTGACGCAGTCATACAGGTTAGCGACTGACTATTAACTTCTTGTTTTTTTTTTTACATCCACATCTGGATCAGTGTTAATCACTACAAATGAAGAGGGACTGGGGACAGTTGTACACAAAAAAGGAGGCAACACCTGATCAAAGACGCTCACGGCGCTGCACAAGTATGCCATACAGGAAAGTGGCGAATGGTGATTCCTGTGAGGTCATTTTAGTTTCCAAGACTTGGCTTGCTCATGAATTCTTTGCTGGATCACTTGCAGCTGGTCTTGCAGTGTACAAGGGGCAGTTATGTGGATATTTCTGTCTTGATGTATAGACAGTTAGTCAAATGGTGGGGTAGAACTGCAGGTTGTTGGTTGTCTATTCATTTGTGTACTTGTCCATCTATCTTTTCAAAGCTCTGACATTACACATCACAGCGTTCTGAATGTGGATACCTAGGAATAATGTGTGTTACATTACATTCATTTACAGTTTAAAAGACAATTATGCTACTGATTGGCTTGGAGGAGTATTGTATATTTTGGATGGCATGTTTACTGTTATTTTTGTTGTGTGGCCAATGGGCTAATAAGGGTTAGCTGATTTTTTATTGTACTAACCGTCCTGTTTACTGCGTGGGCAGTTCTGCAGCTGTGGGAGGGCGTTGCAGTTAAATAAATACAAAGGCAACACGTATTCTTACATTAGCAAACATAAGCTCTGTTTGTTTTACACCAGTTTTCACATCAATTACGTATTGTATTAGGATTATATAAATGATCTGTCATCAGTTCCTAGTAAATTCAGGTAGTATATCGTTGGGAAATCTTCAGTGACAGTGTTGTTTTTTCTGTGAGCTTATTTTCTACCTGTAAAACCGGTTTTCTCACCTCTCTGTCACAGACGCACCGACAGCTGCATCAACTAACAATGGTAGCACGAGCACAAGCCAGAACAACAATGACCTGGATATATTTGGCCCCATGGTGTCCAACCCCCTCCCCGCGTCCACATCCACAGCTCAGTTTTCTCAGGTAAAACCAAGCAAGAATTTCCTCAACCAGATTTAATACTAATTTCTGAATATTGCTCAGGAGGGCTTATGGTGGGTTATGGTTATCTCGTTGTAAAACTGAAATTAAGTGTGCACTAAAAAATATAAAGTCAAATGATAACCATCAGCATCGAGAGAGACAGAGAGAGAGACAGAGACCCATAAAAAGATATTTGTGTTGTGTCACGGCACAGGTAGTGCTGGTAATGTAACTTGTTGTTAGGCCTACAGGATTTAATTACCACAAAGGTTTCAAGCTGTACCAGCTACTAACAACCTACTAACAGGCCGCAAATGAAATACGGGGTATCATTATGCAGGGTAGGCCATTATCACTCCATTTATAAATAAATAAAATATGACAAACGTTTTTATCAAATTTGGCAAACAATAGCTGATGGCTGTTTTCCAGAGTGGAAACCAGGTTGTAAACTTACTCTCAGGCCCTGTTCAGACTCACAGCTATTTGAGAAGTAGCAGAATGAGTCACATATTTAATTATGGAACCTCTGTTGATGATAATTTGTTGATTCATTTGAAGCCTGTCATGTCACGACAGCGCACCTGAATTGTCAAAGGTCTAGCAAGTGTACAAGGACACTACACTATTTCCTGTCTTCATGAGTAAAACTCACTCCAAAATTTGAGCTTCTGATGTTTCATATGCATCTTAAACAAGTGAAATGCCGTTTTTTCATACTGTCATCACCAAGTTTTTAAAAAGTCGGGATCTTGTTCCGCCTTTCAGGTGAGCTCCAGTAACGCGGCCAGCACTCCGACACAAGCTCCAGCAGCCGGAGCAGCAGGAGGCGGGGCCAGCTCAGGGTCGGGGCAGGGAGACCTCGATTTGTTCAGTGACAGCAGTAGCAATACTAAAACTGACGACATGACCAAGAAGCCCCTGTCCAAGGACTCCATCCTGTCCCTGTATGGAACCAACAGCATGTCCCAACAGGCCCCCGCTGGTGAGGACGAAAACGTGTATAAATATTGGGGGGGAGCACAGAGTGATGTGGTGAACTGAATCCACAAGGAGCAAGTAGATACTTGCTCGTGTGTCCCAACACAGTCCCACAGAGCTTTCCTAACTTCTCATCCTGATGAAGAAACAGGCTCCTTAAATTACACAATCCTCCCACATTAAAATACTGGCTTGAAAGTCGTATTTGTACACGTAACATTCTTCTGTCTTCTTCCCCCCTCAGCGGGCATGTTCATGGGCCCCTCCCAGATGCAGTTTCCTGTCCAGGCCACTGCTGGTTATCAGGCCTTCCCTGGCATGGGCACGGCCATGCCACCTACAACTGTCATGGGTGCCATGATGGCTCAGAGCGGGGCAGCCATGATGGGGCCCAGTCCGGGCATGATGGTTGGGATGACCATGCCTAATGGCTTCATGGGGAATGCTCCAGCCACTGGTGTGATGGGCATGGCACCGAGGATGATGGGACCACAAGGTGGTGCGATGCCTGCAGGCATGGTTCCTGCTCAGGGCATGTACGCCATCCAGCCTGGGCAGCAGGCTCAGTGGAACATGGGTCAGGTATGGACCGTCTTCAAGCCATGATTGTAGGAGGTCATTTAAAAAGGAGCTGTACACTAAAGAAAGTGTATGGCACGTCTGTCAGGTTTGTTTCACATGTGACCACACCCAGCTGTGATGATGCATTGCACAATAGTGGATACAGGGTGTGGACAAAGCACCCAGCAGCCACCAGATGGCAGCACAAGCAGGGCTTTAAAACAGGAGCTGTGTCCCAAATCCATACTACATAACATTTCCAAGCAGGTTTGAATATGTGTGACACTGGAAAGGTGACAAATAAAGTACTCTCACAACAGCCAGATTGCATATTAAAAAAACCTTACTTTTCAAAGTGTGCTGTTAATAGACAATATTCTTCCACAATGCAATGCACAAAAGAAATGGAGACACTTCTCACAGCTGGAAAAAATGTAAACTAATTGTGGGCGGTGATGAAACAGCACCAGGAACACCATAGAAAAAGAAATAACATTACATTTTTGGAAAAATGTTTTTCTGTCAAGCTAACCCTAACCCTAATCCTCAATTAGCAGTTGTGTTATATCATTTCCTGTAAGTATAAGATGATTAGGTATGGTGACTTATTGTCTACTAACTGCAAAAACAGTCTACTCTAAGGACTATTGCAAAGTGAATAATATATACAGTTAGTATGAAGTATGATTTGGGACACACAGGCTGTAGATTCTCGGTAGGCTTCAGTGATCAATTCCTGACCACTAGAGGGCAGAAAGGAGACGCCAAAACAAACCACTGAAGTCAAGTGGAGAGGTATTGCAGGTGGAACCTTAGTTTCAACTCAGCTTTGTCTTTGTCAACTTTTCTAGAAGCTTGCTTTTACTTCTTTATGTCACAATCAAACTACAGACAATGTGGACTAGTGTCAGGACAGGGCTGGGGTCAGAAGTGAAATATTACAGGTGTAAATCCATGCTGTTAATGCAGTTCTCTCTAACATCCTCAGGTGAATCAGCAGATGTCAGGGATGACTCTGAACGGTGCAGGTGGCCAGATGGCCTTCACTCAGCCTCCGTCAGCTATGGGTGGATGGGCCGCCGCTGGATCCGGCCAGACTCTGAGTACACAGCTATGGAAGTGAGCCTTCGAGCGGGTTGATGGTCGGGCAGAGTAAGAGTCGAGGTTGCAGAGAGTGCAAAATATATGTTGTGCTTCTCTGTACCTCACTATGAACTGATGCCCATCTCCATCATGGACCAGCCTTCAGAACATGAAAATTATATCTCTCTTTTTCCCCTTCTCCCTTTCTCTGTCTCTCTTTCTCTCTATTGTGTGAGTGAATTGGGAGGCATACAGGAGTACAGCCTGGCAGTTTCTGCCTGTCGTATGGTTTTTGATCATAACTTTTATTTTCCTTTTTTGGAAAAAAAAATTGCAAGGAAATAACAGTCCCAACAAAAATGATATCGACATATCAGAAAAGCTGCAGGACCAGTTACACAAGCTTTTATTGTATCACTGTATCATTATAAGATAATAGAACATTTAAATGAATAGTATTTAAAGGGAGAAGATATGACTATCAAGTCTGTCAGTACTGCTCCCAAATGTACAGCGCTGTATAACCTTCTTTTAAAGTACTTGTGGTTCCCCTATAAAATTAAAGTGATAATAAACAACTCGCTTTGATGTGTCTTTTATGATTCAAGTGTTGAAGTTAATCCAGAAGAAGGGGAAAGGTTATGTTTGAGGTTTGGTGTTAACCTAATAATAGCCTTAACTTACATCTCAAACCTATTAGCAGTTTTTATGTTCTAATTTAAAGTTATTTGCATGTTTGTGTCAACCACAACAAACTGAGCAGAGGGAAAGAATAGTATGTTGCTTTGTAAATTACTCTTGGCTGCAATTTAAACAAAGTGTTTTTCAGTGTGTTGGTGGAGAATGCAGCTCAAAGCAATGTGGAAGGAAGAGCTGTGTTTGTACTGGTGTAATGGGCTTCAGTCAGTGTGAATCCTGGAAGGGAAGGAAATATACCTGCAGGGACACACCCACTTTCATCTCCTTTACTTGCCTAACGTCTGATCCAGGTTTCTACTGAGACACTGAAATGAACTAGCACAGTGACTTACGCTGCATTTTGTATATTGGTCATCCGAACAGATCCATTGTTAAACACAAACAATGGATAGGAACACTTGTACTTGAAAACACAACACGTAACAAACTGTCTTCAAAACTCCAGAACAAAATCCTTCCGTGTTTGTGTTTTGATGATGGAGATGGAAGAACTTGTCTAATGTGCAGCTTCTGAAGGCTTGTTGGTCAGTTTGTTGAGCGTATGTAGTTTTTATGGTGAAGACGTCCCATTACTGCTCCTTGGTGGCAGTATTGTTGTATGGGAAGAATCCAGCAGGACAGAAATGCTTCATAGTGTGAACATGATCAAACACGATTGATCTGAAGAACTTGCTCTTTAAAAGGTTTACTGGACCCAGACCAGCATGGATAGTCGCTGTGGACAGTGAGCAGTTTTTCTGCTGTCACACTTGTAGAGAACAGAGTAGAAGAAATTGCCTTTTAGGGTCAACTGATGTCAGAGTTGCTCATTTGTTCTGCTTTGTGCACTGAACACCCACTGATATTTAACACGAAACTCCTTAAACTGTCAACAAACACCTTCAAACTGACACAAAGTCTATGAATTGGCAAAATATTGAGAAATGGAGGCAGCTGATTTATGATGTTCATTTTGGAACGCACGTCACATATTGAGCAGTTTTCAGACGTGATAAATGGCTGTGTGGTTTTGGCTTTCACAAGGTGCAGCAAATGGTTTTCTATGGGTTTGAAAATGAGTCCAATCTGTTAGTTAAAATGAGTCTCCCTTGTCGACTATGTGACGCACTCGTTCTTAAATGTACAGGAAACCAGCACTTGGTGGCAGTATTGCATCAATTTTTATAAGAAAAGGGAGTTGCCCAATGAAGTCAGTGGCCAAAATGACCTCAGTCTGAATATGCTGTCTGCCCACTGTTCACTGCTAATATAGAAATGCTGTATTTATCATGTCTCTTTTATTTATCATCGTTTAATGTGTAGTTGCCCTGATTTAATGTATTCACTTCTACATTTGTTGCTGAGCTTTCTCCCCTTCCTAACATTGGTTATAAAGTGCTACATACAGAGCATCAAGTTTATTATTACTGCTGCCTTTTTTTAATGGCTGGGACAATGAATGCACTTTTTGTTGAAGTTAATTGTGAACCTTTAAGGCACACTCACACAAACCTACAGAATTTGGAAAATCAGAGTCATGTACGTGTTTACAGTCAGTAGCAGTTTTGTGGGGAAAATGTGCCTCACTCTGCCGTTTTGATCTGCAATTCTGTCACTGGGGGTAGTTACTCTCTGATTTTTGTGTATCTTAATAGGGATTTCAGCAGAATGTATTTCTTTAAACACATACCATGTCTAGGTTTGAGTTTCTCCACCCAGTGCATGCTGGGATATGCTCCAGTACACATCCACCCAGCCCATGGGAAGCTTTAAAACTGAATGTGGTCACTTTTACAGTCACTACAGAAAAATGCAACAGGATCAAACCTTGTCTTTGTATAAGCTCCCTCTCCTCCCTCATGAGAACATGCATTGTATATAGAATGCTACTAAGCTGTGGTAAACACTGTATGCCTTGCCCTGCCCGAGTAGGTCTTTCCTGGTCTTCAGGCTCTTGTAACTGTATGTAGGGCATCGTTCCTCAAACCAGCCCTACCTGTTAAACATTCAGCCTTCCTACACCGCCCAGTCACAGCCAATGCTTTCTTATTAAAATAGGAGACGATACTCAATGTCAGTGACAGTTTTAGTGGTGGGAATGAACTGACAGGGACTGTTCTCACCTTTACAGGAGGACTGAACTCACAGCCATGCCAGTGGATGAAAAACCACATCTATTTCATGCTTGGCAGGGCCTGAGAGCCCCTGGACTGTATTTGGTCTTGTTCTACTCTCTGCCTCTTTACAACTGTTGCTACGCCTCGCTGCAGCTCAGGCACAGCTTGAAAACTTTCACAGTATGGTCTGATGCCATACAGAGTCTGAGACCTTTAGCAAAGAGGTTAGGCATTCCTCTCAGCTTGTGTGTCAAACCTAACACTGCTCCAGAATAGAGTCCACCAGTCGAGTGAAGAATGTTCCTTCTCTCCGCAGCCCCTTAATGGACTTTTTGACCGGAGACATCAACATTCCTGCTGATACGGGCGTCAGCCTCCGGTTTATCTGTTGCAGACATGACTAATACTTGACTAAACATTTCACTGATATGAAAGCTTAATGTGGTAAAATCCCATTCTGAAACACAGAGAATTTTTCTGATTCTGACTTTTTACATTCTTCAATTCAATCAGTCAATACTGTGAATCGGATTAAAAGTGTAAAGAAATAGTTGATAGAGAAATGTTATTCACTTTTTTGCGGAGAGTTCCAGCAAAGACTGGAAGCAGAGGGAAACAGCTAGCGTGGCTCTGTGCTGAGGTAACAAAATCCACCTACCATCACCACTAAAGCTCACTAATTAGTTTTATCTTATTTTTTAAATCCATAAAGTGTAAAAACAACCCCTGCCCCTATTTCCACTCTTTATGCTAAGCTAAGCTCAAACTGGCTGCTAGTAGCTAAACATACAGACATGAAAGTGGTATCAATCAAGAAAATGAATAAGAGTCCAAAATGTCCCAAACATTCCCCAAATGTCAAACTATTCCGATAATCATACTGCTATTTTATGTGTAATTTTGAAGCTTACTGCACTAAATAAGTTGTGAAAAACACACAGTGACTTAAAGTTTACAGACTACTGGTAAAGTCCCTGTGGTCAGTTTCAATATCAAGACAGAAAGAATCAAAGAATCCAAATTATGCTGGCTTTCATGTTCTCACCATTCTCACTTGTCATTAACTGAACTGAAGTTTCTTTATGTCAAGTATTTCTTGACATCCATTGAGTAACTTCTATTCCTCTATGATCTCACCCTCTGCTAGCCTCAGGCTAGCCTCGGATGGCAGATGGCCATGACAGGAAGAAACTACAGAAATGACTGTCAGCAACTTGGCACCGTTTCCTGTCATATTCCTTTGTGCGGCCATGTGTAGACAGTCTATTCCTATTCATGCTGTAAATAATAACCTAACTACTAGTGTCGGCTTTCTTTCCTCTTATCTATTAAATCCATCATTAACCAACATTTCCCACAGTTATTTGTTTTTTAAGATGACAGCTCATTAGCCAAGAGGCTCCACAACAAATTGAAGCAAATCCTCCAACGGCTCCCACTTCCAGATATGTGGGCAAGACGGTGGTTAAGCAATCATTCATAAAACTGACAGTAAATGTGACCACCATCATGTCGGCCCCATTAAAGGAAAGAAGCAGTCTGACTGGTGCTTCTGAAATCCACCATTAGCTCCTTCAATTTGTCCATGTTAAGCTGCAGCTTCTGCTGCACCACTCAACATTACAAAGGTAATAACTCCTCCATTGCAGCTCTGTAGGTCTTTTGATCATTGTCTTCAGAGTTATGCGCTGGAAAAGTTTTGGGTTCATCTGTACAAAACTTAGTACATAGTCTTGGTATAAGTCCATGGCCTGTTTTAACTGTAACTAACTGTTTGGCAAATAATTAAAGCAACAGTGTGACATCTTGGTAAAAAACCAAAGTGAAGTTTGGTTTTAAACAGAGTTATTTGCGTTATGGGTTAGAGGTGCTAGAAAGTGGATTTTCCTCACCTTTGGACAGAGCCAGGCTAGCAATTTACCCCTGTTTTCAGTCTTTATGCTAAGCTAAGCTAACATCTCCTGGCTCTAGCTTCATATTTAGCATACAGACATGAGAGTTGTATCAATCTTATCATCTAAGTCTCAGCAAGAAAGCATTAGATGATCAGGTCTATATTTCCTGACAGAACTCATAAGGTTTGGCATTAGTTTGCTCGTAATCAGATGTTCAGTTACTGCTTTGCACAGTTTGGTCAACATCTTTTTATGACCTCTGAATTTTCATGCCAAATTACAAGCTCATCTGGAAGGGCTTTGTCATCAGCTATCATTATAACAGTGTGGAGACACTCATGTGCAACAAAATGGGTCCAAATAAGGGTGAGTGAAGCTCCTCGGGGGGGTTGGATCTTGCAATTTGATCCTCTCTATAATCTCCCTCTTCTCCAAAACCAACATTACACCATCATTTGAGAATTATGACCTCTTCACAGGATTTCAGTGTAATATCAGAGGCTCTTAACTGCTGACCTGTACAGAGTGCAAAAGGCTCAAAGGAAACTTTCTCTCCCTCTCTGCCTCTCTCTCTCTTCCACACACAAACACACACCTCATGAACATAATAATTTCCAGCCTCTCTTTCACACAAAACATACATTAAGTCACCAACGTCCGAGGAGCCCCACCCTTCACGATACTTAATCATAACAGCTCATTGGTCATTTGCTATCCATCTTTGAGTTCATAAAAGAGGCCAAAGTGCGGTACTGATAGCACCTGTCTCCACAGTGACTCTCTTTGTTCAGTTAGTCAGTGTTTGCATTCCCTCTCACTTTTTCTATCCTGAGCAGTGTGTGTTCTTGTTACTAGGTGACAGGACCTAGACAGACTTCATGTAACACTGTGTTGAAAGCCTCCAGGGCAAAGATTAGTCAACCATTTGGGTGTGTCTTGTTTAAAAAGCCCTTTGGGCAAACCTCAGGGCCAGTCACTGTATTTGGTAACATAACTTGCACTTTTCTTCAGGTTTTCTTGCTCTGTTTGAGTTCTGAGATCATCAAGGTCAGCGTAGCTGTATGAGGGGTCTTTTCTCTAAACCCCTAATGCTTTCCACGCTGGAGCTGTTAACCATTGTTCACCCTTTCCTGTACAACAGCCCCATTACGTAACACAGATTTCCACAACTCCACATCCCACCTCCCTAACAGAGTTGCCAAGGCAACTGCCCAAACAGAGGGTTGTTATTGAAAAAGATGACCAGTCATCAAAGTCACAAAACACAACACAACCTGTATTCACCAGCAGATTTATTTTTCAGACAGGTCACAGACACACACACTCTGACACACACTAAGTCAGACATTTTTTCTAAATATCAAATGTTGTTTCATACACAGACTTTAACACGGGCTTCACTTTCAACACTCATTCTCAGTTTTTTTCAGTACAGTTTCAGTTATCTCGTGTAACAGCTTTTATTAGTCGAGTGTGTGTGTGTGTGTGTGTGTGTGTGTGTGTGTGTGTGTGTGTGTGTGTGTGTCTGAGAACAGCTTGTCCTGCCAGTTGGACCTCCTAGCTGCGCACAGTGGTGGTTGTGACTGTGGTCTTTGAGCCCCCTGTTGAAAACAAGAGGGAGAAAAAATCATGATGGCAGTGCTTCAAGCTTTTATTACACTGACTGCACTGTTGTTATGTAACGTCTTGTTAGAGCTGACGTCACTTACCTGAACCAATGGGTCTAGAATGAGGGAGAGGGAAGAGAAAATGGAGAAAAACAGTGAGTAACTTTTGCATGTGCATTATTTTCATATAGTTTGGTCTAAATGGCCTCATAAGTCCCTGCTCCTGCATCACTGTGTCTACCTGGACTCCTCTGTTTCCAGCAGGCTCCTGTAGGTTGCGATCTCCTGCTCCAGCCTGGTCTTGATGTCCAGCAGCATCTTGTAGTCCTGTCCCTGCTGCTCGATGCTTGCGCGCACGTTGCCGAGTTCTGCTTCGAGCATGTTGATTGTGTTCTGGAAGCCGCTGAGCATGGCGCTGTAACGAGCCTCTGTCTCTGCCAGTGTGTTCTCCAGAGCCCCTTTCTGTGAGGGAGGAGAAGGAAAAGGGAGCTGAATTCACGCACACGAACTGTGACACAAAGTAGTTGTTGTTGTTCATACTTGCAAACCTGTTTACTGTAGTAAGACTTTTATGACAGTTCTTACAGTTTAAGGCTATAGTCTGTGACTACCAACCACACCCTAGATTCTATGTCAGACAGACACAAAAGCATGCCTGTGTTTGTCTAGCATTTTCCCTTCCTTTATGAAGGAATAAATAGCAGCAGAGGTGTATGTATAAGGTTTTGAATGTATGTGTCCAGCTGCTTCTCCACTGTAACACAGGAGCAGTGTGCTGTTCTTGCAGTGTTGAATGATTAACTCCAGCTGGCCACAGATAATCCATGGGAGTACGACTTTTGGGTCGTCCAGTTCAGCATTCCTTGAGCTTTCTTCAAGCTCTTTTATGTCTTGCAGAATTTGAGCAGATGTCTGTGAAATGTTTTCCTCAGCAGGAGCCCTCCCCTCCCTCCTCCACAGCTCCCATCACTCTTATCCTTCACTCCCTCCCTTCATTCTTTCAATAAAGCCCCCCTCTCTTACCCTCCCTTCTGCTCTTTCACTCTCTATCGCTGTCTGTTTCTCCATTTCCCCGGACAAGACAGCAATCCAGGAATTGTGCTCATATAAGGCAAGATCAGTGAGATGTGAAGGTTTTTTTTCTTTCTCACCATGCTGAGCTGAGACTGCAGTTCAATCTCCAGGCCCTGCAGTGTGCGCCGCAGGTCACTGATCTCTGTCTTGGAGGTCTGGATTGACTCTGTGCTGCTGGCCACTTCCTTGCTCAGGACTGTCGACTAGAGCAAGAAACAAAGACGCAGTTGTGAAGAAGAAGCCTTGGTGATTACTCGTCTTAGCTTCACAGAAGATTATGTTTAATTACAGGTTAGACTCTTGAGGGAGTAAACCCGGTCATTTGCAATGTGTGGGATATGGTGCCTGTTTATAGGAAAATCTTTTCACCTTCTCAGTGAACCAGGCCTCCTGGTCGCGACGATGTTTGTCAGTGATGACTTCGTACTGGGCACGCATCTCCTCCAGGACTTTGTTGAGGTCTTGATGGGGTGCAGCATCCACCTCCACGTTGACTGTGCCACTAAGCTGAGAGCGCAGAGCTGCCAGCTCCTGAACAACCAAGGGGGAAAAGAAGTCAGCATTAAGATTTATTTGCAGCGTTTCAAACAGTTCTACAGGTGTGATGAAGCATGCTCCTGTTGTCATAGCAATCATTATAGATGGAGGATGGGCATCAGTCACCTCTGCGTGATTCTTCTTGAGGTAGGCCAGCTCATCCTGCAGGCCCTCGATCTGCATCTCCAGGTCAGCCTTCGTCAGGGTGGTCTGGTCCAGCAGGCGGCGCAGGTTGGCGATGTCGGCCTCAACTGACTGGCGCATCATCAGCTCGTGCTCAAATCTAATCAGTTTGGAGAGTCGAGAACACTGATATGAAACAAGTATGACCCTTAAGCCTTCTTGGTTGACATTAACAAGATGAAGATAGGTCAACACAAGTTTGAAGATTTCGTGCTTACTTGGTTTTGAAGTCATCAGCAGCCAGCTTGGAGTTGTCAATCTGGAGCAGGATGTTTGCATTGCCAACGGTGGCGGCGGCGATCTTTAGAGAAGAACAACAATGGGAGTTGGTCAGAGGACAAACATCTCAATTAAATAGTTAATTGTGCAGTTACATCATGCGATGCTTTTCAGCTACATCGGAGGCATCACCCTTTGAAGTCCCACAGATACAACACTGAGTCATATTGCCATGCACAATATTCCCTACACACTCAACAAGCTGTAACTGTCCATCAAAAGATGAAGGCTTCTGGAGCACAAGGGACAGTGCTGACTCTAGTTATGCCTATAATGTCTCTGACTCTTTTAAAACCCACCCTTGATAATCATTAACAGCACAGCAAACATTTGACTAGTCTGGTGTTTAAGCTGTCGAGGCTGGCACACACTATACCTTGTCCTTCAGGTCATTGATAATGGCCCAGTAGTTGCTGTAGTCCCTCTCTGCTGCAGGGCCCTTCTTCTCGTAGTACTCTCTGATCTGAATCTCCAGCTTGGAGTTGGCTGCCTCCAGAGAGCGGACCTTGTCCAGGTAGGAGGCCAAACGGTCGTTCAGGTTCTGCATGGTGGCCTTCTCGTTCAGGTGCACGGCGCTCTGGTCCAGGGCGTTGGACAGGTCGAACCCACCGCTGCTGAACCCCATGCCACCTCCATACCCGGAGGAGACGGTGCGGATGCTGCTAGAAGAGATGCGGGGGCCTCCCCTGAAGCTGAGTCCTGACACACTGTGAGCCTTGTGGGGAGCAGCACTTGATGTGTAGCTGCGGCTCTGTCTGGTGATCATGCTGGGACCACTGTTGATGCTCTGGCTGTAAAACATAATGGCCGACTGCTGGTCAAGAGAGTACACGAGGAGAGAGGACCGTTACACAGCTGTAGACTGTAGCAGGACTGTGGAGTTTGATAGAGGGAGGCAGGCTCTTGATATAGTGTTGGACCTGGGGCGGGACTGGCTGAGAGGAGGGAGGTGGAGAAGGAAGGAGGGAGTTTTCCTTCACAGTTCAGCCACCGGCTTGGCAGAACCTCCATTTGTTTTCCTTTAAGGACCAGGGTTCAGTTTCTTTCCACCACTGTGAGGAAACTGTTGTGGAATGTGTGTGTGTGCTTGTGTGTGAGGGTCCTGCTGGTCCGTGGGGATCTCTCTGGGTGTGTTCATATATATATGTGTGTGTGTGTGTGTGTGTGTGTGTGTGTGCGTGTGTGTGTGTTCGTGTATCCATCTCCATGTATGATTTGTGTGTGCTTTCATAAATACCTGTTGGTCTCATTTCGATCTCACCAGTCATTTGGTATCCTAGTGCAAATAGAAAAGGCGTAGAGTTATGTCCCACCATAAGTCAACATTCACATTAAACACTTGGCAAATAATATCTTTCATCAGTGTTCATTTGTTAGAAATTACCCTTGATGATAAGATCACGTTACAGTCAAGTTATTCCAAACAAAACACTGTGTGAAACATTTAATTTCACAGTCATTATGTATTTTAACTGTTAAATACTGCCAAACTGGTTTCATGAATCACTTATTTGCAAAATAATTATTTGTAACACCATTAATTTATAACAAGATGCTGTTGCCGTGTGAGCAATTAGAGTTTATTCTTTTTATTCTTTTAGAGGCAAAAGAGAACGTGATACGTATGTGATAGAGAACAATTTAAATCAAACTTTGGTATTTAATTACATGCTAATTTTATCTGAATGGCATTGCGGCCAACCAGATAAAATGAGCTTTTAATTAATAAAGCTGCATGAAGACTTTGTAGCCCTGGACCACAAACCAGCATTGTTTTCCATATTTTCAGTCAAACCCATTTAAGGGAATTCGTCAGACCCCATTGTTCACCATATCACACACAACATCCCCTTTCAGTCCTGTATCCTGTGTGTGTTTGTGTATGTGTGTGTGTGTGTGTGTGTGTGTGTGTGTGTATGCATGCATGCGTATGTGTGCACACGCAGTTCATTTTGTTGGTTTTGGCCAGTGTCACAGACCGTGTGAGGGATGAGAGAGCACCTCAAGGGATTCTTATGGTTTCTGTGTTCGTGTATGTGGGCAAATGTGTGGGTGGTTGGGTGTGTGTGTGTGTGTGTGTGTGTGTGTGTGTGTGTGTGTGTGTGTGTGTGTGTGTGTGCGTGCATACACAAGTGTGTGTTTCTGTGTGTGTATCTGAGTGTTGAGCTCAGTTTCTGTGTTCTTGTAGCGTAACATCTGGTGATAGCTGGGGGAGGTGAGGGAGGCACATGGGGGTCACCTCTCAGTCAGAGGGAGAAGTGAATCATGCTTCTTAAGTACTGTGTAAACTTAACTGCATTACATAATCTTCTTGAAACAAGTGGGCATTTTGATCACAGATACTTGTGGACAAATTAGAAGATCATTTCTGGAATAGCTGAAAACCCATTTAAGCCTTTAAACTTTTGTATATAAACCAGAAGTTCAGTTAATTACATGGATGACTGTACTGCAGTTCTTCAGGTAGCAATTAACTTTTAGGATCACATTTTAAAGGAAATGTTGGACATTTTAGGAAATACGCTCACTCGGCTCTTGCTGAAAGGTAGACGAGAACATCAATTCCACTCTTGTGTCAGTGCACTAAACATGAAGGCGAGACTCTTGACGGGCCGCTACAACCTACAGGGCAAGGCTCACACGAACAACAGGAGTGGCCAAGCTGGCACCGCCGCTAGCGAGCTAACCTATGAGCTTATCGATCATTATTGGCTGTGTGAACTGTTACAATGTTATCTCACAGACCACACTCGCTGTCTGATTGACGATGCTGTTTAGAGTTTTTATTTAAAGTATTACAGTAGAAACATTTGTTGTCTAGACTATTGATTGCAATGACAATTCTTAGCTGACCCACACATTAAAGAATTGGGGAAGATTCTGTGACACTAGAACATTAATACAGACATTTAAAAGTAACTTATATTGAAGGGATCCCGAAATGTGTTTTTCTCTGATTAACAAGAAGTAATGAGTAATGAGTAGTGAATTTTCATTGTGGATATAATGTATATAATATATTATGGAAGGAGGTTGGCTTGCTACATGAAAATGTTTGCATTTTTCAGCTTACAATTTCTCAAAACTAAATAGAGGTGAAAGAATAAAGAAACATGACAAACTTCGCTTTCCCCTCTGCTGAGTTTTACTATTTTTTTTAAAGACAGATGTGATATGAGAGTGTCCCAATAAAAAGCTAGAGCCAGTAGATGGTGACAAGTTGTGGTTTTATGGGGGGTTATCTGCTGGACTATTTCTTGGCCAGGCGCAGAAATAGTTGAAGAGAGCCCGGAGTTTGGTCGTCACCATAAGGTTGCCAGGTAACAAGCATAGAACTAGGTAGTCACTGTGCCTGTGCTAAGCTAAGCTAACTGGTTACTGGCTTTAGCTTCATATTTAGCATACAGTCACAAGACTGGTATCAATGTTCTCCTCTAATTCTCGGCAAGAAAGTGTAGACATATTTCCCAAAACATTTTCCTCACAGTGACCCTCACAACTCAAAGTAGGAGTGCACTGCAGCATCTTATACCAGACTAATTCCTGTATTATTTAGACTCTTTTAGACTTCTGAACATAGTTTTTAAGGGAAATCACTTTTATAACATAATAAGTATTCATAAAAGCTTTTTGTGGTTTGGGGAGTTAAAAAATATTATGTGGGTTGAAGATCAAAATGTTCACTATGTGGGTCCCAGGTTGCTCTTTCCTCGATTGAAGTTAAAAGCAAGTCAAGTCAAGTTTATTTATGCAGCCCTTAATCGCTGTTATGTATAGTCTCAGCGGGCCTGTCAGCACTCACATTATGAAAACAGTGACTGAAAAATGACTCCAAACTAAGACCCTTGCTGAGAACAAGAAAAACTCCCACTCGGAGCTCAGAGGGGAAAAACACACAAAACCCTGGGAGGCTCAGTGTCTGCAGAGAGGGGCGATGCAATGTTATAGATCTAGATGTTCACATCCAGGTAAGTTTACTGTTGTAGGTGTACTCTGATCCTGGGTCCACAACTTGCCATGAAAATGAATTCATCACAATTCCAAGGAACCTTGCGGACTTCCTCGTTGCAGCTGAATCGGTGCCAATCTTAACACAGGTGCTGAGAAACAGGCAGGCACGAGCAAATACCTCGCTGGTTGGGTTGTCTGCTGAAACGTAGCTTTGTGTAGAGCAGGACGAAGACAAATAACTGCTTCACATTGGCATTGTGTCAAAGCAAAGCAGATGAGTTCATGTCTCACTGAAACCGACCTCATGACTCATGCACATGGTTGACTGAAATCACCTCTACAATCTTACAAGAAACCCTACCACTTTCTTTTTCATCTATTTTGTTTGACGCATCAATGCAGCCATTTTCAGTTTTATTGTAATTACTATGGTGACTGAGTGAGACACGTGATGACTGTGTGTTTACAGCTTCTCATGAGAGCTTCAAACCCAGATTAAGCTACTTTTTGGTATCTAGCTCAGCAGGATTGAAGACAAAGGTCTGTATAGTGAAGGTCTGAATACTGAATACTTACTCGAACAGGGCCTGCGAGACTTCCAATAACACTGAACCATAAAATAAACACGACATCTAATCATTGATTTAGACTGTTAAATCCCATAAATCTTTGAAAGCTTTCCTTCTAACTTTATCTAAATCTTAAGGCGTCTCCTTTTGTCCTTTGTGGTATTTTTTTTAATGCATATTGAGTAATAAACTGTATGACTCAGTATAAATACCACTCCAAGTCCCACTGCTTACTGAATGATGTGGAGCAAAGCTGAAGATAAGATCCCTCGATAAACACACTTCAACCTTTAGCAAAGGAGACGGTGCAATCTGTTGCTCGACACTTTTTGCACTGATTTTTTTCTTCTATTGTGCAACTTGTTAATTCTTGTGTGATGTGTATCATGTAATGCTGTAATATTATGTTAACTACAGTGCACTCTGCTGTAATTAACAAGGTATGTAGCAAAATTCAAAGAGAAAGTGCGAATGAGTGTGTCAGATGTAACTTTGAAAAACACTGATTAAATACTTTAAAGTCATAAATCTGCAGCAAATCACCAGTGATTAATGATTAACTCTTGGTAACAGGGTGACACCGAGGAGTCGACTCTCAATGAACTGCAACAGGATTGCCTCCAGCAAGAACAGTTAAATACTTCATCCAAGATGTTCTGTTCTGAGCTTCCTTCTTTCAGCTGTTAAGAATAGAGGGATGGTTTCTATTCAACGCAGAAACAAAGAGGGTCGAGACTCAAAGAGAAATGAAGGGAAGTCCACTGTTTTGTTTCCTGTCTTGAGCATGTCACCTTAAAGTTACCATAGTCTCAACACAGAATCAAAATAATCCACTATTTGTTTGGCGCATAGCAACTAGGAGGGATGGCAGAGTTGCTACTCGTACTTGAATCTCGTCTATTGTCTCCAGGTCTGGATGGTCTGGATTCCTGCACCTGAGCGCAGATGAAAACAGAGTCCTCGCCGTCAGTTTTTCCCTGTGCAGTGGGAATGAGAGTTAGCTGGCATTCCCATGTCTATCATGAACTGGTCACTTCCTTTATGAAAAGTTGGCATATCATATCCTGTCATGTCAAGATAGCACATCAGTGCACCTTTGCTCTTTGTTTTAGCACCTTGAGGTTTGTCACTGCTGCTGGCACATGTGGAGCTCACAACAATATAAATTCCACATGTGGAATTGTCACCTATAAGTTACAGTTCAACCTGTATCTCATTACCTGAGTTATGTTTTTCATCTTAAGACACATCTTTATCAATGTAGATGCTAAATAGCAAATGTTAGCATGCAGACACGACGAAGTAAGATGATGAATGTGGTGAACATTATACCTGCTAAACATCAGCACGTTAGCATTGTCATAGCGTGCATGTTAGTACGCTTACGTTAACATTTAGCTCAAAGCACCACTGTGCCTAAGGACTTATCAGAGTCAGAATCAGAATCAGAAATACTTTATTGATCCCCGGGTGGTGAAATTATACATAGACAAAATATAATGATAAATTTCAAAAAAAGGAAATAAAAGTAAAGAAATAAATGGATCAATAATTTTTTATTTTCCCTGAGGAGCCATGTTTCTTCTTGACTGTTTTGACATGTATTTGTAGAGTAACCACTGAGCAGTCTGTTGCACCATGCTCTGGTAAAAGTGGCACAGTAGTTAACCAAACCGACGTCTCTGAGCTTGTATGTTTGTCTGGACCAATAATAAAGGGCCTTTATGGCAGTTTGATAGCACTCTGTGAATCAGTTCCAAAGTTATATGACTTTCAGTGAAAAGCCATATCCACCCTGTGTGAAAAGTTAATCAGTCCTTTCTTGCTCAACAACCAACCATTCCACAGAAATGTTTTCTATCTATTCTGATTCTTTTTCATTCATTCTTTACAGATGTGATGGTGCACAGGCAGCAGCTCTGTGCAGAGTTAGTAATCACAGATGTGAGCCTGTATGGAGCAACATGGTCCTTGGAGCCTCCTCTCAGTGTACCACACCCCTCCACAGGCATTATCACATCCTGCTCAACAATTCAGCATGCACTGCTCAATAACATCCCAGCATGCAACATTTGAGACAAAGGTCCTGGACTGAATCATTGACTGAACATGTACAGTAAAATGTGTTGAGAGGTGAGATCACACCTGTCTGTCTGTGTGTGTCGGTTCGCTTTATCATGTGGAACCAGTTTGTATAAGCAGTTAAACATTCACCTGTACATTGTACATTGAATTAGCTTGAGTAAATGAAGGTCTGTTGTGTCAATACACCCGCCTCGGTTCATTCCAATAGTGCAATTAATAAAGATATATGAGAAGAAAGTCAAGTCAAGTCATAAATCAAGTACTGATGCGCAGTGATGAAGGGCATGTCTGCTAAAGAAGGGTCTCACAGTAATAAATACCACATTTTAACACATATAAACTAGCTAAAGAAACTTACTTAAGAATACTTCATTTCCTTTGTGCTTGACAAGTGTAGCTGACATGATATACTTACTGTTAATAAAGCTGCCTTCTTTGCACAGAAGAGAGAAAGCAAACATAATTTGACTTTTTAAAGGCAAACATGCTTGTTCTAACCCTACCTGTGCTACAGACAAGTCATTTTTAGAATGTAGAAAGAGACTGCTAGAAAGGATGTTGCAAACCCACACAAAGTTCACAAGTCCGACGAGAGAAAAAGACAATGTAATAAGGTCTATAGGGGTTGATACATCTCTCAGTTGACAAATGCAACAGATTATCACACAGCCACACCCTTCCTGTACAACCAATTCCTGAGCTGCGGAGGTGAGATCCAGCTGAAGTGCACCATCTAGTGATGGTTGCTGCAAAAACTGCTTACCATGGAGATCAAGCTCGTATGCTGTGTGAATCACCATGCCACACCCAAGGGTGTTAAAGTGAGAGTACCAAACTTTCTTTCCCTGAAGGAGAATTGGGCATCATCATCGTCACAGTGTAGACAAGAGGGTAAAACAGAAACATGTGCCTCTCAGATTTATTAATGCAATAGTGACAAAAGAATGTGTTTAGTTCTCAGTAGGTAACAAGACCTTTTAAACACAACTGAAGGTTCCCTCTCAAAGACAGGCCCAAGTCTTCTCTCTGCCTCTCTCTGTGTTTCACACTGACAGACATGAAGTATGTGGCCATCCAGCACACACCACTGCACTGTCAATTCAATTCAAAAGGCTTTATTGACAGCATGACATTTGATGTGTTGCCAAAGTACAATTACAAATGACAAATATATATATATTTACATATCCATATACTGTCATGCACGCACATGAAAGCAAACAGCTGCAGGATGAGTCTGTGTGAATGACTGAAGAGAGACAATGCTCCTGACCTTGTTCTTGTTTTTGTTCTGGTACTTGATCTTGTTCTTGGCAGCAGATCATTCTGCGTCCACTTTGATTTCCCTGCCCACTGATCTGTTGAACAGTGAAAGAAAGTGGGGCTGGAGAGCTGATTAAGTTATCTTTTATTGATCCCCGTAAGCAAATTCATTCTCTTTATCCTATGGGAGGCGGTGAGTTTGTGTGTGTTGTAACTTTTTTTGTATTTTATATCTTGGGGCATTTTTTCCTTTCCTAACCCTAACCACTGATAACAAAACCCACACTATTTTATTTCATAAGAGAACTAAATACCAATTTATAACTCGAAAACTGTGTGCGTTTTATGTATCAAATTATTTTCATTATAAAATAAAAGTCATTCTAAAAGGTCTATATATACTGGTATTATGTATAGTCCTTTGTCTCGCATAGAAAGTGATTTCTTATGTGATCAGTTTTACATATTGTTCATTGTTCTATTAGTAAACGTAGCTTATTATATGTCCTGTTTATCAGTGTAAAATCTCTTCATTGTATCCACTATGGTTCAGTGTTTAAAAAACACAATAGCATGAAAAGCAGAGTGAACACTTCTTGTGGGAACTGTACGTCACCCTCATGTCATCGTCCTGTTCTGTGTCAGTTTGTGTTTCTGTCTCAGAGTCATGAACATTTATATCACTTGTCACCTCAGCTGTTTTTCATTCTGACTCTTTGGGTTTCTGTGATTAAATGTGATTCAATTGACCACTTTGCCAAACCACAAGGTGAGCTCATTCCTGTGTGTGATAAAATGCACCAGTTACTTTTATGGACAGTCAGCTAAAAATGTTGGCACATAAAAACATACACTGTTTGCACACGCATGAGTACATAAAGGAGCGTCACCACACCTGAAACGCCTCCCACCAAAGCGAACACACCGTCAACGCCGGTTATCTTAAAGAAAGAATTTGCAACACCAAAGGGTGTCGGCGTGGCACAGAGAGCTCAGGCAGAGCAACATTTTTGTCTCGAGGGGATAAAAGATCTTTTCTACAACGAGCCGAGGAAATTAAATAATGAGGGGATTATGGTGAAATTGAGAAAGTTGCTCTTCAAGACAATCATGCCTATCAGCTTACTGCAGCGCTGGATGGCAGCAGGGCTTTGGGGGGAAAGGAGGTTGAAGTTGAAAAATGTTATTATAAGTCAAAAGATTTAACATGACATACACTACTCACAAAAAGTTAGGAATATTCAGCTTTCACATGAAGTCGATTCACATTGAGCAGAAATGAGGAATGAGATGAAGAAATTACCATTGCATGCTTCTACTTAAATGCCCTACTTTCATGATATAATATCACTGTAGCATGAACTTTTTACATTTTCCATAAATTTCACCCGAAAGTCGGATATCCCTAACTTTTTGTGAGTAGTGTATATATATATATATATATATATATATAAACATATTGCTCAGGTGAGATTTGTGCAATGTCGTAAACATTAAACCAGATCTAGCCTTGGGTGATCTGAACCTTCTAAAAGACGGACAGAACTTGTGTTGACCCGAGTCAGTGTGTAGTATTTACAAGGTACTTGAAATAGATATTTTTTTCACAGCAGTTTGACATGTCATAGCAGGAAAACCAGAGGTGTAACTAATGACATTAATTCCCTGGTATTATGCATGCTGGCTTACTGGGACACATAGTTAAAGTGCCAAAATGTCTGCTGTGAGATGGGATACCACTTTCTGCTGTGTGTGTTTACAACTGTTACGTGCATCTGACCAAATGTTATTCTTTTCAGTTAACCAAAAAATAATGATCCTAATTCAATATAATGTCTTGGCTACATGATTTGCCTTTTTGTGATCACAACTCAGCATTTAAATCCTTAATTTAAAGCCCCAACACAGTCTAAAATCTGAGAAATCTAACACTTCAAGGGCTTCAGTCAGGAGTCATCCCACGTAAATCAATCAAAATGTGTGTCATGTGCCTCTAATATTATTTCCCGCATCGTGCCGTGTGTAAAGAAACTGACGTTCAGATCAGATGCAATCAAACCATCACTCATCCCCTTTTTCAGGCCTCACCCTGCTTATCGGTGCGTCTGCTGATGGAGGAGGTTGTGAAATGATGTTAGAGGAAGGCAGTCAGTCAGGCAGCCCGGCTATGTGGCTCAAAGAGATAAGTGGAAGAAGCAACAACAAGGTGATCATTTTCTACTGGCACAGGAATGTGCTTCTGTCTCAGCGATCATTATAAACTAATAAAAGTAGCTGGTACATCTTTAATACGTGTTTGATACGTTAGTGTCAGACTTTTAGAAGCTGGTAGTGATGATTACGGATTGTTTCACAGTACGTCCAAGTGTAACAATAGACTGGATGGAGGCCTGTGGCGGAGCTGAGAGCCGTTTCACCAGTGAAGCAAGTTTAGCTTATCAGTGACCTGTCAGGCTTGTCTTGAGAAGGAATCCTACAATGTTCAGAGGGAAACCAATCTAAAGGCAACTATAGTTTCTGTCGTATCTATTAAATGTCAGTGTTTCACCATCTATGATACAATCCTAGTATCAGGTAATTGTTTCTTTTTTGTGAAGAACAAAGAATAAATAAAATGGCCTGTTCTTTATCCGTAGCCTAAAATCAACTCAGCTGGTCTAGTTTACAAATGAATTATAGCAACTACATATAATTCTATAGACCAGTCAGTTAAGGCAGTTATATGTTTCCGTGATATTAAATGTAGATGAAAAACCAGTGATGTACATATAATTAAGCAGTATGTTTACATATTTTCCAGGTTGCTTGCGTGAGGTGTATGTGTTCAAGATATTATCATACAAAGTCATATTTCCTATATAACTTGCAATCATCCTTAATATGAGATGTGTGTTTGTTCAGTTAAGAGCTCCAGCGGACAATGAAATATTATACTGGTCATTCTAACGTGGTCTTTGTGATCAGCTTTTCCTGTTTGACATGATAGATGGATGCAGATTACATGGTTACATACAATGTGACTTCGCTCAATGTTTGTTGGAGGCTTACCATCACAGCATGAAAGCCCTGTACGTTGGATTTAAGTTGATGTCTGACATGTTTTGACACATACAGACACAGTACCATGTGTTCTGCTTACTTTAGTTTTCTCTTGCCACTGTGGGTAATGTAAGTATCATCTTGTTGGGTGAATAACACAAAAATATAAATTCTTCATTACTACAACTACACTGTACAAATCTTAATCAACACAATCTTGAACATCTTGCTTAGAAGCTGATGTGACAAAAATAGCCTTTGCTATCTTAGAAATGCCTTGCCCTCAACCTTTGGCCCCAAGTTTCACTGAGGTGAAATTGTCGCTGGTATGTGCCATTTCTGTCACTGCTGTGAGTGAATATTTTACAAGATAGTTACACATAGCAGTTTATTCTATACGAACGCATTATTTTAAGTGTATGTGTTTGTGTACCTGCTTGTTGAAGGAGTTGAGGAGTATTCAAAGAATGTCCTTTCATTGAGAAACGATAAAATGTGGAATTACAAGTTTAACCTGAAAAAAGGTGGATGAACCCCTACTCACCAGTCACACCTATACTGATGGAAAGATTGCATAAAGGAGTAGGGGGGTAGCCTGTCAGCCGCATTCTTCCCTTTCAACTATCCCTTCTAGCCCTTCCCACTTTGCTGCGTGTGGCAGCTATATAACCAAGGAGACCAAAGTGATGCTTTCAACTGCAGATCAACTCCAGTAATCCTACCTAGTCCACATCCAGACCTCCCAGCATGTCGATGAGCACCAGATCCTACGGTCAGAGGACCATGAGTGTCTATGGTGGAGCAGGCGGCCGTGGCACCCGCATCTCCTCGTCCCAGATGAGCTACGCACCATCCTCCGGGGGCTTCAACCTGTCTGATGGCCTGGACCTCCACGTCGGGGCCAACGAGAAGGCCACCATGCAGAACCTGAACGACCGTCTGGCCTCCTACCTGGAGAAGGTGCGCACCCTTGAGAAGGAGAACGACCGCCTGGACAAGCAGATCAGAGATTGGTACCAGAGCAGAACCGTCATCTCCCACGACTACACCAGCTACTTCGCCATCATCAATGACCTGAAGGAAAAGGTGAGAGGATGGAGGCAGATATGGTTGTGTTTCAGTGTTTTCTTCCCACCTTTCTGCTGTTGACATTCACTGTGAGTGTGTGCAGAGGGGTAGGTCTCTGTTGGCACGCACTGTATGTGATGTTATGACAGTTGACAATTCAGTTAGAGAGCCAGTAAACCCATCATTACTATAGTTTGGAAGTCGGCCATCTTATCAGGGAGCACATACCATAGACAGAAAGCAGTAAGATTCATTCCAACTGTGCATCACATCCTGCCGACAGAGTTACAGCGATAATAACAAAAGGAAGCAGTGTAGGTATATCAGCAAGTTGTTATTAAGGGGCCATATTTTACAGTACATCAATTCTGCACAGCTGCACATGTATCTTTTCTTCATTAAAGCTTGTATATGTCAATATTTAAGTTTTGTGTCATTTGTACTGTTATATTCCATCTTTACCAAGTTAATTGTCCAACAGTGAAACATCCTTCCTGAGTACAATTATTTGTTGTAACTCTTTAAGAACCACATTTTTAAAGGATCCTTTCCAAAAAGTAAAGATCAGTATAAATCTGTATATCAACTGTACTTTCGCTGACTTGTTTCCCTGTCTGTTCTTCTCTCCTCAGATTCGTATCGCCTCTAGGCTCAATGCCAAGACAATCCTGGACATTGACAACGCAAAACTGGCTGCTGATGATTTCAAAATGAAGTGAGTGTATTCTCTGTCTCTGTGTGTTTCTACCCCCCGGCGCGCTGCCACATAGGTGAAACTTCACATGTGTGCGAGCGTGAACTCGTGTCTAACTGACAACTTCTAACCTTAAGGACCCAGTAAAACCTCTCTGCCCTGTTCGTCCCCTCAGGTATGAGAACGAGCTGGCCATGAGGATGGCTGTGGAGGCAGACATCGCCGGACTGAAGAGGGTGCTGGACGAGATGAACCTGGCCAGGATGGATCTGGAGAGTCAGTACGAGGCCCTGAAGGACGAGCTCATCATGCTCAAGAGGAATCACGAAGAGGTGAGAGCACAGAGATGAGGCACAGCAGGTGGTGGTGCACCCATTTGAACCAAGCCGAGGTTTGTTAATGGGTTAGATCTGTTACATCTGTCAACAGCCCTGATACATTCCTGCACACAGGCCAACACCCACTCTGTGTGCGCACATACCCATAACAGAATGTTACTACGCTGGTGATTAAACGCTGTTCATCATCGTCCATCTTTTCAGCAGCAGGGAGCTAAACACAGCAGCTATTCACTGTGAGACAAAGTTGTCACCATTTATCACAGCCATCTATTGTGGCCTAAGCTGGGCAGAATGTGCACACACGACCTCTGCCTTACCTCTGATAGCACTGAGGAAATTCCATGTTAGGTAAATGTTTTTATAAACAGGTCTGCCGCCTTCTCCCTTTTCCCAGGCCTGCCCCTCTTCTCTCTGCACACTTCCTTGTATTCTTCTCTCCCTCCATTAGCTCATTGCCCCCCCCCCCCCCCCCTCGTTTGTCTCACACACCCACTCAGGCATACTGAACCCACACACACACACTCACAGTTAACACATATCGAAGGACCAAAAGATACCCCTCTTTGGATTGTAATAATAATACATGATTTCACGTTATTACTCTGTCTGACTGAGGTGTTGTCCTTTGACCCCTGCAGGAGATGGTTCTGATGAGGAGTCAGGTGGGCGGCCAGGTCAATGTGTCCGTGGATGCGTCTCCCTCTGTAGACCTGAACCAGGTTATGACAGAGATCAGGGAACACTACGAGGGCGTGATCGGCAAGAACCGCAAGGAACTCGAGGCGTGGTACCAGAACAAGGTGAGAAGTTACAGCTGCTGAGAATACAGCCACTTTAAAGAGTTACATTGAGTTTTTTATCTTGATAGTATGTCAGTAATCTATCAAAATGTTTGGGTAAAACAATTAACGTTGTTTCTCTGATCTGCCCAGATCTCAGCGGTGGAGCAGGACGTGATCACACACACAGAGATTCTGGTGACGTCCCGCACAGAGATTAAGGACCTGAAGAGCACCCTCCAGAGGCTTCAGATCGAACTGCAGTCCCATTTGAGCATGGTATGTCAACATATATTATCAATTAAGATTGATTAACTTTTGGATTTCACACTGTGATTCCACACATATTAACAACACCACACATAACATGAATTTGAGAGTTTTAAAGATGCTTTTGTAATCTTTATGCTAAGCTAAGCTAACCGGCTGCTGTTTGTAGCTTCCCATTTAGCATGCAAACATGTGAGTGGTATCAATCTTCTGATCAAACTCTCTGCAGGAACACAAATAAGCAAACCACATGATGCTAGTTTACACACTTGCACCAACAGGCCTTGCAGCAGATTTGAAGTGACATCTCTGAATTTTAATCACTGACTGCCAACCCACCTCACAACTTCTTCCTCTGACCGCAACAGAAAGCGTCTTTGGAGGGCACCCTGGCAGAGACTCAGGCCCGCTACGCTGCACAGCTAGCAAGCCTCCAGAACATGGTCACAAGCCTGGAGGCTCAGCTGTCCCAGCTCCACGCCAACATCGCCAGCAACAAGCAGGAGTACGACATGCTGCTGGACCTCAAGACCCGGTTGGAGCTGGAGATCGCAGAGTACAGGAGGTTGCTGGATGGGGAGGATGACAGGTGAGACCCGATGAAGCGAGAGAAACACTGACTGGACGGGGAGGGGGATTAGAGATTATGGAGAAAAAACATTTCAGATTAACATTTAATGACAATGTACTATAGATTTGTTCTAGACTAATGTTTTCTTTTTTCTTTTTCTCTCCATTGCCAGTTCAAAACAAGGTAAGCAATGTTTCACATGCATATGATTCTTATTCTATCTTTAAAGTGCCACTTAAGTTTAAGAAATGTGATGTGATTTTCTCACGCCTGCTGTTCTTTTCCTCAGTGGTCACAAAGGTCATCACAGTGGTGGAGACAGTTGTGGATGGAAAGGTGGTCGAGAGCAGCAAGACCGTTGATGTGGACGTGGATCAGATTGAGTGATGAATTGGAAGCATTAGCAAAAATCAATAAAAACCATGCAGTTGAATTAAACTTTATTGCTTGTTGTATTTTCATAATGACCAGAATATTCCACATTTCTATTGTTGCCCCTCACTGACGAATAATGAAAGTTTTTGTACACTACAAATCAGATACAGTTGCCAATAGCTTGAACTTATTCGTCCAGGTATTCTGCATTCATTAATCAATGTTTTTATATTAACAACGGATTAAATATGTGCTGTGAGAAAAGGGTCACTCGTAGTAACATAACCTACATAATTAATACCCAAATCTGCACCTTTAAGACGCGTGCTGCTTAAGATGCTTTTTGTTTTACGGCACATTGTGTTGTTCCGTCTCATCGCTCTCACTAACACGCTGTTTTTAGCTAAATATATACTGTAGACCCACTGTACACTACCTACACAGCACCAAATGTCAAAGTTACTAAAAGTAACAGTATAGTTACTTCCTGTGGGTGGAGACCAAACCAAAGCTAAAAGGCCAATTAATAGTGGACTTACATTAATAAGGTGGTTCCAATGGGATTGTAATGTTGCTCTGTTTCTGCTGGATGCAATGGCATTGTTTGCTAACAGTACAGTAGCCATAATAACTGCTGCTGTGTCTGTCAGCTAATTTTAGAGTTCCTCTGCCCCATGAAAGTACAGTGTTAAGAGAGCTTGATGAGGCGTGGCAAGTTATGGAGTTACTTTTGTGTCTTTATCATGCAATCGAAAAATAGGTTTGTTAATAAATGTGAGAGGGAGTTTTGAAGTACGTGAAGAAGAAAGAGCGGGAAAATCAATGTCGTCTTATAGCAAGAATGCTGTGTTTGAACTGGTGCATGTAGGTTGCTTTTTGACTGTGGTCATTGGAGCTGTCACTCCAATCAAGACTGGCCAATAGAGACGTGTCTTTTGTAGGTCCCTCTCACAAGATTTCAGGTCAACATTTTGGATTCGCAAAACTTTTGGATCCGCAAACAAACCTTTCGATGACATGAGTCACGATAGTTTTGCTCTCAAACCTATTTTTTGATTGCGTAATAAAGACAAACTCCATAGCAAGTCAGCCTTCCAGCCAATTTGTCTCAGTAGCCAACTGCAACTAAAAATCCCCTGTGGCTCAATGTTCCCTCATTTTCCCTTAAAGACCACCATTATGAAAGAGACTTTGAACAGGACTCGTTAAATTGCAAACAAGGTCAATTACTGCTCTTTATATTATTCATTTTTAAACCAGTGATGTTTAGTGAGCCTAGAAAAGCAAAAGCATTGGAATAAATGCTTGCAATCCATTTTCATTTTCTTAAAATACGTACATACTCTGCTCCCTAGTTGCCAAACATTGAATGATGCTGATTTAATCAGTGTAATGAGGGACCTATCCCAGCATGCATTGGGTAAAAGTAAGGCAAACTCCCTCCTTGACAAGTTGCCAGTCCAGTCTAACAACCAGAGAGTCAAATTCATGCTCACATCCAAATGTGCATGTTGACTGCTGGAGAAAGCAGATTCAAACCCAGGACTCTATTGTTGTGAGGTGTTAAGGCGTTGTAGGTATAATGGTACTGTTTCAAATGGTTTTAAATCTTTTACATTAAGGACATGTTGTGACAGCTACAGCCTCAAGCAGGTTTTACTAATTTATCTCTAATTTATTACTAATTTATCTGTCAAAATAATCATATCTCAAACCCACCAGACACCTAAAGTGACTCTTGGCAGGATGAAGATGAAATACGTAATTTCAAAAGACATTTGGTTCATGCCAAAACAATGCCACTATAATGACATTATTTTGAATTAAGACACAAATAATTCAAGGACAAAATTGTTGTCAGCAAACTGGCAGCCTTTTATTGCATTCACATGTGTGTGTGTGAAGGTAGTTAGATGTGGCCTTGTGTTGCTGCATGAGACAGATTATGAGGCGGAGGTGGTAGAGGAGGACACCACCTTGCCGTCCTTCAGTTCCTCTGTGACCACTATCACCCTGGAGCTGGAGGTCCTTGAACTGGCATTTGAACTGGTGAAACTGTGGAAGGGGGAGAATTACAGCACTTAATAACCAGTATAATGCTTCAACTTACCGAGCTAGTTATTAGTTTATGATGAAAGGACAGAATTGTTCTTTGCAGACAAATTACCTGCCCTCTCCGTCAATCAGCCTCCTGTATTCTGCAATCTCCATCTCCAGGCGAGTCTTGGTGTCGAGCAGTATGTTGTACTCTTGGCTCTGGCGTTCAATGTCACCACGCAGTTGCATCAGTTGTTCCTCCAGGCACGTCACCTGCCCCTGGAGGCCTTGGAGCTGCATGGCGTACCGTGTCTCTGTGTCAGCTAAAGTACCTTCCAGGGACGCTTTCTGGAGGAGGGAAAGGTGAAGAGAATTAATTATTAATTATTAATAGAATGAAACACACTGTGGGTGCATCACATTGTATCTCACTGAGGATGGGATAGGTAGATGATGTAAAGGTATAGAAGAGTAAAGATTAGCCCCAGATGATTATCACTTTACCATGCTAAGTTGTGACTGTAGCTCGATCTCCAGGCCCTGCAGTGTGCGACGGATCTCAGAGATTTCTGACTTGGACGTTTGGAGACTTTCTGTGCTGACTGCTACTTCCTTGTTCAGCTCCTCTGACTGCAGTAGACATAGGAGAACATCAGTGGAAATGTGACAACATACGTTTGAACAACAGTCTAAGTAGACAATGAGAAATGACTACAGTAAATATCACCACCAGGGTTTTGGTCCAGTCTTACCTTAGATTGGAACCAGCCTTGAAGTTCTTTCTGGTTCTTGTTGGCCACAGCCTCATACTGCTCACGGATCTCAGCCATAATGCTGGACAGGTCCACCTGTGGTTTTGCGTCCACCTCCACGTTGATCTGTCCACTCATCTGGTTCCTCATGGCTGCCAATTCCTGTTGAATAAGAGGTGGTAAGAGGTGGATGTTGTTTGAGTACACTATATTCAACTTTGGAGACGAGCAAATTCATCGCAATGCAAATCTACTCAGATGACTGTTGAGCGTTTGCTACCCACCTCCTCGTGGTTCTTTTTGAGATAGATCAGCTCCTCCTTGAGGCCTTCTATCTGCATCTCCAGGTCTGATCTGGCCAGTGTCAACTCATCCAACAGTCTCTTTAGACCGGCGATGTCTGCCTCCACTGATTGACGCATGGCTAGCTCATTCTCATACCTGTGAGGCAGCAAGAGATGAGACATTTATACTTCAACATTAATGTATACATCTTCCATGTATTGCTTCAGAGTAATTTCATAGTTTGTCCATTTTCACTTTGTTTTAAACACTTTCTGTCTCTCGCCGGACACTTACTTGGTTCTGAAGTCGTCTGCTGCCAGTTTTGCATTGTCAATGGCCAGATAGATGCCTCCATTGAGACAGGTGGCATTCTGGATCTGTGTGAAGAAGCATAATTAGAGCAATTTTTTCATCAAACTGTCTCCAACTGCAAACAGCCTCTGTAAACATTAAGGATGCCGTCAACAACACTGCATGTAACAGGACAGTAGTGGCATCTACAGAACCATTCATATGGATTGCCACTTGGGGTAAGTTAAAGTTCCAATGCATCATTATGAACACATTCATCTGATAGTTGCATTGTATGATAAATTACAGTGTGACATGCTTTGGTATCTCATTCAGGAATCAGAAGTCATGTGACATACCTGTCCCTGCAGGTCGGCAATGGTGGCCTCGAAAGCTGAGTAGTCACGAGCAGTGGGGGAGGTCTTGCTCTCCAAGAACTGGCGGATCTTGAGCTCCAGCTCAGCGTTGGCCTTCTCAAGGCTGCGCACCTTCTCCAGGTAGGAGGCCAGGCGGTCGTTCAGGTTCTGCATGGTGGCCTTCTCATTGGCCCCAATATCCGTGCCATCACCTCCACCGAAGCCTCCACCGAAGCCTCCACCTCCACCGAAGCCTCCACCTCCACCGAAGCCTCCACCGCCTCCCATTCTGTAACTATAGCTGCTGCCTGCACCACCTCCACTGCCGAAGCCGCCTCCACCGCTGGCCAAGGAGATTCTTGCTCCACTGCCACCTGCACCACCATACACACTTGAAGAATATGCCTTTCGCACCATGCTTCCACCTCCTACACCTAAGCCTCCAGCTGTGCTTCCACCAAAGCCTCGACTAAGGCCTCCACCTCCACTTCCATAAGAATAAGAACTGCTGGATCTCGTTGACATTGACATTGTGAAGACTGCTCAGGAGGTCTGCCTGCCTTGGAGAGAATGAGATGGACAGATGCACAGCTTTGCCTCTGTCCCCTTTTTATCCTGCTCAAGGCTGCTGCTGCCTCTGGTGTGGGTGGGGGCACGCAGGATTGAAGGGAGGAGTATTACCTAAAATGGTTGCTCTGCTCCACCCATCACACGTACTCTTCAGGTTCGTTTTGGGTAACAATCACGAGGAGAAAGTAGGGTTAAACTTAATCCTTTTCTATTAGGAAATATACTGAATACATTCAAACCTCACAACTACCTGCAAACCTCATACAAAACACAATGGCTTCATTATTCCATACATCCTTCATTCCCATGCTCCACATTAATGTGCATGAAGACAGGGCATCCATCTTTTATTTCTACAAAGTATACTGTAAATTGTAAAACAGCCACACCCGTTACTGTTAGCCTCAGGTTAGTTATCCAGTCAAATTAGTGATGTGTCTTTACTGAATTTGTCCCGTCATTCTTGAGCAAGACTGCCTTACTGTGCTAGCCAAACCTGTTAGGTTGCCAAGGCAACACGCATTGTAAATACTGTGCAATGGATCCGTATGATCGTTTTTTTCACTTGACACTCAGCCAGCACACTTATTCTCACAAACCTCTTGGTCTTTCAATCATCTTTTAAGTATTGGTTCTTTATTTATTCAGTGTTTCACATCTTAAACTTTAGATTTTATACACTGTCTTTTGTCTTGCTCAACAATAGCCTGCAGGGTTGCCAGGTAGAAGCGTTTTTTATGGACACTCATGATGTCAGTTGATACCTGGCTTTATTCAAGACTGGGCACAGCACTGCTGGAAAGCTCACCTCAGATGTGCCTACACGTTCTTTATTTTTCTTGGCTTTGTACTTTGGCATGTGCATCATGCCCAAACAAGAACAAGCTCTTGCTTGTTTGCTTCTTTCCATTGCTCCACAGTTTTTCTTTAAAGTCTTTTACAATGTCCCAGAGGACTTTGCACAACTGTCTCATATGAAGCACGTGGAAGGGCTGATTTAATTAATAAACGCAGGCCTTTTCCTTGCAGTTTTGGATTGACTTTCACATTGTAAGAACAATGCTTGTATTATTTTGGACATTTTGCTTGTGGTTAAATCTAACAAAGAGTTGTTTTACCTCTACCTAACAAATGACTCTTACAGACTGTGCATAGACACAGCTTAGATGAATACAAACCAGATGTTTCTTTTCACTGCTGCTTTTGCCACTTTGAGGTTGCAAACTTATCTCATGCATGTGCTAAACAGCTATAAATAATGTCCCAGATACTGATTAGTTTGAAACCCCAGTAATATGTGAGTGAAGATATTTTTGTCTCTCTGGAGATAGCATTTTCACACCAACACACCAACTTCTTGTGTGTACACACTGTAATGTATAGTTCTCTACAGCTTAGTTGCACTTCATTAAGGGTTTCATTGCCTGCACTCTTTCGTTTTAGAGTAATTCCCGTATAGAAACCCTGCCCCTTTACTACTTTACCACCATTTCAAACAATTAGTGTCCAATCTCACTTCCTAAATATGTATCCTTTGCACTACCAGCAGAACCAAGGATGGTGTAAATGTGCGTTCGTGTAACACAGCGCAACATGACAGAATCTGTGCACATTGTTATATTTGTGCAATCAGACATCCCTGGGATAGAATAACATAAGGGTGTGGCACCGGTGGAGAGGTTTAAACACAGCATATTACGAGAAAATGTTCTGGTTGAGTTTGTTTATGTAAAGTTTACTGAAGGGTTACTGTCAGAATTCAAAGAACAATTGTCAATGATTTCAGACACTGTGAAAACCATGTTTCACTGTAATCAACAAGTGCATAAGAGTCTATAAAAGTCATCTGTTTTCTGTGGATTGACAGAAGTTGTCAGAATAGCTCACATTTCGTGAAATATAATATTGACACACACTGTACAACTTGCAACAAAAAATTTAAACTATGAAAATATAAAGAACATTTATCAAATAAAAAAAAAGACAATTGAATAGTAATTGTTGCAATAGATATGAGGTATCTTATATGAGGTAAGTATGAGTCATGTTTCTTCAGGCACTTGGCAACAATAGACCAGCCTGACTATCACTCACTCTCAGAGAGGTCTCTCACGCTGCTCTGCATGTCGAGGAAGGTGATGTCTCAACCTTATCTCAATAATCAGTCACATTCAAAAGACAGATCCCTGAAATTAAGTTCATGCTCTTGTGAAAAACAATTGTTAAACATTCACCTTCAACCTATTTTCACTGGTGTCTGGTGAGCATGTTATCAGTGCAGGTCTGCTCTGATAAAGGTCTGATAGACCAAACTTATATCTCTTCTATCAGTTTGGACTCATTGATGCTATTATCAAATATTATGAAAATGTAACATTTAGTATGTTAGCTACAGTTTGCTGTTAACATGCTTCAGCACGTAATCTTTAGCATGTTAGTGATGTTAACACATTAACATGTAGCGCAGCATTAAGCCATGCTAGCAGCGCGACTCCAGGAATGTCAGTCAGTCATTCAGTCCAACACTTTGGTCCAGACTGAAATATCTCAACAACTATTAGATGGATTGCTGTGACATTATTTACAGACATTCATGGTCCCCAGAGGATGATTCCTAATGACTTTCCCTGTTTTCTCTTTGTACTTTACTTAATTGGCTGAATTATTGCTCTCACTTACTCACTTAGAAAGAAATATTACAGGAGTTTTATCTGCTCCTGCAGTTAAATTACTTTCATTCCTTGGAAAAACCACACAGACAAATTAGCCCTTGAGCAAGACACTCGACTCTCTCTAAAGAGCTGCTCAGTAGCCTTCAGATGAGACTGTGGTTGCACAGTACTGTGTGAAGCAGGCACAGAGTTGTGGTTTATGTGAGCTGAGTGATTAATGGTGATGGTATGTGTGGTGGCGGATCAAGGTGTGACTGTGGTTCTCATGTGTGAAGCAAGGTATGAAAGAAGCATGTCTTTAATGAATTCAGACACTCCTGCAAATTGGTGTATTCTCCATTCACTAAAATGAATTGTCAGCTTTTCAGAAGATTAAAATATATTCACACCTCACTGCAGACTAATTGATTTATGCCCTGAATCTAGCAGATAACAATCTCTATGCAATGCACATGTGGGGGAGTTGTGCTCGCGGTTCAACTTGCGGGGCTTTTGCCAAAAACCATATCAGTAAGTCTTTTTGACACATTTACTGTGTCACACACCCCATCCACTTTTCATGTAAATGGGAACGACTTCTCAGAATGCAAAAGGCCCATTCAAGCCAGAGTACGAAGTGCATCCCGACAAATAACCACAGCTTGTGCTGAAAACAGGAACAATATGTTTGGAATGCGCTGCAACATGAGAAACAGTGCTTTTACCTGGGTGTGTAACTGTATGAGCCAACATAAAACAATATCTCACTTTCTACCTCGTGTAGGAGAGGAAGTGAGGGCTGCGATGACTCACTGCAGCATCAGGTGTTTTTTGACAAGACTCGTCTGCCTTTTGTGCTTTTTGTTTATTCTATTTCAGGCCCCGACTGATTTCCCTTGCACCTTGGTATGCCGCAGGTACTGGCCGCACCCTTGACAGTCAGGAATGATTAATGCAGCACCTCTTATGTTCAGATGTGCTGAGAGGTCTGGAAATTTACAACAGAGAACTCTGAACTCGAGATATAAAAGTAACCAATATATTAAATCAAGAGCCTCATTGGCTCTTTGATAGAGTGAGTCGACTGAACTGAATGAAGAGCCCATGTGCACTCAATTAAGCCCTTAATCACTTGTGTTTTGGTAATAATAGAGATAATTGCAGTCAGCTGAGAGAAATCCTACATTTCCTCATGTGATGCACACAGCCATGAAGTAACACGACCTACTAGTCGCAAGTGAAAAAGCACATGCGCTGGGAATTTTTGACCACCCAACTTTTTACATTTACAATTAGGCATGAGGTTTGACACCAGGAGGGCGAATTTAACGTTAGGATTTCAATTTAAAATGGGACTTTCTGTATGTATGTTGGGAGCAAGTTGGGTCCAACAGTGGTGCACATTGGGCTTGTTAAATTGATTTGATATTTGTTATGTCTAGTCATGCAGAATAATTCAAATTGTAAGGTGTAGACAGTGAGGAAAATGAATCTGGTCCTCTTTGACTAAATTTCATATTTCTCTGCTGCACAAAGCTGCAATGAAAATCATACTTCAGGGCCACTAATTACACTTAATAACACTGATGATAAATAGCAACAATTGTGTTTTAATAGAGCACAAAATCCGTGAAAGAAAGGGAGTCTATTAAGTCATTATGCAGGTGAATCACTGATGTTTAGACTATTGGACTTCTCAAGTCTGCACTTGATTCAACTCCACCCAAATGAAGAAGCCTTGGTGATTCAAGGGTAACCATTAACTGTTTAGAGTACAAAAAAGCTTTTCTTCTCTGCATGTAACTGTGAAAATCATATTTGGTATCACAATTTACAACACCCCATCAATATTGTGCCTTGACCATTGTATTGTCCTGTGTTAAGTTAAAATAATTGTGCTTCTAAATGTATCTTGTGCAGCAACAATCTGTTTCCACTCAAGCAAAACAAGGTTATGCAATCCTCTAAAGTTCACTTCACTTTTAGAGAGAAGGACCGAGTGACACCTGGTGGTCATGAGGGAAACTACGCCCTAAATATTAAATGGCACATTAATGTCAGATTTTTGTATTATTACGATTGCTATGATTGTACCTTGAACCCATTTTCTTTCTTGACCCTTTTACAGCTCCTATGTTATTTGTGTGTCCAAAAAGTGATGATTTTAGCGACTAAGTTATGCCATGATGACATTTTGCAAATGAAAAATCCATGTACAAACTATAATCCACCTTTCTGAATTGCAATACACATTTGTTTTCAAGAATACACATCACCATCTTTTGCTTGTCATCTGTGTTTTAATCATATTTGGGTCTCGTATCATCACTTGCTGCAAACCTTGCTATATAATTGCAATTAAAAGAAAAGAAAGAACATGCCAAGGTAACCTCCTTAAAAAGCAAACGTTAAAGTGATTTTCTTCATATACCGATATAACGATCATATACCTGGTTGAAATGACAAATTAACAGCTGAGCCTAGTCAATTATTCATTAAGCATTAAGGTATTGTAGGAGTCAATTGTTTCTATTTAAGGGCCAAATCAACAAAAAAAAGTTTAGCGGCAGCAGCGGTGAGCAGAGGTGTTACTGAACGTCCTCCACTTGGGTGTCAACACTGGAGGACACCACCTTTCCATCAATAATCTCCTCCACGATGGTCTTCACTCTCCTCTCGATGTGGGGTTTATGCTCTGCAGAGGTGGAGAACAAACACAATGCATCACGTGACTTCAGTGCAAGGAGCCTCATTCAATGATATTGTTACGAGGCCAGGAGGTGGGTTTAGTGAATGATGGGGATTCTTACCTTCCACTTCGACAACCTTGACCACAGCCCTCCTCTCGTACATGTCTCCGTCCAGCAGCCTCCTGTACTCAGCTATCTCCAGTTCCAGCCTCATCTTGATGTCCAGCAGCAGCTTGTACTCGGATTGCTGGTGCTCGATGGAGACTTTGAGCTGCTGCAGCTCGGCCTCCAGCATGTTGATGGTCATCTGCAGCTGACTGAGCTGAATGCTGTATCGGCTCTTCACCTCGTCCACATTCTTCTGCAGGAACTGAATCTGCAGGACAGGCGGGAATGGTGTTAGGAAAACTGCGAGTGTGATCGGAGGAAAGTATTTTAATATTCAGCAGATTTAGTTTAGTTTAGTTAGATCTTCCAAAGATGAACGTCGTAATTCTACAGTTTGCCTCGCAGTCGTCGTGTCGAATAATAAAATAGTTGTCACAGTGATAACTTTCCTGAGTTGCAGCGTTTCGGCATCTTTTAAACAACACGCTCCCACCAACGCAGCCCTCTGCATTGTTTGAACTGAAATTTGTCTGAAGTTAGTTTTGAATATATTTGTTCTGTGGATTTTGTCAGGAAAGGATCTTGTAATGGCCACCGTGAACAGGAGGAATAATTACAGCAGAAACTGTTTCAACGAACGTATGGGCATGTGAGTATTGTGTTAAGACAGATTTGAAAATATGTGAACCTACCCTTTAATCTAAGTATGATCAGCTAACCCAACAACCCCACAATCCTACACAGTGAAAGTGTGCTTTTGCATTCTGTCATTTCGTCTGTGGCCTACCTCGGTGAGGGCGCTTTCCCGATTTATCTCCAGACTCTGTAGGGTCCTCCTCAGCTCTGACATCTGCGTGGAAGACGTCTGCACCGCTGTTGTATGTGAAACGATTTGCGACTGGAGAGTTTCCACCTTTTTACACACACACACACACAAACACACATACATATATCACATATAGATTCAATAAATCCCTTGACATTGCCATCATTTCATCCTAGTTTTTATGGAGTCATTTTTAAATGTTCAGGGACATTGCTCTCCTGTCTCACCTTAGCTTGGAACCATTTCTCGAGCTCCATCTTGTTCTTCTGCATCACAGTTTCATACTGCTCCCTCATATCCTCCAGGACCTTTGTCAGATCAACAGACTCTGCGCTGTCCACCTCCACATTAACTGCGCCACTCTGCTGGACCCTAAACTGAAGCATCTCCTGCAACATGGAAAAGGGACACATTTTTATCCCCTGCCCTTCCACAGGCGTTTGAGTCATGGCTGCCACCACCAACAGATGGTGCCATTGTACTTAAACACACAACAGACAAAAAGCCATCCTGCCTTTACACCATTCAGTATCATCAAACCCTTTTTGTTACAAATTTTGTTTTAAACGTGACAACAGAGATGTTTCTCTGGAGCTGTCCTCACCTCCTCGTGGTTGGTCTTTATGTACACCAGATCATCTTTCAGACCTTCTATCTGCATCTCCAGGTCACTGATGGCAAGAGTCAGACTGTCCCGGACCCCTCGGAGACGAGCCACATCGCCCTCCACCATCTTGTGCATGCTCAGCTCTGTCTCATACCTACAGACGGAAGCCAGGTGTAGTTGTAATTAAATTAAATGGGTGAAAGAAAAAATATGACCATTCAACTACTTCTTCAGTCTTTGTGATGTTTCAGTGGATGTAAATGTTATTCAAATCATATAAATTAAACATTTAAAAAAAAAAAAAAACGTATTTACAAAATTACAGATTTCAATTACAAAACTTTCTTCAAACGTGGTTGACGTATATCCAAATGAAATTATCGGAGGGTGCATGTGGATTTAGCATGAAGCAACAGAGGAGGGTGAACTTACTTTATTTTAAAGTCGTCTGCAGCCAGACGAGCGTTGTCAACCTGCAGGTTGATCGCTTGGTTCTCTGAATATCTCCTCAGAATCTAAATGGGGGTGTGTGAAAAATTGTCTCTATTTATTCACACGTTCACTTGTTTTTTACTGGACAGACATATCGGTACATTTATGTGTATGAAAGCCACTATAGATGATTAAGTGTTTATGTGGAGTTCAAACCCACAGTTTATACAACACAGAGGGACTCCACAGCTATTTTAGGACTGTCCCTGTTTGCACACCACATTTATGCTTTTCGCTGTGTTTCTTGTGTTGTAGAATAGTTTTGTTGATGGGTAACATGTGAGCGGTACCTGAGCTCGGAGACCAGAGATGGTGGCGAAGAAGGCGGTGAAGTCTTTGGAGGTAGCAGGACCTTTCTTTTCGTAGAACTCTCTGATCTGCAGCTCCAGCTTCCTGTTGGCTGCCTCCAGGGTGCGCACCTGCACACGCAACCAGAGGGTGGCGTCACGCAATGACAGGTGAAGCATGACAGGTGAAAGAGGTGGCCGTTTATAAAGCACTTTAGTTCTGGCCCATAACTCCTGGGTTTTTCATTGTGCCATTTACATATATATATTTTACCACCATAAGATTTTGTAAAGGTTGACTGTCACTGACTGAGTAATGATAAGTAGGTTATCTCTATAGCTGCCTGTTGGGTTAATTCACATATTCATTTCTTCGTCATTAGTTTGGTTGTTATAGACCACACACACACACACACACACACACACACACACGCTTGTCTACTTTCCTTTAATAAGGTCCATTAACCTGCATCCTGTCTGACTGGATTCTTTGTCAGAGATGGAAGAAGTATTCAAATCCTTTTCTTAATTCTTCACTTATGTTAAAGTTATGTAAGTATGATCAACAAAATGTACTTTTTATGCAGCAGAAAGCTCCCTGCCAGTAGTGTATTCTTTTTTTATATTAGGCCTAATGCATTAATATCAATGAAGAAGCATTTTAATGTTTTAGCGGGTCAAGATGGAGCTTATTTTAAGTAGAGGTATATATTGTTGGGTAGTTTATTTTACAATGATTTATACTTTTTAATATCTGCAACTTGTCTAACTCAAGACTGTTGCAGCCTCATATTGACTTCACATAAACTTTGGAACACATTTTTGCTCAAAGTGAGGACAGTGGATTATGTCCTCTATCACTTCCATTGAAACTGGGAAAAGATCTGCTAAAGGCCGATATGAATAGCAGGAATGATAACAGCAATCAGAACCTGTTTCAATGTGCATGTGGACACCTGATTATTGTTTTAAGAGAGGCCGGGAAAAATTGTGAACGTGTCCTTTAAAGTTTACCTTTTGTGTGTGTGTCCCTGCATGCGTGTAAGGTATGAATGTGTGTGTGTTAGGAGAGATTAATGTATTGAGCATTCATCAGGTGTAGGCAGCAGTATTATAGGGAACAAATTGAGCCCATTGAAATGTCTTTGCAATTAGCTAATTGTGTAGATTTTATAGCCTAATTACAGTACAGGTCTAACAAAGACTGTGTGCAGCACTAACAGAGGGATGTGTTCTCCCAGGGCTTTAGGGAAAGCACATGAAAGTGAGAGTGTTGCCCCAATTTGTAGGTATCATCATCATCATCATCATCATCATGTCTTACCTTCTGCAGGTAGGAGGCCAGGCGGTCGTTGAGGTTCTGCATGGTCATCTTCTCGTTGTTGATCACTGCAGACTGGCCGTACGTCGCACCCCCGGAGGAGAAGGCCGACTGGGAGATGCGGGTCCCGAAACCCCCGGCGCCCCCGTACACGCTGGGCGCGCGGTTCTGGAAGGATCCCGCGGACATGCGGCTCTGGCCGAGTCCGACAAACTGCATCCCTCCGCCCATGCTGACGGCGCTGGAGATGCTGCGGGAGCTGTAGCTGCTCTGGCGGTTGAGAGAGACAGACATGGTGAGAGGTGGAGGTGGAGGTGCTGGAGGTGGAGGTGACCTGCAGGTGATGATCACAGCTGGAGAGACTGCGAGGAGTGTCCCTGTCTGAGACAGCTGTGCATTTTATAGGACTCTGAGACAAGGAGACGGCGCCTGGCTCCATGCCATAACAATGTGTGGTATGCAGATGCTTGTTTTGTTTTTAAAAAACCTAATAGGTGTGTACAGAAGCTTAGTTACGATCTGGGGAAGACTGGTTGAACATGTCGTTGGGCAGGCTGGCTAGGCTTGGTGGCTGGCGAACTGATAACCATCCTGAAGATAATAGTTTTTGCTTGTCAGTTATACTTCAGATGTCACACACTTCACTTCCTCTAGTGTTTCCTTTAAAGCCAGACGATGTCTGACGAAGAAAAAACACAATCTCCCTCTTACAAAATGAAAAGTTGGATTTATAAGAAATACAACTAAACCCTAAATTCACTACGTTCAGGGGTTTTGGGGTCACAGCCTGACCTGGTCTGGTATGACCAGTAGCTTATGGTGGCTTGTGTTAGCAAACATTAGATACATATTTCGGTGTCTTTTCTGACTCCTCTCTTTTTGTGCCGCTGTTACACTATGTTTTAACATTTACTATCATCCTTTCATAGTCGCCACTGTTCGGCTGAAGTTACATAGACACGCTTTAAGGTAAGAAATATTTTGACAAATTGCAGACTTGCAAATTGCAAAGTCAAAATTATAGTTTGACTTGACTTGACCCTTGGGTCACTATATTTTCCCACACAAAAGAAGGCACATTCATCATAAAAAAAAAAAACATAATCACATAATGCAACAGTCTTGACAGATCACAAGGACAAACAGTGCAAATGCAAGATCACTTCAAATGAAGGCAGTGCAAAAAGCTGAATACAGAAAGTGTTTATAAGTGCAGAGATCACTTGTTGCAAATTCAGGCTACTAATTGCTGTGTTGTATATTTTTGTCCTCCCAGCAGAAACTCTGTATCTATGGCCTGAAGGTAGGAGCTCAAACTCCCTCTGCAGGGTGTGATCAGGATCCTTAGCACCTGCCTATAGTAAAGGTAAGAGAGCTGCGGCTGACTCACCCCCTATAGCTTTACGGGGCACTTTCACATTATTGGCCAGATTCAGGTTCCCAAACCATGTCACGATGCAGAAGGACAGACTCAATGAGACAGATTCATCATTGTAGTGCACACATCTACACCTTTGTAATGTGTCTGTTGTGGTATTCACTTTGAAGGCTGTTTGTGTAAAGAATATAACACGTCCTTGAGGTCCACCAGTGGATGAGTGAAGCTTGTTTGAAAGGACACCATTGACTCTTACACTTTGTGACCGGTCTGTCTAGAATCCATCCAATTAAATATGTTTCTCTGCAAGCAAATATGGCTGAATAATATTAAAAGCAGAGAAGATCTACCTGTCCACTGAACTACCTGTATCATCTCCTTGGTATGATAGTAGAGCTGTAGAACAACTATTAATGAGGTTCATCCAGAGCACAGCAGTGACAGTCAATGCATGGTTTCACAACAGTCACACTTTCTCTGCAGCTACCTGTACCACCACCATCATCATCATCATCATCATCATTGTCATGTTTTCATTTGTATTTAAGTCTCATCAAGGTTTTACCCTCTCCTCAGCTCAAACTGCAGTGAACATGCACAGATGTCAAAGAAACCTCTGAAAGGAATGGCGTGGACACCGAGATGTGTGAAACTGGTTCCTCTTAATTGCTTTCTGTTTAGTTTTGAGTACCCAAATATGTCTGCCCTTTCCAGCAAAGCGAAGGGAGTTGGCAAAACAGTTAATAGCTGTTGACATAAAAAGTCATTTAGAAAATGTGTCTCTACAAACATGACTGTGATCTCAAAGCCAGACCCCCAACCCAGCATGCACACACACAAAACACTGCCACGCCTTTTCATTGGAAGCTTATCTGACATAGTTTCCTGATGTGAATGACACAAGAATATACAAACCACCTCAAACGACTGTGGGACACACCCATCAGGGGAAAGAGACAGACAAATCTTTGCACGCCACAGTGACTGTGGCTTTCACTAACACCCATATTTACACAGACCATTACAGCGACAAGCTACTGTTGACATTTGTATTTAGCAACATAATCCAAAGGATTCTGAGGGTTAGTTATTTTTGTTTTAGTGTTTAAGCTTAAATGTCTTTTCAGCAACTTGTTATTAATCTGGTTATTATTGATAATTCATTTGGTGTGAGTAACAATGTTTACATCACCATCTTAATAAATGGCTTGTTTTTAACCCATGTCCCTTCTTTTTTACTGCAGTAAACCAAAAAGGCACCAGTTGCTGTTATTAAGTACTTATGGACATGATCAGGACCCAAAAAATGAAAGTTAGACCAGAGAGAGATAAGCAGCTACAGAAGTGTGGTGAAGAAATTGTGGTTTTACTGACACCATGACACAATCATGAATTTATTCATACTGTAATTAAAAGACTCATCATGGCCTTTCACCAGTCTTAAAAGTCCTGCAACTTAGAATTAAAGAATTCTCTAAGTTGACACAGAGCTGAGAGGAAGTGAACGTTCAAAGTTCGAAGGAACAAGCTGTCCACAGCGTGCGGTTTCTGGGACGTTTATCAGATTTCACTGATGGGTGTAAGACTGTCACACCAGTCTGGTGAGAGCCTAAATGTCAAATCTTATGACCTGAGATTGTGTTTCCACCACAGGATTATTAGATATAATTACCGAGATCAAACAAACTTCACGAGTAACATTCCAACGAGATTATTGTCAGCGTAATTAATTTGCTGTAAGGCTGCTCAGATTTACCCGACAGCCAGCTCAGAGCATCCTGTGGCATTGTGCAGGTGGACATGTGCATTCTCTGCTTTCCATTGTGTTGCTGTCACTTCTACTCACTGCATAAATCAAAGTGGAGCACATAATCACCCAGGCACTGCTATGGAGTAAATCCAGCTGACTGGGTGATGCTTTCACTGCCTGGGAGAACATATTTTAAGGCTATGTGCATGTTGTTTCTCCGTTTCTCTAGACATTATACATCACTTATTATTGTCAGTGGAAACTGGATACACAATAACTGTGCCACAAATCTATACAGTATGTAAACAGCCACCCTCTGTAGTATTTCTACTAAAAGGGTAGAGTGTACGTCACCTGGAAAGTCCAGGCCAGGCAATAATCACCTCCAACCAATCATTAAATTATACACACTTTGAAAAGTGAAACACTGATGTATACAGTCCATACAGTGTGGAAATGAAGGCACATGGAGCACAGAACGTGTCTTCTTCCAACATGTGTGTTAGAATAATAGAAACTGCTGATGCTCAGATATATCTGATTAGAGAGACAGTTGATAACTTGTGAACGGCAGACACCCCTGTTTCCAGCCTCCAGCCGGTGTCTCCATGGTTACATCAGATCCTCTGTATTTGAGTATTGGATTTCTTATGTAAACACATTGACTTGTTTTATTATTATTGCAGTGCAAAAAAGGCCTTTCCAGGTAAGTGAAGAGCATAATAATGGGTGTGTGGATGTAGTGGTCCATCATTTCCTTTACGCACATCCTCCCGAAGCGTCCGTCTACCAATCAATCAGAGAACACTGTATGATTTTAGTCCTCATCGCTTACACCAAACTTGTGGTATAAAAAGGGCAGATCTGCTCAGAATCACCAGAATTGCAACAGAAGCACAACTCTTCACTGTGCACATATCTCATCCTGTCCTCACAGGTACAGTAACTTTGTCTTTTTGGACAGTTATTTTGTCTGTTTGAGTAAATGTAAATCTGATTTGACCAAAAACTCTTTTCTTCTTGTACGCAGACATGTCAGGGAAAGTTCTTGTGGTGTTTGCACTGTTGGTTGCACTGCTCGTGTCCGGTGCGGCCTCCTCACCTGAATCCTCTGCGGCTGGAGAGGCTGACATACTCCAGCAGCTTCTAGCCAAGAGGGAGAAAGTGAGAGAGTCGGCTGGCAGACGGGAGCCGCCTCAGACTCGCTCTGCACGGATGGAGAGACGGGCACACCTATCGGAGGATGAACGCGAGATTGTGACCAAACAAATAATGCAAGCAATTTCAGGTATGCTGCGGGTCAGGGCGTGAAAGTTCTTCTCTGATTGCTTTGTTTTGCTTGTATCAATAAGACAAGGAGTGAGTGGGCATAGATCCAGGAAGATGCTAAGATCTGTGTACTGAACCCTTGTATGTGGTTCATGTAGGAATGGTTTGTTCACAGAGGTGATGAATTCGGAGTGCATGTCAGATCGAGACTACCAGGGCTGGGTGGACTTCGGACGCCGGGACGCAGAGTGAGAGTCAACAGTGCCAACAACAACCTGAGACTGACTGCTTTTTGTTCAGATTTTATATGAAGTCAATGTTCCACTTTCCCTGCAACTTTATAAATAAACTATTTTGCAGATTGATCACAATAGTCTTATGTGTTCATGAGGTGAACAGAGAGGCAAAACTGTGCTGGATGGAAATGCAAAGTTTTATTCACAGGTGGTCAAATTTACACACAGACATATACAGCCGTGATGCAAACACAGAACAGAGCAAACAGTAGTGCAGAGAAACAGTAGTTTGGTTGATTCAGAACACAAATTATTATAATCTGTGTTTAGGATTTCTTCCCTTTTTTAATCCAAAGTATCCTATGCCTTTTTGCTACAGCTGATTGTTCAGAAAGATTCAAAGAAACATGCCAAAGACGGGATTCCCCTTAACTTCATTGACAATTCACTCTGAATGTCCAAAACAATTTTTTTCATTTCATGTATATCCCAGCAACTGCAAAATTCCTGATGAAATACAGCAGATTTGCACGAGCGAGATTTTCAGTCAGCACAGCACAGAAAATATACGTATTGCTTCTAAAAATCCCATTGATGATGCACCATGGCAGACCTGGTTTGTTTCTGGGGAGGTTTGGCTCAGGATAAAGTCCACAGGGTCAGAAATTCCATCATCTGGCAGGTGACACTGTACTGCACGCAGCCATAACAACATGATTCGGTCAGCGTATCGTCCGTCCCAGTTTGGGGCAGATGTCATCGCAATGCTTCTTGATCAAGTGTTTCATTCAGTATATGTGACAATCTTATATACAACATGCTTTTCTCGATGTAGCAGCGAATAAGCAGGAAGACCAGAGTGTATTTTAGTGCATTCCAAGGTTCTTCAGTGTGACAGCATTGGTTTGTGGTTTCAACTAACAATAATTTACTGCGCGTGGTCTTTTTTTTTTTTTTTTTTACTTTCCCAAATGACAACTTTGTTATTTACACATGAGTGATGTTCCACTTTGGTAACAAACAAAAATGACAGGTGATGAGGGTTTCTTTTAAAACCAGTGGCTGTGGAGACGTGTGAAACGACAGTCACCAAACAAAGTATAAAACATTTTTTTTTCTTCATGATATTTCTATTTTTTTGTGTGTAAAAAGAAGCTACTTCTGCAGGTCGCAGTCAAACAGACTGGTGATCAGGTGGTTGTCCTGAGATGAAGATGTCACACACACACACACACACACACACACACACACACACACACACACACAACTACTGTACACAAATTCATAGAAAAGAATATCACTGTACACTACCGACAACTTAAGTATGGCTCTAGCACATCCTGTGGCTTTATGTTTTCAAGATGCCCTGAACTGCACAGTGGGAATCACATGGCTGGATGTAAAGTCACTACGGTGAATGAGAGTGGAGTTAAGTGGTGAACAGCCCCCATCAACCCTCTTTGCCAGTGCGGCCCATCATCCCCCAGGCTGCCACTCTGTGCAGCCCCAGAGTCTGAAGCTTCTCCACCAAGTTCAAACTGAAAATGTTCCCTCTTGTCTCTTTGTCCGACGATGAGCCTCCTGCTGCGGAGCGTGAAGGTTTTGTACTCTGGCTGTAGTGCAGGTTGTGGTGGGGGTAAGGAGAGGCTGAGATGCCACGCTCATGCAGCAGCTGCACGAGTCCCAGTGATGAAGCGGTTACATTGGTGGTGGTGGTGGTGGTGGTGGTGGTCCGGCCTCCCAGGCCAAAATGCTGCTGGTGGGACGGCGATGAAGTGCTCAGGAGCTCACAGTTCCGACAAGATGGCAGGCCGAAAGAGCAAACGCTGCCAACGGAAGAAAAATAATGCTTAAAAACTAAAATAAAGCACAATAAATGAGAAAACTAAATGGTTTCTTGTTGCGCAAACATGCAAACTCATACACGCAAACTCATACACAAAAGAATAAAAACACAAGACAGTGTAAACAGACTCTGTTTCATTTGTTGTTAGTGTCGTTCTGTAAGACGGATAAACATGATGTTAGTGTGGCAGCCAGGATGAAACAGGATCTGGTGGTTTGTTGAGATCCTAAAATCTTAAAAAGGGCAAGAGACATTAAACCATGTAGTGTAGCAGATGTAACAGCGCAGCCGCCTTTAGTGTGTTAGTAGGAGGCGCAGGATGTGTAAGTACTAAGACTTTTGTAAATTTAAGCAGAAAAGGCTTCATAAATTATAAACCTTGATGTTATTAATTACACAAACTACTACTAGCTACTGTGTCACTCCGTCATTGACGTTGAAATCGAGCATTCACAGTTTATCCATAACCCTCAACTCTTACTTTGCCCCGAAGGCTCCTTTTAGAGTTGGAGAAAGAGCCTCGACAGACGTTTCCTGTCACTGTGGAAGCACAGAGAATAAGTTAAGGGAAAGAAAAAAAAGCAGCATTGACGAGACGAAACATCTGGAATATCCACACTTACTGAATGAAAGTGACGCTGAAAAAGAAGTTTTGGATTAAAGAACAGTCCATCACAACAATACAAAATCAAATTATCCAAGAAGTTAATTGACTTGGTCCGGGCTGTGACAAAAACACGAAGACAAGACAGCATGCTCAAAAAACCCCTACAAAGGCAGTGGTACAGTAATGTACAGTATGTATATTCTTACCTAGTGGAGAAGGAGGGGATGAGAAGGGAGGGTTGGAGGACTTGGCAGGTGGTAATGGTATGTGTGGGAGAGGTCTGAGGGAGGTTGGGACCGGATGGAGAGACTGTGAGGTCATGGAGGGAAAAAAGCCGCATTAAACTACACATGAAGAAAATGACACCGAAAGAGAAACTACAAGAAGCTGGAAACTACAGTTATACTACACAACTGATGGAATACGCACATGCAAACTTGACTAATGAGGAGAGAAAGCAGGAAACATTGATTTTAGAGGGCATTTAATGACGTGAACAGGAATGACAAAACTAATAGAAGTACGTAGCAAGTGTACGTGTGTTTACATGCGTCTTACCCATGCCATGCGCTCCAGAGAACTGCGACAGGTCTGGTTCGTCCTCCTCCAGGTCGTTCAGACTGTAGACGTGCTGTATGTCGACCTCAAGCTCCCTGAAGTCTTTAGTCAGGACGCCCGGGCGTGGGTGCAGGATGCCTCCCAGGTTTGGTTTGGCCAACTGCTGCCACTGATGCAGAGTCACCGAGCCTGACGACGAGAGAGTCAGAGGGAACTGCAGTTGAAGAATGTTGTAATACAACGCAGTTACATGTTGTTTAGACTGTTGTAAATAACTAACCAAAGGATGATGAAAAAAAACTGAATATATGGCCTAAACAATCCCACTTTTAGTTTATAAGTGTAACGTCTCCTGACAGCCCAAAAAAGGCCTCTTCTTGAGGAAACTGAATTCAATGCTTTTTAAGACATTTTAAGACCTGCAGCTACCCTTTTATAAAAGGTAGATTCCCCAAAAGACCCTGGTCTTATGGGTTGCAAAGTCTGGCAAAATATGTATATATGTTCACATTTACAGTTTCTCATCAAAATGCATTTTGTGTATCCTTGAAGTCTAATAAAGGTGTTAAATGCATTTTGTTCCACATAACATCCGCTAAACCGACTTTTGGAAGAACTTGAAACCTTTTTTGGCGCATTGTTAGTGCTGATCAGTGGAATAGCGTGAAACCATCAGCAGGACTGTGCATGTGCGTCCTCATGCATGTGCATGAGATATTGGGCAATAAATGAAAAGGGCAACCACTCTACATTGCTCCATAGCGCTACTAGTGGTCAAAACCTCCAGAGAGTACCTTGAATACTGTAATCTTACAGCAAGAAGAAAGGTTCAAATCTGACCCAACCAGCTAAGACCTGTTTTTTTAATTAAATGTGTGTGTAAGTCATCTCATTCCTAAATTAGTCACATGTAATATAATAGTTTTACTTTTGTAATCAAGTCATTAAACTTTTGCCTTGCACATGTGGTATGTAATTGGCACCACAGACTAACCTGCCAGCCTTGTTGGGATCTTTACCAACACATTCTTAGGCTCCATTGTGACTCCACATATGCAGGAATAAGCTACAAGAAACAGATAAGACACAGCATCAAGCTGAAGCTTTTACCTTCCAGAGGTTTGACAATCTGCAGGCGGTCTGGCAGGTAGGACCTGGATCCTCCAGAGGAGCCACAGGAGTGTCGTGAGCTGCCGTTGGAGTAGTTGGTGCCTGTTGATGGCGCTGGGCTGGAGGCCAGGCTGTCATTTGGTGTCAGGAAGCCACTGGAGCCCTCGCCCTCCTCGCAGTTTGCTGCCAAGGCGTGGAGTTTACGCTCACGCTCCACGTCAAAGAAAGGTCGCTCGGAGGAGTGGTTCTGCTGGCGGGCTGACAGGCTGCGCAAGGCGGCTTCGAGGTCCTGGCCTCCTGGCGTGCCTGGCTGGCCCAGACGCTTTGGCCCACTAACACTATGGTGAACAAATGAGACAATGTTTTAACTGAACTTAATCATTATAAACTCATGTCGCAAAAACATGCACATGAGTTACCACCCAAAGAAAGTCATTTTAACTTCGATTCAAAATCCTAGTGTACATGTGTATAAAATGATCACAAGTAGAATAGTGCAAGTATGTAGTATGAACGCATAATCAAACACACCTGTTGTCTTCTTTCTGAGCATTATTGGAGCTTGGCTTGTCCTCCAGAGTAAAGCTGGCATTATCTGAGCCATAGTAGCTGGTTCGGGGGGTGCTGGTGCAACTGGAGCGAACGGACACCGGGCTGGAGCCTGGCAGCCCCGGGGAGTGGCACAGAGACCGCAGCTTCACAGCCCGGTTCACCACCTTCACGGTTTCAAACACACGCCACGGGTGGTTCCTGCCAGGAGAAACAGGGCATGAGTGGCCATAACAAGATTACACCCAATCTACATTATTCATCTCAGTCACAGACCTGTTAGAAAAAAAATGTTTATTCACCATATAACCACTAATGCTATCACTGCATTTTTCAAGCTGCAAATTGTATGAATTATTATCTATTTAGAAACAAAAAACACTGTCTATATCTATGTTAAGTAGTAAGACACAAGCAGGACAGCATGGCAGAAACTCAGAAACAGTCGTAGTCATATTATATTGGTCTTCTCATTTCAAAGTAAAATGCACAGGATCCCATCTAACCAATGAGAAGAATGAGGCAAAAAGTACAACAACACCTAGAAAATTAAATCAAATTACCTAGATGACTGGAGCTAGGAGGGGTAGGAGGTTTGCCACCACCCCCTATCGGTCCCCTTTGTTTAAAAGTGGCTCCTTTACATCATTTAAATCCCAACTTTTAAAGTCGCTCCACATGCTGAGCTACAATAGAAAGGTGTATGACAAAGGAGATGCACTTTTCTTTACCTTGTAAGGTAGTGATCATGGAAGAGGGATGCAGGGAGCATCACCAAATTCAAAATTGTGCACGCGTAACAGTTTAGAATAGCAACTACTGCTTTGGAGGACTTAAAATCAACTTTTGTATGAAAAGAAATATTTCTCGATGAAATAAATTCTTCATTAATTATTAAACTTGCACTAAAATGACTTCCAGATCCCCAAAAAGACCTTAGCCCCAGGCTTAACTCGTCCAAGTTATACTGTGGTGTATGGCTGAATGTCTGACTTTTATAGACTTGAAGCTAAATTGTGTCTTTAATGAAAAGTAGCTCTTTATAGCAACAGGTTTCTTCAACAGATGTAAATGGACACAATAAATGTGATTGTGATTTTAGCTGAACACTACTTGTATATCGCCGTCTTTCAGAGAGAAGCGCAGTAATGATGCCAGACAATACCAGCCACGTGCATGCAGAGCAGCTGTAGACGCCGAAGTGCTCGCACTTACACGAGCCCTTCAATCAGCCAAGAAAACCAACCAGAAGCTGGCCTCCTTAAACACCAAACTGAGGAAGCAGGTTAAGGAATTCATGCGCATGGAGATCAGATGGGTAGAGGAGAGGGGGAAACTCGTGCATGAAAGCAGAAGAATACAGAGGATATTCGGGAGGAAATACATCCGCGCTAGAAATGAGATCAACAGGTAGGAGGCGGTTTTGAAGGTCGTTGACGCCAACAAAGCTTTCAGGATAGAAAGGGGTTTCATTCTATATAAAGAAAGAATAAACATAAAGACCGAGACATCTAGACATACACCTATATATAAATTAGACTCTGGGGGGGGTTGTGTCTGAGTTTACGGCATGCTAAAGGTAAGAGGGCATTTAAGCATCAAATAAGCCTTGATGACTTGCACAAAATCACAGACTCACTTGTACTCTGAGGGAGCCGGGGTGTCCAGGCCTTTGCGGAAGGTGCCTTCTATCTCGGCTGCCAGTGAGTCCATGGGGAGGACAGAGGCCAGTGCAGTGTACCGCTGCACAGTGCTGTTGGGGAGGCTCTTATTGCGCAAGTTCTTAATGTCCTTTTGGGCCTCGTGGAGCATGTCCTCGCACTCTGAGTACTTGTCCTGCAAGTCCTTGAGCTGCAGACAGGAGGACACTAATCTGTCAAACTGTAGTACAAGTCGAAACTATTTGTGATAGTGTGATCTTAGAAATCAGAGGCAGCTGTTCGATTGGAAGAAAGTTTTAAAAGTGCCACCTCCAAAAACAGCACCTCAGTGCTCAGGTCAACATTGGTGGAAGTCTAAGGATAGTCCACTGTATCTTGACTTTCTCCAAGAGTCCAGAAGATCGACAAGAGCTCTGGAGGTCTGGCTACACACTGATGGTTGGGTGGAGAATGTCATAGCATTTAGGTTGTGCTGACATTCAGCAGTTTGTTTTATTTATCTTCTCTTTTGACATAATTGTGTGTATTTCTCCAGTTAAAAACAGGGTTCATATCTAGTTTGTTTCTGAACATTGTGGTTTGGCCTACACTTACATTCAATGAGCGTAGGTTGTCTTTGCAAATATTTACATTATACACCTGTGCATGTTTGAAGACTTGAAAACACAAAAGCATGTTTTAGTCCACATTCTATTTGTAGCCAGAAGGGAAAGTGAGTTCATTTGTCAAAGTGATTGTAAGTGTCTTGCCTCTGATTTAAGTTTTTGCTGGCTCTCACGGGAGGCACTCAGGTTTTGGTTCAGCTCTTCATTCTCATGCGTGAGCTAGAGGGACAGAGAGAAGAACGTTAGGAGAGTTTTACTGTGATTTAAGTCCATTCATAGAGAACATTCAAACGTTTGAAAGCAAAGGGCCAACGTGATCAATTACATAACTCTTTATAAAGTCAGTAACTGTTTTATGTAAGCTCCTTGAGGGAACCTTGACTGGTGAATCTGTGTGTGTGTGTGTGTGTGTGTGTGTGTGTGTGTGTGTGTGTGTGTGTTTCTCACCCCTTTGCAACGGGCCTGCAGGTCAACAATCTGAGCGAGCAGTGAGCTGATCTCCTCCTGCTGTCGGAGGGAATCCTCTACTTTCCGCGCCAGCTCCTCTGACAGTTCGACCACCTGCTTATTGACAGACGCTGAAACATGCAAGTCCCGTGAATACACCTGTACACTCATCATCTATATATTATTGTCATATCGTGAAACAAGACTGTAAACACTTACAGAGTTCTTCCACACACACCATCATCAGCTCCTGTTCTTGCTCCTCGTAGTTGGTCGTCTCTGTTGTGAGCTCACTGGCCTGCAGAAGTAAAGTCAGTGTCAAAATGACATACTTTTAAAACTGAAATTATCCGTATATTATATTAAACTGTACAATACGTGTTGTGAATCATTACATCTCTCATATTTCTTGGTGCTACATCCATTTCATGTATATGTTAAATTCAATCAGCAGCACACCAGGTTCAATCCTAAAGCTAACACACACAAAAAGACAATTTAATTTAAGGGAAAATATACAAATGATTTGAAAGAAAATCCACTTTTTTAATTACCAGAGTTCAGATAAACTCAATTGACCCTTGCAGCATGTAATACCTAAGGCAAAGATGTACTTTACACCATAAAACACTTTCACTTGGACAGCATGGGAAACAGTAAGCGCAGGTTAAACAGTAGGTGTTACTCCCCCAAATATTGACTGACTTCTCATTAGCATCACATTAATGATATATAGTTAGAAATGTGTTTCGTTTACATTACCAGCCCCCCCCCCCGCGACCCAGATAAGCAGTTATAGATAATGGATGGATGGATGGAATATATAATGAGATTTCATACTGCATGTTTGGTATTTTCAACCAGTTTCTACAAATACATGTTTAGGATTAACACTGAATATAGTCAGTGACAGAACAATATCAAAAGCTAGAATTAATACTGACATGACCATAAAAATGATGAGGATTTTGAAGTGTCTTCTTTTACCGTGTATGTATGAGCTACTTTCCTTTCATTTCACTCTGTGAGAACTTTGCAGTGTTGCATACCTCTAATCTCAGTTTGCGGTTCTCGTCCTCTAAACCCTTCAGCTTCTGCTGCAGGAAGTCATAGTGGACGAAGTTGGTGAGCGAACTGCACGACTCGTTCCTTTTTATTCTACAACAAAAAAAGAAACATTTGTCTGCATCAGACATCTTTCTGTTTTTCTCACTCACACACAAAACTGAGCTTGCAGAACACATCTAAGCAAAACAGGTAGACAATTATCAACTGTAGATATCCAAAAATTACTATCGAACGGAGTGATTCTGATGTGAAAGAGTTCAGCAGGAGGCTTAGCTGGAAAATTTGAGAGGATCAGTGGATATGTGCTGACATATGTTTACTTACACACAGACTCAGGAAGTGAGTCATAAACATCTCTTTTATTTCACTCAATGACTATAGCAGGAAGGCTGTTAATTTTACGTTAAAACAGTGATGATAAAGTAGTAGAGTTGGCTATCATTACACTGTTTATTGAAAGGAAAGTGTTGCGCTATATAATTTGAAAGGGAAATAAGATGTGTGTTTCCTGTGCAAGTGTGGTAATTGCTCAAGTTATTAGTATACTATATGTTTTTGTGAAGCTAAATATTTTCAGTGGTATCATTCCTCAAACTCTGTGTACCTTATGTGTGTGTGTGTGGGGGTGTAAACTCACGGTGAGTGCGATTCAGCGTTCTCGATCTCCTCAGTGCTCGCATAGAACTGAAGGAGGTCGTCTCGCATCGAGAGCTCATGACGAAGTTGAGCAATCTAGAAAATGCAGCAGACTGTTTAAGCACCACATTGATAAGACGTCGCAGATCGTGTATTTCAGTGTGACTTCACTGAAAGTGTGTATCATGATGCTTGTTTATACCTCTTCCTTTGCAATTTCAAGCTGTTCATCCAGCATTTCATTGCGTGCGGTTAGCTCTTGGTTCTGCTTCAGCAGGGATTGGCCGATTCGCGCTGCTAACTCAAGATCCCGCTCTTTCTGCAAAGTGATACATAAAAGCTGCATTTATTTTACTGAGCAGCGCATAATGTTGTAGCACATTTACATTTTTCAATATTTGGCAGATACACAATCACCGTTCTATTGAGGAAATCACAATTGCAGTTGTGTTTTTTGAACCAAATATAATCGACTTTCTTCTGATCACACTGACAGAAACAAGAGGGTGACAAACAGTAACGGTCAGTGAGGAAGATGAATTTAATCCTCCATAATCCCGTTCATCTGCTGTGTGTCTCTCTCTTACCTCCTCCAACAGGTGGGTGACTGCCTTGATGTCATGATACGTCTTGGTGACCTGGCCCACTCTGTCTGAGCACAGCACTGAGGGAGGAGGGAGAGAGGGATTTAATGAATGGAGGAAGAGACAGAGCGGTAGAAGGCACACAGACTGCTTATCAGCTACTGAACAAGCCAGCATTGCTGCAATAGAAATGAACAGTTTATACTTGATATTCTCTTGTATTTTTATCAAGTTAAGCAATATTTGTGTTTCTGAGTAGGCAGCCCATTTTTAAGAATTAAATTGGCAATAATGCACTGATCTGATGAAAACTGATTTTATCTTATTACGCATTGTGTATTATTAAGTACTTGGATTATTGTTCATAGGTTACGTAGTCATGTGAAGAAAGAGAGGCTGCCCTCATAAACATGCCCTTGTCACATAATTATTATATTATATTGACACACCCACACTGACAGCAGTATTTTTTGTATGAATGAGGGCCTCGAGTAGATCTCGTTTGTCCTTTGAGTTTCCACAGCTATAAAACCACAACATCTCCATGTGGTCAGCCAGATACTGATCCTCTTAGCTTGATCCTTTTTAGCCCAGATAAGACACCATTTAAGACCTCGTTCTCCTGGATACCAATATAGCTCAACTGGAGAGACGGCCAGGGCTAAACTAACAAAGTGTCCACAGCAGCAGGACATGTACAGCATGGAGTGGGATAACAGTGACTGGCTATTGGCCTGCAGCTTTGTTTACATCCCGGAGAATGCTTTGTTTATGTACACTTCAAAGTCAATAAGGATGAAGCGGTGTGGAAGGTCACCAAGTCATTTTATCAGTTCAGACAGATGTAGTACTGACGTAGTTTTTACTTAAGCCATTCAATTACTGTGAGCCAAACACTGAGAAGTCATTGTTTGTAATTTGTTAATTACCTGAATTTCATCCGAATTTCATCAGAAGGTAATTCTGAATGACACTGAATACCTCTAAACCAAAATTAGTTGTGTAATCTTACTTTGGTTGAAAGCTTAGCTGGTTTTAAGAGATGGGAAGTTGCCATACAGCAAAGTAATTAGAGTAAGGTCCTTGATATTGGCCTGGAAACACAGTGATTAGATAGCTGAGTCTAATCAGCTAATGGAAGGAACCTAACCTTGGGCTGAACTGCTGCACTGTTAAGTATAGCGTAGCACACCATGAAGTATATCACATTAAATCATGTCTATAACAATGCGAGGTGATTTACTGACAATTTGTTGGAAACTCACTAATTTAATTTAATTTCAGAGCTCACTGCCATGTAACAGGTCCGCTGGCAGGACCTGGTGTTTCTCTTAAGGACATGGCTGCAGGGCAAATGAACTTCAAATACAAGGATGAATCTCGCAACACTGGCCAACCCTGCTTCCCAAATGCATCATGGATATTGTCATTGTAATGTACTAAATTCTGATCTTAAAATTATTTTTGTTCATTACACTGCTAAAAACCTATATAAAAACGTATAATATTTGTACTCCTCATCCACCTTAAAATCCTAATCAACAATAGTGTCAATATATCTATTTCCGACATCGAGATCTTAGCATTCACTAAATTACTTTGAATCAGGGGGTACACCAAACAATCTTATTAATAAACAGCTAATTACATCCTAAATTATGCATAATTACGCTTATATACCATTTCTATTGAGGACTAAATGGCTTATTGTGTAATTATCAAAATACATTCCATAAATGAACAAAGGTCAACTTCAACCTCAGATCCTATTGCACTTAAAGTGCAAGCAAAGTTGGCAGCAGGACTGTCAGCTACTGTTCTGTACACAAACCCTCGCACACAAAATACAAAACAAGTTCCAGTTCACTACAAAGTCACTGAAATGTTGTCAACAGTGTCAACAGTGCAGCAAGTTAAAAAAAATAAATAATAAGCCTATGATATTATTTCCATCTACAGTACATTACATTTCATTAGTTCGTGTCAGTCTGCCATAGGAACATTAAAGTGAAGTAGTATTTACAAGGATTATGCCGTTGTAATTCTTCATCAATTAAGCATCACGTTACATTTCACGCCATCTTGAATGGCTTATTTGCACTTGAATGAATGCATGCTTCAGCAAGCACCTAAACTGTACATCCACAAAGCGTCACCAGCCGAAATCCCTGATCTAGTTCCTCTTGACCTGACTGCTGCCACAGCGTGGAGCAGATCATGGAAAGAGATGCTGTTATGCCAGCTAGAGGTTTTAGGGTTTGGGTTGATCTAAATCCAGGCTGCTGCCCTGAAATGCTAGCCTAATACTGTACCTATGGATGAACCTTGCTGACGTCTGTTATGTTGTGTGGATCAGACAGGCACAGATGAGCTCCAACAACAAGATTCACATTGATCCCCTATTGATCTCTATTGTTCTGAAGGTGCACACTTGACAGGATTGGCAGGAGCCAAAAGTTGTCTCACAAAGCTTCCTACTGTAAATCTGTCTGGACATCTTTTTTGAGTAGTTAACAGTCTTAAGTGTATACGCACTTTACAATGGTTAATCTCATTATAAAGAATTATGAGGAGTTATAAATAACATTATCAGTGTCATATCCTTCATTAACGGGTTAAAAATGAGAGCAGAGTTTTGCCTAAAGATGCTGGCAATATAGACATATCAACACAGCACACGCAACGTATCCAATAAAAAACTACTTAAGTATATGTGCAATGAAAATATATCCAATATATTTATCCTATTGCATAACAGAGGGGCCGAAAATGAGTGTCCAGTTTTTCTGGAGGGGTGCCTGTGTCGCAGTATTTGCGCGGGTGCCAGCCACATGCCGGTTTAGACAAAGAACGCCCCACAGAGAGGAGGAATAGAGGAGAATCCCTGCTGACATTAACTCATCTGTTAAAGTGGAAGATCAGTGCGAGCACCTTTTGTACAACCATGTTCTTCAATATAAACACATACGTCGACTTGAAAAATACTATAACAAGATTAAATTGTGCCTCAAACTGCTCTAAACTACAAGCCAGGCGACACCATCAAATGATCAAAAGTCTATAATTGCATTACAGGAAGAGCAAGACAAACTGACAATACTGGACTGAAAGTAGGGCAGCGGCACAGTTAAAGTACCTGCAGTCTTTGTCCTTCCGAACCACAGACCACAAAGCAGAGCGTTTGGCAACATTCAACAGCAGTCATTTGTTAGAAAGAGTCAGACCTTCAATCTCATTTTACCAATTTAATTCACAAAAGCACACTTCCCCTTTGAGATTCAAACCATGTCAGGAGGGGAGGAAATCCCCCAAAATGGAAACTGTAGCATTAAAATACTATTTCCTAATTGTGCGGCTCTGACCTTCATATAATAACAACAGGAGTAGAAGAAAAAACACAAGTTCATAATACGGTCAATGACAACTGCTTTCATGCTGCTGCAGCATGTGTGGACACACGCACACACACAGGCTCAGTGACCTTCACCACACTAAGAGGAAACATTCAAACTCAATATATATAAAACTTTACACGTTTCAGGGCACTTTAACATTGAACTAAAGGAGTCTTGTGACAAGAACTGCAAAAGCAAGCATTTTGTTGAATGGTAATCATCATTTGCGTGATGCACCGTCAGTGACATCACTGCACCCTGCAGTACACGCAGTGCACTATAAAGTATTAAAGCACTTAGATAACAAAGACCTTGACAATGCAATGTACAACAAAACATACCAGACAGCAATATTTGAGTTGCGGGGCAGAACAATCACAACATTAAGCACGACAAGGCTTAATATCTAATTTATTTCTAACTCTCTCTTCAAGCCTGGGCTCTCCAGATCACTGACCAGTCCCTTGTGCAAGCTTATCCTCTGTCATATCTCACCTTGTGTCACCTCCCTGCAAAGGCTGTCCTTGTTGTTGTTGTTATTATTGTTATTGTTATTGCTATTGGTGCCTTTCTTCTCCACCTCCACCACTTCCTCCACAAGACTGGCAGTGCTCTTCTCTTCCTCCTCCTCCTCAGATGCCGAGGAGCTCCACACCTCCATGGTGGCCGCAGAAAAGCTGCCCTCCGTCTCTCCGTCCATCAGTTAAATCCCCGTTCTTCTGATTCTACAGGGTGTTCGCTGTGCTGTCACACACCAGTTGTGTCTCTGGCATCATTCTACTGGCCTGCCTGTGTGTTTGAGAAAAGCGTATCCACTAGCCTACGTGAGTGGGTGTATACACCTGTGTTTGTGTGTGCAAGAGAATCTGAGCGGCTTGGTGTTAATATATAATCCCTCAGACTGTAAGGGCCATCTGTCGTCATGCCTGCCTCCGTTCACCTGGCCACGTTGGACTACCGGGTAAGAAAAGAGAGGAGGAAGAGGAGGAGGGGTGAAGGAGGAAGAAAAATCTAAACCACGAGCCACAAAAGCTGATATTGATCACAATGACCTTGTCCAAGCACAAAAAGATAAGTATCATATGGCTATAATTGAAAGAATAATTCAGGATGGCAAAGCTGGTGCAATTTAAAAGGATGCTGCATTAAACCCACCCACCCCCGTGAAACTGAGGGAGATGGTAGGTTCCGCCCATGCCAATGGCTGTTCTTGTTCTGCACACATACGTAATACCAGATGGAGAGAGGGCTCTGCGTAATACTGGTGCAGACAGAGCCACGACCACTTTACAGGGTCTGATGGAGGCAATACATTTTATGATTTTATGTGTTTTGACAGGACAGGGATTATTGAGAGGGAACCACAAGGAAGAATAATAGAAAGAATAATAAGTTGAGATATATATATATATATATATATATATACATATAAATGATAAAAACGATAAATGAATCGTTTAATTTCATTCCAATCAAGATCCAAGGAATTTCCAAAGAAATTTCCATTCTACACCGAGTCATCACATTCACTGTCTTGTCTCTGTCGTCCCATGCCGTTGCAGTTGCTACCATAGACACAGCAGTTTTCTTACAATCAAATATTAACATCTTCATTCATTTTTCAACCACAAGCTGACTCTTTCCAGGTCAAATGCCGCACGCAAGAGACAGAGGAGACACAACTTTGGCCATCGGTTACATCCCATTTCTTCCTGCGCTCTGTCTTTGTGAGCATTTGTTAGTCCGTGCAGAATAAAACCTTTGAGGGCGGCACATCTGAATGAAACATATACGGTTTAAGTGGAAATCACATCACTCTCTACAGGAACGGTTCGACCAGCTGAAGTTAACAGGCCAGTATTATGACGACATAACTGAAAATGCTGCAAGGGAATACAGCTTATCAGTAATGTCTCGAGTACTTTGCCCACAATAACAAGCATGGGCGTGACAAGGGCTTCGTCTTTGAGTCACCTCCCAGTAATAAAATCAACACTCCAGTCAAGTGTTTTGATTCAACCTTCTCTAGACACCTGGATGATTGAACCTTATATTAACTATATTAACTAACTATTAACATATTCATGAGAGGCAGTTTGTTACTAAAACACAGGCAATAAAGTAGAGTTTGAATAAAATCTTGATGAAAATCAAACCACTACTGTAGCTCAAGGTGAGGATATAATATGCACCATATCACCAGTACAAGTCTCTGCAAACTGAGAGCTGATATCACTGGTCAATATTTGTCTGAGGAAACACCCTGAAAGGTCATTTGTCAAACTGGTTTGGTCTACAGCGTCCACAGAAATACCGCCCTGCACAACAATCACGTAGTGCACGTATTTCTGATCTAATACATAAACCAACTACCAACCATAAAACCAAAATCATTATTTATTAAAGGTCAGACGTGCTCTACCTGCAGTCTGCCAACTCCCCACTACAAGAGCAAAATATGCTGCAGACAATGCTTATAACTTAACCAGACAGGTGAGCTCCCTCTGCTGCAGTTTGTCTGAGTTGATTCGTGGGTTTTTCTCATGTACTCCTTGTTGTGGATAAGTGGTTCTGCATGTCATTAACGTTACTTTAGGTGTGGCTTAAGCATTTTCTCAAATGCTTCCTGGGAACACTGGTTGTGTTAGTCAGTGCAATGTCATTTGTGGTTTATTCACATCATAACTACAATCACATTAGGCTCTCAAGCCATGTTTCACATGCTCTGTGAGAAAAAAACATTTATTTACAGAAAGTAAAATAACTAAATAACACATTTCATTCTTTTTCCAGTCAATCCTTTGAATAAACAAATCTGCCTGCACCAAACATACCTTAAATGTGCCTTGATTGACTTTTTGGGGCAACACACAACAAGCTGTCCGCACAACACTGACATATTATCAACTTATAAAGTTGATAGGGCAAGTGGGTTAGCAAACAGTTGTCTATTCCTGCAGACACAGAACTCTGTTTTTGTCTCCACCGACTTTCCGCTCTTTAGCTGCTAAATGCTCCACTGTGTTCACCAGCTAGTCTCTAACTTTGTCTGTCTGCTGTTTGGTGCTGAGCAGGCAGCGTACAGTGTGTTTGACAGAGCTTTTTCACTGAAAACAGCTGCCTGCTGCTGCTGGAAACAAGGTTGACAAGAGCAGTGAGACTGAATCAAAGCAGTAATGTTGTTTAATACACTTTAACAGAACCAGAGACCTCCATTTTAAATCTGAGAGCAGATCACAGTGTTTTAGGGTAGTCACTAAAAATGAAATGTATCCCTCATGCACATAGCTACAAAAGCAAGCCTTATAGTAGTTAAGGTCAATCACCCCACAGGTCTAGACAATCTATGCATCTAATTATAAACCCTGACTTGCCAACAATGTGGCCACTGGGATATGTCGTCTGCGGCCCTCCGGTGGAAACTGCTTGGGAAGCCAAGTGACGGCAGCTTAATCGGCTTGGTGACATTTGACATCTGTGACTGAAATGTAGCGTGTGAGTGTGTGGAGGAGAGGGGAGGGGAGATTAGGCTTCACACACTCAGGTCATAAACACACACACACAAATAATCTAAATCTATTTTCATTTCTGGATAAAATATGAGAGGGAAAAGGCAATATTATCCCACTCATCAACTATGTTCATTATCAATTTATCTACCGATTGATTTGTTGATTAATCGATCAATCGATTTATCAATATAAATGTCAGAAAATACTGAAAGATTTGTCAACTCACGGTGTCATTATCAACTTGCTTGTTTTCCCTAAACAACCCTTCAAAACTAAAAATATTCAGCGTACTATAGAATAAGATACAGAAAAACCAAATCTGTGAAATTGAGAAGGTTTGGCATTCTAGCTGGATAAATGACTTCAGCGAGTATTCGATTATCAAAAAAGCTGCTGATAGTTTTTCTGTGGTTGACCACACGTCTTTGAGATAATGTGGCAAACCCTAAAAAACATCTCAACAGGTAATTGTAGGTAGGAAAGTGTTTACAAATGTTTCACATATACTGTATCTTTTCTACTTGTGAATGTATTTCAACATCAAAGGTCAAAAGATCACGTGGGGAACACGAAGTGGGGCTTAATTTCAATAAAGCCTACAGAGCCTGACACTGGTAATTCCATCACTACACACTATACTGTGAGTTAAGTGTCAATAAAACAGTACTCACAGAAGTACTTGAGCGTCTCTTCGATCTGCTCGTGTGTGAGTCCCAGAGCGACTTCTGGTGGCAGCAGAGGGGTGTGCAGCCAGTCGTCATTGTCGTATCCAAACACACTGTCTGCTCGAATAGTGTAGTTGGGCCGACCCTCTGATAGGAGGCTCACTATCTCCAACTCTGGCAGGTCTGAACAAAGGTCTGAGTGTGTGGAGTGTTCGTTTGTACAGGTGCCAGTTTGTATAGTTTCACAAGTGTGTTTATGCATGTTGTTTATGTATGAGGAAAGAAAAAGAGAAAGGAAGCAGCACATTAACAACCACAACTAGGCTGACATGTCGCCTACAATGGCACACTGCCCTCTATTGAAACATCTATGAACCTATTGTTCTCTAACTCATAAGTATTATCAACATATCATTTGCAGATAGATGAGTAAGTGAGGTTTTTGTTTATGTATCATAGATAAGACCCTCATTATTTATAAAGGTCTTTTAAAAAGATCCTTTGTGACTTACCTGTTAAAGTTGACACATCGTTGCAGGGTTGTTGTCCCACGTCCCTGAGGTTCCCAGGTGAAGCAAGATGAAGAGGTTGCGGGGCCACATCCAGGGCCCCCGGCGCCTCCCCCCGCCCCTCATGGAGGGAGAAGGCTGACTGGGAGTCCAGGTGGGACTGTGGGGGCCAGGAGGGAGAAGAAAGAGGAGCAGGAGGAGAAGAAGAGGAGGGAGAGGAGGCAGGGTGGGACAGCTTGACTGGGGCTGGACGGTTCAGGGTGAAGGCAAACTCAGAGCTGGGTGTCCCACTGTGGGACTGAGGCCCCCTGGTGGCTCAGGGAGACAACGCAAGCTTCCAGGTCATCAGGCTCTGATTGGCTGAGAGGGTAATGACTAGAGAAAGGAAAATACAAAGAGGAAGAGAAGGAAGTTAGAAGTGAGTTAGTTAGAAACATTTGAATGTTAAAGGAATATGTGCAGGGACGCCTTTAATATACAGCTGCACAATACTGATATTACAGTTATTTTGCTGAATATTACAATTTTGTCATTTACAGTGCTGAATGCCAAGACTGCAATATGGTGTGCAATATGTGTTTTCAATCAGATTTTGAGAAAATAGATCTAATGGAAAACTGAGCCATTGCTTAAGATTTACTCTGTGGGAACATAATGAAAGTTTTTGTTTCACCATGGACAATTTAATAGACCCACAATTGGTCAGAAAACAAAGTATATAACTCTTATACTCATATTAACTGCAGCCTCAGCTGATTTGGAAACTGAGGTGAGTCCTACTGTATTTTTCAAATCTTTTTTCACTTATTTGTGCAGCGCTACTATAACATACTGTATATCTGTATCAAAACAGTAACTAGCGAAGAAAGTCTCATATCATTATTATAAAAAAAAGAAACTCCAACGCACTATATGTACATTGCATTCTGTTATATATATTTTGCTTCTCATTGTGTGTAATTAATTTCACATTTAAGTGACATTTAAAAAACCATCATGGGGAAAATAAACATTTGTTACCCAGGCTGCACTTACTAATACATCTAATCATGTCAGTGATTGAGATTCATTTATTTTTCAAAAGATCTGAACTCTCCCAGCATCAAACCTTTTGTTTGATCAAAGAGCCTTTCACTCGAGGCAAAGCAGGGCCTGGCCTTCTGTCTGTGTTTTAGGGTCACAGCGATAGAGTTACCAATGCCTGAAGCAGCACACAGATCAGGTTCCACAGCATAACTGTAACACTGTAAACACACACAGCGTTAGGCAGTACATGCTATATGAATTACACACAGAACCGTTAACGCCAGCGAGGAAGAGTGTGTCTTATTCAATATAGTACAATGCAAAAAGCAAGTCAAGATTGGCACTGATCTGTGACTGATTCAGTATTGTCTCTGACATCATGCGCCATGTGCCAGTTATGCCACCCATTTTAAATATTGCCCAACACATATGGAAAAAGAGACACATTCACCCGCCAGTTTATTCACCGAGCTAAAACAAATGCAATCTAATACACTCCATTTATGTCAATGAGGTAGGCTAAATAGCAGAAACATTTAAAAAATGATCACACAGTTAAATCAACACCTCTCTAAAACAGTCCCAACATCAAATGAACATAACCTATAACCTTTTCCTGTCTACTTTACATTCTTAACAAAACTCTACGTATATCTGAATTCAAGTTTCTTTTATAGTGTACACAAGAGAGAAAGACATAACAGTCTCACAGCAAGAGCAGTCTTTGAGTTTCCTCTTACCCTCAAGAATTTCCCATCCTTTTTATAATGAGTGAAAAACATCTCACGCGCCAACCTGACCTTCACATAATGTGGACACAATCTCACCCTTAATAATAAGTTCTAACCGGTTGCTGCATACACACACATAGGCTTTGCTATCTATCGAGCACAGGGTGAAAAAATTATAATAGTATCTTCTGTTCCCCAACTTCTCAGAGCAAACACACTTACTTTCACATGACAGCAGTTTGCTTGCTTATAGAACTGTTAGAACAGCTACCACTTTTTGATTAACTGTTTAATATTAACCTTTTAGCTGTCACAATTTATGCCCTACACCTTCATAAACGTAGGATGTATTGCAGGACTGTAGGTGTACCTAATAAACTGACAACATGAGTATGTAACATGTAGTTTTTTCTTTAAAATATAATGGAAACTTGCAAACAGATTCAATTCAATTTATATCATGCCAGCCCAGCAGCATATTTCCATACTATTAAGGCAACCATAAATGTGGTAATGTACAACAATACACCACAAGCATAATGTGTTTATGGGAATGATCATAATTGTTTTAGTCAAAACACACAAAGATATGTGTAAGACTTTAAACTGTACTTTTTACATGTACTGAATCTTGCAGAATTTTTATATAGATAATACAACAAAACACATTCTCACACTGTTCAAAAAGCCGTGTATTATTGTTACAATAATGCTCTGCTCATGCATTCACGTCACATAAAGGCTTCATGCTTTACCCAGGCCGGTAACAAAAGGACACTTGATATCTCAACCCAGTTATTGCATTCAATAAAACATGCTAGCCAGAGGGCAAAGGGTTACGCTCAATTAAAGCAACAGCTCTCATGGTAAGTACAGTGAGAGCACATGCACATGCTGAGTACACATCATAACACACCCACCTGATTACACATGAATGACCCCCCCAACCAGTATCAGTATCACTACCAGAAGCCCTTTATTTCCCTTTATCCTCGTTGGTCTCCTCTGCACAATCCATCCAATCAGCTGAGTGTGTTGGTTTATGGCCAACACTTCCCCATCAATCCTCTGTCTCTTATACATGTCAGAGGAGTCACACCACCTGCATACACTTCAGCTTTAATATTCACCCCCATCAGATCTACTCACTGTTGTGAGGAGAGTCAAGGCTCTCACCACAGCAGAATAACATTCACTTAACATAAATTCATTTAGTGGGTATAAAAATATCTTAATTTCACATGCACACCAAACAAAACCTATGTACTCACAGAGAGAGAGGAAAAAAACAGGCATGGCCAAGCTTTTCACATTAATACTGTCAGTTTCAATTTAGCAGTGAGTGAAACACACTGTTGGTTTGTTAGCCATGCAGCCAAGCGAGACCCTGTCGGCCACTTAGGGGTGACACAAGGGGACATGGTTATTAGCCATCTCTCCCTCCTTTGTATTCTCGTCTTTTTACTGTGCTAGGCAGGGTGCCAGAGAAAAAAAAACCAAACTGTCAGCTGAGTAATCAGCCAGAGTATCATTCATACACAACAAAATAGAGCTGCAGAGAAGATTAGCGCACAGAATAACGGACTTAAATGCCCTCAGGGGTTTTTGAAAGTGTATTATGACCTGAATCAATGTGACATTAAGCTAATAAAATAATGAAAATGAATCACATGAACTACAGTAAGAAAGGCTGCAGTTTCTGGCTTTAAGTGACGTCTGAACTGAAACCGTGCAGCAGAAAATCCTGCCTTTGACCTTGGAGCCTTGACGAAACTGAACTGAACTCAACAGAGGTAAAGGGTGTTTGAAAAGCTCTGCGTTGGTACTCTGTGCAAACAATGCCCCTCCAGGAGGGTGTGTACGTGAGCACAGGCACACAGGAGTGAAAGAGGGAGGGAGGGAGGGAGGGAGGATGCACTAAAGGGGTTGAGGTGCATTTGAGACATGGGTACTTAGTCACTAGCAGATTGAGTATGTCACGCTCTGCAAGCTAGCCAAAAGGCTCTTTTCTTTTGACCCTTTCTGTAACTAGCCAAAAATGACTACCTGGCAGCAAGCATGCCCTTTGTTTTAACTTGTTCATGTGACCAAGCTTCAAATTAACTTTCACAAGTCCTTGTACCAAATAATGACAGGAGAGACTCTGTGTGATGCAAAATAATGGAGGTGGATTAACTCATCCTGCTTTCATAACTTACAGGGCAGTCTGGAGTATGTTCGTTCTCCAAGGTCATTAATATAACAGAAGAGTTAACAATGTTGAATAGAACTTCTTAAAAACCAACAAGAACATCTGTAAGATTAACAACAGTAACCAGGGCCTTAGCTTAAAGTGCTTTAAATCCCTCAGAGTGCAAATAAACTCACTTAACTCCAGCATGCAACACACGACACAGGCCTTCAAGACACTGGAGAATAATGCACACATGGTCTGGATAATTGCAGCCATTTAATGACTGAATGTCATTGGCAGGGCTAAGAGGCTCTGCATTACAGAAATTCTTTGCAATATTCTGCTCTACTGCGCTGTTTAGCATAAACTACTTTTGAAAAATATCTCATGTAATGATATATCATGACATAATGATCACGTAAATGATGTAACGTGTGACATTACAAAGCTAGCACAACAGAAAATCATCAAAACTTTAATTAATTAGTCAAGTTCTTCAAAAGCTCCCATTCTGCTGAATTTAACAACATCACCTGACTTATCTGTGGAAAATGCCAAGATCCAAACATCAGGCTGGATTACATATTTGAACCTAATCACCTAAGAGGATAAGATGACCCATCAGTGCCTCTACAGGATGTTATAGTTCAGAGATAAGCAGACGTGCATCAGTTCACGATCTGAGCACACCGTTGAGTCCACAGACAGTTCACAATACCTGCAACCTGCTTGCACACACACATACACACACACACTCTGCATCACAAGACATTTATGGATCAATCAACCTGCAATATGTTTAACAAGTGATGCATGTCTATCCATGTTGCCAACCATTGACGCAATATTTCTGCTGCTCAGGTTACAACATCTGTGACATTCACCCTGATCCTTTATTCTGTTTTAATCCTAACAAGGCAGGCAAAAATGTAAGAATATATCATTAAACAGAAAAAGATGAATTAGCAGCTCTGTATGTCATCAAATTGACTACAAACTGGGCTGCAAACTTCAGTTAATAAAATATTGTTGCATTTTCGTAGTGAACATCCCACACATATAAAGACAAATCTGTCTGAGAAAAATAATGCTGTTCTACTGTGTAATAAATCATTCAACTCTGAATCCCTTTAAAACCTTTAGTTTGCCATCATTAAGTCCAGTAAGATGCAGGTAGAAGCCAGGGCGATTCAAGGGATCCATTCAAGGGAACCTTATCTTAAAATGTTCATCTGTATCTATCTACATAAATAATATAAATATATCATCTGAATTTTTTGACCAGCTGCACACAGCCAGTTATAATCCCATGGATGACATCATGCACTCATTATTGTGAATGACAGTTGTTCTGAAGCACCAGACTCCACCATAGCGTTGAATTAGGAGAATTGTTTGGTTAACCGTTAACTAACCATACGTTCTTTGCCAAGTTTCCATAAAAGGACAAGTTTATTGGTCACTCCGTGATATCAACCACAAGTTGATTGGAGGAAACAGCTGAGAAATGGGAGTTTCAAACTTACACAAGGATTTTAAGATCTAATATGCAGCAGTACAGCCTTGTGTCATCTCGCCACAGGGATCGCTTTCATACACAGATATCTGTGCTGATAGCTGTTATACTACTAATAACATCTTCTTTTTTTTTAAATATCAGGCTCAGGCCAGCACAATGCAAACACAAAGCCTACATCATGACAAAAGACAGGATATGATGCCTTGTACAAAACAAATATTGACGTTTGCCACATTAAAGTATTCCGGAAAGGCTTGGGAAAGGGACTGATAAAGATGAGGCAGCTTACATTTAAACCTGTAATGTTAGGAAAGAGTAGGGCTGCAACTAATGATTATTTTGAATACTAATCAATCTGTCAATCATGTTTTTAAAATAATCAACTAATCATCTAGTCTACAGAATCATAGAAAACTCACAATTTCTCAGAGCCAAAGGTAACGTCTTTAAATTGCTTGTTTTGTCCGACCGACAATATGAAAAGCAACAGAGCATCACACCAGAAAGGCTGGAACCAGTGAATGTGTGGCATTTATATTGTTTCGTATGACAAACAATGAATCAACTATCAAATTTGTATGTGATTAATTGACTAATTACAGTACAAGGAGAAAGAGTATGGTGTTCAGATGAGTGGGACGAGAACAAATGAGAAAGGCAGCATAACAGCAAGAGAGTACTAGACGTAGATAAAAGAGACAAACAGGAGGAAAAGAGCATGGGAAACAAACAACAGGCCGGTGTACAGAGGACCTTAACATGAGCAAGAATGTCACCCTGACAACTGGGAGAGCTATATGTGGACAGCAACTCCACGAGAAGAGAAAGTGGTCACAAAAACCCAAATACCAATTACTCACTCTTTAAAAGGGCAATCTGCTCTGTTCACTCAACATGCGGTCCTTTAAATCTGCTGCAGGAGCTGTGAGGGACACGCACAACTTTGGTTCAAAACATCAGACTCATATTCCAACTTAATCACCCTGAAGATCTTTGAGATGTGGGCAGGAATAACAACTTGTCGGACTCAGAGTGAAAGATTAGGTTAGTGTACAACAGAGACACAGTCTGCTCAGTTACTGACTGCCATGACCTTTAAAACCAATCCATTATCAAAAACCTGTATGTGTGCCCAGTCAGACGGCAAGCGGGATTCAGACTTTAAAGAGTGCCATCATGTTGCGAAAACAACAGATTAATACAGACGGGGGCAAAAGATTTAAGGAGAGGAATCTAAAGCCCTATTTGAATCCAGCTCAATCTATTTTATTATATTGAAATACATTGTGTAGTCTTTTAAATTTTTAGGAAAACATTTTATCCAACCTCCAAAGTTTGAGCTTCTCTTAGGAGAAGCCACTGCCCAGAGTTGAATATGAAACTGAAATCTGGGAGGAAACAACTTAAACTACAATAAACTACCTTGAGGTTCACACCAGATAAATAAATTGCTCAAATGTATTGCATTCACACCACAACGTGTCTTTGAGACACTCTGAAATGACAGAAAACATTTCTGCACACACAAAATATGTATTTATCTTATGTATTTATTTATCTGTTTCTCCATTTGTTTCTCTATCCTTAACTGATTAGCTTCATCTGATCATTGATCAAATTAAACAAGCAGAAAAAAAAAACTGCCTCAGGGTACAAACTCTATAATGACAGTTACAGCATGAGGTCAACATTTCTTATATTATACCAGTCCCATCACACTACTGCTAGAATGAATTGCAAGGCCTCCTTACGTGTCGTGATCAGAAACAGCTGAACGTTAAACAACAACAGACCGAAAATAAAAAAGACTTTGTGACATTGACAATTCAGAGACAAACATAACACGTAGTCAGAACAGAATATGAAATTGCCTCGGAACATCTAATCAGCAGGGTTGGTTCAAAAGTACAAAGAGATGAGCCTAAAGCGAAATTTCAAAATAACCGTGACTAATTCAACTAAGACAAGATGATCAACAGACTTACATAGTATATGGCAGTAAAAAATTTTTTGCACACAAAGTGGCACACTTAGGCAGACAAAACATCCTTTTAATTAGTCGTGTTGACATGAAAAGTACCAGGAGGGGAGAAAAACAAAACAGGTAAAGGCTTCTGTGCTGGATCAAGGCTAATCAACATAGACTGAGAACAGAGACATGCTAAATGCTAATAACACTGGACAAGCCATAGAATGACTTAAAAGCTGAAACAGACTTACTGTGCTGCTGCAGTAGTTATCTTAGTATGTGATGTCCTGTGTGTGTTGGGTGCAATCTCCTTTAGTGCGTGTGTCCATCAAATTAAATGCTGCTAGTGCTGCTTTACCGGCCGGCTTCTGTCCTGTCCCGAGTGTGTCCTATCAGGAAGAGAGAGAGAGAGAGAAAGCAACAGTGAGGCGGGTGGAGGTGGGGCTGAAAGGGGGATGAGAGAGGAGGAGGAGGAGGAGGGACATATAGAGAAAAGGCGTGCTGGTTTATCATGGCGTGTGCCTGAGAAACAATGGACAGACAGAAGCAACTTAAAAGAAGAGGAGGACAGAGGTCTGTGAGTCCAGGTTACTGTATACCACAGCAGCAGGTCAGGGTGTCACTCTTCCTCATTGTCAGTCATTTGCATCAGCCAAACACTGCAAACCTCCACTGCTCTAGTTTCTGCTGTATTATCCAAATTAGATTTACTCACCTATAGTTCAGTCTTTATCACAGCAATAATGCCAAGACTGATTCCCAGCACTACTGGTCACTGATTTACAGACAGTAATCAGTGATTAATTACTAGCTATCTAAAACTGAACAAACCTATCATTTTGTTACAAAGGCCGCACAAATCAAACTTGTGGATGTTTCATCCTCTTTATGAATTTATGGATGTTTCTTTTGTTCAACTACAACAATAAAGATTCTTCAGAGTGTCTGCCTTAATATTATTTGGACCTTCATGTATCTTGCATGTTTACACTTGGAAGGGATTAACAGTTTCTTGATGGCAGCAGGTTTAGACTACATCCTGGGGGAGAGATATAAACAGATATTGACTTATAGGACAACAGCAGTGGTGTGTACGGTAACTAGTTTAACTTGCAGCTCACAGAGGCCACTGCTTTTTGTTGAAGATAGCTTAACTGAAAGCTGGGGGGGGGGTCATACTGTACTGGTTCAGTCATAATTACAAAGAACAAGAACACTGACAAGATATGATCACAAAACAAGACACAGATTTTAATGCCACTTGAATTTCTTCATATGCTATAAGCAACAAATCTCTCACAGTGATAAATTTCCAACCTTAGAATCAGAACAAATGACATTTGTAGTTAATTCTGGTCTGCATGTTTTCATTGCAATTTAAGTGATTCTTATTTGGTGCATGTTTACCAAAAAAGGGCATTCTAGTTTTCACTTGTTCTAAAATAGCACCTCCATTATCCAACATGTAACCTGACACAGGCATGCTATCATAGGAAATAGCTAAAATATGTAATTACATCACACAAGACGTTGCCTTACAACTTTTTGAGCTGAATCTGTTGTTTAAAAGGAATCACCTCTACACTCCACAAACACGTTTAATGACTGAAAAGAACAGAAAATTATTTCTTAATGTAAAATGTGGCATTTTGGACAGCATTTAAAGTAATCAGCTATTGAAATGGTTTTGCATTCCCATCCCTTAGAAAAAGGACAGAAAAGTAAAAAAGGAAGATCTAAAACATTGCCCCATCAAAAAAACTGAAACACATACTCTTGCTGCCAAAGGCTATTGCTAATCAGAACGTCTAAGTAATAAAAGGTCAAATAAACCCAGTTATGATCTCAGGAGTCTGGGCTTTGTTCCACTGGTTGTAAGGACACGCAGGCAGATAAAATCTCTGAACAGTGCTGGTGGAAAGTCTGAGCAAACAAGTAAACAAGTCAAAAACTGAGCATTTCAATTCTGCATTGCATTGTTTATGTTCAGGCATTAGTAGAGAGTCTTAAACACTCTGTATCAAATAAAAGTACATTTGTTTTTGCTCCATGTTTTGATACAAGACAAGCTGTCCTATTTTTTATTTCAGGAGAAATAAACAGTGAGGTAGTAATAATTTATAGTCAATGAAATATCAGAGATTGTTGTTATTCATAAATAGCTAGGGCTACGTGTCAGTGTCAAATGTTTCAGTACTAGTGGCCATATGATACCTGCGTTTCGGAGCCAATAGCATGATGATTTTTGATTTTTTTTTTGGCAAATAAGCCAGATTTCTAAAATGTCTTAACATAAGCAGACAAACAAGAACTTTCCTTCAATACAGTCTGATATTGGCAACATTATTGAAAAGCAGAAACTGTCTGATCACAGAATAAGTAAATCGCCAGTTCTATTAATAATAATATAATAATATTAATAACACAAAATGAGTTCAGTGTACTTATGAGGTGTTTTAATGCATTTTGATGGTGTTCTTTCAAACTTCAATCTTTGTTAATATTTATTATGAGTGCAAAGTTGTGTGAAGGTTACGAGCGACACAAACAGAGGAGAGCCCACAGATAGAGAGAGGCTGAGACAGATTAATGATTCTTTCCCCTTGGCTGTATTACATGAAGGGTAGACTTGTGTTTCTGACTTCATACACAACATAATACCTAGACCTCATTTTTGTTTGTATTTGGGTAAGCATTCTGCCAAAGTGATGCCAGTTCCCTACTTTAAATCTCAGCAGGCTGTGATGAATACACAGTGAATAATGTGAGGTCTACACACAAAGGTGCCTTTCATTTCCCACCAGTTTGTGTGCGTACAGAGGGTGCACCTTCTGCGAGTCTCTAAAGGTACACAGAAGCTATTGTTACTGCAAATCCCCCACCTGCAGGATAACAAGGAGGGGTTGACTTCTTTCAACCAAAATACTCCAGTGTTGTGACAGAGGAGGGGCTGAAGATGAGAGGCGATGTTTAGGCTAATGGTTACTGAACATTTTTGCTGTACCGTAAAAGCAACAAAAACGTCAAGGGCTGAGAGTTGACCACTGGTTCTTTCTTTTACTTTAAAGCCATTGATGATAGTTATCATTGTAATAACATAATTAAGCATAACTTACCGCAGAGGTCAAGCCAGAAAATAGAACTTAGCTAGCTACAAATATACCTTAAGTAGCACACTTTTAATTATGCACAATTTCTTCATTCACGTCTGACCAAAGTGTAACAAAAGTAATGATTAACTTTCCAAGTGTTGGTCAAAGGGTACGTGTTTGGAAGATGTTAGAAACAGGACAACTTGAATTGTTAACATCAACACTTCCACCCTCCGTTATGGAAATTTCCCCTCACCGAGTTCGGACAGATAAAGAAACAGACACAACAGCGACAGGTGAACAATAGGACTCTCTCTGTAATGGCGGTGAGAGGCAAAGAAAGGGAAACAGATTCAACTTACATGCTTATTTTCATTCGTGGGTCGTGGTCGGCGCTGAAGTTTCCCTCAGCAAACTTGGGGCTCAGCTGTCACAACGGCTGGTCCGCTCTGCGTTCCATTTGGTCATCTTGACAGCGAAGCATCATGGGACATGTAGTTCTTCACCGATAGGCACTATAGTATCAAAGGTCGTCCATTTATGATAAACCTGAACATCTGAGACTGTATATTATACACTCAGAAGTCCACATAAAAAGGATGGCCAGCAGTATTCAATGTAACTTGACCTGTATATGATTCTGCTGTATGTAATAAATATGAGAGGGTGATGGACCCGTGGAAATTAAGCAAGGCTCTATAGTAGCAGCTGGTCACATGCAAAGTATTTTAAGCCAGGGAAATCACATCACACCCGGTTGATATTTTTGGTTGTCCCATCAGACACAGATCGAGCCTGCACAGAGTGTGTGACAGGTGACAAACTCTCAGCGTTACTGTAAGTGGATGTACACATGAAGGGCTGCACTGCTGATTAATAATCAAAGATTAGCTATCATTTAACAGATCAGTGTAGATGATGACGTGTAGATGATGTACTTACATAGCTCAAGCAGACCCCCTTCCAATAGCAACAATGACTTTAACAGCTTAACATCTGCCTGATTGTTATGTGTGCCATTAAAAGAACAACTGTAGTTATTTTCAGCTGCCTCTCTTACTTTATCTGAATATTCACAACTAGTAACATGTGACTGGATCAAATGCTGAGCTATTTTAACCCTGAGAGCCAACCACCAAGCCCGCCTGAGACGTGTACAGACATACTGTGCACCCTCAAACTTACACACACATCTGATCTGACCCTAACAAATGTGTTAACTGATTGTGTGAGTCTCTGTCGACCTCTAGTGGTAAGTGTGAACAAACAGAAAGACCTTAGTCCTCTTTATAATTTGGTTTAAAGATCTCTTGCTCAATTATGTATGAACCTTTGTGGATATCTCATTTTAGATACAAAAATACTAATTCACAATCAAGCTGGTAGAGTTGTCTTTTGAAGTAAGAAAAGCTTTATACACCACTGGATTAACTGCTTTTCTGCATTTGACAAAACAATGTTGCTTGTTCCGGTAAAAAGCTCCAGAACAAGAAAGTAAGTGGACCTTGAGTGGGCATTGTTTTGTCTGCTGTCTCCAAGTTTAAACATCTACAGCTCCACGAGAAGTCAGCAAACTCCATGAGGATCGAAGTACCGAGTAAGTGAACCTTGAGTGGAGATTGTTTTGTCAACTGCTCTTTCCAATGTCAAAAATTGGCTCAGCTCGTCTGTGGAGTCTGGTCAGTTTTACACTCAGCTAAGTCTCCCACCTACAGTAAATGCTGCAGCCACTAAAACATGTCTTTATATTCCAAGTACCAGCGTATCTCTCTCCTGGTACAGGTGGTCAACTGCAGCTCTACTGCCCATTGTTCAAAAACATTACTCAGTGGACAGCCAACACAGTACAGTGTCTGCGTGTCTTCCATTTGTGAGCAATGATTAATAATTTACCACAGTCTGAATCAATCCAGTGAGCTAGTGGTCTGCTCCAGGCCACTTCCTCTCCCAAGGACAATAGGGCCATTTCCTGTGGGGTGAGAGGCAGAGGACCAGAGAGAGCAAAACAGGCCAGTATTGTAAAGCAGGGACATCATATCAGCGTGTCCTGCCCTTGGAATGAAAGACAGATTGGAGCATACAGTGAGATTCATGGTCTGTTTGCTGGGAGGTTACAGGGCGGGACTGGAGCTAAGTCTGCCAGACACCAGTGCAGACATCTTTGCCAGAAAACGTCTTTGGAGGCGTATCATACTTAAATAAATATATCTATGATGTGACATTTTACAGAGACAAAGAGAAAGACATATACATATACATAAGCTGTAAGCAAGCAGCCTCTAACTTATTTTCACTAGAGATAGAGAAATGATTCTACATAAAAATGACTGTTTTATAAAAGACATCAAAAGCTCAATATTGAATGATTGCTGAAACCAAAAAGATAGGTGTCTTTGACAGAGCCAGCATGAGCTCAAGTCCCACATGAATCCCACTCTTTTAATTCCTGGCTAATTTTCAAAATAAAGAAGCTGCTGTGCTCAAAACAATGGCACCATTCATGTCACTGTCTGCAGCCTCTGTGTCCACTATCCAGGGAGCATCTGAGAAAGCCAAAACAAGTGGAAGACAAAACGCAAAATGCAAGGTAAGGTAACAGTTTGGAGAGTATGAAGCTATGAAGACACTGTCCCATTAAATTAATAGTCTAATAAAAATCAAGGCCCTCGTGCAACACATGAAAACCTGGGAGTGTAATTTGGGCCTGAAGCTGTTTTTAAAGAGAGGGCTGTCAGTCAACGCATCCACTCAGACAAATATAATGGCATATATAATCAGCAGTGGCCCAGCATGCCTTGTCCCTCTCCGTCCCTGTCTCTTTCATTCAAGGAGGCACAGATGATGACTGTCACAATGGCCATATAGGAGAGAGCCGTGACAATATGCCCCAAGGCAGGACATAGTATACGGCCTGACCTATCTGAGTCTGTCATCCAGTCTGAGTGTGTCACGGCGAGACAAGTTTACTGTGCGCACTTTATTACTGTTTCACATCTAACTGCAACGCCGGTGTCTGTAGGTGGAGGGATTTCAATTCTGTTTTTTCTGCCTTTGCAGGTCTAAAATGAGTCGGCAAAAAACAGATACGTCTTTGCTGCCTATTTTGGCTCCCTTACAGCTCTGTATAAACTAAAGATATTTTTTATGACTATATATTGACTTCTGGGAGTGTCACACAGGCCATGCCTTGTTTTCACCAAGTGCTTTCAAACTCCTGTAATTAAGGCAGGCAATAACATGTTAGGTCACCTATATAAATGATTAGTCGATTAATCAATTAGTCAGAAACTGAATTCCATCCAATTTTAAGGATGGATTAACTGTTTAAGTCTAAAACTCCAGCCTGGGTTTTGGACAGCTGATTGGACAAAACAAGGCATTTGGGCATTTTGATTTACGACCAATTGTAATCAGCAGATCACTTATATATTTTTTTTATCATTTTACTGATTTCACAATCCAGTTTTACAGAAGCATCTGTAAATCATGAGATCTTTGACCAGAACTATTATATGTAACACAAAGATTTAAAAACGTCCACGTGATAAATGTCTCCCTCCCTCCCCACCAGCACCTCTGAAGGAAGCACTGTTTCTCTGCGAGCTGCCCCTCAGACAGCGTGTTGCTTCCCGGCTGCAGTGACTCATTTCGTCGTCTGGTTTCGTGATGTAATCAAGGTGTGGTCAGCCGTCACGCAGGTGAGCGGGACGGTTGTTAGCACGCGGCGTCGTCGTCGTAGTCTCTCTGAGATGAGAAACATAACGAAAACACACACATAATAGTAATATCAGCATGCTTGAGCCACTCAAAAGTCATCGCAACACTGTGCTGTATTATCTACTGTAATGTACCTGAAGCTCTAACAGCTCATCTGTCTGCAGTGAGCGTTGTACTTTGCTCTCACAGTACTGTGTGATAATGTATCATACATTATGTGGTATGGGCTAACTGTAGCCTATATAGTTTACCATTATCATGTGATGTATGTAAACTCTTGTTGTATTATCATCAGATGAATGTAAAGCACGGGCCTGTAAAGTTTTGCTGTGATAATAAGTTAAATAAAAGAGTCTAACATTACAGTCAGCGATGTGGCAGTTTAAATGTTGTGTTTATTTGATTGACCACAGCTCCTAACAATAAAAGTGTAACGCCTCTCCCGGCAGTGTGTCGAGCTGCGGCAGGGTGGGGTCGGGGGCGAGGAAGGCGGAGTCTGAGCCGAGGTGACGCTTCTTTTACTCATTTCTGTTCAGAGGACCGTCGGCCGCCACCAGCAGCAGCAGCAGCAGCAGCAGCGGACAGAGCGGAGAGAAGTGAAGAGAAGTGAAGGGGAATACAGACAAGTGTCCCGTGACCGTCCCGAAGAAAACAACGCTGACCTGGAATAATACAAAACCGAGTGTTTCCGTGTGTTTCGACAGGTAAGATTCACTGAATGTATGTTTACTTCCGCCGACACTTTTCAAACTGCTCACAGCGTCTTTGTCTCCGACGTACATGCCTTTTCCTTCTTTTTGCGGGTGGTGCTTTCTCTATAAGTGTGTGTGTGTGTGTGTGTGTGTGTGTGTGTGTGTGTGTGTTTGGGTGGGATAATGTTTGCTCACGTTTTTCATCTTTTGCTTACCTGGGTGCAAACCCAGCCTTGTATTTGGACTTCATTTCCGCATGCCTCAAACTGGCCACCACTGCCTGCTGTTTCGGAGTAATGCGCGAGCTCTCTCTCCGGCCCCCAAAAGTTCGCTTTTTTTTTTTTAACTTTTACTTTTACTCGATAGTTTTTACTGTCCGAAGTGTCACAGAGCTCTTTTCTGCCAAACCAGAACGACGTTTTTGGCCCCAGTATCGATCCTTCAGCTTGACGTCACTTGTCAATAGAGTCCCACAGTGTCATTAGTGGTGTCCGAGTATGTGCGCGCGCGTGTATGATGTGTGTCCGCGTGCGAGAGAGGCAGGTGAAGAGAAAGAGGCTATTAACATTTTTCCTTTTCTTTCAATTAAAATCAGAAAATTAAGAGCTCATAGAATTTGTATCGGAGTGGTAATCTTTCACATAAAACTTTATGGACACTTAATATGTTGGCAAGACAACAACAACAACAACAACAACAACAACGCATTTATTGTCCCGCTAACTCATAGATATAAACTTAGAAGTAGAACTGGGGCACTGAAAATTAATCGGCAGCTGTTTTTATAATCGATTAATCATTTAAGTAATTTTGAGTACTAAATATAAAGTTTTCTGTTTTTCTTAGTCCTCTATGATTTTATAATTTAATTATAATTTTTTTTTAGCTGTTGGTTGGGACAAAACAAGCAATTTGAAGATGCCACCAACACACTTTTCATATTAATCAAGAAGTTAATTGGCAGATTCATTGATAATGGAAAATAATCATTAGTTGTAGCCCTGAATTTAAATATGTGAGCTCGAACAACAGTAAATAATAGAATGAGCTAATTGTGCATGGGGGAGTAAGTTCTTGTTCACACACATCTGTAATGTATGACAGTGAAGAATGAATCATAACCCTAAAATGCCTGGGTGTTGCTATAGCTCCCATCCACTCCCACACAGCTTCCCATGCCAGCAGTGATGTCTCCAGGTGTTGCCAAATCTTCCATGATGTCACTACCTTACTTTGCAGATGCTCCAGACTTGACAGGACAGCAGTTCAATCCTGCTTAGTGACGGCAGGAGCACAAATTTCTTTCATTAGATTTCATGAGTAAATCCACTGAAATCAGCATCCATTTTAAATGACTTTTATCTCATCCGCTTTTTTTCTTATCCGATCAAGTCATTTGCAGTGTCCTCTGCTGCCGACTTCAATATCTGTTTAAGTCAAATTTCACATGGGTCACATTGGAATTAGAAGTTAAACAGCTTTTCTTCAAAACTGAGCCTCCGTCTCTTGGACACTAAATCACGTTACTTATTGTCCTCTTTATTATCATTATCGGCAAGAGTCACCATCACAAAGCACCGAGACCAGCGCCAAACAAGTTTGTGGCATCCAACTTGTTTCTAGACTAATGCGTCCAGCTGAGGCAGTTGAATGTGTGTCAGGTTGAATAGGACAGGGTGCCAATACTTTCTGCCAGCCAGGCCTCCACCGAGCTTGCCCCGGGTCTGTGTCATCAAGTAGTGCAGCAGCAGACAGCACCCTGGTTGGAAAGCTGTTCATGTCTGCCCTCGGGGAAGGGGGCGGACGGGCGGTGGGACGGCGGTGGGGGGTGAGGGGGGGTGACTTACTGTAGATTTCGCAGCTACAGCTGTGGTGGCACGGTGATAATCTCCCCCCCTCCTGCTTAATTCCGTGATACTGTCCTACATTAGCAGAGCAAGGGGCCAGGAGATCCTTCAGTTTATAAATAGGTCTACACTTTGTAAAGGGGATTAGTGTATGGCATATATCCTAACCTCTTTGTTTAGCTTGAAGGATTTCTTTTTCTGTGGATGCCCTGTTTTACCTCGCCTCTGTCTCTGCTCAGTGGTGCCTTACTGAGTACTTTCCAGGGGCTCAGTTACAGCCACTCAGCGCACACGTCGCGTGACCTGCTCTGTGTTTGCATATCACCCTGCCTCTGTGTTTCACTGTTCCCATGGAGAAAGGGACACAGAGAGATAAAGTTTCCCTTCAGCTACGATAGAAGTCAACACCCAGTGCTCCAATATTATTATTATCATTATTATAATTATCTCTGACCAAAAAACCTCACTGCAAGAAGGTTACTTTTCATTGGGTAAAGCAGGCAGGTGCAACTAAACACTAGATATTTAGGGGGGAAGGGGTTAATTAAATCAAACCAAAGATTTTTGAGTCTCTTTGTTTAGGATGAATACAGTAATTAAGTAATTGGCAGGATCGTCCGAAAACATCCATACATGTAACAGACTTCTGCTGTCACTGACAAAAGATCTCATCAGAAGCTTCCAGTGGAGCGCAGTGGTATAATGCTGAGCAAGTACAGCTGGCACTGCCCAGCTGAACCCTACCCATGACAGTCACTGAAATTAATTATTTACCCGCAACAGTTCTCTTGGTTGGATCAAAAGAGGACAAGAAATGTCCCTTACTTAAAATGTCAAAGGCCTAATGGCTGTTTCTTCCCATCACTTCCTCTTAAAAGCTGTATATATGTCTGCCAGGTTGATCATTTCAAGTCAGCTCCTATCAAAGCTCTGCCCAAAACACCCATGCACCCGTTTAACAGCATGCTGGAAATAGCTGAATCCTACTGTTTTCCTCATGAATACATTACCATTGATAATTTTTTCATTACTGACGGCGTATCCAAGCAGAGAGGGAGTGAACTAGATTCCAGCACTGACTCAAAAGATAAAGTTTTCACAGTTGGATGATTTGGCTGAGTTGTGCTTCTCAGCATAGTGACTCTGATGAGTCCTGTGGTGTCTGTTTTTCTCCTCCTCCTCCTCCTCCTTGTCCCTTAATTACACTTCTATGAGAGATTGAGAAAAGCGAGGACAGCAAGGGTGTGGTTGGAACACAACACAAATCACCAGGGGAAGCTTGACTTGTTAGATGCACAACATGAAGAACGGCAACATCTCACAAGGAAGTTAATTTTGCATATCGTCACTGTTGAGTGGAAATCTCATAACTCTGGTTTTGGTTGTTTTCTGTTTCAGTGCTTTTGAAGGATTTCATGCTCTCATGGGTTGAGAAAGTTGAGCAACCCTGGAGCCTGTGAATACTTCACAAAACGCTGGATAAACTGAGAAATGCATTTAGACAATCAAGGCTTTTATTCTTCCTTTTTCATTTCTTCTTTGTTCCTTTTTTTTAAAGTTGACATTTTGGAGCTTATTATTGGACAACAGCAGTACATTAATCAAATGGCATGACTGTTGTCAGAGTAAGTCACTCAATTTTTAATATGCTCGCTTTTACTCTTCAAATATTTAGATTTTATGTTTTTCCTTTATTTTTTTGTTGTGGCTTTCCTGAAGAAAAACAAACTGTAAACTTCAACTGGTTAGAAAGGAGCGCTCCATTCTTCTGGGTCCCTTCAGACTTTTGCCCTGCTCTCCAAAGCACCTCCCTCGTGCCTCTAATCTCCCTGAAAAATTAATCATCTGTCACATCGCCTCAGTGCACAGCCGCACACCGATGCGTAGCTGTGGCAGTTCAAGAAATAACTCCCTGTCAGGCCTTTTAAACAGGGCTTTGGATGCAGTGTTGGCCACCAAACTTGGCCAGTGAACACACAGAGCCATCTTGATGTGCGTCAGCCTTTTTGGTTGCATCCAGTGGGGACACTTGAGACCCGGTTTCCTTTTCACTCTGACGGCAGTCAATGGGACAATGCGGCTACTCTTTTCCTCTCTACCCCAAACAAAGTAACACAGAGGCTCTCTGTGCTGTATCAGAGACTTAGTTCATCCTCTTCCTTCCTACCGTCAACCAAACAACATGGAGAGAGGGGCACATCCTACTTGCTGTAGGCCCAAAGACAAAATCATTGTCCTAAAAACACTTTCTTCACCCCAAAACCAAGTAGTCATCAAATGTTCAAATATTGGATTTAATTTTTTAAAAAGTAAAATGAAATCCAGCCATTTGACTTCCACATCTTTATGGTGTGTTGTTCTGCTGATATGGAAGACAATCTTTGGACGTCTGTTCCTCCCACGGTGTCTGATATGTGATGGACCATTTCGTGAACTTTGTTGCTTTGCAAATGAGGGTTTATTGCCACACAGGGTACACCCCTTTTTACTCGTTCCCTCCTTCTTTATCAGCGTCGTGTAATCTGATCCTGCTCTGCTCTCGGGCACCTCCTCCGAGACAGCTCACATTTCCTTTGATTCACAGCGAGATCCCACAGGGAGTAAACAACTACACACCAGTTTACAGCCACTATGCTGCATCCACTGGCTTGACTCATTAAAGTAGCTCCAGTGAATCAACTGACAGATCTAGGGCCATTATCCATTCTGCTGCTTATTTTATTCATTGGCGTGCTGACTGTGGTCGACTGTGTTGTTGGGAATGTGTCCAGATCAGGCAAAGGAAGGGCAGCACGCTCTGCTGTATCTCTGCCACGTTTAGACAAATTCAGTTTGCGTGTTGCTCAAGTGCACACCAGCAGTATCTCATTGTCTGTTCTTTCTCTGTGGGCTCTTGGCATGCCTGCGTTGCTATGGTCTGGATTTCATCAACTGCCTGTTACAGTCAATTGACAATTGCTCTCTCTCAAAGAGTGAATGCTATTACAAAATGTGGACTTCAAGCTGTGTTCTTCTTCCTAAACTTAGAGCATGACGTGACACAGCCTACAGTTGTTTGTCACTGTAGTTTCGCGTCGTCGGTATGTGGGAACAGTTGTGAGAGTACAGCTTCTCCTAATGAACTTCCCCTCTCTGACCAGACAGCCCAGCAGTGTTGGTGAGTCAGATAATGTTGACCACCACTTCCTGTCACCCACCACAATAAATCCATTAGCTGTGCACCACTTCACATCCTCTCTTATTGATTTATAACAAACAGCTATCCCCCAGTTAGCCCCTGCTGCCTCCATTACAGTGCCATAACAGCTATTGTTGGACGAGTGGGGGATAAGGGATGTGTGGTTTGGGGACCAGGAAGGTTGGTGGGGGTGTTAAGCTGTCTCCCATTGGGACGGCTGAACCCCGACTCTGTGGAGAAGAGATGCAGAGAGCACAATGTCAGCTGCACCCTGTCTGCTCTGGAGGCTCAGCTGGCTGCTCGTGGCCATTTACTGTGTCAGGAGGATTGAGCTGTGTGATTGCAGGGTGTTATGTTAAAGAAACTGTTTATGGTAAGAGGAGTGTGTGTTGCATGTCAGGGGACATATATGTGACAGAGTGTGTGTGCGTGTGTGTGAGGGCAGCCTATATGTTGAATAGTTGGTCTGTGCAGATGGTGCAGGAAGCTTTACAGATGTGTGGGAACATAATCTGCTTTATTTGCATGTCAGCCTAAACATGACATTAGCAAGCCTGTTAGAAATCACAGACCCCCAGATGAGGTTAGGTTTCTACAACAAAGCCGTAATGTTCAGACAGCCATGAGAATGTGCAGTTAACATAAACAAAAGATTTTCTTTTTTTAAGAATTGAGTTAAAGGAAAGTTCGGCATTTTAGGAAAGACCCTTATTCGCTTTCTTACAAAAGCTTAGATGAGAAGATTGTTACCACTCATGTTTGTACGCTGAATATGAAGCTACCACCAGGTGACAGCTAGCTTAGCTTAGCATAAAAACGACGCGAGAGTGGTATCAGTCTTCTCATCTAACTTATGGCAATAATTCAAATAAGCATATTTCTATGCTTTTACACTTGATACAAGTCCAATATTCTCAAGCAGGCCTGTAAAAGCCTAGCAGAGCAGCAAAGGTCTGGTGACATGTTATTTACATCCCCGCCTGCCAAAAAGGCATGAGGCTAAATAACAAATCACTGCAAACTCTGTCATGTATGTTAGGAGCCTCTCTGGAGTACGACCAGAGTACATCTCCAGCCCCCTGGGCCTCTTCCCTGACCCGATTCATTCCTGCTGTGATACAAAGAGGAGCTTAGGCCAGCAAAGTCAAAATCTAGCCTGCTGGAATGTTTTTCACATCTATACTGAGTTTGTAACTGCATAAGTTATTAATTATCTGGAGGATTTACTGAGAATAAAGCATCACATCTACAGTTTAGCCCCTCCAGCCATTAGGTGTATTCAGCCTCACCCAGTTCACTCATACACCCACTCTCTGCTGCCACACCCTTGTTTAGAGCCTGTCACTGCTGGGGAGGTGTCATGTGAACCTGTTCTCATGACTGAGAGAGGAGATGCTCGTCCATTGTCACAGTCCAGTAGTATCTGCTAGTTTCAGTAATGAGAGTGAGTCAGTGAAGATTTATGTGATATGAAATGTGTGCACTTTTTTCAGCACAAGATTTACGCGCAGACACAGGACAGAGTGAATATGCTACGTGAGCGTGGAATGTCACACCAGCGTTTCAGCATCTGGTGCTGAACAGTACTCGCCTCTGCTTTTTCTGTTGCAACTTGTTCACTGGCAGCTTTCACTGATCCGCATTCCTGGTTTTATACTGCAGGGGATTTTTTTTTTTTTTTTGTGGAAGAAGCCCCCTGAAGTCATCCACAGAGGCTGTTGCTTAACAAATATAGTGGGAGGTGAAGGGTGTGAGATGTGTGTTTTTTCTGATTTAAAAAGGGGTGGCTTACATGTTACTGTGCGCTCGTGCGGGTGGATGGATGATGGTGTCATGACAATGGTAGAGCAAGTTACAGTGAAAGGATGCATCACTCATTAACTGGAAGAGAGCAAAGTCCAGTCAGAGGAAAAAGAAACAACCAACTTTTAGTCAGCACTGAACAACATGGGAGGGATCAGCAGATAAGCCTCGCTGCTCAGTTTATCAGCATAATGTATAAAAAGAAAAGTTTTATGGGATTCTTTTGTTTCGCTTTAGTTTTTACTTAGTACTGCTTTTACTTACTCTTGGCTTGGACTACAGTCGCTTCCATTGTGTGGAAGGAAAAAAACGAAAGAAATTATGAGAAAACCCAAGAGGCAACGACACTTATCAGCAAACAAGTGAGCATAGCTTCAGACATCAGATGGGTCAGCAGATAAAAAAAGCCCACAGTACAGTGGCAGAGCAGAGTTTCGGTTACCTAGGCGATATGCGGGGCGTGTCACAGCATTGCAACAGTTGGCTGAACCCGCTGCCTCGCCCAGGAAAACAAAGACTACACAAACACGGTCCCTGATTTACAGAGAACAGGAAAGTTCTGTGAGGACACGGTGTACATGCTGTAGTTCGGCTTAAAACAAAAAGTCACGTGGGATTTTGTAGTTCCTTTTGTAAATTTTTGCCTTTGGAATATACAGAACTTAAGCTGAAGTGTGTCCGATTTATGTAAATTTATTCTTACTTATTGATCCATATTGATCAATGGATAGATAGCCAGCAGTCGCTTACCATCTTGACATACAAGCCCTCATGCTTGTGTCACACCTTACGTTAGAAAGGCAGGAATACACAGCGAATGTAAGCATAGTTTCTGTCTGTGCTCTTATGAGTCAGTAGCATGTAGCTGCAAGCACAGACAGTCCTCCGGGGCCTGGTCCTGCAGGATTTCGTGCCAGACTGACTACAGCTGAAACTCGCTGAGCTGCTGCTCACTGAGAAGGTGAAAGTGAGTTAAAAAAGGACGTGTTGGGACCTTTTACAAAAACATCAGTATGAACGCATCTTGAACACCGTAAATAACACATGCAGGCCCGAACAAAATATGTGGGGACTTGCAAGTGAGTTGCTAGTCCATGAAAGTGCCACAGAGAGAAAACTGAGGACAGACACAAACTAATGAGGAACATGCAGTACACACATTTTGTCTCTTCTTCATACAAGCTAATGGAAAACACCCCACCCCCCTGCAGAAGCTACAATGATATACACACACACACACACACACAGCATGATGCCTGGGGGAAAAAGTGGGATAGGTCTGCTGAGGGACTGAAACACAACACGACACATCTTTATGCAAAGCCAGGGGGCAGAAAGATGAGGGAGTGGTGCTTTTTCTAATACGTCGTGAGCAGCTCCAGTGTGACGCAGAGCGACAGACAGAGCAGTTCATCTTTGTACAAATCCCTTTCCTTCAAAATCATAGATCATCTCTGATTACAGCACTCGCTACATTGCTAAGTTGTGCTAGTATGAATTTGTTTTTCGTGAAGTTGAATGTAAGCACAGGTACAGGTGGTAATTTAGGGGTTTATAGCTCGTTTTGTGCCAACACAGCAGCTTGACAGTGTGACTTCTAGCCCAGGCTTGTTTTATTAGTAGTCATGACAGAAGATAAGCATAGCTGCTTATTGCACAAAATCTAGATATAACCAGCTGTCATACAAAAGAGCTTCAAGGATGGCAAGATTTTTCCTTTTTTCCATTTGTTGAAGCCTCTGTTTGTTGACTTTGCCGTGTGTAGAGCCCCCCCCCCCCTGTACCTGCAGTGCCGGCAGAAATCGGCTAACATACTCTCTTACATGTACAGTACACACAAAAGCACAATGCAACCCTGCAATGTGCTCAGCAAAGAACCTTGTCAGTAACAGTCAGACATCTGAAAACACTTGCAAACAGCACAGTGAATGCATTGTACTGTATCGGCCATATGTCACATGCAGTGGCAGGCAGATATTATGGATGCAGATTTTTTTCTGTGATAAAGAGGATTTCTGTGGTGGGTGACATTCAGGCTGCAGAAACATGGAGATAGAAAACATCCAGGCATGTTGTGACAGTGAGAGGTTGTTTTGGGTCTGTGGAGCCGCATAACAAGGAAGTCTACAAGGACTGTCAATATTTTAGTCTTCATTTTAAGGTTACAAATTAGATTAAAATGAGGATCTTGCGTGCAAAGGAAATCTGGGAAATGCAGCAACATCACATTCATTTCATGAATGTTAGATTTAATGTTTGAGATATAGTCCCATATTATTGTTCTGACAGGGACAGCTTTTGCTTCATCCTCATGAACAAATTTAGAATTTCTGGGATTCACATGCACAACCCACTTTTGACATTTTTACTCGGAGGTGCAAGCATTTAATGGTACATGAAAAATCAGTGTGTAAAAATTATTATTTTACGATGAGATACAGTAAGATGTGAGGATTGAATACCTGAGTAAAGGTAGCAAGAAGAATGATAGTTAGATAATGTAGGAGGTGTAGAACAAACTTGCACCAACAAGTAAGCATGGCAGTTACTCAATCTGGAGCACTGTTAAAATAAAAATACAGTACACAAGATGCCTCAGGATGTCAGATTACTGGAACCCTATTTAATGAGACCCAGAAGGCAAGTAAATGTTAAACGCAGTATGTTGTAGTATTTGAAATAAGTCCAACAGTGAAGATGCAGGCATTTTCTTAGACATTTAGGCTTGTGTGTGACGAGGAGTAGGCTTACTGTCTGTACACACACACACACACACACACCCACACACACTCACACACCCAGTGGAGTCGAAACCTGACGAGCAGGTTCCTGATTGCCATGCGTCAGCAGCAGGCTGCTCCCACGGCTGTATGGGCGGAGGCCCGAGGTGAAAGGTCACTTGGGCTGGCTAGCATTCCTGACTTGTAGCTGTCTCTCCGCCCACTTCACCCTTCCTCCCCCATGAGCCGCCGCTGCTGCTCTGTGTTGTCATTTTCAGGTCAGGGTGCATGGGGGGGGGGGGGGGGGGTCATCTTGTGAGCTGTCATACTCCGGTGGCATATAAAAACTGAATGACAGTCCTGTATAAGGGAGTAGAGACCTTGCTGGAATATTTATTAATTCATGAAAAGAGGCAGGCGTGCAGGGAAGTTTATCACCATCATTATAGCTGAAGAAATGTTGACTTGGGCTTTCTTTGTGTTTTAGGTTCGCTCCATCGTTGTTTTGATAACGGGAGGCAAGGATGGAAATGCATGGTAAGTACTTCACAATTCAGATCTTGCTTTTAAACATTTTTATGTATTTTATGTACTTACATTCTCTATGATAATATAGAGAGTTTATGTGAATTTTTATATTTAGCTTGTGCATTTTTATGTTCACTTTTTCACTCATTCTGCACAACTTTTAAAGGAGACCTCTGAACATTTTGATCATGACCTTTCCTACTTCCATCTATTGTTTTCATGTTTTTTTATTGAGGTCACTTCCTTAATACAAGTGATAACTAAAGGTTACTTCTGTAAAAGGGTTCCTTTTATGTGGCATAAAAGTAAAACACTGGTCCACTGAGGAGAACAATGGAGGCAAAACACAGAAAAAAAATCTAAAAGTTGGTAAATATTTGAATGAAAAATAATGACAAGGCACAATATAAATATCCTCAAGACCGTCACTCCATGTTTATCAAACTTGTTAATAAATGACTTGGGTCTGACACCTCTAACATCCCACAATTCTTCTCTTTGTGCTTGGCAGTGAGTGAGTCTGACAGTGGCAGGATGAAGGTGGCAGACTGGCAGCAGACAATGTATGGCATAGACTCAGGCATCCAGTCTGGAGCCACCACAGTCAGAGATGACGACGGCGACTACACCTCCTCCAAGCACTACACCATGACCACCACCACTGTCACAAGGGAAGAGCCTGGTAAGACCACAAGTGAGGGCAAATTGGGCCAAAATGCATATACTTTATCTTTTGCCTTAATCACACGTGGCCTGTGGTATCATCATCATTGTCATCATCTCACTTCTCGGTAGGCTTGGACACCCAGTACGCTATGACCAGAGCCCAGCGGGTGCGAGCTGCGATGTTCCCGGAGACGTTGGAGGGAGGCACCACCATCTTGTCAACTCAGACGGACCCGTCCCAGATGACCAACGTCCAGCGGCTGGCCGAGCCCTCCCAGATGCTCAAGACAGCCATCGTCCATCTGATCAACTACCAGGACGACGCCGAGCTGGCCACACGCGCCGTGCCTGAGCTCACCAAACTGCTCAACGATGAAGACCAGGTGATAAACGCATGCCTGCATACACACACACACACACACACACACACACACACACACACACACACACACACACACACACACACACACACACAGTCTGATTAGTACAGTATTTTAGTAAAACATGCTGTTAATGGATACATCATTAAGGATCTTATGAGATAATTATATTGAGTTGAATTTATTACTGTTGCACTTAATGATGAACCAACCTGATATCTTTCTTGAAACTAAATTAACTCACAGTATCTTCTAAACATTAAGTCCTGTATACAGTATGTATACAGGAATTTAGTGTTGAAATGATTAGTGAATTAATTGATCAGTCAATTGACAGAAAATCAAATATAATAATTCAACATTTACAGCCAGCAGACAGTTAGCTTAGACTTGAAACAAGAGGAAACAGCAAGCTTGGCTCTGTCCGAAGATAACCGCCTACCAGCACCTCTAAAGCTCACTAAATAGCACTATATATCTCATTTGCTTACTCCGTACAAAAACTGAAGTGTAAAACTGACACATTGTGCTTTTACAGGAGGGGTTATTTGCTGGCTGTGTGCTAGCAAAGCTAAGCTAAGCTAACCGGCTGCTGGCTGTAGCTTCATACAGACACAAGAGTGATATCGATCATCTAACTCTCAATAAACCAATAAACCAAATAAACATATTTCCCCAAAACTATTCCTTCAATCAACAGCAATTTTGATAATTCATTAAAAGTCATGAAAGGTTCCCGCTTCTTGAATTTGCTGCTTTTCTCTATATTTATGTCATTGTACATTGAATATTTTGGGGTTTTGAACAGTTGGTCAGACAAATTTGAAGCTGTCATCTTGAACTTGAAAATCTTGAATATCATCCTCTATGATAATAGAAGTAGCATTGAAACCAGGCAGAGTCACTTCCAGGTGTATGTATTATTCCCACCAGTAAAAATGTATTAACCTTTCCCCTCTCGTTTCTCATCAGGTGGTGGTCAGCAAGGCTGCACAGATTGTCAACCAGCTGACACGCAAGGAGGCGTCGCGGCGTGCGCTGATGCAGTCCCCCCAGATGGTGGCAGCGGTTGTGCGGGCGATGCAGAACACAAGCGACATGGAGACAGCTCGGGCCACAGCCAGCATCCTCCACAACCTGTCCCACCAGAGAGAGGGCCTGCTCTCCATCTTCAAGTCTGGAGGCATCCCTGCTTTGGTCCGCATGCTCAGGTACTTCGCAGAGGAAGAGAGATCACGCATTGAAGAACTTATTTGACTGCAGTCAATTGTTGTTGTCTTAGTTGCTTAAATATGTTGGGAAAATGTAATGTAGTGTAGGTATGAAGGGGAAAATCCACCCTAAAACACTGAAATAGTTTTAGAAAAGAGCTTTTGGCAATGTTGGTTGCATTTCAAGGCCCATTTTGTTGTTTCGTTGGGTTGTTCATCGAATCGTGAGCACATCCAATGGTGGAATTTTCCTTTAACGTATGGCCTTTTTTTTTAATACACACTTAACCCATTTGTTACTCTCCCTTAGCTCTCCCATGGAGTCTGTGCTCTTCTATGCCATCACCACACTCCACAACCTGCTGCTGCACCAGGAAGGAGCCAAGATGGCTGTTCGTCTGGCCGACGGCCTGCAGAAGATGGTTCCCCTGCTGAAGAAGAGCAACCCCAAGTTCCTGGCCATCACCACGGACTGTCTGCAGCTGCTGTCTTATGGCAACCAGGAGAGCAAGGTGTGTGTGTGTGTGTGTGTACACTTCATACCAGCCAAGTATTGTAATTTGACACTGTTGAAGTTGTTAAGCTTGTGTGTGCATGTGTTTTGTTTTGGGTGTGGCATGTGAACAGAGTTGTTCAGGTGCTGGCTCACTGAGGGTATAGGTGTGGTTAACTGGTGTTAATCTGCCTGGACAGGTCACGGCTTTATAAGACTTTTAAACCGTGAGGGTTTTCTTTACAAAGTTTCTTTAAAGAAGTTATTTTCACTTCACCTGCACTTTGTATACTCAGACAGTCCCTCTCTCTCACAGCTGATCATCCTTGCCAACGGGGGTCCCGAGGGTCTAGTTCACATCATGAGAAACTACAGCTATGAGAAGCTGCTGTGGACCACAAGCCGTGTGCTAAAAGTCCTCTCTGTGTGCCCCAGCAACAAACCAGCCATTGTAGAGGCCGGTATGTAATATATGTATTCTGTGTGAGCACACACCTGTGTGTACAAGGTAGTCATGCAGGTGTGTCAACATTTTGTTATCTGAACTGTGGTTAATGGCTTCTTGTCAACCACATAGCTACATGACAGCACACTTAATGTGATGTTGCTGAGAGCGGAGTGATTTAACTTCTCTGTTCCCTGCAGGTGGGATGCAGGCTCTGGGTAAACACCTCACAGGTTCCAGCCAGCGTCTGATGCAGAACTGTCTGTGGACGCTCAGGAATCTGTCCGACGCAGCCACCAAGCAGGTCCGTGTCCACACCCGCTTTCACTTTTTTCTTCTCCTCTTTTATTTCTAATAATTCGGCACATGAGGAACTTTGTGACATTGTTCTCTTCCTTTTTCCAGGAGGGTATGGACAGCCTGTTGCAGGTGCTGGTTGGCCTGCTTAGTTCAGACGACCTCAACATGCTCACTTGCGCCACCGGCATCCTGTCAAACCTCACGTGCAACAATGCCCACAACAAATCTCTGGTCACCCAGAGCAACGGCGTGGAGGCGCTGATCCACGCCATATTGCGTGCCAGTGAGAAGGAGGATGTGACTGAGCCGGCCGTTTGCGCTCTGCGCCACCTGACTTCACGCCACCAACAGGCCGAGCTGGCGCAGAATGCTGTGAGGAACCACTACGGCATCCCCGCCATCGTCAAGCTGCTCAACCAGCCCTACTACTGGCCCGTCATCAAGGTAGAGGGAAGGGAGGGAGGGGTGGTATTGGCTCAAATAAGATTTTAAGCTTGTGAAATGATGTTCAGAAATCATGTAATAATTAACTTAATTTTTCATGCAGGTTTTTTTCACTGGTTTACAAGGTTAGGGTGAAAAAATCTTCAAAATCTTACTGACCCTTATTTGAGCCAATAGAGGAAATGAGTGTTGTCTCACTGAGATGGTGGAAAGGACTTCAGACAGGAAAGCATGTGTTTGAGGGAACATAAGTTAAGGACTGTAAACAAACAATTGAGGAGTTAATGGGTTTGGTCCAAAGAGAAAGACTGGAGAAAATGGGGAGAACTAGACAGATGGACAGATGGGATGGCAGACCCGGCATACAGCCAGAGTCTCAGTCAGCCTGAAAGAGCATGAAATGAACATGACAGCAGGAACAGTATGTTTTACAAGACCACACTTTAGGGAGAAACGTATCAATTCATATTCCTAATGGAAAAGCTTGAAGTGGTTTGTCGGCCTTGTTTTACTTGCTGACCAATAACAGTGAGCAGCATCATGATCGGTATCTTTGTCTCTCCTCCCTGCCTGAAGGCTGTGGTTGGCCTGATCCGCAACCTGGCCCTGTGCCCAGAGAACCAGGCCCCTCTGAGGGACGCCGGAGCGATCCCCCGTCTGGTCAACCTGCTGATCAAATCCCACCAGGACGCCCAGAAACATGGTTCATCCTCCCAGCAGACGTACCAGGTACACGAGTTTGAAAGGATGTTGCTGACTAACTGTGTGTGGGTTTGAAGGGTTGTGGAAATTAGTAGTTGTGAATTACTTATGGATTTCTGTATCCTTCAGTGTCATTTATTCTTTTTATGTCCTGCTCCTCAGGATGGAGTGAGGATGGAGGAGATTGTGGAGGGCTGCACAGGAGCTCTGCACATCCTGGCCAGAGATCCCATCAACAGAGCAGAGATCGCCAACCTGCAGACCATCCCTCTGTTAGTTCAGGTAACGGCGGAAACTGGAGCTCTCACACTTCCTTATCTTGATAATCAACTTCCTTATGTATGTTTTTTTTTTTTTCAATCTCATTTTCTTCCTCCCCCTCCCCAGCTCCTTTACTCTCCAGTGGACAACGTGAAGCGTGTGGCGGCGGGTGTCCTGTGTGAGCTGGCCCTGGACAAGCCATCGGCTGAGGTCATCGACAGCGAGGGAGCGTCTGCTCCGCTGATGGAGCTGCTGCACTCCAACAACGAGGGCATCGGTAGGACACCCACATAATGCACTGTGATTAGCTTACCGTAATGTAGCATTTAGTCATAGGTGGAAAGTAACAAAGTCCATTTACTCAAGTGCTGTACTTACTGTAAGTGCAGTTTCCAGGTACTTCGCCCTACGCGACGATGTCCATTTTGTAAGACTCTGTATTTTAACTCCGCCACATTTCAGAATGACATATTGAAGCCTAAATTTAAAGAATACAATTATGAAATACGGTGCAATGATAGAGTTTTAACTACATGTATGGGTTGTTTGACTGCATAAAATATTAAAATAAATGATAAATTGATCATTTAACTAACTTTATCTGCAGATATTAATTTTTTGTTCGTATCAGAGAAAGATGCTAAAACAATCTACACATAGTTACTTCTTCTTCTATTACGTAATTCATCTTACTGATGTATTGTTTCTTGCCAAGAGTTTAGATTGATTGACGCCACTCTTAGACATGAGAGGGGCATTGATCATCTCATCTAACTCTCGTCAAGGAAGTGATGAAGTGCGTTTCCCTACATATCAAACTATTCTTTCAGTAAAATCAATTTGCGTTCTATTTTTTCCTCATCACACCATTTGCGATGAGGGAAAATGTTTAAAATGGCTATTTTATTAAATTTTGTCATTCCTTGCTTCAATCAACAGGCTTAGCTAATTGAAAGTATGTGTTTTATATTACATTTACATGTGGATGCACCATGGCCGAATTAGACACAAACACACACAGAGATGTATGTTAATTCCACACATTGTGCTGTTGAAGCTTAATAATTGATGCTAGTGTAAATAATAATGCCATAATGCCTCAGTGAGTTCTATAAAAGAAAAAATACCTACAAGTCACTCATGCAGTAATTAGCACTAAAACGATTGTGTTTTTGCTGTCTCCATCTTTACAACTTTACTACGCGTGCAGTCCAGACTTAAATGTGGATCTGTTTCTCTCTCAGTACACCCACACTGTAACACATTATTTTTATTAAAAGGAGTGGGAGGTCTTTGCATCACTGAATGTGTCCCGATTCTCCCCCTCAGCTACTTACGCTGCAGCCGTGCTCTTCCGCATCTCCGAGGACAAGAACCTGGACTACAAGAAGCGAGTGTCTGTGGAGCTCACACACTCTCTGTTCAAACACGATGCCGCTGCCTGGGAGATGGTGAGTGTCTGGCGCCCTCTGCTGCCTGGACGTGACAACTGAACATTAAAGTCGATTCCTTATAGACATGTTTTTTTATTCCCTTCAACTGTCTGTGTTTATCTAACTCATCTTGGTACCTTTTATGTAATGCTGTAAAACAGCTGTAGAGTACATTCTGTGAAGCAATTGTTTTTTAAGAAACTTTATCATAGGATCTTTATTAATACTTTAGAAGCTTTTTATATGAAAGTGTTGACTTTATTTGACCTTTGCCCTCTTGTGACCTCTCTGCAGGCCCACAACAGTGTCCCCATGGAGGGACCCTATCCAGATGGTGAGTAACTATGGCTGAAATGTGCACATGCAGCACATTCCTCAGCTCTGGGTCACTCCACCACAGGGAGCGACCGCTGTGTTAAAATGCTGTACTCTGCTAACAGGTTGCCTCCCCGCTGAAAATAGTTTTTTCTAGTTAAAAAAAGGTACCCAGTGGTTATTCGATGACTGGCGCAGCTCAGGCTTAGTTTGCATTGATATTGAATTATCTTCCCAACTTTTTCTTTCCTTAGTTTTATTCTTGAATCTTTTTCTCTTGTTACATCACTACCTGTTCCTCATTGCCACATCTAAAAGCTTTTCTCTCCGCCGATCTCCTTCCTGGCGTTTCCTTATCTTGTGTTTTCATCTTTCTCTTAATTCCCGTGCTTTCCTTCTCTTGGCTTTTCTCCTTGTATGGCCTTGGTATTTTCTGTCTCCTCTCAGAGAGACTCTAAGGGGAAAGGGATCAGCTTTCTCCTCTCTCTCTCTTCGATCACTGTGTTCCAAAAAGGTGCCTGAAATGTTAAATGATTTCCACACTGTACTGCTGTTGCCACTATCATGAAAGCAGCTGTAAGAAGTACACAGAAAGTTAAATGACGTAGAGTCTGTTGCTCCAGTGTGTAACAAGTAAAAAACAAAACAAATGTACTCTCTTGCAGAGCTGGATGCTGGTTACCAAGGCTACGGAGGGTTTGCAACTGACATGCCCCTGGATGGCATGGACGGAAATATGATGCATGACGATTACGCAGGCAGCATGGTCTACGAGAGACAAAACATCGATTACTGACTTAAAGGTCAGTACATGCAGACGTTACCTCAGCCAATCAAAATCCCCTGAAAAGTTTTCTCGATAACATTTAAATATTGATCACTAAATAAGAGGCCAAAGTTTTTTTCAAATCACATATTTGTACACACAAAGTACATGATACAAGATACAAGAGGAGGGCTGATAACATTTTCAACAGTACAATATAAAAGTATTTATAAAACAAAATATAAGAATAGATGAAACTATATGAATGAGATGAAAGGCATGAATATATAAATAAATAAATATATATATTTTATAAATACATGTATAAGAATAGATGTGCAGATAATAAAGCAAAACAAAAAAATAATATTTTTATCTTCAAATATGTTATTATATTAAAAAAAAAGAAATGAGCTCCATTCAATCAATAAAAGATGGAAAGAAGGTTGGGAACTGTGAATTAAGACGTTTCACAATAGAAGAAGTAAATTGACAACATGTTCTAGAGATTTGTCACTTTTATCGTCATCGTATCGAATGATATCTTTTAAGACTAAAGGCCAGGAGTTATCCACATACATGGAAATGAAAAAAATGAACTTCTTTTGACCTTAATAGGAAGCCAAGAGAAATGTTTGTCTCATCATATATGTTGATGCCATTCAAAAGCAATGCAGATCTGGAATGCTTCTTCCACTGTTGTCCTGATCGGTGAAGTGACGTATGCGGCATCACCTTTTTCCTGCCCAGTGAGAAGAGCTCAGACAAAAACAAACAAAAAACATTCTCTTGTGAAATGAAAGTTAAAAATAAACAGTTCGAACTTTTCTTTTCGACAACTTAATAACCTGAGCTGAGCTGTGAGAAGCAGAGTTGAAAGTTTGTGATCCTGCAGAAATATTGTGAAATCAGCTCTGTGGGGTCTTTTTTTTTTTTCTCATCATGACACTTTTTCCTCTTCTTACAGACCCAGAGGAGAAAGAAAGGCAGCAGAGGAGCTGATATGGGACATAATGGGACAAAGACGAAGAGAATATAGTCGTCAGTAGAGATTATTCCCTCTGCTCTCAGCCTGATGTAATATATGCAATTATCACTGAGTACGGGACTCATAATCTTAACAGGGCTCAACTTTGTTTTATAGCATACTTTTGCTGATTTATAATTCTGACAGTGACGATGCTTGTAGGTTTCTGTTAGATAACCTTTTAAAGAGTGTGTGTGTGTGTGTGTGCGCGCGTGTGTGCGTGCGCATGTGAGCGTGTGTGTGTATGTGTGTTTACGCTTTTGGGTGGGTATTCTATGCCAAAGAGATTTTATTTTGTGAAGATAATCATGTAGCTTCGTTTTTTTTTTTTTTTTTTTTTTTGTTTGGTTTTTTTTTTTAAGAAAAAGAAAAAAAAGAGAGTAATAGTTGAAAACACTGCCAGAGGTGGCTCAACGTGCACGGTGCACCTGCTCACCGCTCTGTTTCTTTCTTAACGCCTTTGTAACAGACACTGCTGTCTATTCTGTAGTTTTGACACTATATACTGTCAACTTTCTCCCGCTGTCACCCGACAACAGTTAAGAGTCAGTTAACACAGGCTCGTTCTTTCTAAATCAGTAGGAGCGAACAGACGAGGAGATGTGGAGGTCTCTGACAGAGAGAGGGCAACGTAGGGCCCCCCACCCCCTTATGTAATGACCTGACATGTGGATTACGTTTTGGAGTGTCGATGACCAAGACGGTTGTTTTGTTTTTTAGGAATTGTTTCTCACCTTTTTATAAGTTATTCACCGGGAAAGGTTCGCGTCATCCGGCATTAACAGAATCCTAACCAAGACGTCTTTCATCACAAACTGAACTGAGAGAAGAGATCGTATGTGACGGTAATAATGTGCGGGAGAACAACCATGTGGTTTTACAGATGTTCAACAGTTCAACTGGTTCATTAGACAACACAAGAGATAGTATAGTCGGGGACGGCCCTACAGATGGAGCAAACTACTGACGGGGAAATTTGTCTTTCTACTTCATAAGAGTTTTTACTGAAATTTTGTGTAATAAAAATAAAGGATATATTAAACGTATTATGGCGTCTGTTTTTATTGAGTCAAAAAATCAGAGATTGATGACCTGTTTTCCATCAAGTTCATGTTCAGTCTGAAGCCGCTTGAAAGTTTTTGCTTATTTTTTGGAGGTGAGTGGACAGTTCATCTACTGCAGCTGCTGTTTGCTTGTCCTGGTACTTCCTTCAGATCAGTTTCTGACTCTACTGAAGCCCAGTATCTTCCACCTCTACAGACATCTCTCTTCTAGAAAGATGAGGTGTTTTTGTGCCCTTGTTCTTCACAGTGCTGTAGCTTAAACTGGGCAGATTCTTTTCCAGTGTTCAGATGTGTCTCAAGCTGCTTCTTTTATCTCTTCCTCTCACTCACTCACTCACAAATGTTGTGATTTGTTAGATCTATTTTCTAGTGATTCTGCTCTGTCTTAAAGTCAAATTGATGTTTCTTTTTTTTCTCCTCAGTTCAAAGCATCTTCAAGCTCTTCTCCTTCTGTACCCCACACTGCCTCTGTGGCTCCGCTGGATGTTTGATTGATATTTAAATGAGAAAAAACATACACCTCTCCCTCTTTTGGTTGCTGAGTTTTCCATATTCACCCTCCAAATTGTATCTCCTTTTTGTGTCTAACCAGGTCATTACAGGCGGGTGACAAGATGTTTGCTGAAAAGACAGATTATTCAAACTCTTCTTATTAGTATCTTCTACTTGAGGAAAATTGATTACTAAATTTGAGTTACTTAAATTGATGAACCAAATAAGGAAAAAGCTCCACCATTCCTATTGCTGCTCTGATGTCCAGCCTGAGGTTCCTCTTGTTACATGCTGAGAAATAAGACTTCACTCTGTGGCCCTGCACAAACAAAAACCTTTGTGAGGAGTGCTCCATACATTTTGAAAAAGAAAAAAACTCCAAAAATGGCAAAGATGGCGTCTGAACCTGTGGCTGGAAAACCTGTAACAAGAGGAAGAAGTCAAGGAGGACTGCGACATCAGCGGCTGTAATATTCCAGCTGGTCAATAATCAAATAATGATGCACTTCTGCATAGCAACAGTGTGGCTTTATTCAATCTCATCATCATTGTTACCACGTCCATATAGAAAATATGTTAACACTTTGATTAAACATTTCAATGGGCGGTCAAAACAGACACATCATGCAGACACAATATACAGCAGTACAATACATGTGAGTGGAGGACAGAGAAGGTTTGATAACATGTTACTTTAAGATTATTGCTTGATTTCAAACATCATCCCTTCATTAGAGCCGTCCTTCGTTGTAGTGTAACTGTGAGTATAGAAAGTGTGCGATACGTTCGTCCTCGTGTCTGCACATTCATTCATGCAATAGAGAAAATATGATACGTTAATAGTCATCATTTGTATGAGTGAATAGGCCATGGCAGTTTCCTCGATGCTTATTGTTACTAAGCTGCTTTTCTACAGCATTAAATATGCTGGTTCAAATCGGTCTGCACAGCTCATTTGATCCACCTTGTGATGCCTTCCTATACACTTTTAATTAAAAAAAAAAAATCACAAGAAAAGGTGGTTTTGGGGTAGATATCCTCAGGACTTTTGCACCCTGCACCGCTCCGTTTAGGCCCAGAAAACACCGTCCACTCTGGCTGGGGGCTGAAGGACTGTGGATGAGCTCCAGGCAGAAGGGAAAGTCTCGCGTCTGTGTCGGCCAGGCCTTAGATCACATTGTCAAACATGTGCATGGATTGCATGATGTTTTCGTCCTGGAGAGTGAGACAAGGGGGACAAAGTTAAACTAGTGAGAAAGCTGCAGATGGCAATGGAGGTTTTTGTTAGTCATGTCATTAAATGTGCATTTGACGCAGGAGACCTTTTGGCATGTCTCCAAGAACTCTTCGATGGTGACCACTCCGTCATTGTTCTTGTCCATTTTCTGGAAAACAGATGTTTGAAAGAGTAACTTAAAGGCACCTTGTGGAGTTTTCTTGTAAACCAACAAAGTTACGTTTACATTCAGTTTCGTTAACCTGAATTGTTTACATTCATGTTTGCTTGCTAGCGGTCGTCTTCGTTGCCTTTTGTTGGCACTTTGCTACGCCTCTTGGCGCGTTAACACCATCGACTGAAGATCAGCGGAAGGCTGTGCGTCCCTTTGTGTGCAAGAGATACAAACAAACCAGGGACCTGCTCATGAAAACATTGCTCCACAGCGCTGCTTGTGGTCAAAAACTACCTTGAAAGAAGACCAAACAACATACACAGAAAAACAAATAAATCTGGTGCAGAGTGTTTTAGATTTTCATTTTCTATCTACAGCATCTGCAGATTCGAATCCTGTCCTCTAGTTAAATGAGTAGTACTGCCCATCATTGTGTATTATGGATGGTGCACAACACATGGTGTACCAGTACATTATGAGGGACTGATGTGAAATGCTTCATCTGAGTAGTTCTGGTGAGATATAAAACATGGCCGAACACAGTCCACACAAAAGCATTGCAAAAGGAAATCCATGTGTGGACATTTGTTGCTCTTTGACTCATTTTGAGTTTAGTGTTGGATGATGTTGGAGTGTGTTGGTTTGATGATTTGTGTGTTCTACCTGGAAGAAGTTGTCAACATGCTCCTTGGGAGCATTATCCTTCATACTGGGGTGAGTATACTTCCCCATCATGTCGTAGATGGAGTGCATGATATCCGTCATCTCCTGGACAGACAGAAGGGAGGAAAAGAAATAAAGATCTTGCGCCGCCAAGAGCTGCCAACACAACACACGACACAAACACAGAGAGAGGGAAGGTTCAGGTACCTCTCTGGTGATGCAGCCGTCTTTGTTGAGGTCGTACAGATTAAAGGCCCAGTGGAGTTTATCAGTGATGGGGCCTCTCAGGATGATCGACAGACTTATAACAAAGTCCTTGAGCCATCATCGAGATCAGGAAAGTGATAGTAACATCAGGAGTGAGTCACAAGGTAAAAATGAAAGCAAGAGGAACGGAAGTAAAAGAAAGAAGAGGAATACTGTAAAACATGGTAACAACAAATAAAAGTTACAAAGTGCTTTACAGTAAATCAACAGAGTAAAAGTAGAAGCATTCTTTGAAGAGGCTTTGCGCTTTGACTTTGTGCACAAAGGAAGAAAACACAGAAGTGAAGGAAATGATGCAGGAAAAAACACAGCAGAGAGTGAACAGATGGAAAAGTCACCTCAAAGCTGACCGCTCCGTTGCTGTGGGTGTCAAAAGCTTCAAACAGGAAATGTGCATACATACTTGAATCTGGAAGAAAGAGAAAATAAAGTGACCATTCAAATCCCCATGAATGCGAGAATAAAGGTAAGTGCAGCAAATCCGAGCATGACAGAGACATGCAATCGTATGTCCTGCAGGTTTTCATGGGCTTAAAGCGTACGTAACAATGTCTGAATAAAAGCAGGGTCGAGCAGTTAAAGTGTGCACAGTTAAGAGTTTCACACAGTTTTCTGTAGTCAAATATTTTCTACACATTCACGAACTTTAAATTTGTGAAGTGTTTTTCATACGTTTCCAAATGGTAATATACAATTATTTCATCATTTTCAGTTCAAACTGGTATTGTCCCTTATTTGACCCCTCAGATCTTCAGTCTAAGCAAAGATTAACGCAGATCACTTCTCCACCGAGCACATCTTAAATTAGAGAGCATGATATAATCTGGTGCAGTGTTTGACTGCAGACTCTGACACATGATTACGTGTCTCTGGGTATGAACACACTGAAGATGGAGGAAGCAAGATCTCTGCCTTGCACGCAGCTCGTACTGGTTTAGAGAGCCGCTCATATTTGGACTCTTAATGTGCTGACACCAGAAAATGTTAAATAAAGATTTTTTTAAAAAAGAGTTGAAGGAAAAGGATCTGACTGACCCCCGTGAGGGAAGAACTGGGAGTAGATGTTTTTAAAAGTCTCTTCGTTCACCACCCCGCTGGGACACTCCTGCCGGGATGAAACAACGTATGTCAATGAAAAACACACACACACACACACACACACACACACACACACACACACGCGCACGCTTTCTCATGCATATGAATAATTTAAAATAGAGTGTATAAATACTCCATATTCACAGACAAAAGAGTAAAAGAGTGCACAAATCAAAAAGCCACTGGAATCTCTGACTGACGTTTTTGAACCCCCGGTAGAGGACCTGCAGCTCCTTCTTGCTGAAGCTGGTCTGCTGCACGAGCCGGTCGAGCCCCTCCGGCCTGTAACACACCGTCGACAGTTCGGCCTCATCAGATATGCTTCCTGCACGGAGGGATGGAGAGAGAGATGAAACAGTTATTCCCTGAGATACACCAGAGTGTGCATGAAACACATCAAAAAGAGCGGGGAAATAAAGGAAGGGTGACACACCAAGAGGCTGATGTGTAAAAGTGTTTCATTTTCTCAGTGACTACATTCATATGAAGAGGAATCTGAGTGATGATGGACTGTGTGTCCTAACACTTGCTTTGATTAATTGAAGGGCTGGAGCCAGAGTGACAGCAGGGGAGCAGTTTGAGGAACCGCTGCTTTATGGTCTTTTTATTGGGTTTGGACGGTGGATTACCTGGAAACAACCAATCACAGCAGAGATTAGAGGCAGATAGAGTGGCCCACGTGAGGACGCACCATGTCAGATGGATAAAACACTGGCCAAACTACACTCAAATACTTTGAATGACTTTCCACATAAAAATTAGTTTGCTGACCTGGCTTTGAACCAGCGTGACCCGTCAGATCAGAGTTGTTTGGAGAGCGTCCAGCGTGTGAGGGCTGAGAGCAATGACTGGTCATACTGAGAGGGATCTGAATGTCCAATATCATTCAAGTTTCAAGCTCTTTGTCTTCAGATACACCATGGAAAGAAGTAATGTGTGTTTTTAAACCTTTATCCTTTAAATTATTCACTAAATCAATGTAAGAACTGTGTTTGGCAGCCGACACCAGCTTCTCTGATTCAAATAAGGTCGAAATGTTGAGGGATTTCAGAGTGGATGTGTCAGTTAAACTAAAAAAAGAAGCAATTTTGGAAATCCAGTAAAATGTTGATAAATATAAATAGATGATAAGTGATCTCCTGTAGCATGGGACTTTAAAAAGAGTCTACTCTGTGTGGCTGTACTCAGGCACAGTGGTGCTTTGAGCTAAATGCTAATGTCAGCGCGCTAACATGCTCACAGTGGCAATGCTAACATGCTGATGTTTAGTGAAGTATGATGTTCACTATCTTAGTTTAGTGTTTTGCATGCTAACATTGCTAATTAACACTAAACACAAAGTACAGCTGTCATTGGTTCTGCAGGTATTTAGTCATAAACCAAAGTATACATTTTGACCCAGTGAAGAAAAGCCTTCATTCTCAGGCAGCCTCCATGGATTTCTCCATTAAATCTCACGGCATCCATCCAATAGTTGTTGAAATAATTCAGTCTGGACCAACTGACCAACAGCCAGACTGAGTTAACCCCCATGGTTAACGTTTTTAAGTTGACGAATGTTAAAATCATCTAATTAAAAGTTAATCGTGCGAGTTTGGAAAATAGACTATGAACCCAAGTACGATTTGTGGTTGGGAGAAATGTCAAACACATCACATCTGGAGAGACTGTGATTTTATAATGAAGATAGAGGAGGTGTGTTTGATCTGGGACCCTGTGCTGGCACTTTTTCAGGGTTAAGGACTAATGTGTTGTGTCCAATGTGATGCACCTTGCTGTTTTTTCTTTGAACTGTATATACACTTTTGTACTTTTTTAGAGAAAAACTGCTCTGTATTCAATTTAATTATGATTATGGCTATTGTTATTACTCAGGATGTGCTGTTTCCTTTTGTGTTTTCGTTTTTCATTTTTTGTTTATATCCTGCTATGCTGTCAAAAAATGATAAACAAATATCAAAAAAAAAACATATGAAGATGTCAGACTGTGATACGACTTCATATATATTCTCCATTAACTCTTTCCAGCTCTTCACTGAAGCTACATGATGTTTAGACAGAACTAAATAGTCTGAACAAAGGCTGCAGCTGCGCAGCGTGAGTTTCTGACCACTGAGCCACCAGCAGTTCAGTGAGGTTTAAGTTTTTAAACTGAGAAAGAAGCGTAATATGCCAGTTGAGAAAGTTGCACACACACACACACACGCACACACACACACACACACACACACACACACACACACACACATTGTGTTGACTCCTTGCCGTAACAATATAGAGACTGGACACTCAGGATACCTCTGCACCGCACCTACACTCAGCTGTCTCTGTCTGAGTCCAACACACAAGCAGCCACAGCTAACTGCCACTTCAACTAACATGTAACAGGAACTCGTCAGGACTCCTCAGTTTAACACTCAATTGTTCATCTAACAGAATATTTCAACATGTGTGACTAACTTTCACCCACTAAATATCATACATTATAAATGACTGAATGCTCTCGGGTCAAGAGACATGTTATCAGTCAAACACAGAATATCTAATAGAATCATGACACACTGAGCATCACTCTGTCAGCTCTTCCCTTTGTCTCGACAGTATACCTGTTGACAGTGCGCCAGTCAGCCAGCGGCAAAAGTGTCTGCCCATCTTCAGCAGACTGTGGTGTCTCCTCTTCCCCTGGTCCATGCTGAGTTTGTTTATGTGTCAGCTCTGGCTCCTCTGCAGGGCTCTGAGATCAGTTTTCACTCATCTTTACGGTGCATGTGATGAACCTTCCTCCCTCTGTAGAAGTCAGATGTTTTTGTCCTTTCAAAGAGGACGTTCACTCATTCTCTGATGAATTTGAGCGCCAATCCTCCTTTGTCTTCTGCTTCTGTGTCTCTTATTGTTGTTAGCCTGTCCGTCCTCTCTTCCAAACCAGAGTCTTTCTCTCTAACTGTTGCCTAACTGATAACTCGCTCCAAAGCTGCATCTGAATCAATCAACAGTCCAGATCTAATAGATTGCAACCGTCTTCATCAAGCTGATTATTGAACAAAACATTTGCATGTCTCCCCTTTCCCATGCCAGCCCAACTCCTCCCTCCCTCCTCCTCCTCCTCCTCCTCCTCCTCCACCTGCTACAGTAAAAAAACACAAACTTCCCCTTCATCCATCACTTCCCGGGTCTATTCCACCTGCTCCTGAATTCTCTTTGTGTTCTGTTTCAGGGTCTCACTTGCTTTCAGTTGCTAAAAGCATCTTGTTTTGTAGTGTCTCTCTTGTCCAAAGCCACAGAGACTTTATATTGACCCAAAACAACTCAAGAACAAAGAGAAGCTGCAGACTGAACTATGCTGACATAAGCTCACGCAAGCGACTGTTGATTTACTTCTTTTGATTCTGATTTCACATTTAATCAGTGGCTCTCCTCCAGTCACTCATGAGCCTTCACCGTCAGGACAGAGTTGATCAGTGTCGCTAATTGTTGTTTCAAACAGTTTTACACCCTCATACCAAAAGCAGCCGTTCAAAGGGTTGAAAAATAAATCGGATTTGAAATGAACCCCAAATGCATCCTGTAAATGACGCTGATATTAGCTGAAAGAGTGTTTTGTCCAATGAAAGGTGCGTCTCCAGACAGTCGTGTGTCCTTCCTGCCACTAGAGGGCAGCGTTGCTCTACAGTCAGATTACGCTCGCCTGTTAAAGGCCTCAGAGTCAGAGAAAAGATGAAGCGCTGCAGCAGGCCGAAACAGGCAGGTGAAGCAACCTGTTGGATGTTCTAAAAAGCACTGATGATACACCTCCACTCCCAGTCACGGCCACGAGAAGAAGACACTGAAACGTCTCATGTGTAAAAGGTGAGGCAGGTACATGAAGCCGTCTCTAAATTCTTGTCAGAAATATGTAAACACACCAACAGCAGTGTTCAAAACTGTCGCAGCCTACAGCTTCAATATCACAATTTGATAACTTCAACAATAAGTAAATAAATCAAGGTGGCACAATGTTCAATGTGATGCAACTCAAGCACAATTCAAATCATACTTATTGTCACACTCTAAGAAACTCTGATGTGTTTGGAAGGCGGTCATCAGCAATGTAAAGTAAATAAGGATTGTATTCCAGGCGGAAACATATAGTGAAACTCGTGCATTCACACCTGAGAAACCACAAACGACTTGAACACCTGAACACAGGGACTAAATGTTTTGCTCTAGGGCATATCAGAAGGATTTACTAAAAACAGGCCTAACTTCCTTCATGGTATATTATATGTGTGCATACAGCCTCTGTAAGTAAGCATGAATTATTAATATCATTTCTTTCTGTGAGAACAAACCAGTTGCTACCCGGCCTTTATGTAGGATATGTCAATCAAACAATCAAATACAGCAGCTGCACAACTATGGAAAAACAAACAAAGCTTTACAGGGCCTCTCTCTCTCACACACACACACACACACACACACACACACACACACACACACACACACACACACACACACACACACAGGCAACGAGGACGACACAAACATCACAGCTTTTCGATGCAGAAACTGGAGAACCGTTTTGCGGAGAGACAACAACTTCCCTGCTGTTTTCTTTCCTTCTAGCTGGTATTTTTAGACGTGACAGAGTGCGGGGCATTGATCACAGATATGTTCTAAGTCACTGAAATGCTCTCTCAGGGCAGCCGTTTGATGTGACTCGTTTGCACAGTAAGCAGGAGGTTGTTCTTAGAGTTTATAAACGTCTACCTCGGCTGAAGCATCATTCCAGCTGCTTGTGTGAGTTATGTAAGATCATAATGTGGCTGTATCATGATGTTACAATATGAGCAAATGCAACGTCGAACATCTCCAGGGTTTGACTGGTGAATAACTGACTGACTCACCTTACTTCAGAAGGTGCTGAGATCATCCGGCAGCTTTTCCTCACTTCTGGAGACCCTCTGGGTGTCTTTGATTGTGTGGATCAATTTCAACAAAAGCAGCCCTCTGAGGCAGATCAATACACTCTTCCCTGCTGTTATTAACACATTTAAAGACTCATTTATCCACACCAGCAAACACCTCAAGCTGAAAATACTTAAACCGTCGATGGAGAAAAGTGGGAGACACCGAGAGAAATAAAGAAACCCATAAAAAGGAGGGCTGCGAGGCATTGAAGAGGACCTCTTTACAACAAGTTGTACTTGTAAAGACTTTATAACTTGTTTATGAAGGACTTTGTAAAGTCCCAAACCCCTTTAGCAGATCGAGGATAGCATAAATCGTAGCATTTCAGTTCTTTTTGAGGGCAGACAAAATCAGTCAGAATATTTACTGCCATTTCCAAACATCAAACTTCTGCAGTGGACCTAATCAATGGGCTGTCGGTCGGCTGGATCAAGCTTCTGGCAACAAGAAAAAAAGAGCTGTTTGAAAATATTGACTTGGGAGATAAATGTAATCACAGTGGAGATGAAAGCCTCCCAAAGTGGGAGTTTTATGCATAATGAGTGGGGTTTTTTTTCTTAGTTTTCTTAGAAAACTGACCTACTAGTAAGACTGTGTCATTAGTTCATCATTTTCAAGCACTTTTCTCTCAAAACCTCCCAAATCCACAGAGAATACAGAGGCTTTGACCTCATTGTCCTATAAAGAACAAATCTTTCTTCTCAGAAGTTAGCTTTCCTTCCTGATTACGAGCTAAAATGAAAAAGCAGGCATGTGTATGTAAGTAAAGAAGCAAACCTTTGTTTATGTATGTGCTCTAGAAACATGTCGATCCAATGTGAGAGATTATTATGAGTTTGTAAAGTAATAGTAAATAAATCAGTAAAATAATTGGTAAAAATGCTTAGAAAGACACCTAAACTGGTGGCGTTCATGTTATTATAACCCTAAACCCAAACACCCTTCCTTGCTCACTGGAAGCATTTTGGGTTTACTTGGGAGGTCATGGCAGCTTAAGGAAGGTCATGCAGCGCTAAATGAATGTTTGTAAGATAATGTTGCCCGGGCAACAGCCTCTGTGCTTACCATAATCCTCAGAGGGACATGGTTCAGATTATAGACGTCCATCTCACACACACACAAACATATTTAAATTCACACACTCTTTCTCTTCCAGTGACATCACAGAGGTTTATATCAATTCATTTTACCTCCTGTGCCCTCACACAGAGGCAGACGCCACCTCAGCAGTTGGATCAGCGTTGATTATTTGTTACACAACATTTATCTGAATACAACGCTCTTCATCCGTCCAGACTACAGCCAACTGGCACCTACAACATGGCTCAGAGGGGCTTTTATGTTGAAATCAGCAATGTAACTGCGTTATATAAATGTAATATTTATGTTATCAGTGTTGACGGTTTTTGATGCATTAGGGAAAAACCTCTTGAGTGTTCTACAAAAATGTCATGAATAAAAATCGAAGTGTTAACGCCAGTAAATATGCAACAACAACCAGCAACCTGGTTAGCTTAGCTTAGCACAAAGACTAGAGACAGGTGGAAACAGCTAGCCTGGTTCTGTCCAGTGGACAGCACCTCTAAAGCTCACATCTCGTTTGTTAAGCTTTGGTGTAAACACAACACGTTGCATTGTTACAGGGGGTTACGGCAGGAGTTGTAACTCCCTGGAGTCTCTGCTGGTTGCCCGGCAACTGATAGTGGCCAAGAAATAGTGCGGCACATAACTCCCTGCAACACCTAACATTCGGTTTTTACACTTTTCTTCCTACAGATTAAACAAACAAGATGTAACGTGTTAATCAGATTAGAGGTGGTGGTAGGTGGATTTTGTTACCATTGGACAGAGACAGGTTAGCTGTTTCCTCCTGTTTCCAGTCTTTATGCTAAGCTATGATAACTGGCCATTCACGGTAGCTTCATATTTACCGCACAGATATGACATCTAACTCTCAGCAAGCAAGAAAGTCAGCGTATTTCTCAGAATGTAGAGCTGGAGCCCTTCAAAGTGTAGTGTAGAAAGTGATGACTTGAAAAAGATCCAGTATCTATAATGTATGAATACAGTCAGGAGTAAACAGCATGAGGTTTTCAGCAGCTGCACATAAAGACACTTTTCTGCTCAGTCTGAATGTTTTTAGCTGATAAATCTTTTCAACTGACTTTTTCCATAAGTTGTTGCTTCATCAATGCGTTTAACATGACTGCTGGGTGTTTATTTGACAGATACAGCAGAGTAAAGGCTGCACTTACACAGTTTTGCGCCTCAGGCTGTTGAGCACCACGACGCCCCTGTGCTTCACTCTTTAATAAAACGGTTTGTTTGTGTCTCCTGAACGCCCCATAAAGCCTCCGTGCTCATGCACCTGTTCACTATTTGGTTAACCTGCTGCTGACTGGATATCACACTGGCTATTGTGCCAGCAACAACTATCAGCCATGAAATAAACCTTCCTCTTTGTACCAGCTGTCCGTTATAAATACAGTGGTTTAGAAATATCCTGCAAACTAAACTAAAACTAAACTCTTTGAGTTACATGAAAGCAGTTATTTTTATACAGTTATTTAGTTATGTTTAAAGGAAAAGACTATTTCGGGATGCTGTCAGAAGAACGTCAGACCAGCCTTACAAAGCAAAGTGTGTGTGTGTGTGTGTGTGTGTGTGTGTGTGAGATGCTTGCTGGTCTCTAAAGAGGCTTGTCTTTGCAAAGCACTCATGAGGAAAATAAAAGTCTGACAAAGAGGAGCCTCTGTGATGTACTGAGACCATGAACACACACTGACAGGGATCACCTTCGACGACTTCCTCCTGTTCTGCTCTCTCTCCTCTCTGCTTCAGGCCTCATCGGCGTGTTTGTCTGAACTATGCTGCTCTATTGACGTGCATCTTTGCGAAATTTTGTCCTAAAGAGAAGTTGTTCCCACATTTTGCTTTTGTAAAGCAGATTTACTGTGATATCGATGATCACCACAGTGCAGTTTTATGAGCAACATTTATACTGTTGATATGTTATTTAGGGCTGCAACTAGTGATTATTTTCACTATCAGTCAATTCACTTAGTCCATTAAATGTCAGAAAAACGTCCATCACGAATAACAAACGTCTTTTTTTTTGTCTGAGCCAACAGATCAAAACCCATGAGATGTTCAGTTTATAGGTGTGACTTTGTTTTTCTTGATAAATGTCTTAAACAGTTATGTTAAGACTACTGCAGTCATTTAACTGTAGATGTGATTCAAACGTTGGGTCCTTACAGCCACATGGAGACACTGGCTTTACATTAAACACACCACTCTTGCTGAAAAGCACATGTGCTCACGAGGATCCATCCATCCTCAAGCATGTTTCTCAAAGCTGCCTGTGTTGCTGTAACATCAGCCTCCAATTCATTCATAAGTGATGTGAATGAGGCTGCTGGATTGTTTGGAGCAGCTGCAGCGTGGACTGTCCACACACACACACACACACACACACACACACATACACACTTTGTCCCTTGACTGGTTTGCAGCAGCTCCAGTGACAGATGATGAAACAGGACTGTGGTGTATTACATTTAGTGGGTTTAAGTCCTGTCGTCAAACATTATTTACTCATCAAGTCCTCTACTGTACATGGCAGTTTACTCTAAAACCAAAGCAAGCGTTCGTGAGCGCGCAGTGATCCAAGCCAGGTCAGCAAACAGGAGCAAATCCAGCAAACGTTGACGTTCCCATATTAAAAAAAAAGGAAAGAAAAAGAAAATACGAGAAAACTGTGTACCTGTCAGTGGGTCGTAAGATCTGTCCAGCTCTCTGGAGTCAGACAGACTCTGGTCCTGACTCCTGGACTTCATGTTTGTTTTCAGTTCTTACCAGACCACCGCGCGGAGCCTGCCGGATCTGTGTGCGTGCGTCCGGAGCCGCAGCTCGTCTACGACTTCATCCCCGTTTGCATGTCACTGCTCCGCAAAAACGTCGGCGTGCGTGGAGCCGCAAACTGGTCGCAAACAGAGGAAGAGCAAACGCGTAAATGTCCGTGCGGAGCTCGCCTCTCCTCCCGCTCAGCATCCACAGTTTGAGGGGCGTCTGGTCTGACGACTTTACTTTGCTTCAAGAGTCCCGCTGCTGTCAGCTGGAGCCTGAGAGTCTGTCCGAGCTGAGGGTGGCGCAGAGAGAGAGAGAGGAGACTCAAACCATCCGTGGAGTACATGTACTCAACGTACTTTACATGCCACTTTCTACTTCTACTGCACTACGTTTCAGAGGGGGATATAGTACCTTTAATACATTCATTTACTTTACAAATTAAGATTCTTGCAGACAAAACACATGAAGAGCTTATAAAATGTGTTTCATTATAAATGAAACTGCCCAAACACTTTATACAGCTGAGACGAAAAAAAAACATTTCATGGTTTCAGCTTCACACTTGAAGATTTGCTGCTTTTCCTTTGAATCATTTGAATCATTTTCACTTCTTTTGAATCATGCTGAGGTTTGGACTGTTGGCTGGGCAAAACAAGCAACGTGCAGGCGTCGCTTTGGGCTATTTTCAGATTTAATAATCATTATAATCATTACTTGCTCCACCTCAACTACAAGAGTAAAGTCCTGCTTTTACATGAATGCATGAGTAACAATAGTCTGATGATATAACATATAATAGTGTAACAGGGGACATCTCTCTGCACTGAGTACTTGATTATACTTACATACAGGATCTGAATACTTCCTCCACCGCTGCTGACAGGAGAGAGGAAGAGGAGTGATGAAGCAAGACAGGGAGTGCTACAGACAGACAGGCAGACAGACGGATACGTGGGAGTGTATATCTGCTGATCTCTGCTCCACTGATGGATGGTCTCACCTTGGCTCGAGACTTGAGTAGCTTTGGCTCGGTGGGGAGAAGTAATACCTGCGGATCAATAGCCCACCCTGTCAGCTCCACGTCCTTGAGCTGGTTGAGCAGCGTTAACTGATGACTCACTCATATTTCAGAAAACGCCAGCACCGAGGTCGTGATCAATTTGAATATTAAATCCATAAACACACACCATAAGCTGGATGGAGACAGAGGAGGCCGCGGGCTGATTTGTGGGATAAACTTCAAGATTTCCACGTCTTTGTTTCCCACCAGAAACTTCTATTTGAAACCCTCTAACATGTAATACCTTAAGCTTTTATGGGAATCATCGGTAAGGGTGTAATTGAGTAGCTATTTTTTATTTTTTATTTGAGTACATTTTCAAAGCTGTAATTCTACTTTTTGTAAAACATGTCACATTCTTTTGGACAGACATGAATTAGGTTGCCAACAGTCACAGTGTTACAGCACTATCAGGAGGATAGTCCATAAAAGTTTCACCATCTTTTTTTTAGCTTATAATGCCTCAGGATCCTGAAGAAAAGATGAGCACTAAACTGTTAAGGGACTGCTTGGTTGGATGTATTCATGTTGAGATTCTCACAGTCAGGATGCCAGCTCGGCCCCAAATAGCTACTTTTGGACCGAACATCTTTAGATCTTCTCTTTTGATGCTGCAATTCCTTCCAAGAGCTTTTCCTGTTGTAAAATGATCAAGTTCAACGCTCACTTTGCAAAGAAAATGTGTTTCTAGTCAAATGAAAACCCACAAGAACCACAAAATCGAATAACTTGGAAGCACTCTTCCATAAAGTTGAGGCAGATTAACAGTCTCTACAGCCAAGCTGGCAGCTCTCTGAGGCTGCACATAAACACAGTGGTGCTTTGAGCTAAATGCTAATGTCAGCATGCTAACACGCTCACAATGACGATTCAACAACATGTTGATGTTCAGCAGATAAAATTCTGTCCATCAAGGTAGTTTAGTGTGTTAGCATTTGCTAATTAGCAAGACAAGTACAGCTGAGGCTGATGGGAATGTCATTAGTTTTCCAAGTATTTAGTAATAAACCAAATGATAAGGTTCACCTGATGATGGCGCTAGATGGGTTAAGAGGTCACCAAGTGATTACAAACATCCTGAGGAGGACATGAATGTCTGAAACAAATGTACCTGATGATCCAGTTGTCAAGACATTTTACTCAAAACCACAAAAGTCAACGTCACGGTGGCACAGGATCAGCAGTGTCACCAGGTTTCATCCTCTGGAGACCATGAATATCTGTATCAAATGTCATGGCAATCCATCCAATAATTGTTGAGACATTTCTCAAAAAACATAAAACTAGAGGAAAGGTCTGCAGTAGGGTTCATCCTCTGGGGAACAAGGATGTTTGTACAACATTTCATGACAATCCACGTGATTTGTTAAGAGTCTGGACCAAAGTGGTGGACCAGTTTGCCGTCCATAGGGCTCGAGTGTTTAACTCTCAAACCACCACAGAAAAATGAAACTGTAAAAACTCCTTTTGCCAAGAAAAGCTAAATAATGCTTGTTGGGGATAAACAGGGTGGTGAAGCTTCTTTAAAGACAGCCGAGCGGGTGAGGGATTATTATGTCCCATGTCTGAAGACTGATGGCGAGGAGAGAAAATATCTATCAACTGCTCAAGGAAAGAGCAGGATGAAGAAAACGGAAAGGCAAGGGAGGACACAAGAGGAGGCCTGGTGAAGTAAAAAGAATGAAAGTCTGAAAAAGGAAAGAGAAGCAGATCTGTGACAGAGAGAAGGAAAGAATCTCAGAAGGGAAACAGAAGAAGACAGAGGGAACTCAGTGGAGAGGTATTTGAATATATTATGTTCCTTGGGACGGTTAAATCCTGCAGTATTGATGGTGTAAAACCCCACAGGGGTTTACAGAGAAGTTTAGCATTGCTGCAGGCTGGAAAGTGGAGCTGACAGATAACCAATAATGAGCTCTGATTGATGCCTGAAGTTATGCGCGAATGATACAGGTGACAAATAACACACACGCACACACACGCACACACACGCACACACACACACACACACACACACACACACACACACACACAAACAGGTGAGCTGGCACTGGCTGTTCAGTGCTAAACAGAAGATAATATTCAGTAAAAGACATAAAGAAAATAGTGCCACATGTCCTCAGAAGGTGTCTTTCTGCTTTGGTGCACCCTTGGAAAGAGGCAGTTTGAGCTGATTTAGTTTTTTTCATATTTTCAGCAGACAGATACAGGTGAGGACACACAGATAAAGAAACGAAGGGGTGAGGGGATGACGGAGGGAGGGCGGGGGGGTTGGAGTTTCAGGCGAGACAAAGTAGGCAATCTCCCCTCAAATGAATATTTGATGAGAAGGCTGATATGCTTAAATGAAACGCTATAAACACACAGCAGCGTTAATGGGTTGTCACAGTAAAACGCACGGGCTTGGCTCTGTCTGAGCATCTAAGCTGTCACCAACACACACACACACACACACACACACACACACACACACAGATTATATCAGGGAGTTGATATACTGCCCAATATACAATATAGCCAACAAAATTAGAGGATTTGGAATAGATTCATGTCGGGGGATTGACATCCACCATATTAAAAAGACATTTCACAAAGTGATCTGCAGAAACCACAAATACACTCTCATACACACACACACACACACACACTCAGAGGACACTATCCATGCCACAGTATTATTCCCAGTACATACAAAAGCACATTAACATCTCTGGCAGTGGATGTCTGCACTGACACGGCGCCTGCGTGTCCATTGGAGGCTTATCAGTGTCATTTTCTTCAGCACTCGGTCCCACAGTTCTAATTGAATGTGTGCGCGACAAAAGCAAAGACAGAGAAAGAGATGATATGCCCTTTACACTACCAGTATGCAGACAATGCACATTTATTTACTACTAAAACCCACTTTCGTCATCGGGGAATGTTAGTTTCCAGAAATATGGCAGAAATTTAAAAATGTGGATCCGCCGCCGTTAGTCACTGATTTGTCCAGACCCCCTTTCAAGTCCACCCTGACCTCTGCTTGTTACCTTGAGTAGCTCCTGACAAACCAAAGATTCAGTTGGTGCTGTTAGTGCGAGCCTCAGGGTGCAGACATCATTAGGAAGTAGCTCCAGGACAAAGTTTATCAGAGATATTGGCTAATTAGTTTCACAACAGGAGGGGATGGAGGAGCAGCTAGACTGAAGGAGCAGGGTACTTTCTGTTCTCTCACAGCGATATCACCGGTTTCAGCAACCATGACCTGACGCTTCTCATTTATTCACTTCTCAGACAAATATTGAATTTATTGAATCAAATATTTAGGGTGCACTTGCAGAATATTGATTCTTTCCTATGAACTCCTCCTTCATTTGTGCACGGTGCTGCTGCCAACGCTGAAAACACAAAATGACAACAGAGTGTGTGTCGCCTTCCCACAGTAAAAGTCCTGCTCACGCTGTTCAGTAGATGAGATATGGAACACACAACCACATTATGTACGTGTGTCCAGACTGTTTACCGTATAGACACATTTGATAACAAGATGTATCAGTGCAAACAATCTGTATGCAATTACCTCGTACTTACTGCAACTGCAGTCCTCACGTTATCAAGTATGTCTCCTTCAGAGGTTTTACACGCAATCATCTGGGACTTGACTTCAACAGACTTGGAGGTGAAATAAAGGACAAAAAAGTCCCTCAGGAATAGATGTGAAGGAGTCCTGTTGGTACAATATCTTTAAGACAATGTTGTGACAACATCCCTGATGTTTAGTAGTAAACATGTCCTAATCAAGTACCAATGTACAGTAAATATTATGTCAAATATACACTTTTTCCTGTTCTTCTCACTCAAACTTATCCTTAAAATATTAGTTATTTTGTCTGATTAGAAATTTGTTAAACCCCTAAATATTGATTACTGCCACTTTAACAACATTTAAGAAACCTAAGACCTAAGAAAAGCATTTGTTATCAAAGACCATATTCACAGAGTGAAGTCATATTTCACTTCTGCAGCGTGTGGGGATAAGAAATCAAGTCTCCCACTGACACCCAATGTATTAGACTCAGACTGGGTCGGCAGAGTCAGCAGAGGACAGTGTGTGTGTGTGTGTGTGTGTGTGTGTGTGTGTGTGTGTGTGTGTGTGTGTGTGTGTGTGTGTGTGTGTGTGTGTGTGTGTTGCACAGATGAGGGTGGTTGTTGGAAAGCATACAAAAGAAAATGAAAGGTCAGTTTTGATGTTACAATATAGATTTAAGAGTACGTTTTTTTTCTTAATGTTTCTTGACTAGTCAAAATAGGAAGCACTAATTGAGTAGTAGGAAACCAACCTTTATTTAAAAAAGAAACATAAATATACCTACAGGAATTAGAGATGAAAGAAACAAGACCCTACACTTCAAGAAATTGCATAAGTCAGATCTGCTTCCAGTCACAAATAATCATTTCTAATGTTCTGAATGGGAAAGAGCCTCACTAAACTGCCTTCATGTACCAGAGACACACCAGCTTTAATCACCTTCCTCAACCATAAGGTTTAACCATTGTCTGAATAGTTTTCCTTCGACGCTAACCGCTCCCTTCAAGACATTCAGATTCACTTGTTAAACTAATGGAGAAATGACTCGTACAGTAGTGAATGTTAGCCATGGCTTTGTTCAGAAACAAAAGGTTTGCAACAATAAAAAGTCTTTTTTTTAATCAGGTCAGAGCATTCCCAACTTAATTACTGCTCAAAATGTTCTCCATGTAAATACAAAACACTTGTAAATGTGTTTTGAACGTGTAGAGAATAAAGTTAACATTCACACAAGCATCCACGCTCTAATCCAAGAGGATTTAAATATGATTCAAACTCAAGGTCACCATTACCAGTGTTGTTAGGGAGGACATAATGTTTCACTCAAAGCCTAAATCTTCTGGAATAATTACTGGAGAGATAAATCATAAACCATGTACTGTGATCAGTTTGACGGCAGAAGCTACTTACAACATAATCAGTGGCAGAAAAGGTGGAGCTGAACATCGGGGTTTAAAAATACTTGAATACACTCCAAACTTTCATGTGTCAGCTAACAGTCCAGTCAATACTGCAGATTGCACACTGAGGAGCCAGTGCAACACGGGCACTTTGTTAAGGTAATCGCGCACACACACACACACACACACATATATATGAACAACCACAAAGGGAGAAAGTCTGGAGAGTTTTCAGGTGTTTCCTTAAGGTGCATCCAGCCCGTCGGTGTCTCCGTCTCTTGTTCAGACAGAGGGTGAGAAGTTGAGACGAATCATGGGAAGAACGATTGAGGATCGCACTGGTTGGTGTTTGTGTTGTATGTATGAAAGGTGTGTGTACATGTCCACACGCACATCATGTGCCGTGTATGTCCATCTGAAGGGAGGAGAAGAAGGCTGGCTGTGGGTGTGTGTGTGTGTCTCAGGAGATGGTGGAAAACTCTTTGAGCAGGACGTCCTGACTCAGTGTGTTCAGAGAGACATTCTTCCTCACATTCAGACTGATGGAGCGCACCTGGAGACAGACAGACAGACAGACAGACAGACAGGGAGATTGTGTGGTCATGTGTGTCTATAAACACAGAGAGGCTGAGGCTTCTCATATCAATTCATATGTAGCTGCGGATTAATCCTAAACCCACAGACAGCAAGACTGCTGATTTATTACACTCCACTGCCTCCACATGTCAGCACACGTGCCTCAAATTGCAGGAAACGTCATAAAAATTAAAGTTCCTCCCGGCAATTTTGTCAATTTATATTTTGGCCCTCCACTAAAACATTTAGATTGGTTTGAGCGACATGGGGCAATTACCAGGCAGGGACAGCAGGCAGACTCTATTGAGTTGCATTATGGGAAGGAACCTGAGTCTTAGTAGACGGCATTAAACCCACAAAAAGCCACAGTGCATTGCCCTCTCTCTCTTACCAGCTCCTTGAAGAAGGCAGCCTCTTTGGGCTGCTCCGAGTATCTCTCAAACTGGTCCAAACCATCCTGCAGTTTGAGGGTCAGTGTGTCATAGTTGGACCGAACCACCTCCAACACCTAACAGGGTGAGACATGAAGAAAACAGAAAACGATCAGAACCTCCCAGCTCCATGATACAGACCGGTTAATGCATCGTACCTCGCACTGAAGAGTCACCGAACAGTCAAACGTGAATTCATCACAGCATTTCTATTCATGAGGGATCATGAGGAGGGGTGTAGACTCGTATCTGGTTCCTCCAGTCCTCCAGTCACTCACTGCTTACTGTCACAATCAACTCAAAGTTATCAGGGATGTGCTCGGTCGTTTGGAAAAAGAGACACGTCATCCACAACTTGATGGATTTTTTTTTTTTTTAGCTTTTTATTTGCTTTCTTACTTGTTTGTTTTGTCCTGTTTCTCCACAAGATTGTGCACCATTAGCTGAAACTCTGTTAGGCTTATCCAACAGTAGTTGTTAAACTATTTTTTATTTTCAGGTGAGCAGACTGGTCTTGAAATCTGTAACAAAACTGAGCCGCTGTGTGTGTGTGTGTGTGTGTGTGTGTGTGTGTGTGTGTGTGTGTGTGTGTGTGAGTGAGTGAGTGAGTGAGTGAGTGAGTGAGTGAGTGAGTGAGTGAGTGAGTGAGTGAGTGAGTGAGTGAGAGAGAGAGAGAGAGAGAGAGAGAGAGAGAGAGAGAGAGAGAGAGAGAGAGAGAGAGAGAGAGAGAGAGAGAGAGAGAGTCTTCTGTGAGGTTTAGTTTGACTTACAGGCTTTCACAATAAGGGCATTTTTGCATTAAGGAGGTCACTTTAAGAGGGACTCGCTTCTCATTTTTAAGTCAGAGTAAGAATACAATCAAGCAAATACAGTATAGCGGAGTGTGTATGTGTGTATGTGTGCTATTATAAGATCAAAGGGCACACTTGCCTGAAGTAAAGTCCAGCTGAGATAAGAAGGTGAGCTGAAATCAGAGCTAATTATACAGAGATTCTTCACACTTCCACTCCCCCATTCAGCCGTGAAATAGCCCCTAACCAGACCTTTCCCTTTATTTTATTAATGTCCCTGCAACACTCACACACAGCATCAAACATTCACAATGAGAGGCACGAGCTGCACTTTGTCACGCTCCATATAGACTAACACTCCTCTCATACAAGTCCAGCTTTGATCCAGATAAACATACCGATGTTAACCTACAAGTAAGTCTTCATCGGTTTATGCACACACAAAACATACATATTCTCCTTTAGCCCTGGCAGTGCAGCTACTGTACAGCTGAATCACCACTGGAACATTTCTCAACAGAGGGTCAGGAGCAGGAAAACATTCTTCTTCCTTTTATTTTCTTCTAATAAATCTACAGCTCTGCTCAGGGGGGAAAACAGTGCTGTTGTTTTTATTTCAACCTCTGATGGTACACTGATGAAAAATTCAAATCCATATCCCTCCATCTCCCTCACAGCTCTCCATCACTCTCACACTCTGTGGAAAGGTGGACGTAGGTTTGAATGGTAACCTCAGCTAATGTGTGTCCCCCCCCCCCCCCCTCACTGGAGGCGAATAGAAAAGGACAGAAAAGATGAAAGAAGGGTGGTGGTGGGAAGAAGCAAAACATGAAAAACTGAGTAAAAGTAAATAGAGAATTAAAGAAAAAGTCAAGAGAGACCATGTAACATTTACCTCTTGCTGTTTTAGCAAAGACAGGTATGATAAGTGTTGGGTTCAGTGTCACACACACACACACACACACACACACACACACACACACACACACACACACACACACACACACACACACACACACACACACACACACACACACACACACACACACACACACAGCAACTTTCTGCATCAATGAGCAGATATGATTGTGTGCATGCAGTTGTCAGTGTTTATCTTGAAGCGCGGATACAAAAGCAGCCTCGTGTGCTGAAGTGTGTTTCTAATACTGTGTTGTGTGTGAGAGACAGACGGAGTACAGCGGCTCGTTTAAATGCCGCGTGTTTCTGGAGGCCATCCATCTTCCAGTGTCACTGTAGGGAATGAAGACGCTCCAGGCGGACAGAGTACAGGTGGTTACTGTGTGTGTGTGTGTGTGTGTGTGAGTGTGAGTGTGTGAGTGTGTGTGTGCTAAGCATGCACAGAGGGAAAGATATGCAAAGTTTAACACTTCATTTAAAAAACGAGGAGACAGGGACAGAGCTTAGTCTCAAGAAGTGAGAATCTGAAAGTCCCTCAATTGGACCAAAGTTAAAAACATCACCTATTCGTGCTTTCTCTACCTCTACCTTTCTCTGCTCCATAACACACGTCTGAGTCAACAGCTCTCTGGTTACACCAACGTTCATCAGTGGGATGCAAGAAGCAACGGGCTGGGGTTTTTTTTTGGGGGGGGGATTCATTTACATGAGTCTTAACCTTTTGCGTTCGTTTGCTGTGAGCATTATTTTGTTCAGCCTGAGTTAAGATGTAATGCATCGTGTTCAGATGAAAGCTCTTGCTGTGGTTCACTCAATTCTCTCCTCTTTTCAAAATCAAAAAGACTAGTACAGTGTCTAATAAACAAACAAACAAATACCTTTAAAAATTACAGTCCTTTTGAAGCAGACGACAGTAGGGAGACGACAGGAAATGAGGAGAGACGGACATTGTGGTTCAAATTCAAATTCTATCGTCACAATTTTTTCTCTTTAATAGAACCATCAGGATGCACTATCCAAAACAAGAATACTGGTGTTAGGCCTTTAATAAGTCCTTCACATAACAGACGTCCTGATCAAGGTTTTGTCCCCCATCTGGGTCATATTACATCGACTATCTGTCTTGATCCAATATCTATATTTTCCTACATAGTATAACCACAGTAAACTAAGTATACAGTGCAATTCAAACTATTTACGAAAGGCAATCCATTTAAAATGGGATGTTTAACAGCTGAATAGCTCAGCATTGATGACCTCCTATAATATTTTGCACAGTATTTCTGAGTGTCAGTGTGAAAAGGTTGTGTCGGACAGGTCTGAACAGGATGTAGACAGCCTCTCCAGCCTCTCACTGAAGCACTCTGTCAGTGTGGACATCTTCATTTGAACTGAAGGCTGCTGTTTGTGTGTTCACGCTGCTCTGCGGTTTACTCCCTCACAACGCATCGACATGAGCAATTTGTTGGTTAAAAGGCATTTTTCAAACCATTTTTTTTTTTTTTTTACTCAAAACTATCAATTATCCAAAAACAACTTTATCTAATGAGAAGGATGTTAATATCACTGGCAGCTCATAGACACCAAAGCTACTTCTGCCTTCCCTCATTGTTGTGAATAAATCTAGCAGATAACAGCAGAGAGGTAATTGGGGAGTATAATGACCAAATCCATCACTCTCCTATCAGCTTGTAAAAAAAGGCCCATCCTCACCTCATTCAACATAAATGATTAAGTCTTAAATGGAGCTCACAACGCTCATATCAGTGAAGTTCAGCCTCCTTCCAGATTTTTTCCACTAATGATGAAGGAATAACTCTGAAGAGTTTCAGAAGTTGTCCCGTTGCTTAATGGCTCAAATCTGTGTTTGGAAAACAGTGGGACTGTACAAGAGTGGCTGCAGACATCAGAGAAACATTTACTGTTCTCTAAATATACACACAAAAATCTGTTTAAACAGAATCATTTTAAGTTTTCTTTTTAGGCCGATGTTTCCTTTAAAAGTGCAGTAAGAGGTGAATATGATGAAAGTTACTGTTCTTATTCCTCCCACCTGCCTGACCTGCGTGCAGCGAATCAGCCATGATGAGTTTTAAGCTCAGTGGGGTGTGATAACTACTGCTCTTGTTGTCTCATCACAATCAGCGATGTCGGAGTCATCCATCTCTGCCACACAGCTGTAACTACTACTTGATGAATAGACATTCTTTCAAAATAAAATGCAGTGAACCTCTTCTCAAACACTTTGAAGTTTGAGTGTTTTCCATCGTGTACTAAAAAACATACTTTTCGCCCCGATATGTTGCGAAGGTTCATGGTTATTTACATGTGGCTTTAGTCAGAGTGTAAAAGGAGGAAAAGAGTGTTGTGTTTACCTGTTCTTCTGACAGCTGGGAGATGTGATTCACAGCAGCGTACGACTCAATCTTAGGGTTAAAATGGTTGATGATGGCCCTTAAAGACAAAAACACAAACACGTCTGAAATAAAGCCGAATAGACATTTTCCTCAAAGTCCGAGGATGTACACTACGTTTCCAAAACTATGAGCGTTCCAGTTCGTCCCAAAGGTGTGGGATGGGGTTGGGGTCAGGGCTCCGTGCAGGCCAGTCAAGTTCTTCCACAACAAACAAGGAAAACCTCTTTGTGCAGCCAGCGAGGTCTTGTCATGTTGAAACAGGAAAGGGCCTTCCCCTCGCTGTTGCCACAAAGCTGGTACATCCACATTAAGCCATCTAAATTCAAAAATGCATCTTTCTCTCTCTGTGTTGGGCCGCCAGCCACACTGAGCACGTTTTCCATCCATCTGTTTTATGCACATTTTTAAATTTGAGTAACTTGAGTGGAAATACCAAAAGTTTGATCTTGTTGCGCCTTCCTCTGCGATGTTTATTAGCACCCAACTGGAGAAATAGTGCCACCAGCTGTTTATCTTGATAAAAAAACTAATATTTGCATAACAGCAGTTGATGGAAAGTGCTTTATTTGCATTTTCTTTTTCCGATTTTCTGGAAATATGCTAAGTTTGAATGCAATTCGACTAATGAAGCTGGAATTAGTGTGTACGGAGAAAACAGAGCTCTTGCAAAGCATCGATGTTACAAGTCATGGCCAGAGGGTGTGTTGCAGTGAACAGACAATCTCTTGTGGCCCTTAACTTTCACAGCACAACTGTTGTCATTATCCTGTATTTATGTTTATTTGTCAGACAATGTCGTCGTCATAAATTAACAATCTGATCAGCACTGCAGCGCAGCAGCATAGGAATGGCTGTCTGATTAGCAGGCAGTATTTATGAGTCGCAATCACGTCCTTACATACTCGTTCCACTGAAACACAGAAATCTGTATACGAGAATTAGATGGCTTAGTGTGGACGTAGTCTAAAATATTATTCTATGCTGCAGCATTAAGATTTCCCTGAATTGCAACCAAGTATCCTCACTCAAACCATGACAAACAGCCCCAGACCCAAAGTACTTTCATACAGAGTGCAATCGCAGCCACCTTGCTATTAATTTGAATGTATGTGTGTGGTTACTTCTTGTTTAGGTGCAAACTAATAATATTCAAGGTGAGATAGTTTAAAAAGTGCCAATTTCAACATGATATTTGGCAACCAAAGTTGTAAACAGCACCAGATACAGACAGGCCGTTTAAGAGGCAAACCTTTCCAGCATTGGCATATATTTTTATGAACTTAACTGCTTTATGGCTCAAATATAAGCTGATGCAATAAGCAAAGCTGTGAGAGGAAAGGGCTTATTTTGTACCAACTTAGAGTACGTCATATATCAAATAAATTATTGTGGCAAAAATGCAGAGAATTCTCCGTAGTGGTAGTTGTCATTTACGAGTGGGAAGGCAGCGTATGGAGGAATGAGCTGATGGGGGTAAAATGGAATTGGTCCCTTCATTTGAGTTCATTTCAACACAGTCTCTGTGGGTTCTTTATACCTCTCTGCCTTCTCTCATTTATTCATCTATTCTTTCAAATATTACTCTTTCAATCTGCTTCCTCCCCGCCTTCCCTTCAACCCCATGAGACTGCATATTTAAAGCAGTGCAGTCTGCTCCACCAGGAGCCCAGTTGAGTGGGTGAATCCTCGGGGGAGTATCCCCGCTCGTACGGGTGCCCTCAGGGGCCCACAAGGCAGGGTGACCTCAGTGGATCACCTCCTCAGAGAAGATGGAGGAGGAAAGGCAGATTACAGGGGAAAATGGTGGAGGAGAGACCAAGTGTGTGGACTGGAGCAGGGTTGGAGTGAAGGAGATAAAGGCTTAAAAATGATCGAATAGAGGGGCCTAGGGGAGGAAGTGGAAAAAAGAACCAGCTGGGGATGAAGAACCTAAATTATAGTTCCAGAGACTTAACTTCATTCACTTTCTTTTAACCTTTCTCCATCACATTCTAATTTGCAATTCCCCTCAATCCAATATGACTCTTTTCTCCTTCTTAAGATACAGTATTTGTGTGTCTGAGTGTGTGTGTGTGTGTGTGAGAGTGTGTGTGTTTTTACCTAACATTGACAAGGGCATGTGTGACTTTGCTGGCTGCCTCCTTCCACTGGCCTGTGTTTGTTGATACTCTCAGAACTGGAAGGCAGAGAACGACAGATAATGACAGATAAAAACAGAGTTAGATGCACACATACGGCCACACTTAAACACACCTGTCAGGTTTAGGGCTCTAGCCAACAATCACTTTTATTGTCAATTAATCTGATGCTTTTTTTCCCCCTCAATGAATCGAGTAATCATTGGGTCTATTAAATGTCAGAAAATAGTGAAAAAAATCAAGGTGGCGTGAGTATTATTGTACTGATGGAATTAGTGCTGCAGAAATGTACATTATGCTGAATTTAACATGTGACCTGTTGTCGCATGCTACAAGACACTCCACCTCCTTCAGTGTTTTTTTCTACCCAGCTTTTATTTGTCCGTGATGGCTATTAGTTGAGACTCGGCCATTCTTAGCTTTTATATGAGAACTTCCAAAAATGGTTTCAGCTCTGGTCAGGTTAAACACTGCAGTTTCTACTAACATACCCATACAGTAGAGGTTGTCGAAGACCTGGTGCATTCGTACGATTTCATAGTACAGCTCGTCGTAGCTGTTGGAGGTGGGCAGGAACGTGTCGCCGTATGTTATGAACATGTTGAACAGGTTCACTACCTGGATAAGGAGACACACGTTAGTTGACCAACAAGCAAAAAGAACCCAACAAGAGAAAAAGGGAAAGCAAATGTATTCTGCATCAGTTTGGCATCTTTTGTCTCTCTGACAAACTAGTTTAGACTCTTGTGTGTGATTTGAGTCACACGCACAGCTGGGCTTCGAGCAGCACCACTGATACAACATCTGGCTCTCCTCTTACTACAGGAGCAGACACATATCCCTGTGAAACTACTTTCCATTTCGCACTGTACTCTGTCAAGGCCCTGTCTGCAGGTTTTGTGAGAGTGTGTGTTGCTCACCAATAAGGCCAGATGAAAGATGTTGTGCTTGGCCAGCAGTGTGGTCTCATTTGACAGCAGGAACTTCAGCAGGTTGATGAGAGCTGCGCAGAGGGAGACGCGCATACATTAATGAAATAATCTGGAGTGTTGATAGTCGTCTACCAGCAGAGGCATGTGGCAGCAGTGTGCGTCTTTATTAAAGTAGATAATGGAAACACGGGGGGGGGGGGGGGGGGACCTTGCAACACCAAATCAAGTCCTTTCACAAGCTTTTATAGAGGAAAACAAAACCCATGAGAAGAGCCAAAATGTGAGCGCACAAAAAAAAAAGAAGCTTTTAACAAGCTCCAACACAAGCTGGCACAACAACATGCTGAAAGAAGATAAACACATCAATTGCTTTAATGTGGCTCTTTTTTTCTCTCCAGTCTTATTTCATGGTATGCCATTATCACCACCAGGAGTAGAGGGTCTGTGTCATTCAGGGAATTAAGCTGATTATTGGTCTGATTAGAGGAGTTTGGATTCTAATGAGACACAGTACGATGAGGCCGTTACAAGCTGAAAAGTTATCCTATTGTGTGTTGACCAGGCTGAAAAAACAAAGCCACCAGGATGGATCGTGCTTTCTTTAGAGACTCATTATCTAATCTCAATGATGCAATACATTTCCAAAACAACAGGCCCAATGACTTTGGAAGGAAATTGGCTTTGTTAAACAAAAGCAGTAACTATTTACTCAACTCTTAAGGTGATGCCCAGCAAATCAACTATGGCGCCATCTTTTGTTCACGACAAAGTGTTTGAATTTGATAGTTTGGCTCCTTCTCCATGACAACGGCGTAACAATGATTTCTCAGAAACATAGTTGAAATACCTAAAACTAGTGGTCCCCTGGAAAAGGTTCCTGCCTACCTTATTATCCAGATAAATGACATGAGAGAGAAAGTGATCTTTACCTGACCAGAGCTCTCTCCAGGTGTAGTGTAACCTGATTCTGCACTTCTTCTGGTAGCACAGGAGTTTGTGGATGATCTGCACACAGCGCCTGCACAGGAAATGAACACGTAAAACTGTGGTGACGGAGCAGGAAGGTGGATGAGGCTAGAAAAACGTGTGTGCGCGTGATGTGCAGGTGTTCTCACAAGTATAAATCCATGGGGAAATCCTTCATCATATGAGTGACAATAAACTCCACCATCAGATCTAGACAGAGAAAAAATAACTGTTAGAAGGATACAAAGGGAAAGGGTTGTAAACAAGTCAAAAACACAGCTCTGACAGCTGTGATTGTAGATTGGCAAATGTTACAACCTACATCAACATCTGGTTTGTAGCCCATAAACCCAGAAGGTAGATCAGAAGTTATAGCTAACTAACTAGCCTTCAAAATGTCAGACATCAGAGCCCACAGTAAGCAACAGTTATAAAAGTTCCTCATACCTAGAACAGCACACACCAGCGGCCGTGAAGGGATGTTCTTGTCCACTGCTTTTTTTCTGTGCCTCATGGGCTGAAAGAAAATGTAGAATTGAAATATACAGTATGTAATTACACACGAACACATTGTACTGCACATCCTAGAGAGGGGCAGGTGTATTAGTATAGTAACCACATTGGCAGATGCCAGTTTTAATGCCTGGTTTCTCTGAGTAACCTGGATACTCAAGAGCATGTAAACACACTGAATGTCATAATCACTATAGTAGAATACTTGAAAAGCTGAAACACCTGCATATGTACTCAAAGTCCAAAATATATGTTGACATTCACTGATAGGAATGTGAAAATGCTTGTAATGCTGTAACTTTTTAATTTGTTCCATCACTTTGTTGCTCACTTTCACCCCCCGACCAGAAACTCACCATTCTGTGGAGATTGACCCTGAAGTTCATGTTGTCATCATGAAGAAAGGCATCAGCGTACTGGTCCTATCACACACAGAGGTGAAGTCAGAACAAAGACAATCCGCGGAGGGTGCAAATGTTGCAGCAGTGCAGCTGCTCTTACCTCGGCAATGCAGGTGAGGATGATTAGGCACAGTCTAGCACTGTTGAGTCGATGCTCATCTGGAGACACACAAATATGAGACTTTATGAGACTCCAGACAGTTTTTTTTCTCCTCAGGTGCTTTGGGAGGGGAGTGACTGAAACAAATGACTGCTGTAAAGTGTGATAACAACTGTGGGACTGAAGAGAACAGCATTTATTTGTCACTGTTGTCTACGACAAATACGTGAGAACACTTAAGGACAGATATAGAGAAGAAAAAGTGTAAGAATGAAGAATTATAAGAGGGCAGAGTGACAGAGACAAAGAGGAAGAGGGCATGAAGGTTTCTGTTTACCTTTAGTATCCTGCATTACAATGGAGGAGTACTTGAGGAAGGTGATGAGAAGGTTGCTAGTCTGCAGGTTGGGATCCAGAGGCAGTTCTGGGTTGTTCATCACTACACAGCAGATGTACAAATAAAACTTCAATCAAACAATTATTAAAGGAGAAAAAGGACATAATAGTAACTAAACAGAAAGAAAGAACATAGTTACAACAAATCAAACTTTAAGTCACAACACTGCGCAGTCAGTTCCAGGTCAGTTAATCCATTAATAATGACGTCTACTGTCTAAATGTGAGAATAAAATGTTTGGGCAGACGGAGTGCTCATTCAGGCAAATAACAGCATTACAAGAAGTGATGTCTTTGTCCCGTTACTGTAGCTACTGTAGCTTGCTGCACTGTCTAGACAAGCAACTTTGTCCATTTAAAAATCTCTGCTTTCTGAAACATACAGCTTGTTTCATGGATAAATGATGAGCCGGTCACTTCTATCTCATTCCTTCCCAAAACCCACATTTGCTTCCTTCTTGCGCAGATCACTGCAGGCCCAAAGGAGGAAGATTTCACACTGTCAAGAAACATATCATCACAGGAGGCTGTGTACTGTGGAAGGGAAAAATACATTCCTGACATGTGATTGCAGGCACATGTGTGAAATGATTTCTGGTCTAAGTGGAGGGCCCTGTAAGTGCCGAAGCTCCCATGACATGGCATAATGCACTACACGTGAAACATTCATCGGTATTTGAAACTGGAGGTTAATATTTTATACAGAAAATGGCTCTTGGGTTTGAGGCAATGGAGGGAGAGCTAGCCAGAGATAGAAACATGCACCTTTTAACAGTTACAGCGTGTGTGCAAGTGACCTGCTTCTGAATGTGCCCACAACATTCGCCCTCCATGAAACCTGAAGTGACAGACATGCACTCAAGTTAAAGAGATAATACTAAGTATGTGGGATGGTGTAATAATCCGATTATTAAAATGTAATAAACCCACATTAGATGTGCCATTTACTCTCCTCGATCAGAGGAGATTAAAATCTATTGAATATTTGAGAAGGCTGCTGGTGAAGGTGCATGTGTGTCTCTATGTCTGAGTGCGTCAGTTCAAGGCAGAGGTGAGTGAGAGCCGCCATGTTTGGAGGGAGAGTTTTTAAAAATGTATGTAAAAACACTAGCAAGAGTAAATTGAGGCAAAGAAACAGAGCCCCTTGAAAAAAGAGCCCAAAAAACTTAACCTCAGGTGTTTTAATGGGATTAATGTTTGTTCCAATTCTGTTTAAAGGTGAAAAAAAAGTAAGGGTTCCATTAATCACTGAATTTTTGCTTCTAGGAGGCAGTTTTGACAATTTCGACTCCAAATATATTCAGGTAAAAGGGCTGTGACTGAGATCATAACAACTTTCAACTATACACTTAACCATAAAGACATAAACAAATAATTGCCAAAACCCATTCTTCTTCTCTGACAGGCGAAACACAGGGTTTATGTAGTCACTGCTTTCTAGCTTCACCTCAGCTCCTCCCCGCTGCAGAAAATGTGTCTCTAGAAACTGACTTGACGGCAGTGAGAAGTACACGCTGATACAGACTTCAGAAAGCAATACTATATGCAGTACAGACTATGTCTCCCTAAATAAAAATATGAAACGGTGTATGACTTACTGTCTAGGGAGGGTGGTGTTGTGCCAAGGGGTGTTGTAGGGGTGGTTGGAGTAGGGGTGGTGGGTGTGACTGGGATGTCAATCTCAGGATGGCTCTGTTGAAAGATCAAAAACACATGTGATCTGTCATTAACAGTGAACAGCAGTAGAACATCAACAGTACAGGCTGGGCAGGAGATTCACATGAAGACAGAGAGACAGAGTGTTTACCTCTGGTATCACAAAACATTTCCACAAAATGGAACGTACATCATCGCTGCTAATTTATCTTGTAAATAATTCCAGCACTGCAAAAAGCAGCGGTGTGGCTTCGTGGCCTCAGAATGAAAGTTAGTCCGGAGGCACTGTTTAGTGGCTGCTGTCCTAAATGCAATTGAGAAATCCTCAGTATTCAGCTAGTTAGTTAGGGTGGCTTCAACACAGAATTTGAGTGTCCTCGCAGGGATCAATAAAGTAAGAGAAGCAAAGTCCACTGAGTGATGGTGGAGAAGTGATTTTCACACCTAGTGCACCTTTAAAGAAACGTGTACTAATAGCAGCATAACTGTATCTCAACTCTCCTGCTGATGTGAAAGATCTACAGATAAAATAAAGATATAACATCTGTCTTCTCTACTCTAAACACTGTCTTCTTGTGTTGCCCATCATTATTAGATTTCAAATCACAGATAGAAAACCTTTTGCTAATGTTTCACAGCAACAGGAAGAGAGGAAAAGAACGATGAGGATTTGTGAAATGTGTTAAAGACCAACAATAAAGTCTGCCAAATACTAGGATAATTGTCAGAGTTTTGTAACTGTAAAGTCTTATAGTAACTGACGTCCTATTGTGGTGCTCAGACTATGCAGACCCTGAACAAGCCTGCAATCTCTCTTATTTTGCAGCCACAAATCTCCTCTGAGCAAAAATTAAATTCCCTCTAGATCAGAGGTGTCCAAACTACGGCCCGTGGTCCATTTTTTATTGGCCCGCAGAAAATTACAAAAATATAATGGATATGGCCCACAAATGAAACTTGCACCTGACTGTATTGTACTTCTTAGTTTTAACACTAGGTGGAACTACTGTCTTCAACAAGGCAGCTTCTCCACTAAACAAAATTAAGGAAAGAAAGAATTTGTCACAGATGACCAAAAATGGCAGAACCAAAGAAATGCAAGATAGAAAGTGAGTGTAGATCATTTCAGACACGGTGGAAAAATGAATATTTCTTCATGGAAGTCAAGGGGAAGTGTGTCTGTTTGATTTGCAATGAAATTGTTGCAGTGATGAAAGAATATAATATACGACGACACTACTATAAACCAAACATCAGACCTACACATCCTACACTGGTGCCAAGCGAGAAGAGAAAGTTAAGCAAATGGAAGCAAGCCTGCTAGCTCGACAACAGTTTTTTTTCCGTGCTTACAAAACACAAGAAAACGCAGGAATAGTGTGCCCAGAAAGGATGCAGGAATTCAACAATGTGAGCTTGTCAAGAAACACAGTTGTGCGGTGAATCGAAGACTTGTCAACTAACTTAAAACACCAAGTGTCACATAAAGCTTGTGCTTTTGATTTTTATTTGATTGCATGTGATGAGAGCACAGATGCCACAGACACCGCACAGCTGTTAATTATTTTGCGGAGTTGGCGATAACTTTTGCATTACGGAGGAGCTGCTTGATCTTAGGAGTCTAACGGGCACAACAACGGTTAAGGACATTTTTGAAGCTGTGTAGATGCAATTGACAACATGGAACTTAAATGGGACAAGCTGTGTGGAGTTACAACGGATGGGGCTCCAGCTATGAAAGGCCAGCACAAAGGAATGGCCTCTATGGTGTGCGCCAAGGTGCGAGAGAGTGGAGGTGAGGCTGTTAAAATGCACTGTATCATCCACCAAGAAGCCCTCTGTGCCAAGACGGTCCAGCTTGAAAACTGTCAACATAAATCGAGCACATGGGTTCCACCACAGACAGTTTCAAGCTTTCCCGTCTGGTGTTGATGCTGAATACGGGGACGTACTGTATCATTCTGTAGTGCGCTAGCTGAGTGGCAGCTCCGTGCTGCAGCGGTTTTATTCCCCGAGATCAGAAATTGACCAGCTTTTGAAAGAGAAGGGCCAACCTCTTCATGAACTGAGTGACCCATTTCTTACTGGTCACCTTAACACACTGAACAAGAGCCTGCAAGGCAAGGACCAGCTTGTACCACAACTTTATGCACACATGAAAACATTCTGTGCGAAGCTTCGTCTCTTTGAGACACAACTTCAATGTTGAGTGTCCCCAACTTCCCCACGCTGTCTGAATTCAATTTTGCTTTTCCAAAGGCCAACCTTTCTGCTAAAAAAGGGGAAATATGCGTCTGTGATCACATCTCTTATGACAGAATTCAGTCAGCGCTTCCAAGATTTTTCTATCATTGAGAAAGAAATCAAGTTGTTCTCGACTCTGTTCCTGATGGATGCAGAAGAAGTGGAGGAGCGTCTGCAATTAGAATTTATCGAAATGCAGTGTGATGATTCCCTGAAGAATCAACATCAGCTTCTCTCCCTACCCAACTTCTGCCGGAGTTTGGAAAAGGCCAAGTTTCCTCTGATGTGACGCCACGTAAAAAGAATGACGAGTGTGTTTGGCTCAACATACATATGTGAGCAAACATTTTCTCTGTTAACTCTGAACAAAAGCAGATTGAGAACCAAAATGACCGACAGCCATCTCTGTGATGTCCTTCGCATCTCAACCACCAAGCTTACTCCTGACCTGCCAGCTATCCTTCAGTCCAAAGCGCAGCATCACTGCTCCCACTAAGTGCAACGTTGTTCCCAGCTAAAAATATATTATACAGTATTCATGTGTTCACAACCCCAATTACTTAATACATTCAGTCAATTAAAGTTGATAACATTTTCTAACAAACGTTAGTTAATCTGTTAACAACCCTAACCCTAATAACTTATATGCAGACTGCCTGACTAAGAAGCAATTTGAGGCTATTGTTTTGAGAATGAGCTGCCAACTCTTTTTGTACAAAAAAAAAAATAAAACCCATGAATGGAAAGTTTTTTCTTTAAGCATATTCAATTATCAAGCATAATTTACCTACATTTGATTGATTTTGTTAACTTTAATACCCAGCCTTTATTATATTTTTCTGTATGTGGCCCTCAGTGAAAAACGTTTGGACACCCCTGCTCTAGATAAACTTCAGGTTTCTCCTTACCAGCTGTCTTTTGGGTGACTATGCAGGGATGGAGGCTTCTACACAATAAGAAAATGATGAAAATAGTAAGGGGAAAATCAGCTCCAATTGGGCCTCAGGTCAGCACACATGTACACTAGGAGAAAAAGTAATCTTACCTGTGCTAATACAGTGATGAAGTTGCGGTTAAGGTGCACAGCCTCGTAGAGTGCCAGCAGAATTGCCTCATTTGTCCTTGAGAAGAAAGGGAAGTTAGTGGTCAGTCTCTGCTCATTCATCCATGTCTTCACATAACATCAGACTGGGCAGGAAAAAGCTTTAGGCTCATGCATCAGAAGGCCACTTTTTTAACAATCTCATACTGTTTGATTGCAGTTTGGTTACTGTTTATACTCTTACAGAAAATATGTAATATCATTTAAACTTTGGTTTCCAACTGGAACCTTTTACAATGACAAAACAGGGGACAAGCAAAAGACACTGCAGTGGTAATAGATTCTCTCATTGACGGCATAGAACAATGTAATTGAGTCTAACTGATGGGTAAGAGCTTAAATCACTTTGCACTTACTGTACAGAGAGTTTCTCATCAACATCTGCTATAAACATGTTGCCCACCTGTGGACAGAAGAACGATCAAGCTATCAGCAAACAGTTACCCCAATATGGAGCCGCAGATCAAACTCTTTAAATACCAAATGCATCCTAATGGGAGAATGAGCAATCTATTTAAAATAAAAGAGTAAGATCTTACCATACTAGTGAGGGTGGAGAAGAACCCACCCTGGTTCTCCTCCTCTTTGTCTTTGTACTGCCTAAAAAAGGGAAAAGAACACGATGGGCAGAAAGTAGGAAGTAGGAAGTAACGACAACATGGAGAGAATGACAAATAAATGAAAGACAGGTGGGGCCACACAGCAGAGGCAGAGATATACGTTTTCAGTCAAACACGGCACTTATAACCTAGCACACATTTACCTAACATCTCCTTCTTCTCCCTGCAATTTATTATCGAAGGGGCATTCAGTTTATACGCAAAAACAATGAACTGCATGGAGCAGTCATCCATCACTTTAATGCATCTGTCTACACACGCAGACAGACAAGACCTCCTTCACAAACAGCATTTTAATATCCAAACCTCGCCTCATCCAAAAAACATTACCGACTGCCAAAGAAAACTGCCAGATATAAATAACTAAAAGTATAAAAAGGGCCTGTTTTTTTTCTCCAAGAGAATAGAAATAGAACATTTGTGGGAGACATCAAACTAAACTGATGACGCCGGCGGCCTCGGCACATCACGCACTGTATCATTAAAAACACGTTTGTGACACATGGGACATTTTTAGATCTCACCTGTTATATTCTGTCAGAGCTTGGTGGACAACCATACCCATTCCCTGGGAGAGAAAACATCCAGTGTTTCAGTCAAACCTTTGGAAAATCTGCTTGATGTGACCACACTGGCTATTTATTATTCTGCAGTTAGGAGGATACACTAAGTTATAACATACTTACATCTAGTGTCGGCTCATCATCCACAATGGAAAGCTTCACAATGTATGGATTCACAGACTAACAAAGAGAAAATCAGTGAAATTAGAAGCTGTTGAATATTTGACACAACTATTGAAGTTAATACTTCATTGACCCTTAAAAAGGACAAATCTCTGTCCCCTAGCTCAAGGGGCTCATCTACAGTACATACAGTAACAACAGACTACAGTCAGGTCAGGCTGAGTAATGCAACTAAAATGCATGTAGATCAGCTTTAATGGTAACAAACAGTGAAGCCAAACCTGTGTGATTCTGGATCAAAAGACGACTCCATCTCTATTAGTTGATTTTTAGCAGTATTTCTCATGCTGCTGCCATACCTAACGTGCAGAATGTTGCAGCAGACTTTAATCGTGTCAAACAAATTTTTGAGTACAGAGCCCAAGTGAAAGTTTTACGCACATCTGGTGCAAAAATAGAAATGTTCATGTTCAGCTTCCACCTTCACAAATATCCTGTTGGTGTGTTCATGGATAAACCTTTTTCCTCAGACTTCAGATGAAGAAAATCCTCATCTGAGCTGTGCAACACTCCATTTGTAAAAAAAAAACTGTAATTAAAACAGGCCAATTAAAATCTTACACTCTTATTATTCCCTCATGTTGCCCTTGGGTGTGAATTGAAAAGACTTCCTAGAGACCACACACACCTGTACTGTACATCCTGTACTAAAAGAGACTTCAGCAGCTGCTTGTATTGTATCTTCTATAGTTGAGACATCAGTTTCTGAGTCAGGATGCTCTGAAGCTTTTGGATGCACTTTCAGTCTCTATGCAGTGACACTTTAATAAGGATTTACCACACCGTTTATTAATGGTTACTATGCCTCCCAGCTGCTAAAAAGACTTTTCTATCGACAAAACAAGTACAGTTCCAGTGAGTATGTGTACACACCTCATATTTCCTGTAGTTGACCAGGAGAGCCAGGAGGACCACAGCATCATAACCATGCTGCCCTCTACTGGACACATCTGATAGAATCTGAGGAGGAGAACAGAGACGACCAAATTGGGAAGAAAGACGGTTTTAAAATAAAATAAAAATCCCAGAATTACAGTAGACACAGGCTTCTGCTACTCACTGACCTGTAGAATGGCTTCAAAGATGCTGTTGATCATCACATATTCCAGTATAGTGTTCTGACTAATATTGTCTGTCACCTGTAAACACATTTGTTCACATATTTGTGATGTTTTCAACAGCCGAACAAGTATTCACCAAAGCCTATCACATCATAATTCATCTAGCTGTTCTGTCTCACCGTCACCAGGCACAGCAGCAGTTTAAGACAGAGGCTCTTCAGACTCTCTGAGCCATCTCCACAAAGAAGGCTGTCCAGTCTCTCCATCAGGTCCTGCAGGAGACACGAACACAGGACATAACGTGAATGGACACAAATCGTTTCTCTCGCTCCTTTTAGCCCCTCTCAATGTATTTTCCCCACACACCTTCATCCTTTGCTCAGCTTTGTCAAACCCCATGAGCATGTTGATGATGTCGAAGCCAGACGCAGACTTGTTCTTCTGGTGAACCCCCCGGAAAAGTGCACAGAGAGTCTAGGGAGAGAGGCAGAGGAGCACAGGTGTTGAAGTGGTGACATAAAACTGAACCCATGAAACTGAAAAGCCAAGATAATTTGACTCCAGTCATACGGTGTTTCCCACAGGTTGAGAATTAACTTGTGGTGGGTGGCGCGGCGTTATGATGGCTGGGTTCAGTAATAAACTAGTCAAACAAAGGTTTAAGAGACGTAACGATAGTTAACTGTTATGTTAGCTAGCTAGCCAACGTATCTATACATCACTTTGCACTGACTGCTCAGTTTGGTGTCGTGGCTAACATTACTAGCTAGCCAGTCCAAGTACCCCGATAAGTTAAAATAAGACGTGTAACGTTAACATTAACACACTAAATATGACAAGGCATTCTTTTTTAGGCATCCAATACTAGAGGTGTAATGGCACACAAACTTCACGGTTCAGTATGTACCTCGGTTTTGGGGGTTAACACAGTTTGTTATGTTTTCGGTACAGCAGTAAAAACAAAACTTATTTTGAAAAATGTCACAGTGGCTCACTGGCCATAATTCTTACTTTAACTGGCTAACATGCACACTGCAGGCACACTGTAGAGGTGCTCAAGCCATTTGACCATATGCTTAAATTATGTATTCTCTACGGCCGAGTACGGTCGCATATCTGCAGCGATACACACTCCTGGAGCATTAGTTATTACTTTGACACGGCCCTAATCTGCAGTGAGAGGCTGCCTGAACGCTGCGAGGAGAAGGATTCACCTTCCAGTATAGTTTCGTCTCGTTTCGCTAATTGACACGTTCAGGTGATGCCGTCGTAAATGTCATGTTTGAAGTGTTTCCACAGACAGACCTGACTTCAGCTGAACAATGTCGGCATACAGTTTGACACTAATAGTTCCCCATTTTCGCTGTTACTAACTGGGAAACTGTTGCTTCTATAGTCGACAACAACTGGTGCACTGCCAAAACGTCCCAGGTAAAACACTCTAGACTTTTTGTTCCGCAGGGCTGAATGTCTGCTGGTCTGTGTGCATTATGAAATGACAATTACGCGTCTTGATTGAAATAAAACAAATGATATTCGGATTTTACCTGTACAGGCCACCCAAGTAGAGCTTATGTATGGGAAACACTGGTCATAGTCTCATCATCATACTTCAGATGCTTCTGATGTGATGGCAACACATGCAATATAACTTGCAGGTGAGAATCTAGATGATCCTCCTGAGCTTTAGTTACCTGCAGGGCATTGACCACTTTGATCTGGTGCTCCTCTGCCAGAGCCTGAACACAGTGGTGGAACAGAGAGTTGATGTTGTCCTGGATCCGCTGAACCTCTTCCCCATCTACACTCTCCAACTTGGACTCCAGGTACTCTAGGTTCACCTGAAACATGGGAAGGAGGAATGGAAGTAAAAACAAAAAATGAGTGAGGAAAAGATAGTTTGGGTGCAAAGGAAGGGATAGATGGTGAATGTGCATAAGAGTTGAGGATGATGAGGAGACCGAAGTTATTAGGAGGTATTCAACTAATTCACAACACCCTCCTGTCAAAACAGCATCAACACAGCCAATTAGAAATGTGGTGAAGCAGAGCAGCTGCACAGTCTATGCAAATTAGACCACCAGACAACGTTTAGAGGCCTATGCTAACAGCTGACTAATCTGTGCAGCAGTTGTTTGGACTGTATCTGATTTGTGCACGTCACTACTTCCTCTTTTTCTCTACATACAGTGTGCCATGCAGCCCTAACTAGACTGTACCGATCTGTCCATTTTCAAATCACTAATCAAAACTCACCTTTTCAGAACTGCTTTTCAGGTATGATTAATGTTGTATGGTTTCTTTTTTCAGTATGTTACTTTTTATGACCAAGTGTCTTTGAGTATCCTGAAAAGCTCTATAAATAAAATGTATTATTATTTTTATCATTATTATTATCTGCATTTTTCTTCACATTGCCTTTTTTCTCCAATGTATTGCCAGTTACATACATATGTTTTACCAATTCAATATTTTGGCAGGCTTTGTCCTGGAAACTGTATTACTGATATTATACATATATACCAGTTAGCTTTACTGCTCCCATTGCTGACACTTTTATGCAGGACGTATTTCTATTCACCATGATGTTGCTTTTTGTCAAGTATTTATTTAATTTCACTTTACCTTCATAAGAAACAGCTCATCCCAGAAGCGAGGGTTGTTTTTGGCAGGGTCTTCTTTCTAAATCAAAGAAACAGACAGGACTTTGTTTACATTTGGGCACAATTTTATTTCTCTTCTCTCTTCTCATTACCCCATTGTGATACTCACTGCAAAAATCTCATCATACATCAGCACCACCTTCTCTTTCAAGGGCTTCTTAGAGGACGACGTCCTCCTCAGCAGCCCTGACTTCTTCTCCACCTGAGACATGACTGAGTCTGAGGAAAGAGACACAGTGAGCCAGATAAGGATGTGCATGAATGACATAAAAGTAAATGGCGTGAATCACCAAGATCTCATCAAATGCTACTTTAACAGAAGTAAATAGGGTGTTTGACGGGAACAATTTTCAGCCATGAATTTGGTGCAAAGGTGGGTTGTTTACTGCACCAGGACAGTGTATGTGGAGTTGAGTCAGAGTAAACTACAGTGTTCATGTTCATCATCATGAAGAAATATATCAGCCAGTGCAACAATGCAGCTCATTAATGCGTTTTGAATACTTTTTGGACAACAATAAAAAGGTCTATGGCAAAGATGAGTAAGATACATAAGGCTTTGGCTGCACAGGCAATACTGTTGTTAGTAGGATCAAATCACTGAAGATTGGTTTCACTGAATACTGAACACATCATTTTATGGTCACTAACGTTACCGTCTCTCCAGCCACTATGCCGGTGTGCTGTCTACTGTCCTCAGCCACAGATTTACACTTTACTGCATAACATAATTGGTCAGGTCACCAAGAACCATCACCTGTTGAAAGCCATAACTATGTGGCGTTAATGACTAACTATGTTCCGAATGACAGAAGAGCACTGTGCTTGGAAACAGTCCTAATAATTAACTACACACTGTTAATAGTCGGCTGGTCAAGCGACAGTGACATAGCTTAAGGAACTAACATAATGAACGTACACGTTCGTTTAGGTCAGCAGAGTAATCTGTTATAAGTAACGTTGAATAATTCGCCTAGCTAAAGTGCTGTTGGGTTAGCGAAATAATTGTCAGCTGACATTTGCTAAAATTGATTGCACATGATATGGCTAGCTAGCGTTAACAGGTAGCTAACGTCAGCCCAAGTGCAAGTTGGGATGGGCTGCTAGCTAGCTAACTGACCCATCGTTAACAAACTAGCTAGTTAAAGACTAGCAGCAACGTGGTCACGTTAACAAGCATGCGTTGTTGTCAAGTCGACACTCGATGAGCACTGAGTTTATTAGCGGTTAGGTCACCAAGCGTAAATTTACTAAAATGTCCCGTCTTCGCAGCTAAAGCTAACGCTACCTTGCTAGCTAACCTAGCCTGTCAGACAAGGATGTTAACGCTGATTTAGCGTTAGCTAGTTAATGTCAGGGTGCGATTATCGACAGCATTACTATGTTAAATTATTTAGGTATGTGCAGCTTAGTTAGGAGTGTGGTTTGTTCTTACCTCGATTTCAGTATTAAAATCTATGTCGTAAATGTAGTTCATGAATCCTTGTGACAACACTAGCCTCTGCTAGCATACTGCTATCTACAGCCCCCTGATGGTCTTCAGGGTCTTAGCACCCCACAGATACTCTTCTTCTTCGTTGAGGTTTAATGACGGCAGCTGGCGTCCTGAGTGTTGACACCACTGATACTAGCCATGGGCAGCTATGGTCACTTCGTTGAATCGTCATCTGTGAGATTATGCCACAAATTGAGCCTAAACCTATTAAGTAAAATGAGGAAACATTTTCGCGTCAAGTAATGTCGGAGCTCTGCTTTTTGAAAAGACAGTGAATTATAGCTGGACGTGACCAACACACTAGCTGCAGAGGAAACGCAAAACTTATTTCGAGGTAAAGTGAACGCAAAACTTAGTGCGAGGTAACGCAAAAGTTGTCTTCAAAATAATCTCGCAATGACCCTTTTGAACGAAACAACTAAAGGGCTCCTATCTAATTGTAGACTAAAGGGCTGAAGGGACCTGGTCCTTTGTCTCTGTGATCTGTGGCCCCTTCTCGCTGATTTGAAGCACATGAGGGTGGAGGATAACTGACATTTCAGTAATGTTATGAAATATATATAATATATATAAAAATGTCAGAGCTTAATTTCTCCTCTGACATTCATTTTTGCACTGATTACAATGTTTGATGGCAGTTTTCCGGCATTTTTGCATTCCTGATCACCCGCAGAAGAAATTAGACAAGTCAGTCAGATGCAAAATGTATAACTGCTTTTTAACTGCAGTAGATTGTTGATTCACATTTGTCAACATTTGTGAACGAGACAAAGACTCTTCTCTGGTTATCTGGTTTCTCTGCGCCCAGATAATAAATTGCACAACGGTTTTGTCTCCAATTTAAAGCAACAGGTGATGCTTCCATGTTTTGACCTCAGGAGTCCCTTGGTAAATTAACTTTACCATCAAGGGTGCAATATTTCTGGTTAAGACTACGCTGAGCGCCTCAATTTCCAGAATAAATGAGACGAGCTCTGCTTTTGCCGTGTCATTAGATGGAGAAGGATATGAGGCCAGAGAGAGGAAGGGAAATTAGAATATAATGAGAAAGAAGCAGAAGAGAGAGAAGAATAGCAGCTGAGGAGTCGAAGAGAGCATTAGCTGACACACACAGAGAGGCAGGTAGACAAAGTTACACACTAAACATTCACAAGGCAGGTTGTTTTTATCTTTTCTGTAGCTTGTAAGTTTGCTTATGGTAGTGATTGTGTAGCTTGAAGATCTGTTAATGTTTTATTTTGTGAAAAACAGAAACAGCTCAACAACAAAGTGTGACGCTACTGTGGCAGAACAGCATGATAGTTCTGTAGCTTTGCAGAACACCATGTCTGAAAGATAGTGTTTCATTAGGTTTTACACTAGTGTACTAAGTTTAACTCAACATGTGGCCAGCATCTGACAGAGACATGTCTGCAAAGACATACTATTACGTTCCTCAGCACAGATAATTCTAATCCACTTTGTCCTGATGGATTTGCACATGTGCACAGTGAGCATCAAAGTGGTACAGTAGCACAGTCTGCACTAAACCTGAAGAATGACTGTTGCTTTCACACAACATTCAGCAAAGCAAGCTTCAGTTTTAGATGAAATTCTCTATCAAACCTTTTTTTATTGTAGTCGATTATGGTGCCCTTGAATATGGTAATCCTAAGTATTCACTGTTGTGAGAGAGTAAATGATGTCTCATATTGTTACACAAGCTATTGCAAGTATAATCAAGTGAGAGTCATCATGAAGAAGACGCAGCTCTGTAAATATCATTCTCCCTGATGTGCTCTGAATTGTGTGCTGCGATTTTCTTTTCGAAAATGTTTCTTCCTTTCAGAACACAAACACAGAGACATGGAGACCAGCGGGAGCTTCAGTAAAAGTTCATCAAAATTGAACGCATCGAATAACTCATCGCCGACATGCATTACTTTACTCCCCAAACATTTTCAGCTTTTTCACCTGTGAATCTTCTTTAGGATTTTGTCAGTATTGGTTCAGAAGACTGCCTGCAGTCGATGCAAAACATTAACAGTTTTATCTGAGAAACATGACAGACAGACAGAGTAACAGAGAGCTGCACGTGTTAAGTGGCTCAACATATTAATAGATGACTAATTAACACGGCTCACCGTAGGACAACACCGTCATATCATAATGCAGCATTGATTAAAGGACCTTTGTTCCAGCACATATACTTGCTGCTCCTTTATCCAAACATATCCTCTCTTTCTTTGTCTTTGTGGGACTCACAAATATTGCCAAATCCCAAAAGAAGAGCTTGGCAGTGTCAGGTGTGAAGTGATTACTGAAATAGCCAGAATGAGGACAAGGACTGTCCGCTCTTCCATGCAGGTGAGAGTTTTCATCAGGTTGTTACTGCTTTACTTCAACCCCAGGAGACCCTTTGTGTTTCAGCTGGCTGGAAGCTTCACTGACAGCCTTTACTGCTCTGCAGGTACAGTGTGACACAGGGAGAGGGGTAAATGCCTGAGGAGAAAGTGTGATAGTTGGCAGGTGGATGTGTGTGTGGCAGGCTGGTGTGGAAGTACCACAGGGGGTTTGACATGGAGACCCAGTATTTAAGGGTCAGTCTCCTGACCTGACCTCTGTCAATAGAAGGGGGACACAGACATGATAAAGAAGGCAGAGATGCATTATTCAAGTTGGACCTGGACCAACCTTACCAACCACAATCTGTTTTTCATAACAGGGAGAGGCAGAAAGTGTGAGAATCTGTCCCACAAGCAAGGCCTTGGAGCAGTGGCCCCACGATCTGATCCCTGGGGCTCTTCCATTCTGCCTGGCATTCTTATTCAAGGACCCTGTAGGATAAAATAGCAGCAGGCCTCTGTGCCTTAAGGACAAGGTTTGAGGAGCACCGGGAAGCTCGTCTGATAGCTCATCTTCACTGGCAGGTTGCAGCAGCCAGGCTGCAGAGAGATGTGATCCCACTCAGTACAGTAAGGGGAAATGAGGAGAAAAGCACCTGAGGCTTTACTCTTCCTCTTTCATTCTGATCACAACTTGAAGGTTACTTATCACAAGGAGAACTACTCAGCTAGTGTTTAATGCTTTCTGTAGCTCTGGATGGCTCTTCAGTCTAAATAATCTAAAAACAGAGAGGGTATACAAAGCATTACTTGTATACCCTCTCTGGTTATTCAGCAGTGGTTTAGTGAGCAGAGGGCAACACTAAACCATGCCTTGTATTCCAGCTTTATTGAAAACACCTGTTATTTCCACTAGCTATGCTGTGTCAGAACTACAAAGCAATAACATCATTTCATGGTTGAAGTGTTCAAAACCCAGAAACACCAACTTCATTTACAGCCGTGTTGCAATACTTAGAAAATCACCAACTACATAATCTTTTAAAGTGAAAATGTATCTTTTTATTGGTACCATACATTAATTATCAAGGGCAGAAACTAACCAAATCAAAAAATATATATCAAACGATGATTTTTCTACAGGGATTGGAGAAGGTACAAGTCACCATTCAAACTCAATCAGAACTGTTGCTGTAACGAAATGAAATGTACAAACAATAAACAGAGCTGACACTTTAGACTCAGCATTGCTACCAAATATGCCGACTGAACTGAATGTTAAGCTGGCTTTAGAGGATGACTGATGGTATCATTCTGTTGGTTATGAAAAACACGGCAAAAATGAAGGTAATTTAGACAAAAACAAATTCAAAGTCTCTGTTTTAGCCAGTGATCATACATGAAATTCACCGGTTAACTAAAATTCAGTGAGCACATTCACTTGACATCAAGTTGAAAGTTGCAGTGCACAAAGTTGTGATTGTTAAGTGAAAAGTCACTTCCTGTATAGATGAAATACCAGTGAATTTCTAAAATTTCCAAAATAAATTAAAAAAAAAAATCAACTGAAACAGTAAAATCATCACTCCATGGTGCCATTGTACCCCCGGGGGATTTGTAATTTAATTTACACAAGTTTTAAAAAAGAGGGAAGAGTAAAGAGCAGGTGGGAAGATAGAGGATCAGGTTCATGAGTGTTTTTTCTCCTTTTTCCTATTTTTGTTTCTTTACATTAGATCGGGATGGCTTTAGGTAAATCTAAGTAAGAATACATTTTATTACAGTCAGACAGAACTTTGCTACTACCTTAAATATACAAGCACAAATACACAAAAATTTGAATCTCCAAAAAAGGAACAAAAAGACAAAATAAAAACATCCACACTAAATTATTTCTCTTTTATAAACATAAAAGATAAAAACAATATATTTTAGAGGGGGGAGGGATAAAAGTCCTGTGTTGCTCCTTGGTCTGTAGCTTTTCAGTATTGGTAGAAAATAAAAAAGTAACAATTGAAATGAAGGCGTTTAATACAAATTAAAAAACATTCTAGGGAAATATATACTGTATAAAAACTCTTAAAATGTGTAAGTGTGTGTGTGTTTGTGTGTGTTGTAAATGCTCTCTGTTTGAAAGACTGCATCCATTGTAGTCTAATCAGAGATGGCTCGGGCACTAGGGGACTCAAAATCCTTCAATCATTATGTTTATTTGTGTGTGTGTGTGTTTGTTTGTGTGTGTGTGAAGTTTCCCTAGTGCCACATTTCAGCGCTCCTACTAGTGTGTGGATTTCAATGGTTTTATAGGCCGATTCTAAATTCTGGTCCGTCTGCTTCAGCAAAGCCACAAATAAGCTCAGACTGCCTCTTTTCTCTCCTCATACACTTCACACACATGCACGCACACACACACACTAACACGCACGCACACACACACACACATATATACTCTATTAAGAAACATTACGAGTGACGTGCATCAACAGAGCAGACCAGAATTGAGAGCCATGTTTAGATGTCAGGTGGACAAGTGGTCCCTAAGCAACTCGCCACCATCTCGAAGCCCCGCTGCCAACATACCCCTTCACCCTGCCCGTTCCTACATGTGAACTTCAGTATGGATAGTTTAGTGTGTGCAGTTCACCACTGGATTAAATCCCTGCACCTCCTTGGTTACATCTACCCGGTCACTGTCCAAACTGAAAATTAGCGAGAGCAGATGGGACATTTTGAGTGTGAGATGAGGAAAAGGGAGACAGAGGTGGGACACAGTGCCTAAATATGGGGATGAAAACTTGTAAAACCTCCTCTAGCTCAGTGACATTGTCTGAGACATACTGAGCTCCTTCGGGCCACCTGCATGTGATGAATCGGAGCTCTACGGTGATGTCTAGGTTGGTGAGCAGGCGATGGACTGTTTGCATTCGTGGCTGTTAGGGTGGAGTCTGAGGAGTGACAGAGAGGGGTTTGTGTTGAGGTTGCGGGGCTCTGGGCTCTACTGCGATGCCTGTGAGGTGGGGTTGTCGCTCTTGCTCTCCTGGCTGGAGGGGGCCTTGTTGTTCCAGGGTGAGTTGGAGCCCAGCGCCGGAGAGTTGTTGAAGCTGTCCTCGTCGTCGATGCCATTGGCCGCGTCGAACTGCGTGTTCTCCAGCCGTGTGATCAGACGCTCGTCTTCATCACCAAACTCACCTCCCATCAGTGTGGGCTCTCCCACCACCATCACGTCCTGCAGAGGCACAAAATAGAAGCAATTCGTTTTTTGTTTTCGTGGGGAGGAATAGGTGCAACAGCTGTCAAGTATACATTTACCCTCTACCTCTATGGCTACTTTCACAAGTCCATCCCCACCATGAAACCTGTTGGTGCAGCTATCTCGCAGTGTTTCTGCTGTATTTGGCTTACACCAAACACAGCATTTAATATAACGACCAAAATACGACCTTAATTTGGTCTCATTAGACCATACAACTTTCTTCCACTTAGTTTCATCATCTCCCACATGCCTTCTGTCAAAATGTAGCCCAGATGTCATGATTCTCTTTCTTTTTTTTTTTAAATGCATTCATTCTGTCTGTGAACACAGTGGTGATGTTTCAGTTTTGAGGTGCAATAGCAGAGTACTGACACTAGATGGCAGTGATGTACTCACAGGAACTTGGCTGGACAGAGGGAAGCCACTACCAGGGCTCTTCTTTTTGTTGTTGTTATTGTTATTAGTTCCTCCTCCTCCGCTGATGGTGCTGCCACCTGACATCTTACGCTTCCGCCGTTTGTTTGGGGCCTGTCTTGATGGCTCAGCTGCAGAGAAGATATGAAGAAAGTAAGTTACAGATATGTGTACTGTGGGTTTACATGGTTGTGTGCCTATATCTCTGCATGTTGTGCACCTACCTGGTGGTGCCACCATCCTCTGCCATTTCTGGAAGAGGCAGGTCTTGAGGCAGTCTCTGGGGCTGAGGCTGTATGTCTTGTGTCTGGACATCAGCTCCTGCATTGGCTCCAAAATCACGCACAGCTGGAGGAGGGAGAGAGACAGCAGGTTAGAGATTGCACAGTGTTTTAGATAATTAAAGATGCTCCAATTGATCGAGCACCATCATTATAGGCTGGTGTTCAATGCAAATGACTTCAGATCGGAAAACCAGATCATAAAAGACGAGAAGCAAACAAATAAACACGGTTCAAGTGTTTTCACCGAGCAGCCACATCACTATCTGAAGTGCAGAGGAAAGCGGTGTATGTTCCCATCAATCCCCCCATGGAGTTTGAGCCATATAGAACTCCAGATGCAGTATTTCTGGACAGGTAGTATCTAGTGAGCACTCTAGTATGGCCTGTGATACCATGCGACAAGCTAACAAAACATTATGACTAACAAGTATCATTATTTCATATGTACACAGTGTAGGCCAACTCGTCAGAATCAGATTTCAAGCAGCTGCCTCTGACCACATAGCTTCTCATCTAGTTTTTGACTTCAAAAACAGAAACAAGACCACGGTGGGGCTCAGGATGCAACAAGTGTGGCGCTGCAATGGCAGGTAGTTTTACCAGGTGTAGAGCAGAGGTGTAAAAATATAACAAGATGTAGAGGCATGTTTATATTTTGTAGAAGTAAGACCAATTTCAAAAATAACATGTACCACTTTTATTTTATTGCTGCTGTGTCTGCTGGTATAACACGAGATACATGCAATAAGGGGACCCAATCATCAAAACATTGCTCTACAGTGCCACCATTGGCCAAAATCTCTCTACATTATAATGTAAAAAAAACAAAAGTCCAAAATGTGAATGTACTGGAGCATCATAAAGACAATCTATGGCAACATTTATAAAGCAGACCATATTCTGTCATTCTCAATAGTTACATTTATGTTGCGTAATTATCATTTAAAAGCACGGACTGTTTGCTGTTTGACAACAGCCCCTGCTGAAACTAAAACTAAACTACACTACTAAAACACAGTCATCACCCTCAAAACCTATGGTTTGGATAACATCTATGCTGTACACAGGTAAGTGAATCATCATGTTGAACTGCTTCATCACAGTCAACTTTGAAATTTTCTTAAATGCTCCTACTAAATTATGACTGGACCAGTATCAAGACACAACGAGGAGAAAAACATTCAAGACCAGCGTCATTCTAGAGGCAAAATGTTGTGTATGTGCTTCACTTACTCGGAGGTAGTTAAGGGTGGAGTTCGACAGGCCACATCTTGTTATGTTTTTGGACAGCTGGTCCAGCATCTGTGGGTCCTGGGCCTGAGACATCAATATAGACAGATTACAAAGCTGACACTCACACACATCATTATATACATAAGTGAACTATATATATAGGCATTCCCACTCACATGCATGGCCAGTATACTGCGGGGGATGAGTTCGCGGTGTTGCCTGATGCTGAAGTGCCACGTCTTTATCCTCATCATGTCGTCAAACATGAACTCCAGGTACAAGCGGCCTTCTACACACACCTACAGCAGTACAGAGGATTGACGTCAGTACACAGCAGTTGGACTCTAAAATCTATGCAAAGACGGGTGCACAAGCTGCACACATTACATGTTTAAGACTTGGGTTGTAACTGATCACATTGCTGAAGAAAGACTTCCAAACTGTCAAGTGGCTGGCGACCACTGCAAGAAGGCTTAGACTTAACTCCACAATGACCTTTCAAGGAGGTTTCCAACCATCTGGTAAGGCGGGAAAGTTAACAGCTTTTTTTTTTTAACCCTTTTTTTTTTGCTCACAACTCGTTTCAAATGTTTGCATTGTTTTTGTGAAAGAATGAACTTTGTATCTATGAGGAGATGTCAGTATGCTTTGATTCTGTTTAGGAGCCACAACCTCAAATGTTTCTACCTCTTAAAACCGTGCAAGTGCTTTTTATTCAATAATATCTGTTAATAAATTATAGAAATAGCCTTACATATTTCCAAACAAGGAGTGGACACAATAATGGCTTGAGACACAAAACACACACCTGTGTGAACATGGGCTTTCCATTCTGGGTGACCATGGTGCACTGATCACAGTCAAGGGAGACAAAGTTATTGTGGAAAGATTCCTTGGGATGTTTCAGCACATAGTAGAGCTCAGTGGCACCGCCCTCAAATATACTCCGGAAGTACCTTGGAATCAACGTCCGGCCAATTGCTGAGGTGAAGAGAGTTGAGGTGGAGAGAAAACACAAGGGGGAAACAAGTTACAGTATGTAGTCCATTTGTGACTGCAGGACTTTGGTATATGTATGAAACAGAGAGGCAACGTGTTCCAGGGACTTTGTTTCTTACTGTAACGTTTGGGTCCATCCTCCAGACAGAAAGTAATGGTCAACATGGCATCATCTTCAAAGAACTCTGTAGTAAATGCATCCCACCACAGGTTATCACATTCCTACAGGGTGTAGAGGAGGAAAAAAAGATCAGCCACAGACACAATTATTGGATTGTTTTTGAGTGTGCATGTGTGTGCCTACGAACCTCTGTCCAGTTCTGTAGCCGTTTGTTGAGTTCAAATATTCTGTAGTCTGTCTGGTTGCCATATGGTGTGTGCCTCCTGGTCCATCATAGAGAGCCAGAAAGAGGAGAAAACAAAAGCAGGACAGTTAGCTTGTGGAATTATGAAAGATGTAAGGGAACTAATAAAATCATCCTGATGGCAGCAATGTTAAAGCTCTCACAGCTTCCACACTTTTGGGGCTGTGTCACTACCTCATTTAGCCACGTCACAGACTAAATGCATACTCTCTATTAAGAGAGAGATAAGAGCACAACTTGCTACCACCTTATCTTTACTTGCATTATTATTGCAGAGATAACACGAAATAATGTAGTCTTACCCTATTCCTGGCTCCAGGTATGTGGGAGGATACATCGGAGTGGGACTGGAGAAACAAGAGACAGAGATTATTACATTCAGCTATAGCTCTAATATGCCCTCCTCCAGGAACTAGTCTGTCTTTGCGACCCTGGGACGCAAGCCAAACGTGGCACAAATTGGACGATACAAGGAGACAGTAAATAACACACTTCTCAGACATACACATTCACCAACTGCAGCTGATTTGCTTACTGCAAAAAGACAAGCTGTGGGGCACAGCAGAGATATACCCTCTAACCTTACTGAGCCACACCAGTCAAGTCAAATCAGCTTTAGCATTAAGCACTAGCCTCACACAGTCTGTCCACAATTTTCACTGTAGAGTCATTGTAACTCAACGGGCATTTGTGCCTGGATAACGGGTAACGTTGTTGGTAGACTAAACTTACACTACACTAAAACACACAGGTAGTTGGATCAACCTTTCACCAAATGACAGAAGATTGACAGGTGCCCTCTTTTGCTAAAATATCATCAATAAACCTTCCTGCACCCAAAGTGTCCCCAAAATCAGTTTTTAAAAAAAGTGCTCTACCAGAGCGTGTTGTAGACTGTATGCTACACCTCCATGAAATGTTTCATATTCAGCACCTGATTCTGGGAAGTGACATTATGCCTTTACAGTAGAGTAAAGGCATACCTGGGCTGTACCTGGATGTTACCTCAAGTTTCTAATGGACAAAACATGGCAGCTGTTCTGGAAACATCCTATTTCAACCAAACTATCCACTGAAACCAGCCAAGCTGAATCGATTACCAGTGGATGTTTTCAAGACTAAAACGAAAACTAAACTCATGGTATTACATAGCCCATATAACCATGGTATGCAATAATACAAACACCTGTAGATGTTTAAAGGCTAGAACAGTGAACTCCTCCCCCAGAGCAGAAAATACGGACATAAAACTCACCCCACGTCTCTGTCCAGCATGGTGCCGGGGTGGAAAGGGGGAAAAGTGCTGCCGTTGGGGGGCTCCTTGGGGGAGTACAGCTTGAATGACTTGGAGGAACAGCCTGGAAGAGAGGTGAGGAAAAATTAGAAAAAACATTTTTTTATATTATAGGTTCAGAAGTTACTTAAAATGTTAGATATTAGATGGTTCCAGATAATGGAAAGAAAATCCTGATTGGTGTGACAGTTTAACCAGAAAAACATGGTTAATGTGTCTTTGGTAATAAATGCTGTATTTATTAATCCACAAATGCAATGATTGACACTGCATACCTTTCAACACATTTTGCATGTTGACCCAGCTATTGAAGACCTAAATTATAAGCCAAAGGACAGAAATAAGGGAACACAGAAGATGGTACTCCCATTGGGAATTACAGTGGTAATGTCATTCACTTTTTGAGTAATGTCATTTTTTTTGACACTTGACAAGAATGACTGTATCATGTGAGGGTGAACTGAAGGCACATGCAGCCTGAACTGGCCAGTATGGCCCAGTTTCAGTTGGCCGCACTCATTCACAGGTCATCCCCAATATACTAATCTTGTTTCATAAAGACACAAAACAACATGATGAGGAGGGAGTCTCCTGTAAACAATGCGCTCCTGCTGCCCTCCTACAGAAAATGCTGCCCACCATCTACAAATACCAAACACAAACAGTAGAGTCAATATTGACTCTATTCACACCCACATAAAAAAAACAAAAAACTGATGAATTGCCCACACACAGCACCAACCCTTATTCTACTCTAATTGCCCAGCTCTCCTATAAAGGCCATCCAGGCGTGGCGGCCTCTAGGTCACGACCCCTGCCGTCACCATGGTGAAGCCCCGCCTTATTAATGTCTCTCTGTCTTGTCTCTGCATATTAAACATATCTCTGACACTGTGTGTGTGTGTGTGTGTGTGTGTGTGTGTGTGTGAGAAAGAGAGGTATATATCTAGAGACAGACGGGAAGAAATAAGCTTTAACTGTATTAATAGGATGTTTTTAAGCAGGGGAAATTGTGATTTGAGAACCCAGCAGGGATGTGAAATATGTATTCCCAGTATACCATAAGACAATTAAGAGTAAAACAGCCTCTCCTCTGTAAGAAGAGGTAAAAAAAGCAGACATTTTCTAGCATTATCAAATGTTCTCTTGCTGTATTTTGGTTGAAGACTTTACAGTAATATAAATACAGATATCAGCAGACAGACTGTAGTGAGATGGACAGACAGCCCAGCCCAACACTGACTTTAGGGGCCACACTAACATTCATAATTGGTGTTCTTAAATCACTCATTTGTGTTAAAATCAATTTGAAATCAATCATCCCATATATATCAGCAGTGTATCTCTAAAGGAGAGGAGTTACAGCCCTGCTACGTTCCTACTGTATGTATAACAGCAGCCACATAGTCTATCATTGCTCTTATAGTTAAATAGATAGTAAATTAACAAGAGAGTTTTACATGAAGGTGCGCAGATTTTCAAAACAAGATTTGAAGCTTCTACATGGGGAAAAAAAAAGCCACACAACCTCGATCCATTTGAAGCCCTCCCTTCACTTTGTGTAAAAACAAGTTTTTTACTGTGTGAGCCATCGCTGCTATGCTATGGGCTGGATGCACCACCAGAGGAAAACAAATGGAGTTGATAAATAAATAAATAATCGATGGTTATGTGTCCATTAGTTGTTGAGAGCTCCATTAGCTCATCTCCTCTCCTGTTAGCGGTTAATGACAGGCAGTCACAATCACATCAGCTGGACTCCACTTCCTCCACTGGGAATCATGTTCCTCTCTCTTACAAGCAGACACAGTACACTATATATATATATATACATATATACACATTATACATGCACATATCGTCCTGGCTTGAGTGATGGTCGGCCAACCTTCAGAGCAAAATCTCAAATGTTGAGAGACATGGATATCAAAAACACCTTTAACATTTGATACTCCAGACACAAAAACCCATTCAGCATTAACTTACCAGGTCTCCTCATTAAATAAGAATAACCTGTAGTGGTTTTGGACTCCTGCCACTCCAGACTGCCACCATGATTGCTGGGGGGGGGGGAGAAGTAGCCTGTCCAAACGCAATATAGGCGATAGCTAACGTTAGGTTATACTGAACCATTAACCTACTTTAGCAAACTTTTTACAAAAACCGACATGATTCAGAAGTTTTTAAATTAAGCGGCACTTAAAATGCCCTTTTCCCCATCTGTGTGGTTCATAACTCTAACGGTCAAAGCACATATGACATGGAGTTGTCTTGTTACAAAGGCAATTAGAAAGGCAGCAAGCGCATAATGCTAACACTTAGCTGTTAGCTAGCCTAAAATGTTAAACACAGGTGATTTCGGGACGCGAGTGAACTTCACTACATAACACCAACCAGCACTCCTTTTAACAAGCAAGACAGCGATGTAAACATAGACTCATCACGAGCAATAACCTCGACATCTTCAACAACCAAACCGTTGACTGCCTTGTAGGCCTGCAGGGCAAGCTAACGTTAGCAAGCCAGAAAACAGTTAGTAACCAGTTAGCGGCTGTTAGCCGTCTTGCTAACGCCTTAGCGTTAAATCCCTTTTCAACGAGAAATCACCGAAATAAGACGCCAAATTACAACCGCGGCAGCTCGTAAACAACATTTAACCACCACAGCGCATAGACCTTGCAGTCAAAAGTGTGTGTTTGGTAAAAGCGACCCTTTACCTGCAAAGAAGTCCAATCAGAAAATTGATGTTTACAGATCCGTGATGATAGACCGTGTGTACGCTCCGTGCGTAAAAACGGATAGGCCCGCTGGACGGCGGTTGGCTGGACGCAACGTACCAACACAATACGTCCCTCTGAATAGGATCAATGAAAGAATCTCCTCAAACCGCGAGACTGAAACGGAATAAGACCTAAATTGCGGGAGTCGGTCGGTTATGTTTTGTCCCGCATGAGGCCTTGTCAATGGGCTGAAGCCTGCTGTGGGTTTACATACGGACCCAGATGAGCCCTTTGTTCACGGGAGGACATGAACAATAGCTGTAGGCCCTCCTCCTCCTCCTCTCCCTCCGCAATGCATTTGCTCCTCTCTCCTCTGCCCAGCACCGCCAGCCGCCCTCTCCCCCCCCCTCCTCCTCCCCCCTACTAATGCACAACTGCACATGAAGGTTGTCTGGTAAGCATTTTTTTCCCTTCCTTCCTCCTCCCTGCATCCCATCCCGTTCCTTGTAACTGACACAGATGAGAATTGGCCTAATGCAGCCGAGTGGAAGTGTGTGTGGAAATAAAGATCATGCTGACTGCAAAGTGGTTTTCATGTTTGCCTAATTAGCGCACATCAGCTTGCTGCAAACAACTGAACTGAGACAGTGACAGCCAAGACCCTGGACATGTATACACTGTGGATAGCAGCCTGATCAGCCAAAAGTGGAAATGAAGATCTTATCTTGTGTCTTTGAGTTTGCACACTGAAATGTCTCCAAGGTGGGACAGTAAAAATCCATTACCACTGGGAATCTCTCCACACACACACACACACACACACACACACACACACACACACAGGAAGCACTAAGCCAAAAGGAGAATCCCATAGGCCTCTAAATCTGCTTAAATCGCCTCAAATTATAATCAGATATTCAGATCACAGCCAGCGAGGACTCACCCATATGGCCAAAGTTGGGATATAAAAAGAACAAGCAGTATTAGGTCAGTAGTTTTTCATATATTTATGCAAGTGTATGTCATCATATTTGCTAATTTGATATACAGTATTCATCCCTAAAGGAAAAAGTGACTCGGACTCCTGACATGTTTGACAGGTTGAAAAACTCCTTTCAAACACTGAAGTGCTTTCCCCCGCCTCGATTATTTCAGGACGTTGCAGCCACCAGCATGAACATGGTTCTGATTTATTCACTACCCATGTACACAGGGAGCGAAAACACAATGTTTCATAAATGATTTATTCGCAAATTAAGCTGCTCTCTGGAGCCGCTCTGTGGAAACAGTTAACAGGCTTTCACAGAGGCACGCTGCACATCTGAACACACCGGTGCTGAGAGGTAATATTGTTATGATATAATCCAACAGTTTCAAATAATGTGACCCTTTGATAAAATCTTATTCTGGTACAAAAATATGCACTCCACTGTGATTGTGTGGAGAATCATGACTTGGAACAACCTTGTAAAAATGTATTTTATAGATGAGGAGTGGTCAGAGTAATCCAAGTCAGTAGAACCAGTTTCACTCCAGGATCAGTTCCACGAGGTGTTACAGCTGACAAATTTTATATCGTATATTTTTTTACTATATATGTGTGTGTATATATATCTATATATATAGATATATATAAAGGAACTTTCTAATAATGTAAATGCATTACCAAAATGAAGGCAAAAAAATCATTAATTAAATTAAATGCCATAACTTGAATGACCAACTCACTGATTGGATTTATCATTAATGTAATCATTTAGTTCATCAGTTAAACACCCATCACAGCGAAGCCAGGTAAAATGACCTTTCATTGTATGTTCTTTGTGTGTTTATTTAATTTTCTGGCTGTGTCTGTCCTTGTAACAGAATGTGTCGCTTTATTCTGACATATTTGCAGATCTTTATGTGCGAACTTGTGGACCTCTTTTTCAGACTCCCACGTTGGGAGAAATCTGGAGGATGGCGCAGCGTCTCCCAGAGCCAGACATGTAGAGAGGATAAGCTGCTCTAAGGCCTGTCTCTCACCCGACCAGCAACAAAGATGCCTGGGCTGAGTTTATGTGTGTTGGTTTGACCATGGTAAGCTTGTGACATGAGCACTTCACAGCTCACGAGGCTCCTGTCAGTCTTTTGGCAGCATCTTTGTGTGTCTAGTACCAGGGGGAGGTGTAGTCAGTAGTAGCTTAGAGTGTCTGTTGTGGGTGACTTATGTGGATTTGCCTATCTTACATTCGCTGGCCCCTGTAGCCATGGCAACACGAGCAGTCAATGCTGTCACAACCGGAGCGAGGCAAAGAATCATCCATGGAAATGGACACACAAGGGTTAATCCTGTGTGTGTGTGTGTGTGTGTGTGTGTGTGTGTGTGTGTGTGTGTGTGTGTCTCCAAAGCTCGCCCATTGAAATGGTACATGATGGGGTTAATCCCCACTGCATGTGTGTGTGTGTGTGTGTGTGTGTGTGGTGGGGTGATGGAGAAGAGGTGGGGGTGGGAGGTGTGTCAGGATAAGGCTTGAAGGGCTTACACACACCGTCTCTTTCGCTCTCAGGCATAGGGCAGGCCTTATCTTCAACCAGCACCCCAACCAGCGAGTATGCTCACACACACACACACACACACACTGCTGCCTAACCTTCACTTCACCAGCTAGCCTCATTTTCCAACTCGCAGTCACACATTCACACCTAAAGCCATAAATCCATGTACAATAAGTGATTAAAGCTGAGGCTTGCAGTGGCTGAATAAACTCCCGAAAGTACACAGTGTGATGTTCTCACTAAGCTTACACTTAAACCTACAAGTGCAACTTGTGTAATTCACCTTTGTCAAAGTCAAAACGAAGAAGGGAAGAGCCCAAACTTGCAGAGCATTTCTCTGATACATCAACAAACCAAGAGACACATCAAGAAAAACAATCTTTTTTTTTTTCCAGCTGTATTTTTTAGCACTGACCTGGGGGGGGGGTTTGTTGCTGAATCAGCTGTGAGGAATACGACAAGGAAAAGGTCAGACTTACCTCCTTCAGTTTCTAGCTGTTCTAACATCGCCATTTTGTCACCTACAAATGCACTTTCACAGCTATATACTGATGTAACTCAAACACTTGGTTTTCATGCCTCTCCCTCCCTCTGATATCTCCCATGTCCAGACTGTCAGGCTCAGGGGCACGAGGAGGGGTGGGGGGGTTGCCTACAGTATGTGTGTGTGCATGTCTGTGCGGGTGTCTGCTGGTGTGTGTATGTGTGTGTGTCTGTGTCTGTGTATGTGTGTGTGTGTGTGTGTGTGTGTGTGTGTGTGTGCTCTTGCCTATGTATGTACAAATGTGTGCAGCGTGCCACTTCCACTCACTAGTCAACAGGAAACCGAACAGCACACACATCTGCCAGAGTTCTGATAACAACCGTCCCAGTCACCCTCCCTTCAACACAGTCACAGTCTTAAACACTGATCTGGGAACAGTCTCATGTCAGTACGAGTGTAGGAACAGCCCTGACTAAACTGATCCTTAAAGATGAGAGCTCACTTTTAATGAGATTGACATCAGTTAATTGTTGTTTTTTTCCGTTCTTTCCCCCTCAAACAGGAATAAAAACAGAAGCCCTCCTGTTTTCATAGCATTCACTACATCTCTCTCCCCAAGTGTAACGCCAAAGCTTCCATGGCATTTTACCACTTCATAGTAATAAAGCCAGACATACTGTAGACACATCAGTTGCACGGATTCCTTTATATGGAAGCTAGATGTCTCTGGAGCTCTTTTCAGAGGTCTCTATCTGCCAGATTTGATAGATTTGGCAGCGCAGGCCTCTGTACTCGGATGGAGGGACGGAGTTCTATCTATCTGTCTGATTCAGCTCTGATAAAAGATCCAAAGGACAAGCTGCCACTTTTTGGAGGAGTGAGCACTGACAGAGAACATTGGCCAGCTGTAAATCGACAAGTCAGTGAGTCAGAATCACTGACACTTCTCTGCGGTGTTACTTCCATATACTTTATACTTGTACTCCTCTACATTTCAGAGGCAACATTGTACTTTTACACTCAACTGCATTTATCTGACGGTTGCAGTTACTATATTGATTTTACATACAAAACATGCATTGACTAAAATGTGACTGAAAAATGATGCATTGTTACAGATTAAACACTCCAACACTATATAAAGTAATTAAGATTATCATTGCCTCGGCCAACTACAACATAAAAATGCGAATTATTGGCAGGGTTGGGCAATATGACATGAGGCGGTGTAAATGTATCTGCCATCAGAGATTTTTGCCGTGCTCTTTATACTGCAGTAACTCCACGATAACCTCTACATGAGCTGTATGGGCATAGTTACATATTTAAAGAAACAAAAAAAAGAAATAGAAAGATAAAAACTTAGTGAGATTGGTCATTTTGGCTGATATTTATAGTTGTCATACAGTCTCTTAAGCAACTTAAAAACAGTGTATGATGTCTTTTTATGGGCAGCACTCTTTAAATGAGCCCAAAAAATAATCAGAAGCACAATTCTATCAAACTTAAATCTCCCCAACTCGGTTTCTGTTCACGTGCATTAAACTTTAAAGGAATGTTTTATGAAACATTTCGAACTGGTCAAGAGTATGGGAACCCCATACCACGCTTCTCCATAAGGAGAATCAACTGGTCAAATAAGTGGATGTCTGCAGGTAAACGTCAGTCTGCAAGCTTTGATTACCACTGCAAACACTGTTCTCCCACCTTGTTTGATTTGTTTTCTAATTGCTTTATCAAAACCGCCATTATAATTAAATGTTACGCCTAAAAACTCATAGTCTGAGATGACTGCTTTATGGTAATATTTGTGGGATGAATGCATGAATGTGAAGAAGTACCTTGAATTTATGTTGAATAATGTGCTCTGGATTTGCTAAACACAGACATTACCCATGTAGTTATTTTATCCATAAACATTGATTGTGCATGTACTTTATAACAATAAATAGCAATATCATGGTTAAAAATTATATATATACCATGGTAGAGGATGTTCTCCTTATTGCCCACATCTGATTAATAATAAAAAATATATAAATATTCACTCATAGAGGCAATTGTTTTGCATGGTGAGTGCTTTTACTTTTTTACTTCCTCAACTTTTACTTGTAATGAAGTGTTTTGCTCTGGGGGTCAGAACACTTCCTCCACCACCGCTTATCTGTCAGACAGGAAATTGTTATTGATGCAGCTCCTTTGCAGGAGCAAACAACACCACCACAACTCCACATAAATGAACAATAATCAAAACTGTGATGCAAATGATGGTGTTATTCTGCACAAAGCGATCGTTCTCCATTTGATTTGCTTCACCGTGCATCATCACAGGGGTGTAGAAATTACAACTGACCTACAATCAGAGGTTGTCCTTTGATAGCAGCGCCCTCTTGTGGCCACAGTGAGCCAGTGTGTTTGTTTTCATGCTGCCCTACAGTATATTCTCACTAGCTGGGTGAATTCCCTACTCAGGATTTTCTTTGGAAGGCAACACAGACACACTGCAACAAGGGAACTTCAGAGGCAAGCACGTCACATGTTAGTGTTAAATCAGAAAAAAAGGCTCTGTTGTGAACCAGTTTGTCATTAGTATATATAATCTATCTTTCAATAAAAAAAAGTGTCCCAAAGAAATGACATGTAGGCGTTGTAGCAACTTAATGATCAGCATTATTAGTCATCATCCTCATTTTCCCCCCTCACACTGGCATTTTGCAGGTGGCTTAGCCTTTAACAGTCAGTGTGTGTGTGTGTGTGTGTGTGTGTGTGTCAGATGTGGGTGAGTGTGTGTGGCTGCGGCTGGTGTCAGCTGACAGCTGTGTGAGGGGAGATGACAGTGCCCTGATGCTGCGTTCTCTGTTCTCTGGGAGCCATTTTGTCTGTCTCTGATCTCAGAGTCAGGTCTGCTCCCCCCTCAGCCAATCACGTCACCGCTCAGCCTTGCAGAAAACATAGAAACACGGTCTGATCTCTCTCTCTCTCTCTCTCCCTCTCTGTCTCCCCTTCCCTCCCACTCCTCCTGCACTCCTACAGTGCTCATCTCCCACTTCCCTCTCTCTCTTTTCTTGGCTCTTCTGCTCTCTGCCTTTTCCCCCCTCCGTCACCGTCTTCTCTCCTGTTTTCTCTTTCTTGCCACCCTCCCTGCTCCTCCTGCTCTTCCTCACTCTTAATCCACATCTCTCCTCAGTATCTGCTCACTCCCTCTCTCTTCCCCTCCGTCACACCCTCCTCCTCCTCCTCCTCCTCCTCCTCCTCTTCAGGCTCTCTTGTTGTGCAACCCGTTTCTAAACAGCTCAGCCTTTGTGCGTTTTTGTCTGTTGCCATTTCAGCCAGGCTGCAGTCTTTACTCATTTTCCTCCAATCAGGGACACCATGTGACTCTCTGCATGAGAGGGCACAGTCCCTTCCCCCTTCTCTCCTCCCTCTCTCTCTCTCTCCCTCTCTCCCTCTCCCCTTCTCCCTCTCCTCCCTCCTTACCCCGCTTCCCCCTCCCCTCACCCAGCCAGCCAGGCAACATACGCTAGCAATCAGGGGAGTCAAAGAGAAAGAGGGAGGGAGGGGAGGGGGAAAGGGGACGGAAGGATGAAGGTATATACACAGTGCATAGTGAAACAGTGTGCAGGGGGGAGATAGGATAGAGGTGAAGGAGCAATGGGTGAGGTGGGGGGGGTGTGATGTAAGGTCTGGGTAGGTCAACGCAGAGTCTGATTGACCACAAAACATCTGTAGCTGCAGAGAGCATACTGTAGTGTAACTTCTTTCTGTGAACGTACAGCACACACACACACACACACACACACACACACACACACACACACACTCTGCTCCACTGTTTATGTCATCCACATGTTGGGGCACATGCAGCGTGTGTGTACATCCACACACACACACGTACACATACAAACTCTGAGCCCACACAAGAAGGGGGAGGATCCGTCTGTGTTGAACACAGCTCTGGAATGTAAACAAGAGGGAAAGAGAAGGGGAACGACTACAGAGAGACTTTGTAGTTTCTTTTGTAATTTCATATTATATTATATTTCTGTCGTAGTTAGTCAGAACAGAATCTCCCTACACTCTCTAAGTGATTTAAATGTGTAGAGAAACTGAGGTAAGTGTGCAAATTAACCAGCATCACTGGAGGGTCACGCTTTTGGCTCATTTGAAGTTGACGTGAGTGAATGGAAGTGATTGTTCCATATTTGGAGGCAGTCTCTACATTGGTTTTTAGTTACATCATGTTGCACAGCAGCAGTGGGCCTATAGGTGAAGTTTTACTCATCACACACATCGCTCAGACCTCCAGGTTTGTATGATAACTGTGACATTTTTCATATTCCCTGTTGGCCTTTGACAAAGTGTAAACATCACTTGTGTCGCCTTTTTCAAGTTAAAGTTTTGAAAAATCCACAATGAAGCCAGAGAAGATGTGGAAAAGCAACTCGACTCTCCTTTTTTTCCCTCGTCGAAAGCTGCAAAGAAATCTGGAGACAAACAGAAAAAAGGGGAGAATCCATAAAGCAGAGAAACTGAGGCCAAAAGAAAGGGGAACACCAGGGAGAACAATATGAGTGCAAAAGTGGAGTGCGGTCGTAGCGTCTTTTTGGAAATTTCCATGACCACGCTGATTAAGTATGCAATCTGACCGCAAGATAGCTAAGGCCCGGTTCTAAACAAACGCTCCCGCCTCTGCTGTGCAGTCTTGTTTAACGGCTGAGGTGGCAGCGTTTGCCTTCATAGCACGGGGCGCTGCGCAGAGATTGAAAACACACACACAAACTCTCGTGTGCATGCAGTCAAATGTAACACTGGTACACCACGTTTCTCTGTGCCATTGTGTGTTCGAGACAAATTGTCATCTGGTCTAGAGGGTTTGTCCTTGCTGATACCAAATCCGTCTGGTTTGATCACACTGCCGACATCTCTGTCTTTTTTTTCCACATTTCAAGATCCTTCCACTTCAGTCTTTCATTCTGTCATTCCATCGTCCGTTCATCCGTCTATACTACGTGCTGCAACTGTAGAGGCCAAGATGAGTTGGCATTGTCTCTTGTTTTGTTCCTCCTAAACTTTCCGCCTTTAAAAAACAAATCTGTCAGCTAAAGACTTTCCAAACCGCAAAACATGGAACCAGTTAGTGTTTCCATCTTTCTAATGATTAAAGTCGAGACTGGCACCAGGGTAATCTGATCCTGGATGCATGGTTGGCTTAATTTCTCTATCCACATCCCGGCTGTGTGAGGGTTGACCACAGCGGCCACTGTGGCCTGGTAGGCAGGAGAGAGGAGAGGCGGCCACGTCAGGGTGATACAGCACCCTACACACACACACACACACACACACACACACACACACACACACAGAACAACTCACACAACTCTCTCACACTTACTTCCTCCTCTCCTGCTGCTGTATATTGTATGACAGTAGATTCTGAGCACATCTGTCATGATTATGAATACATTTTCAGCTGTAGGATTATATTTCATGTCCTACACGTCCTATGAGGAGTGCAACATAAATCGCTGCAACACTTAATATATTGCCTTGAGGCTCAGCGGTGCAGGTTTTATTTCTAGACCTTGATTCCTCATTTTCTTTTCTCCTCTGTCTGATTAAAGTCGGTAAAATGAGAAGAATTATCTGTTTGCTGTCAGGCACTCAACACCCAAACACAACAGTTTGGGGACTGCGGGGAGTTCCTCAGCCTTCACAGACAGTGAACAAGTCACACACCTCTCAATATGGTGGTCTAATAGGACGGATATTACTCCCCCCAGGTCGCTCTCGTAGCTCAGCTCCAGAAGCTCTGTGGCTGTTACACAACTTTAACCAATTTTATTAAAAATAGTGACAAGCAAAACTCTGACTGCAGAGTTGTTTTGTTATCATGTTGTCGACTTTGCTTTTAAGTTTGAAATGAAACCAGGTTGTCTGTCTGATCCCCCTCAAATAAAAAAACAGCCAAGACAGGACAGAGACACGGCGGGAAGTAGATGTGATGGAAAGCAGCAGCAACAAATAAATGGTGATACTGGTGATCGTAACATGCGAGACAAGGTCAGTACATCTCAGGTGTGCACTCACTGACCTCCTCCCATGAACTCAAGAAGAAAGGACTTCTGGGTACAAGAAGATGAAAACTCCCTAACAGGGCAACAATGAGAGTAGGAGTTAACATCTGATGCTGAAACCGATGTACCGCTTGCAGCCCAACAAATGTGGTGATGCATCATTTTCATGTCAGTATCAGGGACAAAAAGTGATCTGACTGTATCACTCTCGTCCTGCTCTTCATGCATCCTAAATGAAACATCAAACATTCATTAATAATAATAATAATAAGAAGAAGAATTATAATAATAGGTACAGAATCAATCGTGCAAGCCTTTGATCCAAGCCGGTTGACCTTTGCCCTTTAAATGTCACACTTTGATCCTTCTTTTTTCTTTTTCCTGCTACCTCTGCATGAGAGGCCAGTCAGCCAGTATTTCACAGGACTTCCACTGTGGCTAAGTGAGTGTAACATCTGTGCCGACCTCAAAAGAGCACTGTCGTTAACCATCAGTCAGAAATCAGCAGCAGCAGCAGCAGCAGCAGAAGCAACAAGAACAAAAACAAACTGGCGGAGGAAGAGAAAAAGAAGTAGCATTAGTGGTGCCATGGCAACAACTTCGTGCCCAGATGTCTGCACCGCCAACAAAGATCTTTTTCTCTTAATCTCCAAACTAAGCGGAAAAAGCACTTTGTTGTCAGACTGAAGAGAAAAGTAGGAATGAAACAGGCGACATGTTGATCAATCTATTCTAGTATGTTCTTTGCTCTCCATCCTCTCAGCCATCACAGAGGGCGACCTCCCATGAGCCTTTGCAAACAGAGCCCCAGGGCCCCGGGGCACCTCTCTCCCTGCCTCTCTCTGCCCCAGTCACGCCACGGCAGCGGCTGCACTCACCAACCAAAATACAACAACAACAATGATCAGAAAAAGTCAGCGGCTGGCAACAGCAGCAGCAGCGGGGCTGTCGTTAACGGCAACCATCACCACGGCAGCTACTTACCGGGACACGCGCAGCCGCCCACGGACATCTTCTCACATGTCTGGTGTGAATCCGATCAGAATGATGGTGGTGGTTCTGTTATCCCTGCTCTCTTCCTCTCTCCTCTTTCTCACCAGTCACTGCTGCCGCCACTGAGGCTGCTCACATGAGCGTCTGTTATCCCCACAGTTCACACACACACACACACACACACACACACACACACACACACACACACAGATACACACACACACCACCAGGGAGCAAAGAGAGAGAGGGAGGGAGGGGAGAGTGACGACGAGGGAGGAAAAGAGAGAAAGAGGGGAAGAAGAGGTTAAAAAAAGAGCACACACACAAAGGATCGGATTCTCTCAGTTGTAGCTGCACACTGTGAATCACACCGTGTGTGCGTGTGCAAGTGTGTGTGTGTGTGTGTGTGTGTGTTATAGAGAAGAATTCTGTTCCTGCCTCTGCTCTGCCCTCACCCTCATCAGCCCTGCAAATTACAGCTCAGGTGGGAGGAGAGAGGGAGAAAGAGAGGAAGAGAAAGGGAGGGAACGAGAGGCTGAGTGCTCGAGAGGGAGAGAGAGAGGGAGGGAGAGAGGGAGGGAGAGAGAGAGGGAGGGAGAGAGAGAGAGAGAGAGTGTGTGTGTGCTAGAGCGAGGAAGGGAGAGAGTGGACTGTCAAAGTGACCTGAGAGGCAGATTTGAGAGAATAACAACCATGTGATGTGGGTCCTTTTTTCCCCCTTTAAATATGTAGAGGCTGTTTTTCACCGCTGCTGCTACAATGACACACACACACACCACACACACACACACACACACACACACACACACACACACACACATATGAACACACACGTACATGAAGGTTTAAATGATCTTCAGGAAATCTGGCTTTGTGTGTGTGTGTTGCAGCCGTCTGAGTGGCTTGTTACCATCCAGCGAAGGTCTGCTACATGGCAGGGAGGGCAGGGGGGGGGGGGGGGGGGGGAAGGGAGGAGGAGAGAGGAGGGGGCGATCGACGTGCCTCCGCTCTCTCTCTCTCTCTCTCTGTCGTCTCCCTTTCTCGCCCATTCACTCTCTCGCTCCGTTAGTCTTTCTGTCTGCAGTATGCCACACAGTGTTGCTCTCTCGCTTCACTCATCTTCCTGTCTACTCGGCCATTTATCTCTCCTGCCCTCCCTCCCTCCTCTCCTCCCTCCCCTCCTCCCTCGCTGTCTCTCTGTTACCTTATTACTCTTTCTTCCGTTCTACCTCTCCCTCCCACTGTCTTCATCGCGCTGTAATCTTCCTTCCATCACTATGTCATTGTCTTTCCCTGTTAGAAGTTTACGTGTGCGTGAGAATTGTTAGGCCCAGGTTATATACAAGATGACGCCTGATTGCTTAAAGGAAGTCTGGTGATATTTTATATTTTACTTATCATTAACAAATCCAAAACAGAAATCAACTATGAAGTGAGAAAAAAAAATCCATCAAGGAGCCACACTGTTGCACCAGCTGACATGCTCCTCCACATCGTCCTGCTGCTGTAAATACTCACTATAACTTCCTATAACTCCAAATGTGTATTAATCCACAGCTGAAAATAGTCCCCAACAAAAGCACTATTTACACCTGTTTGACTAGTGTTTGCTGAAAGCTGCAGTGCCCAGTTGTTTAATGAAATTGCCTTTTTTAAATTAAAGCATATATATTTAAAAAGTTTGAAATCTTCAGTAGGCACCAATTGGCTTGGACCTGAGTGCCACACACAGAGTTGGGAAGTTAGAAATTATTGAGAGGCTCACCATCATTCTGATCGTCTCATGGGATTTGTTGACAATGAGTAAAACATAGAGGGTTGACAGCTTTATCCTTTAAACTAAAGGAACTTCTTACACATTGTGAAGATTAAACAAACAATATATCATTTGTTCATTAGTGAGTTTTAGCGGTGGTGGTAGGTTGATTTTGTTCCCTTTAGAGAGAGCCAGGCTTGTTCTTTCCCACTGTTTCCAGGTCTTTATGCTAAGCTAAGCTAACCAGCTGCTGATTGTAGCTTCATATTTAGTGTACAGACATGAGGGTGGTATCAAACTTCTCATCTAACTCATGGCACTTTTCCATAATCATTGCTACTTTCTTGTGAAATACTGGATAGTTTCCGCCCCTCAGCCTTCATCATTCTGAACCCACACTGTATTACAACTATGACAAGGGGTCACAGGTAGACTTCATTTTAAGGGGACAAATCAAAAAGGTTGGTAACCTCTGCTTCAAACATACACATATCATACACACTGCTCATTCAGAGATTTTCAAATCTTCAAACCATTTCAAAAGTCATGACCCCATCCAAACACATACTCACACCTCAAGAGACTACGTGAATGTACATTACAGTACACACACATGGACATGGCTGAGACACAGAGCTAAATGTAGGAATATGTGTGTAGACATCCTGTGCTGTTTCCCTCCAAAATGACATCACAGAGTTTTGTGAAATCAGGTTCTCTCTTAACATGCGACGAGGAACACAAGTCTGCATAGATCGCCTCCCCCACATATTTCTACTTCCTTTTTTTAAGACACTTGCTCTTTGTCTCCTTACCTCTCTTCCTCACCCTTATTCTCATTAGGCAGTATCTCATTTTGAGGAGGAGAGTGTTAAGCCAATCAGAGAGGGGAAGAAAGAGCAGAAGGAGGAGGGAGGACGGAGATGGAGAGAGGAGAGAGACAGAGAGGTTGCAGGAGGAAGAGGGCAGAGATGAAGAGAGAGAGAGACGGAGTAAAAGAGAGGGCGATGGATGGATGGATGGATGGATGGATGGAGAGAGGGAGGGAGGGAGAGAATAAATAGCTCTGGCGCACTCGTCCCCCATTACCCCGGGAGGGCACTGTCGCCATGGCAATGTGGCAGAAAAAGGATAGCACAAGCATGATGAGCTTCTACACACACACACACACACACACACACACACACATTTACAAATGAAAACTGTGATTCACACATACATCTGCCCACATTAACAGTTTCATAGAGACACTTTTGACAAGTTCATACTTTCAAGCGGATATGTGCGCAAAGCACACTGTTTTACACCTTACCATAATTATTTATATACAAGCACACACACACACACACATAGCCTACGTTAACAGTTAGCAGATAGTCAAAGCCACAACACAGATACATAACAAAGGAAGCTGTGGAAGTATAAAAGACAGACAGGAAACACAACACAAGAAGGTGAGGAAAAGGCATCAGAGAAGACAGAGGAAACAGGAAAGAGATTTTGGAGCTCATCAAATGGCCTATCACAGTTTCCCGCTGTGCTGCCCTACACTAAACTTTGTTGCATTAGGATGATTGTTTCCTCAGCACTTTCCTTTTAGTTCCCTTGATTCTTGTATGTATTTATCAAATCTTGATTAAACCTGAATTGACAGAATTTTTTGGGCTCTACCTGGTAGGTGACGCAAGTTGTAAACACAGCATTTACATATTATCACCATATAAAGTTGTTAGGGGTAACATGAGTGAACAGTTGCTTATTTACACTTCCAGCAGATGCGCAGCAACAATAGCATCAGTCTGGAGTCCAAGATTCACTCTCTTTTATCTCTGTGTTTGGTCTCCACCAACTGAGGGAAATATCTTTAGCTGCTAAATGTTCCACTATGTTCACCAGCTAGTCGCTAACTGTGTCTGTCTGTTGTTTGATGCTGGGCAGGTAGTGTACACTGGGTTTTTAGAGCTTTTTCACTGAAATAAGCTGCCCGCTGGTGGAAATAACGCTGATAGGAACAATGAGCTGAAAGATGCTAGAAAAACTGTCAAGAGTCTGCAGCCATGCCAGCAGCTCTGTGAGGTACAGGCACAGTGCTGTTAGCTAAATGCTGACGTCGGCATGTTAAGTTACTTTTGCAGGTTTTTGAGCGGAGCAACGTGAAAAGTCATGGGATCATTAATGTTATTACAATTCATCCTCTGGGGACAGAGTAACACATTTCATGGAAATCCATCCAATGATTGCTGATATATTTTAGTGTGGATCAACTAACAAACCAACATTGCCATTCATGCTTCTAGCAAAGTATTGATTAGTGCAGCTTTAAGTCTGAGTGTGTTTCAGATTTTGATTTGATCTCGTCTATCCAAGGTAAATAACGGCCTCTGCTAGACTCCCATTTTGTCTGTGTAACCCCTGTGACCTGGACCAACAATGTGCTTTGGCTCTTGGCAGGTTCAACCATGTCAGTTTGTCCACAGCTGCATTGGCAAAGTTCAGTTCCCAGGTCATTAACGTTGAAGGATTTGTACTTTGTCAACAAACTAGCCATGCCTGCTACAAACAAGCCTGTTACAGAACTTCAATAATGTAAGATCCAGTGAAATAGGGACCAGTGGAGAAAGTACTGAAGAATTTTGCCCCATGGAGTAAAACAAATCACCTGAAGTCAGTAGACCGAAGATTAAAAGTGGCTTTAACGTTGCTCTTGTGCCTTTGTTGCAGCACACTCATGGCAAATGTGGTGTTTAATTAGCTTAAGAAATCTTGTGTGCATCCAGCCTGAGGGCAAACCAGAGAATGAAAGAGGCTGCTCTGAGCCAGCCAGCCCTCCGTCAACTCTTATGTAAGGCAGAATCTGCATCCTGTTTCTCTCAGCTACATTATTGATGCAGGCTTCTGTTACCACGCTGAGTGTGTTTGTGTGCGTACGTGAACATGTACACCTGTAAGTTGAATAGTCTCTCACCTCTGCTGTCCTATAGAAAGGGTGGTCTCCTGCAGCTGATATCTTGCCACTTTCTCTCCTCCCCTTTCCACCTCTCTGCATGCTCTCTGGTTCTTTCTTCACCTTCTTTCTTTTCCCCACTTGTTTTAATGTAAGTCCCCCTCCTCCTCCTCCTCCTCTTTCTCTCTCAGGCCTACATTTCTCACTAACAGATGTTCTCTGCACCATGTGGGAGGGCATTCCTCTTCTCTGCTATGAAACTGAAGAAAAAGAAGACTTACTTGAAGTAAAGAAAAACCAAACGAGGATGACGGCAACACATCTCTCTAACTCAGCAGTCTCAAAGTAACACCTGTGTGTCCCGCTTTCCCCAGTAGAGAAGGTGTCAAGTTAAAGACCAGAGAGCCTTTTTATAACACACTGCTCCCAGCGTTACACAATATCTGAAAGGTCATAGTGCATACATAAGCGCGCAAAACATTGCATGACTGAGCAGCCAAGACTGGGAGTAGTATAGAAAAAACACTCTCACACACACACACACACACACACACACACACACAACAGCAGCAAGTGTGAGGGAAGCAGGGAAGTATATATCTGACTCCTTAGACCTCATGGGTTCTTTAAAAATTCAAACATGCCAAAAGAGCACCATGGGAGTCCTCCTGCAGGTCAAGAGTGAGGAAGGGATGAGAGGCAGAGGGGAGGGGGGGTGATGGAGAGAGAGAGAGAGGAGCAAGAGATATGAAAGAAAAACAGGAGGGAGATGTTTTTATTTCTTACCCCCCCTTAGCTGAGCTTAAGGGAAATAAAGGAAAATGTTACATTACATTTCCAACCAAGAACAGCGGGCCGAGAGGAAAAAAAGGGGACAGTGGATGGGGACTGGGTTAAATGCGTGTGTGTGTGTGTGTGTGTGTGTGTGTGTGTGTGTGTGTGTGTGTGTGTGTGTGTGTGTGTGTGTCTGAGTGTGTGGGGCCATGTACTGACATGGTGGCTGGGCGCTGGATGCTGCAGTAAGGTGACCCACTTACACAGAACTCCCCCCTCCTGAACACACACACACACACTTACACTTACACATGCCTCTGAACACACTCGCACCTCACCCACTGGAGACCGGAGGATGCTTTGGCCCCATTTCAGACTGTAATGTGTTTTAAGAGTTGTGGGAGATGAGGTGGGAGGTGGTGTGTGTGTGTGTGTGTGGTGGGGGTGAAGAGAGATGTAGCAACAGTACAGAAGAAGATATGGGATTAAGGGATAAAGCAAAGGAAACACAAAAAGGAAAACAGATAGAGGTTGCTGAGCATATGTACTGCAGGTATGATGTATATGGAAAGTACACACCAAGTGGCCTTGTGGATCAAAATAGATGAACAGGGAATATGTGGTGCCTTGTTAAAGTGTGTGTCTGCGAGCCTATTTCCCTCCCAACAAATCTAGTGCAGCCACTGACTCTGTGTACCGCCATGACATTCAGCACAAAGGTCAACTCCTCGCTGGTATGCACGAGATAACGGGCCAGACACATCCCATTGTCCTCCACAGAACAACTGTGAGATAATACAAGATAATGCCACACAAATGAAGAGGCGATGAACCTGAATTCATTATGCATCCTTTTCCTTCATGTATGAATATGTGATTGGCATCCAATGTGGATAGGTGGCATGCATGGAGCAATCAGCTCAGTGGGAATTAACTAATGCACAACTTTAGAGGGCTAATAAAAAAGCAGAAAGTGTGAGAGGAACTTAGTGGGAGATGAATAACATTACCATCTAGTGGAGAAAAGAAATCACAGCAGATTTATCTACATATAGAATTCTATAGTACAGGGGGGATTTCAACTCAAAATATATTAAAGCCTGTCATCAGTCAGTGTCTAAATTGGTATAGAAGTGTAATATTTTTAAATACCTCCTTCCAGTGATGGGGCAACACTCTTCTGAGTACACTGTGACAACAGCAGGGCAGCTAGTGCACATCTAAAAAAAACAAAACAAAGAAAACAATGAGGAAAAGTGTGAAGCATGACAGGTCCACTACACTTTGTGATCTTCTACTCTGATGATCTGATATATGTGCACAGGAACTGTCAAGTAAAACTATAACTTTCTCTTCTGGTGGGTTTCTCTCAACAGGCCTTAGTGCTCTTATGTGACAGCTCTCCTTAAACATGCTGCTCCCATGCTATTCGAACAAAATATCCACACACACAACACTTCCCACACACCTCTACAGTGCTACACCCGCACCCCCTTTGTGTCTAAAGTACAAAGAAATTGAAAAATCATGTCGAAATATTTATATTGGGTGAGCAGGTTCAGTCCAGTGACGTCTTTCGAGGTTATTTTGACACGCAGGCTGTTGTGATGATCGACACTGAATTTCCTGGAACAGAATGATTATAATGTACCTTCAGATTGGGTTTGGAGACTGTGTTACAAATTGAGGGCATGGAGTCAGCATTTACGAGACAGAGGGAGATGCTAGTGGGTTGGATTATGGGAAATCTAGGGTCCAGAGTTTTTAAGATTGTGAGGCCTATGTGAGGGGCTAAGAGTCAGGATCTCTTAATGGAGCTCTGCACTCGCCTAAAACTGAGACAAGACCTGAAGTGACTGAATTCTTTGTTTTATTTCATTCAATACTGACCGTTAGCTCGCAAGGCAAATGCAACACACCGGCTACCCTTCCGTCTCTTACTCTCTTCCCACTGGGCGTTGCATGTCTGCTTGCAACAACGCACGACATGCGAGATGACTGGCAGAGTCAGAGAGAACAAGAAATGAACATTTGAAAATAACCAAACCTGACCACAGTCTGAAGCTTTATGCAACAAAATGGCCATGACAGGTTGCAGAACTCTCGCATGAACAAAGTCTTTTTAAATTCTGACTTAATGGAAGTGTACTAAATTGCTGGAGTACATAATTAAAGGAATGGTTAAATGTTTTGGGAAATACGCTTATTCACTTTCTTGCTGAGAGTTTGATGAGAAGATTCATACCACTTTCGTGTCTGTATGCTTAGCTTAGCATAAAGACTGGAAACAGCTAGCCTGGCTCTGTCTGAATGAACCGAATCCACCTACCTGTAGAGCTCAAATGAGATAAAACGTGTTAATCAGTGAGCTTTAGAGATGCTGGCAGGGGATTTTGTTACATTTGGACAGAGCCGGAAGGAATAACCATCACATATAGGACCTTCACTTGTTTTTATTTTTATATGTCATTTCACACAACCAGAGGTTTTAACCGCTAAAGGTGTGCCCAGAGGTGTGGTGGAAAGTAACAAACATGATGTCAGTTGGTATGACCAGAGACAAACTCCAGTAGAAATGATTTACTATGTGGTGGAACACCTTCAGCATCACTGCACAATTGGAAATGGGCAAGTGTAATGGGTACTACAGTAGATGAGAGATGAGAGGAAAACACTTGGCTGCTAAACTCAATATGTAAATGTAATCAACCATCCAGAGACCATCATATGATTTGTCAGTGGAGCATGAGGTTTGGTGCTGTTGTGGCTCTTCATCAGCGAGAGGGAGAAACGGAAACCACAGGTGAAACTACTGGTTTAGACAGCTGAGTTTAATATGAAGACGATTAAAATAATTATTCATCAGATAGCACAGTGTGGAGAACAACAACAAAAAAAGATTGATTATGAAACAGCACTGGTTCTGATTCATGTGACTGCAAAGTAGAAGTCATGCAGGGCCTCAGCTATACAATAAGTCATGTGAACACATGCGATAAATGCATTCAAATGCATTAAATCATAATGATCTAGTGTACAGTAGAAATGCTTTCTGGGGCCTTAACACATTTTAATTAATGCAAAGACTTAAATCTGGACCTCAGTAGGTGCCATTTCAAGGGAAATGGGGGAGTAACACTGTTGTTATGCCCTAGCAGCAAACCAAGGTGGAGGATGGGTACACACATTAATCACAAAAGTCAACACATCAATATTGAAATGTCGCAACATGCAGATAATCTCTGTTTGTTCTGGTGATGAGGCAGACCACAGGAAGCAGATCCACTCTTTGCCTTGCTATATGACACCACTTCAAGGATTGATTGTATTAATGCCATTTATTATGAAGTCTAACATACTATGATACTGATGTTGTTGGCAAACATAACATGGGGAATAATGGAGCACTTGGGTGAATTTAACAGCTTTACAGAGTGTTCTTTCCAGTTTCAAGATAACTCCCAGTTACACTGTTAGTGCTCTCGCCATTAAAGCCTCCTGCCATAAAGGGGGAAAACAGATCCAAACAAACCGTTAATTTCATAATGTGTTGAGGCAGCTGAAATGCTGCATTTTTAGCAAATTAAAAACACAAATAACTTCAGTCATTTAGCTGACAGATTCTTTTTAACTTTGTTGATTGGTACAGTTGACTGTTGTAAAATGTGTCATAGGATGGGATAATTACAGGTATATAGAACCTAAAGAGTTACTGTATGTGGGTAGAACTTGTGGTATTGTCAATTGGACGCTAGGTGTCGCTTTTGAGCAATAAGCTAATTAAATAAATATGTAAGAATGCTCTATCAAAAGTTCTGCTTGCAATAATTCTAATTGCTATGACTTAATTGAATTAGTAACATGCTATGAAAGCAGCTCAAAAAACATCAGTTACATGTGTTGTCACGGTGAAAAACGGTTACCTTAATCCTACTGTTTACTTTTATACACCAAATATAAGAAATAATCAATACAAAAACAGCTTCAACCCATTAACCCCCGAGTATTAGCAGCAAGTAAAAGATGTAGCAAGTTTTAAAAGAAAACGAACTGATAATTAATGAGGAACATACGCGAGACACAGAGCTGACCTAGGATCTGATTTGTATTCATCTCCTCGCTCTCACTAAATGAAAGGATGGTGTCAATCTGATCCCAGGTCGGTGTGTAACTGAACGCTATCCATTCGGTGACCACGTGTCTCGGTCCGGCCTGCCAGCAGGCCATGTGGAGCAGCAAGATGGCGGCGCGGTGGAGGGGGAAAGACGGGGATTTACATGCCGGCAACAGCGACTTTCTGGCCAGCAACACCCCTAACGAGGTACCGGTTTGCTCGTTTGAGCTAATTTGACATCAAAATAGCCGCGTGCGAGCGGGTTTGGGTGATCGAATAGCAGGCGCGCGAGGCCACATGCGGGCATGGCGACACGTGGCTGAAACAGGGTCGTAACGTTACTACGACTGAGGTGGGGGGGCAGGCAGGAGGCTGAGCTGGTCCACCTGTCTGCCATTTGGCTGGCGCAGCCACGGAGACATGTTGATGACAGGTCACTTAATGCCGTTCTGTTCGTCTGTAACATCATAGTCTGCACCGGCGAGGACTGACAGCTGACAGGCAGACCGGCTCACTTCCTCCAGAGTACAAGATGTTCAGATCAGGCTGCACCCTCAGCGCTGTCTTTTTTTTTCTTTGACAATACTCCAGCTGTACAGTCCTTGTTTTGCCGTCTCAAGCTTAATTATAAGTTGTTTCGAGGCAGGCACAGGGGTAAACTTGCTTTACTGCCACCTCACAGTGTATAAATGTATAAATGCCTTGTTACGGTAGGACAGGCCCTGAGAGCGCTTGTTTTAACTTCCCAGAGATGGTGTCAAGGTTGGTACCAGCCTCCTGTCCCCTCAGTCTGCCTCCTACTTCCTTGCACACTTATATCCTAATAAATCTTTGGCAGAGTGAGACGTTGCTCTTCTGACAGCCTGCCTGCTGGTCTTTCTACATGAAAACATACATGTTCCCGGTGAGGGGTAAGCATAGTCATTCAGATTTATATTCAGATATGTCTGCAGTTGTCTTTTTTTTTGTAGAGTTGAAACGATTACTCGATTAAGCAGCTTCAGTTGAATGACAGATAGTCCCTCTTCAGCAAAAATGGCAAATTCACTGGTTACAGCTTCTCAAATGTTGGTTTTCGTAGCCAACAGCGATAGTATCTATCTATTATTCTACTATTATTATTATTCTACTATTTACTAACTAAATTATTTGTATAACTTCAGCATTTTTCACAATTTTCTGACATTTTATCGACCAAATGATTATTGGCTTAATCAAACAAGTTGTTTTGCCTGACAGTTTTGTTGTATTTATTTATTTATTTGTTGGATGTCATTCTAACTTGCATAAAAGATGTCGCCCTAACAGTGTATTTCTTTTGCTCATTGTTTAATAAACATTAAGCATCAGCCCAGCCTGCTGTTTTGTTGAAGATGTATTTGAAGCACTGTCAGAATTGGCTCTTCCTGTTTATTAAGTTCATTTTGAGCTTGTTGCGTCCTGTGGCCCGGCTTCTGGTCACACTCTGAGGAAGGAGTGCATTGTGAGCAGAAGGAAGGGATAGACCAGATCAGCGTGCATGTCAAATTCACAACACATGGGTGTAATGTAATACTTGTGTGTTTGTGTCTCTGCAGTCCGCCCTGAGTCGACGTGATGTGGAAGGCGTGGAGATGGACACGCGGTCCTGCATGGATCACTCAATCCTGGCCATTTTTGAAGACTCCACTGTTGCATCAGAGGTCAGAGTTAAAGCAAATATATATATGAATCACTGCATATTACCACGATAAACCATGCTGAGGAGCATTTCTGGGAGTTGCCCAGGACTGTGGCCTTTGTTCATTAGACATTTTATTTTTTTATTCACTTTTCTTATGTTGACTCTCCTTTGGGGTCCAAAGTTGACACTTACCACAAGTTGGTAGAATATGAATTTGGCATATAAATCTGGATTCTGGTGCCCCTTTTCAGGATAAGAGTGGAGTGGAGGAAGAGAGTGCGACCCTGCTGTCGGCCCTGACCGAGATGCTGGACAGTGTGGAGGATGACAACGGGACACCTTTCGACACCCTGCCAGACACCAAGCTCCTCACCCACCCAGAGCACAGGGACAACTCAGTGGTGGGTGCACACTCAGGAACAAGAAACACAAGCCCAAAATAACTTATTTGTAAACAATAATTACTTAATAATAATTAGTTAAAATGTATTACCCAAAATCCACTCCATTGCTTTGCAGTGGTACTTCCTCATGATGGTAGAAAGCCGCTTTAGCAGGACTTGATAACTTAGATAAAGATGAGCAACATACCCTGAAAACTGAACTGAACATGCATCAACACAATAGTGAAGTACCTACAAAACAGACTTGTGAAATATGCAATGTCCCATTATTAACCCTTTCTGCTGACAAAAGATTAGACTCTCAAGATCTAACTGTTTTCTGTCTCTCGTCTCTTTAGGAACCATCACTCGCTGACCGATGTAGACCAAGATCCAAATCACCAAACGTAACATTCACAATCAAGGTTGGAGGAGAAAAAGAAGACAAGAGCAAAATAGAGAGAAGAAGCCCTCCACAGCTGTTCAAACAACAAAGTCAAACACTGTTTCACTCCAAGAATAAGAAAGCAGAGGCTGAAGTCGAGGTCTTCACCTCAACTTCTCTCGTCAACCTGGTGAAGCTCATGCACCCCTACTGTCTGAAGCTGCATGTGGAAGAGGAGGGGGACAAACTGAGGAGAAAGCACACGCTCTTCTCTCAGGAAGAGGTGTGGAAGTATGAGAGACCCACTGAAGAGTGTGATGAAGAGATAAACGTTGTGTCTGATGACGAGGTAACTGTGACAGAGACAAAGGAGGAAGAAGAGGGACATGAAAAGAGCGCTGATTGCAAAATCTTGAAGAGTGTGTTGCTGAATGGAACCTCATCCAGAGCTCCACCATCCAGAGAGAAGAAGAGGGTGAGCTTCGGCCTCATTCAAGTGGCAAGGGGATTGAACCAGAAAAACCTCACAAGCGGGCACACAAGTGAAACTGTGCTGGTTCCAGAAGCACTTGAAAAACCAGCTGGCTCAGCACCTGAACGCCAAACGCCGTCCTCAGAAGGGAGCAGTAACGAGACTGAGGTCCTGCCACCTAAAGGTGAGACAAAGGCCAAGTCACTCAGCCTCCAACAGTACAGACAGCTGCGCCAAAAGAGACAGCCCCTGGTGGAGAAACAGAGGAACTACACCACCAAGTGGCCCCGTGTTTCGGAGCCCCCCAAGGAGCTGACCCCCATCCTCTGTTTACAGGGACAAAGCTGTGGACCAAAGACAGCACACCATTATCCAGATGGTAGAAGAAGTGGTGCTGATCAGCTCCATAGATCTCAAACTCCTGGTTACAAGACCCATCAGACCTCTGCTCCGCCCAGGCCCCATCCCCCAGAGGCCAACCCATCCACTCATCTACGTCGCAGCGGATTAAAGCGCCCCAGGACTGAATCCAAAATCAGCTCCCATGCTAGTCCGCTGCTAGACGTCACGGCTAACACAGACGTCATTGTGCTTGAAGGCACAAAAAGTCCAGTAAAGAAACCAACACTGCTCAGTAGTGATCCCCCAAATCCTGTTCTCCTCCCCCTGCCAGTTAGCCAAACAACATCACCATCCTCTGACCATTCCTCCTCAGAGTCCAAAGTAGAGTTCCTCAACAGAGACTCCAACCTTGACAGCACTAGACACTTTCAAGAAATCCAACATGAATCCTCAGGCACACCTTTTCAACAAAAGCCATCCTCCTTAGGGCCAAAGCCAAAGGTGTTACTAAACCAGGACTGCAGCACCCTGTTTCAGGAAATAAAAAACAAGTTCACTGAGATAGCTTCAGGTGTCTCCTCTAGATCTCCAGCACAATGTGCAACCACAACCACATCTTCCTCAGGGAGCAAGAAACTACAGCCTCAAAAATGCAGCCCGAACCAGACGAAAGAAACCAAGCTGGAACCAAAGACTCCTCTCTCACCAAGTCCAGATACAGTGAGCCAAATGAACTGTCCTTCCCTCACACCATTGTCTCGCATAGATGCTCCCATACCAGTGAAGGAGACATTGTCAGAGGTTCCTCCCAGTAAATCCCCTCCTGAGGAACCAGCACCTACTCTTGAGTTTGGCTGTGCTGCAGCTGACTCAGGTAAACTATTGAGACATGGCCGTTCAATCTGACGCAATGAAGGCACTAAAGCTACATGTCTTTCACTGTGATGATGGGTTAGGGTTAGAAGAAATGAGCATTATCCTCCAAAGTAATCTTTTCATGTTTGTTCTTCAGGAATTGAAGCTCCTGATCTGACCAGCCTGCTGGAGCAGTTTGAGGAGACACAAGGTGAGTGACCAGATCACTGACAGCACTGTATTGTTGGATGCTCATGTCCGCTCTTGTATAACCTCTTTTTATTCTTCTTCCTCCAGCTAAAGAGGAGAGAGTGTGTGAGCCCACACTTGTTAGTGCTATTTCACCATCAAACCTACCAACACATGGACTCTTGGACAGAACTCAGCCTGTAGGAACAGAAAGAGCCTCCAGATTCGTACTGACGCCCCCCGTGGAACCACTTAAGCCTTTAAGCACTTCAGAATCACCTGGGACCCCAAAAACCCTCAGGAATTTACCGCATCTTCAAATGTCGGAGAGTGTGGACATCCCAGAGCCCTTCGGCACTGACATCATCCTCAGCACTCAACAAGAACTGCCAGCAAGACGCAAAATTCCTCCATCCAAGGCCATTCAGATAATTGACCCCCGTCCTCTACCGTCCAAGAAGGCTCACGCTAACCTCTCAGAGTTTCCTGCTGCTCACACCTCTGCTCACATGTATTCATCTATAACCTCCGATCACGATTACTGCGGGCCTGTAGACCGCTTACTTACAGGTGCTACTCAGCGTAACAGAGCCTCTAAACTCAAGGATTTTTCTAAAAGCACCGATGAATTGCAGGTGACCACCCACGGCTCAAGTGCTGCTGCTGAATGCAACAAACAGACCTCCATCGGTGAAGTTAGCACCACCATGATGGCTGTTAATACCTCTGCAAAGTCTGTGATGCAAGCCAGGACCAGATCAGAGACCAACCCGTCCACAGATAAAGTCCTGTCGCTCTCAGACAGCACTGCCACAGAGCAGAGAGACTGTAGTGGTGCAGCTGAACACCAGACAGCCCCGTGCGCTCTCCCTACACCTCCACCCAGCCCTCCCACCAGAGGGAGGGAGAAAAGGAGATATCGGAGAAGATCCCCTCGTTCAGACTCCAGCTCCAGCTCTTTTTCCAACTCCTTGTCGCCATCCTCCTCATCCAGCTCCTCATCTCCCTCTCCGAAAAGACGAAAGTAATCGTCTTCAGTTGTTCATGCTCAGTATGTGTCTCTATTTGTCCTCTTTGTGCATCACTACTAATCCTCAATTTGTCCGTCTTGCAGGCACTGTCACAAGCGCTCCGAAAGCAGTTCATGTTCGTCGTCCTCCTCTCGCTCCATTTCCCGCTCCCCACCTCGGCGCTACAGGTGGTCTTACTCCAGATCGAGATGCAGCAGGTCGAGATCTAGATCTTGGTCCCAGTCTAGGTCCCCATCCAGATCCCGATCACCATCCCCTCGGATTTGCCGTAGGAAGTGGAGAGATGTTTACAGGTCAGTTAATATTGGTACTTACTCGTAGACGTTTGATTAGAAAAATAAAAATAAAACGTAAAGGTTCCTCTTGCGTCTCTTTCTGGCTTCACTGAGTTTGATGAGTGTAATCTCAGTCTCTGTGTCCTCTCATCCCAACTCATCATCCCTACAGCAGCAGAGAGTCCAGGAAGCTCAGGAGAGAGCATGAGATGAGGATTCAGAAACTTAAAGCCATAGTGAGTAAAGGATTACTGACTGATGTCAGCTGATGTGTTTGAGGTTTCTTGGTCGAGTAGGGAGTGGTGAGTAATTCTAAAAATCCTCTCATGCAGGACGAGCGCAGGGTGGTGTATGTCGGCCGCATCTGCAGGTCGATGACACACGACGAACTGAGGGAGCGCTTCACTCAATTCGGAGAAGTAGACTGTGTGTCACTTCACTTTAGAGAGGGAGGGTAAGCATGCACAATGCAAATCATGTTTTAAAAAGCTTTTATTGCCTTTTACAGTGTATTTGTACCGTTAATCTGCATTTATCAGTATTAAAAGTAGTAAACTCCTGCACCGTTGCTTCCCATAGTGACCACTACGGCTTTGTCACATTCTACAACATGGAAGATGCTTTTGCAGCCATTGATAATGGCAGCAAACTACGGAAGCCTGATGAGCTGCCATTTGACATCTGCTTTGGTGGAAGAAGGCAGTTCTGTAATTCTCACTACGCTGACCTCGGTGAGACTCAAAACCACAAAGTCAAGTACATCGCTGTAGTGCTGTTGTTTAACTATTTATATTTTTACTCTTGGCATACCCTGTCAAAGCCCCGTTGCAAGCTGCACCATAGAAACCGTAATATAATATTAATGGTAGAATGTGAATTAATTGATACAATCCTGAGCCAGGTTTCCATCCAAATGTAGAGCAATTGTAAACAGATTTCCAGGAAATCGGCAAAAGTAAATGCCAATTAATGCGCCTCTCCATCCACTATTGTTATGTCAATATTAGGAGTTGAGTGCACTGGGATAAGCAGTTGGTGGCATTGATTCTCCACCCATTAAACCAAAGACTTTTTCAAAAATGCACATAAAAACATTTGGATTGAAACACATTAATATTAATGCACTTACGGCCTTAGAACTTAGTGTAGAGTTGAATCAGCACCTTTCTGACAGAGCCAATGTAAACTGAGCATTATAAAACATAAGAGATGAGATTTCATAACAACGACAAAAAGAAGAAATTGTAGTCGTAAGCTTTCAGTTGTAAGGGCTGCTGTGTTAAGTACTTTGTACATTGAACAAAACAGTGAGCCTGTAAACGTCCCTCTCCTCCGTAGATGCAAACAGAGATGCAGATGCAGACCCGTCTCCTGCCAAGAGCAGGGTTGAGGACCTGGACTTTGATTCGTTGCTGAAACAGGCCCAGAGAGGACTTAAGAGGTAGCAGAGCTGTGTGGGAGGACAAGAACACCGAGCTGGATGTGGCAGGGATGAAAAGAAAGTTGTTCTAATGAACATCAGAGCCTTATGCTCGCACTTATGTAGCAAACGTTTGCATGTTTTCATGTTTTGACTCTAATATGCATGCAGTTTCTGATGTGTACAGTTCATATGTACAAATATGTAGCACTGTTCATTTGATAACATGTTCTTAGTGGAACCCACTAAAGATTAATTTTGCATTCCATAACACTGATAACGTTTTTTATATTTGTATCTGAAAAATAAAGGCTGTTTATTGTGTTTCTTGATGAGCTATCAACTTTAGTATATTTGGTTTATGAAATCCAAAGTATTAGTTATATCTGTGCCTGACGAGTCAACCTGCACTGCCACAGTACAAGTCCGACCTATAAGCTAGTATAATTCTCACGATCTCTAGCCTGCAAAATATTGCGGGGCAACGCAAACATTTATTGCGAGGGAACTGACTTAGAACCTCTTTTAAGATTATATGTTTATTTCTATTTATCTGCTACCTTCAGACCCTCAGCAGCCTCATTCCCATCCTTTATGGAGTCAGCAGCTTTATTTACGCTCACCACATGTGTGTTTGGGTGCTTGAAGTCTGTCCTATCACATGCCAGTGACATATAATGTGGATGTAATTTTGTCATTCCCAATATTAGGTTATGTTTTGACCTCTGTTCTTTCAATAGACATTTCTCATGACAGACATAATGAATTGTCAATCACAGGTGTGACTAATAACATTAGTTATAAATGTATTCATACTCAGGCTCATTTGTCATGGCTTTGTAGCACATCTAAATGAAACAGCTGTCGTTAATGTTATTAATTACACCTGTGTCTTTCCTGCAATGGCATATTAAAATGTCTCCAGATCCACGCAACCTTTAACATTCCCTGAACTCTATATACTGACATCTTTAGGTTTTTCCCTCATTTTTACTGGAGGTCGTCATTTGATGATGTAATTGTCATTAAATACAAACAGTGATTGCAGTGATCTATGGGATGTGTGAGGTTCAAGACATGCAGAAGTACAGAGGCCATTTAAAGTCCCCCTCCACTCAAAAATGTGTTGTTGCTTCACTTGGATGTTTGAGCTTCACTGTGCAGAATGATGTATGTGCAGAGTTTGACACTATGTATACTACAGTCATCTGCTGACCTTATATCTCAGTTTAACATGTGTTTGACCAGCATGGTTTTGTGACACCCCAACTAGTTTGGAGCCCATCGTGGTCCAATATGTGAGTTTAAAGTTGAAGCCTCCAGGTCACACACACACACTGAAAATTGAATTTCCTGTGAAGTAGGAAACATCTTGTGTCTAGTTTTATAAGATGTGTACATATTGATAGATTTAAGATTTTCCAACAAGGGGAAAAAGAGTAGATGAAATTACACAAATACATCAGACATTATTCCAAGCAGAGTATTTTTATATGTCTTATATATGTCTTATGTTTGGAGGGGATCTTTTGACTGATAATGTTTGCATTGCACAGCTGTAACATTAACAATGGTACAGACCCATTCTTCCTCCCTTGTAAAATGGTGATTGCCAGACCTCTATAAGCTGACCCCCAATTAGTAGCCTATTCAACTTAATAATGTGTATCGCTGCTTTTACATCAGGCATAAATGCTTCCAAAGTGTTTCTGTTGTTTTGACTACTCCCTCGGCGTTATCAGGTGAACTGTCCCTTTAAGCCACAGGGACACTGTCCCTTTAAGACGTTCACCCGGTAGTCAGCGTGCGTCTGAATCATGCATGTGTGAAGTGAACTTCAGTCATCACAAAACAAGACCTGCTTTTCCTATTCGCCCAGAGCATCTGCAACGTTAGACTTTAGCCTCCGAGCCGACTGTTGTGCGCAGGCGTGAGAGGACGGAGCACCAGCAGTGAATCAAATGAAAGGCTGGCACACAGGGTGATGAGTGACAGTAGCGCTGTGTCGGTGCTGGAGCTGCTGTCTGAGCATTAAAGCAGAGACTGACAAAGACGCGACAACTCCACACCACATTCAACAGTGAACCATGTCGAAACCGGGCAGCGCCAGGGGGCCATCCCAGACTGGGACGAGGCGGTTCATCAGTGGTGTAGTGGAAGGTGAGCAGACTGGGACCAGGGTCCCTAACAAACTGGACCAGATCCCAGTGTTGATGTTGTTGGAGTACAGCTCTTCAATCAAGATGTAAACATCCAAATTAGACTGCAAGTTAGCAGAATGAACTTCAGATACATTTAGAGGAAAAGCAGTCAGGATATGAATCATGTCCCGATCACTTCTGGTTAGGTGTATAACTTGACCTTTGCTTGATGCAGGTTTTTATGGGCGGCCGTGGACTATGGAGCAAAGAACAGATCTGTTTAAAAGGTATGTGGCCTGCAAGTAAGCTTACAACTCCCACTATGAAGAAATGCAGGAACATAACTGAAAATGGAGGTTGAATGCATATTTCAAAATAGTCACATGAAAACGGAGCCTGTCCTAAAATTATATTGGGCGTTCTCCCATACTGGGGTTTATCATATTTCCACCTTTCTTTGGGTCCAGGGAATGAGGTTAACATCACTGAACAAACAATATTTAACAATCGTGCATTTATTAGTTGTCTGTGTGATATTCACTGTGATCAGATGTCTAGTGGTGCCTAGTTTTATTTTCACTTTAAAAACACAGAACAACCTACTGTACTCGCTGTCTTTTCTCATCTTGCAACAACTGACAAGCTACTTGACGTGACTGTTCACTGCTGTTCAGAGAACAGAGGTGGGGTTTGAACACGTACCTGTACGCCCCCAAGGATGACTACAAACACAGGATGTACTGGAGGGACCTGTACTCTGCTGCAGAGGCAGGTGAGTTTCACCCCTTCACATGTTCTCCTTGCTCATCATCAAATCGCAAATCTCATCTGTCTCTTGGAACAGGAGGGTGGTCTGAGACCAGCCAATAACCAAAAATGCTCAGGACTGTCTAACAGCATCTGAGCAGGATAATGAGTCTCTTTACTTTGACTAGTACTGTTCAAAGAGTCTAAAATAGCTGATTTCCTTCCTGGATATCAATATTTCAGCCTTAATGTCATCTGGGATGGATTTCTGCTCCCTCATGCATGCATATCACATGAAAGATATTTTTAAATTTAAATTTAAGAGGGTCTGAATGAAAAGTATTCTGTGCACACCAGTATAGAGACAGGTGCATAGGAGGGAAATATCAATAATGCTCCCGCACACTGTCAACACCTCCACTAAATGTATGAAATAGCTGTGTTTTGGTGCAACAACTACTTAGCCAAGGTCGCAGTTATTTAATACTTTTCAGTCCGACCCCTAAATTTACATACTTTATTGCAGGACTACATAGAGACTACATAAAACATGCTGCGGTCGCTCATCTTCTGGAAGATTACAACACGGTCTGAAACTAAAAACGTCCTGAACTGAACCTGTATTCAAATCATGTTGGAGTACATGTTGGCATCAGGATCCTCATTCATGACTCTCACAAACTGACCCAATTAAACACTTAGAAACACAAAGGATGTGGTCATTTGTAAACCATAGTTATTTCTGTTTTGCCAACATCCCACTCTGAGTCATCAGCGTTTAGTTGCTCAATTTGCAGCCTCCCCTCTCCTGTTAGTTGGATGCATCTTATCGGTAATGTTGCATACTGAGGGGCAGCGACGATTTGAACTTTGATTAAAACTATCACACTGTCAGTGGACTTTGGGCCATTGGACATTATTACATGTGTACATCTGCATAAATTACAGGCCCAATGATGTTGGAACATGGTGAGAACAAAGCGGCTGATTTGAATTTCTCGTGGCGTTTTCATTTATCACAGACACCACTTGAGAATCTAGGCATGAAGAAGCACGTGGGTCCATGTTGGTTGAGAGCTGTTGATTGGTTGCATTGCTCATGCCTATCAATCCAAACTGGGAGCTTGTGCATGATTTACTTCCCTTTTAAACAACGTTTATTGAGGATATTTCTGTACAGGGGAGAACAGTATGTCTTTATAACATTTCTTTTCTCATGTCTTATCCTTTTCCCAGAACAACTCATCGCCCTGATATCAGCAGCTAAACAGCATGACGTCGAGTTCATCTATGCCATCTCTCCAGGCCTGGACGTTACTTTTTCCAACCCCAAAGAGGTTGCTGCCCTGAAGAGGAAACTGGATCAGGTAGGACTTTGTATGCAGAGATGACGGGTGGAGCAGGAGAGAACATTTAATCTCGGCTGTATGTAGCTTTATGGCTCTCTGACGGTTTGTTTTGGACACCTCATTACTTTATATGAAACATGCAGCAGTAAAATAGAAGCGCTTGATACACTGCAAGTAGGTCAACGGGCAGCTGATGGCACTGACACTGCTGCAGGCACTGGGTTCAATTCCTGGTGGTATAAGCCTGTTGCATTGCTGCTCAAGTCCGTCCTCTTCCTCCCTCAGGTGAGGGAGTTTGGCTGCAGGTCCTTCTCTTTACTGTTTGATGACATTGAGACTGAGATGTGTCCAGCTGATAAGCAGGCCTTCAGCTCCTTCGCCCATGCTCAGGTGGCCATCACTAATGCAGTGTACCAGCACCTGAGAGAGCCCGAGACCTTCCTCTTCTGTCCTACAGGTCAGGCAGCGTGGTTGCATAAAGCTTCTACTAAAAAAAGAACGAGCCTGCTGCAGTTGTTCCCGTAAAATGTTTAAAATTCAACCCTAAGTCCCAGTTGAACGCAGCCTGGGAGTTTGACGCACGTAAACACTGTGTGATATATCTATGTTTTCCATCGTTCATACTTGTTCTGTCCCTGTAACTCCAGATTATTGTGCTGCATTCTGCACTCCCAATGTGTCCCAGTCCTCTTACTTGCACACCGTGGGAGAAAAGCTGCTGCCGGGGATAGACATACTGTGGACTGGTAAGGCTGCACGGAGCCGGAACCTCACTGAACCTGTGCTTTAACTCCACAGAGTTCAGTTTTAAAACACTGTTTTTGTTCTTTCTCTCTTTGTCTCTCTCCAATTTGTGTTATTTAGGCCCCAAAGTGGTATCCCACAAAATCTCTGTTGAGTCCATAGAAGAGGTGTCCTCCGTCCTGAAGAGGGCACCAGTCATCTGGGACAATATCCACGCAAACGACTATGACCCCCAAAGGCTTTTCCTTGGACCCTTTAAGGTCAATAAAATAGAATAAAAATGACCTGTATTGTAATGATTTTAGATATCTGTATGTGCTCCAGTCTGACCCCGGGATCTGTCTCCTGAAATAATCTTTTCCTATTAGGATCGTCCCACTGAGCTGATTCCCAAACTGAGAGGAGTGCTCACCAACCCCAACTGTGAGTTCTACCCAAACTTTGTGGCCATCCATACCTTGGCTACATGGTGCAAAGCAACCGGGACAGATGGGGGACAGAAGGATGTGGAAATGGGTGAGTGTTTTTGTATCCATCAGCTCCAATTTGACTTTGCTTTTATAATATGACAATTGAAGTATTTATAATGACTGTGGGGAATGAGCAGGGGTCTGTCCTACTTTTTCCAAAGCATAAGATAGGCTCTTAAATTGATGATTGATTACATTTTTCCCTCTTCCCATAATCACTTAATGCATCTACAACAGGACTATATAGCTGAACATTTAAAGAAATACCATCTAGCTATAGTTTCTAGCAAGTTTCCAGTCTGAAAGCAGATTTTTGTTTTTTTTACATTCGACTAACCTGAACAGAGACCTGTGGCTGCTTGAAATGTAGGATTTTTACTAAATGGTTGACGCAGCTTGTCTTTAGACGCTCAGTGTCTAAGTGCTTTCAAAATTCAGACTTTCCTTGAGACCTTGGTAAGGCTGGAAAATCTGAGAGTAGTGACATAACAAGATAATAGTTATTGAAGCAGAAGAATAGTGAATTTGCACACCATGGATTTGTGGAGTCTCTGCATTGTCTCACTGTCTGTGACCTCCATCACCAGGCGATGAGGAGCAGGACCCCTGCTACAGCCCCCAGAGAGCCCTGACCCTGGCCCTCACTGACTGGCTGCAGGAGTTTCTGAGCACCGATCAGCCTGCAGGTAGAGTCACTTTTAATTAAACACTTTAAAGACATCAAAAGGCAGACATGGGATGGGTATCGCACTATTCATCCTTCGTCTTCCAGCTCGTCTCAAGAAAGAGTCGTCAGAGGAGGAGCCCATGCAGACAGACATGGGAGAGAGCTCCTATGTCCCTGGACCTGGGGAGAACCCGCTGTACACAGCAGAGCCCCTGACCCTGGATGACCTGAAGCTGCTGTCCGAACTCTTCTACCTGCCGTACGAACACGGGCCGACAGCCAGGACCATGCTGCAGGAGCTGGACTGGCTCAAGAACCACCATCAGGCTGCCACCGCGGAGACAGACAAGGTGGCGTTGTGTGTATTTATACTTTTTCAAAAGCAGAGAGTGTTGTGAGTAATGTTTCTTGATCCAGAACATTTATGCCTGCAGACAGCAGAGTGGTGCTCGAGAGCACAGCAGTTCGATGACATGTGCGAGGCGGTGGTGCAGATGTTCAATCGTCTGTCAAATGCCCCAAACCGCTGCATTCTGTACGACCTCTACAACTACATCTGCGACATCAAGAGCGGGGTCGGCCTGGCTCGAGCCTACGTGAAAACGCTAGGTGGGAAAATCAGAATCTTCTAGTGATGCTCAAACTACACAGACTTCTCTTACACCCACCTACTTAGATGACTTTTAAGGAGTAATTACACACAGGGCTCGATGACGTCCTGTTCATTTTCAACGGGGAGCAGCGTGACAGAAAAGTAAAATCATAACATTTATAGCAAGTTTAAATCCATATAAATTAACCTTCTTAGGCTTCAAATGTTATGTTTGGTTTCCATAGGAAGGCAGGGTCAGCCCTCAGCCCAGCTAATGACTGATGATCCTGAACCCTGGGGCTTCAGAGGAGGCCTCTCTGGAGAGTTCCAGGTAACGTATTCAGTGCAATGTTTGAAACTTTTCTCATAGGTCATATAAAATCCACCATTTTTCCCACTAAGTGTACAGTGATAGCTGTCATTAATAGGACATGGTGTTGTTATCTCATCAATTATTTTTCAGTGTCGGTCTACATGAATATGAATATACTGTACATGTGTACTTGCAGAGAATGCTGCCTTGCCATGGAAACAGGGACCTGTTCAGACATCCTCCCATGTCGGTGGTTTACTGCATACGGCCGTACTGCCCCGAGGACAAGGTTAGATCGGCAGATCATCAGACACTGTGATACATTTTTGTTCAACTTCAGCAGTGATGTTGCACAGTGTTGTTTTGTGTCCCAGATGGAGGTGCAAAGGATTTCCCAGGAGATGCAGAGAGCGGGAGAGGGCGAAGTCCCCGGGATGACGCAGCCTCCACTTATCTGCGACGGGTAAGAAAGAGTCTAATTTCTCTCTAGAGTATTTATGCTTTTATACCTCAATCTTCTTCAAGGTTGTCTCTGCCCCGCTGCAGCCTGTCCACAGGTGAAGTCTCCCCTTCCCCTCAGTGTGCCCTCGTCCTGGAGGATGAGATTGGGATGTGTGGTTACGCCCTGGCGCTCACCGACACCAAACCAGCCGCAGCCAAGACTCAGGTGATCAAATGCAACATCTAATCGTTCTCCAGAATACCAATTTGTATGGGTCTATATTGCTATTAGTCTGTCTTTTATTTTGTCTTGTACCTCTAGAGGGCAGTAAGTGATTCAGTGTTCCAGGACTTCCCCTCCTTGGTTACCATTCAAGTGCTGCCCCGGGTCACTGACCCCTCTCCGGCAAAGCGTATGATTGGTCGACTGTTGTCCTCCATCAGGAGCAGTGGTAGGTCGCACAATGCCTTTAGATAATTCTTGATGCGTCTCACGGAACAGGCCTGCAACTAATTCACAAACTGAGGTTTAACAGGCTGCGTGTTTTCCACAAGAGCCTTTCAGGCATTGTCACAACAGCTCAACACCTGCCAGCCCCCCTGCCGATTGTAAGGGGGTCATTCACAGCAACCGTTCACAGCAATCAGTTTTTCAGCATTCCTTTTTAAAACATACTCCTCATCCTTTTCTAGGACTTTGGAGAATAAAGATAAAATCTCAAGCACCATCTTTGTTTCCTTTTCCCTAACTTTTAAGGGTCCAGAGGAGTGTTCTGTGAACTGAGGCAGAGCGATCGGAGGATGCTCAGTTTTTACACTGAACTGGGCTCCTTCAAACCCATAAACATGGCCGGTCTACCTAAAGACGTCATTGCCATGGGAACAAGCCTGTGAACAAGATCAATCGCAAGGATCTTCCTCAGGTTTGAAATGCTTTGAATAACTGCTAACTTGTCAAACTGAAATCAGTCGCTTTTTTTTAATCAGTTAATATCATTATTTGTATAATTTAGAAGCCATCACCATTTGTCAGAGTCCTCCTAAGTGACATTAGTCAAGAAATGCTTCATGAAATGTAACAAAGTATAATGATGAAAAGTGTAATGTAACACTACTGATTTTGTAGACAGAAAAGTTGTAAAATATAGTGTTTTTATTTTTTGGATAAAATTGTTGTTTTGACCTGACACAATAAAAATGTTGACATGTATACAACCTTAAGTTTCTGATTTGTTGCATTAAAAATAAGACATAAGAAAACATTGAAACAAGAGTAGATATTTTAATTATTTGTGTTTTGAGAGGATACAAAAGGAATATATGAATGGTTAATCTTTAAATAAAATAGCTGGTGTTTCACTTATTCACTGATACTCAGTTCATTAACATATGAGAACAGTGGAGGTGGACCTGCTCAGAAAAGCTTATGTCGTTTATGAAGCAGAAGTTGATACGCATCAAGAGACTTCAGTGTGTCTAAACAGGTGAGATAAAACACAAAGCAGTGAGCAAGTTTAATATTTCAAGTAATTTAAGGACATTCATTTCTATTTTAAATGTTTTATCCTGTTTCACCTTGTTCCCCTGAGTGTCTGACCAGCAGAGTTTGGCTGCAGGAGAGGAGGTCCACATTGCCTGGTGTTTGACAGACTGGCGGATACAAATTTACATGTTTTTTTTCTCTGTAATATCAGTAGTGTCTCAGCAAACCATGACGTTGAGATAAAAGTATCAATCTACCAGCACTGATATGAAGTAGCTACGACTTTAAAACATTAAAAATCTTATCCGGGGGGGCGGAGGGTGACTGACTACGGACAGTTTCTGTGTGACTGGGGTGTGTGTGTGTAGCTAGTCAGAGACTGGCTGCCCAAACCAGTCGCACACAAACTGAAGTGGTCAGTCGTGGGTGACACTTAACTGTCCTCCCCTGGTGGTAATGTGGCATTCTCCTACCCTTTTACCTTCTCTCCTGTCAATTATCATACAATATAATTATGAAATATATCATTTGGGTCATACGACATTATTGCACAGTAGAACTGAGAGGGAAATGTAATATTTAGGACTCGAAACAAAAGTGTTGCATGTGTACAGTTCACTTGTTAGTCTTCCAAATCATGGAGGACCCCTGCATATTTTGCCTTCAGGAACATGTCCTGGTCAAATAAACTCTAGCCCTTCGTACTTCACATCCCCTATCTTTGTCTCGGGCATCAGCACCCGACCGTCTAACGTAAATGCAATGATGTAAGTGGCAATCCTTCCTGCATCCTCCTCGGATTTCAGGGCCAGAATTATCTGATCGTCTGTGTCTGGAACAAATTTAAACGAGGAAAAGCCGTGTGTTGGGTGGAGCGGCCCGACATGTCGCACTCTTATGTAGCTGAAATCTGCGGGGCAGGACAGGAGGAGGTTGGTGGCACGCCGCTCGTCTGCAGTCTCTTCGTAGCGCTCGTGACTGGCACGGCGAGGGAGGAAGAACCAGCGCTGGAGACGCTCACTCCAAGCTGCTGACTCATGGATAAGGTAGCCTACAGAACAAGGAGAGTTGTAGAAGGGAGAGGCATGAACTTGGGTGTAATTTCCACTTTTCAAAGTCATTAGTTTAGTGACTCTGTCCAGCGGTCAAATCCAAATGAGAGAAGCTCAGTTCATAAAGAACAAGCAGACGCAAGAACTGAAAAGACACAATAAAGCACTACAGAGTGCTTCCTTTTTCTTTTTTTTTAGCAAAGGCGCAAATACAATACAATCTTCAAATGAAACTAAATGTAATTTTAAATACGGTTAGTGTAATTGTTACACAGCTCTTCAAGGTTTTATTTTTGGATAACAGAACTCCTGACATCTGAAACCAAAACTAAACCCATGGTGCCAATTCAGACATTGTTGTATGTGGACAGGACTATAAAGAAGAAACCAAAACAATCTGTCAGAACCTGGTGGTTGGATCCCTGTTGCGCTCCGCAGGGCGTTGTAGTACGGCACCCAGTTCTCATGCTCCACGTCACCATGGTAGCCAACAACTTTCACCCATTCTGGGTTGTTGTTGACGACTACCCCAGAGGTCGTGGTCCACTCCTTCCCCAGGCCACCTACATACAGGTGCTCATCCTTCACCGCCAGCCACTCAGCCTTGAATCCTTCGTACAAAAAAACAAAGACTGACTTTTGAGAAGGCATGTGAATCTCTTAAAATCGCTGCCAACCTTTCCAAAGTTACGGAGTTAGGTATTGTTTTGTAGTTATAGTTTTTTTGAGTGTAAAAATGAGTGTATTGGAGACTGACCTTTGGAGACTGAGCCGTCACCGTCAGGTAATATAACCCAGGGGACAGCCTGGTTGCCTTCAATCCTGTACACCACACCTGTACGGTCGTCCACACTGTACAGGTGACCATTGAACGCCACCAGCTCAGACAGCTCCATACCTGCAGCACAGTTAGTCAATCAAACATAGAGGTAACCCACATGCTGATTTGAGAACACAAACATAGTGGATCAGTGAGTGTGTGTGTCCATATCCCCCTACCTCGTCCTTTCTCAGCCAGATGACTCTCCAGAGTGACCGCGTCAGCATCCCACTCCACCTCCAGTGTGTCAGCGCTATCTGAAACAGTCAAGTAACCTCTTTTCATGTAGCTGAACCACGTCTGATCCTTAGTGCTACGCGACGCTGTGTCCAGGTCTGCGATCACACCGATACGGTAGCGGATGCCGTGCTTTGTCTTCTCCGGCGGACTTAGCGGGTATGTGTCATTGTAAGCTTTTTCCCTTTTCTGGTGGCGGGAGAGGCTTTCTGCGGTTTGTCTGTTAGTGTCCCTGAAGATGTCATCCTCACCCTCACTGTGCATTTGCAGACTGTGAACCCTGTTGCGGTAGTAACCTTTGGTAGGAGTGTCTCTGTCCCCTACAGTCCGGTGCAGGTATAACATGAGCACTAAAGCCAGCAGGGTCGCCACAGTGATCGCCCGCCATTTAGGGTGGAAGCGCGAGTCTGAGGTGGTAGCTTGTGTCATGGACGCCAAGGCCAGGGGGAGGCCTCGCACGGCAACACCAAAGGAGGTCATGGAAGTATTGTCTTCATTCTCACTGTCAGGCTTGGACTGGGGGTGATCACCACTGTAGCCTGGGATTGAGCACAGAGAGGCACATCAGCAAAGAGGCATGATGGAGGATGTGGTATAACACAAAATGTAAAAGGTAATGAACACTGACAAAAAGAGGAAAGAGCAATTGCAAAAACTGTAAGAAAAGAAGACCTTCTTAAAATATCAATTATCATTACAGCATTTCTTTAGGCATCACTGTTTGTAACTGCTTTGTATTGTTAATTTCATAAAAGATCTGAATAAAGTTTACATAAAAAACACTGAAAACAATAGCTGGGGAGGATGAAAGAATGAACACGGGGGAGGAGAGCAACATGTTGGAAAAATAGGCTGTTGTTCCTCTTGTTCTTTGTTCACAACAGAGCTTTGTTGTGCTGTTCAGGCAAAACCTCCAATATGCATACTGAGTAGGTAGCGGGCACGTCCTACTTCCTCAGGACGACAAGCCTATAATTAACCTCGCTCTGTTTTGATGTTAATGTCAAATGATTCTGTCCTCCTGAGGCCCAAAAGATATTTGTTTGTACAACTGAAACGGCATATCACTAGCGCCGTGTGGGACAAACAGCAAACTCTGGTTTCTTTTAGTGATTTTCACTTGAACAGAATGCTTGCAGCAGTGTTTTACAGCAGAGGCGGGCCGCCACTAACGTCATTAAAATGAATACACTTATGCATAACTTCAATAAAACACTAACCTTCAGGGGGAAAGTGCATCGGCACAATTTCACACAGAAAATGCCACATGTTTAATGACTGTTATTTAGGCCGTCATCTACTCAGAATCAGAATCAGAAATACTTTATTGATCCCCAGGGGGGAATTATACAAACTAACGACATTGATCATATGACGAAATGCATCAGGATCTGATCCTATGGGAAACCCTGTTCCTCTGTGGATTCAGTGAAATGATTAAAGCTCATTGGGTAAAGTGAAAAAGTTACCAAGTCAGTTCCTGGGAGAATTATTTGGAAATAATGTGCAGATACCAGATATGCCTGACGAACATCTCATCTATTCCTATAATTCTGCCGTGTAGTAGTGTAGTCTTCTGTTGGTGGTACACTCAGTGAATGTAATTGTAAATGTAATGAAACTCATCTAAAGCTAGAAGCTGGGATTTCACCAAACATCCAAATCTAACAAAGTGCCAACAATGTGCAGAAGACCATGGTATTCACAGACTGAACTCACATGGATCTACTAATAAATGAACTTGTGCTCTTCGATCATTTTAAGTTTCACACACAGGTATGAGAGGCCACCAGCCACTCTGCCCTCTGAAACAGGAGAGGTATGCTTGTGTTATGAGAACAAGCGTGCCAAGGTGACCATTGACCTTTCTGTTGTCAAGGGCAACCAACGGGTATAGTAAATAAGCCAGTCACAGGTACAATTCCCTCTGGTTTCTCCCTGTTTAAATCAATGTATAGTATGACTGGCCAATAGTAACATTTCTGACAGCGCTCTCACTCTTGTATTTATCTCACTCTTTATCTCCTGAGTAAAACAAAAACCAAAAACACATGTTTACTAGTTTACTTTTTCCTGCACATGCAGTGCTACAGGCCTTTACTCATGCAGTTTAGAAAGCAGTTTCCTGAAACACTGATGCACTTTCCTAGCCATTACGACTGACTGCTTGAGATTGAAACGTATGATTGTAGCACATTGTTTCAAGAAGTTGGCACGATCACAAATCCAGCTTCAAAATGAATGGGATCTTGCACATTTATGGTAGAGTTTAAACAATATCTAGGTCTTTGTCTAGCAGAGCACTTATGTAATTACACAGATAAATCATCACCATTTATCAACCCAAAATACATGACACACCAGCGTCAACAAAATGTTTGTCTCTGTGAGCAATATCAGCACTAATGACTATGTTCTCAAAGATATGGGTGTAAACACAAACATAGAAATATTTGGTGTTACTTAAGTGGACCACATAATCTTCTATCACATACAGCTGGTAACCATTACTTCTCCCCTCTGCATCTTCAGCCGCATTCTTAACAAGTTCACACTCAACTAACATGCTATTTAACACACACACACACACACACACACACAGGTCAAACTGGCACACTCTTGGCCAACAAATAATGCCCTTATTGTCACTATTGAATGCATGGCTCCTATTTCCCTCTACAGCATAGAGCCGAACACAGCCTCGCTACACGCTGTATGAAGAATTTAATTATTCACCCTTCTTTCGCCTCTTCTCCCCAGAACACGCTGTAACCATCATGTTGTTCTCCTTCGCACGCATCCCATAATAAACTCCACGTCCCTACAGCCCTCTGTCCCACATGAATAACTGATCTCTATCTCAACAAGTCTCCTCCTTTTCTCAAGTGTCTACCCCTTCTTGTAAAAAAGAAAGCCAGACTTTAGAATTTAGGTCAATCAGGAAGAACAGGTTGGGCATGGAAACCAAACCTGTGTAAGTTTTAATGTAATTGGGATGAAGAAAGAACGTGGCCCAGTCGGCAATTACTGATTAGTGGTGGCATTAGCACATTGAATCTTGAACAAAGACTTCTGAAACCATGTATAATTGTCAAGGTTGCACTTTCAAAGAGGGCTAAGTGTTTTATGATGAGTGTGGCTGAATGTTAATACACAATCCCTGGGTGGCTATAATACCTTTAAGTCTCATGCTCACTGTGTCATTTAAGGTCACAACAGGGGCAGTCTACCAGTCAAACTACTGTTTCCAAGGTCAAGAATTAATTTTCAATCTCAATTCTTTCACTTTAAGTCCATCTATCTTATTTACCAGATGCATATAGCTTTCACAGAGATGTCTCAAGTATCTTGCATGGCGTTTGTATGTATGAAACGTAAGTATGAAGTATGAAAACACTGAAAATCATAACAAAACCCATCAAAGACAACAAAAACACCTGGTTTTACCACCAACATATTTGACAGTAAAAGGTGCAACAGATGCAGACAAACAGGTAGTTGGGTAATATCTTACCTCAGGATTGACCAATAACGTTACAACGGCTTGAGAAACGTGTCATTAACGCTGCTGTGCGGTGAGATGACTGAAAAAGAAAACAAGCTGTAGTTCTTGTCCTCCTTCGGTGCCAACTGGACATGTTTACACACACATTGCTGCTTAGATAACGGGTATAAGTACGCGCTACATCTCATACACCCTCCCTGCCTCCCTGCCTGCCTTCACAGACAGCCACGACGGCACAGAGACATTGCGAGTCAGCAACGTTAAAGCGCAACACTTCTAAACTTTGACGAGCTGCCACCAAAGTGAACAAAACTTTGACCAATTTTTATCACACGAAAGTTTAAATATTTAACGTTGACGTACTTGAGCATAAGAGAGTTGTCAGTTAGCTAAACACAGGCTTAACGGTGTACAAGACTTGGAAACGCACCGGTTCCATTTAAAACCGTTAGCCACGAAGCTAACGTCAGCTAGCAACTTGGGCTCGTTAGCATTAACCTTTGTCAGGATAACGTTTGTATTATGAACAACGCCGGACTTGACGCTGAACTGAGTGAAGTGTTCGTCATGTGACTTTTGAAACCTTAGGGCTTACCTGGTGCAGAGGTTCTTCAAGTCCGCTCGGTTGGCCATCTTTGACGGCTTGTTTGGTTAGCAGTTTCCCGGCGATTAGCTCCTCCTGCCTGGAGACTAAACCATCTGAACTGCTGTCGTAAACGTTCAACGCACACACTGACCTCTGTCTGTCAAAAACACAACTAATGATATCCACACGATGCTGTAACAGTGGTAAAAACCGGTATTTACCACTGATTTATTATTGATTACAAGGTCACAAAATGAGAGAAAGAAACAAATGGGATATGTAATTTTCTGGGGTAGAAATTGCTTTTTTACCCCCATGAATGATCTGGTCTATATTTACTTAGTATAGCCTCACTGATATAAATGGGGTGGGCAAAATATTAGTACCACAAACACCCCTCACCACACCATAAACTGCAGCCACCAAAATTACCATAAAACTGAATCAACACATTAGTTTCAACTAAAACTGAACACCATAATCTTCATGAAGGTAGAGTTTATTGCAGGGCTGCATTAGTTTTAGCTACATGTTGATGGCCTACATAATCAACTGGCAACTGACTGTAAATGGGGACTTCATTGTTTTCCCAGAAACCAACCTCTGACAAAACAATCTGCTGGCCTTGGTTTCCTGTGTGACATTGTGGTGATTTCATTAAAACGTTATTTGGTTTGATAAGCACCATGTTAGCCCAGTATATACTAAAATAAGGTCTTAAAACTAGACTTGGAGACAGGGTCACAAGATAAATAATGCAGGACCTGCCTTGACTTAATAGTGTACTTTATTGGTACAAATTCTCTGGTAAATTTAGATTCAAATGACCACAAAACACAGTGACCCTGAGGATTTTGGGGACACAACTATGCCAGGTGTGGAACTGATGCTACAACAAGGGAGACATACAGTCCTGCATCATATTTGGGTGCAAATCTCATCCTCACACACACACTTTAACAACCGTCGTCACAGAAATTCTCAAATATAAATATTTATTGTGATGATTCGCTTTATAATCTACAGTCATGATTAATAGAACATATTGTGTATACAATAATGTAAACAATTATTTAAGATGCTAGAATGAGGGCAGTAAGTAACAATGTGCATCAGTTAAATTTAGTCCAATTTGTTCTTTGTGTATGTCAATATCAGTATTCTTCTACTGTATTAGGATAAAATGAAAAGTGCAAATATATAGTTTTCATTAAAAGTTCCCTGGGTGAGATATCAGCATTGTGGAGGTTACAATAAAAAGCTACATTCACTTTGTATGATATGTCAGTACCTTGATTTCTTGTCCTACCCATGGACTTTAATGTTGTGGTGCAGATTGTCACAGGAAAGAAAAACACACAGAAACAGACAGACCCACCCTTTCACAAAACACTGGAAATGTGCCAAAACTAACCATCAGCGCTACAACTTTTAGTATGCCGGTGGAACAGTATTTCCTGACAATAACACTTTGCACTATGGTCGTTAAACAATCTATTTACGACTGAATATAAGAAGGTTACACTGTAGTATAATTTGCAGCAATCACCATCCTTGAAGTGACTCAGTTTTTAGGCACACAATGTTTTCATAACATGTTAATGTGGTTGGAACATACAAAGCTTATTTAGGACATTTTCTGACAGCAGTATCAACAGTGAACAAAGAGATTAAACTGATGAAACAGTAAACTAGACGGCCAAAAACAATCCTTGCCACCAGGGAATTGTACATTTAACACTGTACAAACCTGAAATAATGCATATCTTATCAGTATCGGTGCATGATGACTCTGTTCAGAGGTGTACGTTGATAGAGGTATGTTGAGGTTAGATGAAGGATCTGCCTCAGCTCTTCCCCATCATCTTCAAGAGAAGCTACAGAAAAAAAAGAATGAAATAAAACACCACTGGCTTAACAATACATCAACAATCATACTAGAGTCCATAAAAGTATGCTGAATGTTTTGAAAAACTACTAAAACTGGGTTGGATATTTGATGTGTAACACTACTGTTGCTACCATTAAGTAAAGCTCATTCTCATAACTTCAAGTTGTTTGTTATCAGCACAGCTCCAGGTTGTACATTCATATTATAGTATAGTATATTAATATTGTAAAACTATTGGTCAGAGAAAGAAAGAGGACATTCTTGAAAAGAGCATCAACATTACGTTTTGTGCACGCGCGTACCTTTGTGAGGTGGTACTCTCCATCTACCAGTTGCTCAATGATACTGAAGTGGTCTGTGTTCGCCACATCCTCCATGGTCACATCAAGTCCTGATGCCTCCAAGGTCTTTAAAGCCAGAAGAAAGAGGTAAGGAAATAGTACATATACACAACCATTTCAAAAACGCCAACTTGACGCATCTTAATAAAACTGGATTACAAATCATTTACACACAGAAATGTTTAAGAAATTAGCAATAAATCAACTTTTCAGTTTGATCATTGAACAGCAGAATTATGTTTTTGGAGAATAAACTATGAATCGTAGAAAATAATTGTCTAATTAATTGATGATGAAAGTAATAATTATCTTCAAACTTAAAAAAGGTACCCCAAGGAGTTTTTGACCACTAGCATGTGCTACAGCGCAATGTTTTTAGGAGTGGGTTCCCATTTTGTTTGTATTGTACCGGTTTAGCTATTGCGCTGGTCGATTGTTGGCAGTAACACCCAAAGAAACATAGCAATGCGCCAACAAAAGGTAGTGAAGAAGAAGAACGCAGGCTGTTTACAAGAGAACTCCACAGGGCACCTTTAATAAATAATTCTCTTCAAACCAAAATAGTGTTCATGCTCTATCAGCAGCACTGACTTTGTAGTATTCTTCCGACTGCTTGCGAAACTCCGGCGAGTCGTTCTCAGCAACGGCCACAATGATGTGGCAGCCGGAGGAGGAGAGTTTGAGCTGAGGGACCAGCTTGCTGGGGCTGTTCCTCACCGCCACCTCCCTGGCAACAGGAGACAACCGGGGGACAGAGGAGTCAAATACTGACTGGCACGACAGACCAGCAGAGGACAATTACACACACACACAAGGAGCTTTACATGCACAGTTTCTCCTCCACAAAGACAATCACAACACTCTCTTACACACAATGCTCTCCACATCACAGTTCATTTACATGCACGCACATAAAAATGGATGACTGCAGGGTTTCTCAACCTTATCTCAAACATGATCTCATTCTTAGATCTGAAAATTTCCGTAACCTGAGCAGTTAAGATTTCTCAAATTGCCATGTGAATTAAAGGAGCTCTAAACGTAGTATCCCGAAAAGATTATACATGGTAATAGCTGTCTTTGTACAAAATACCAAATGTCAAAAACTAGTAATACATCAAGTAGCGCCATGTTTGTACATCAAGTAACTCCTGCACCCAAGGTAGAGGAACTCTGGATTACCGAGAGTAATCAGGTTAAGGAAGGAAATTGAATTATCTCTTCTGCATGCTGTGAAAGTCTGATTACTGTAAAACCCTGTTTATCTGGTCAGTAATCAGATTATACCCCTACACTTCCAACAGTAGTCCACCGATTTAGCTTTGCACTCCTGTAACATTGTCAGACTCTGAGTGGACTGTTTAGAAGTATCAAAGTTAATGCAGTAGAACCAGAGAGATCGTCTTTTTATTCCACACATTCTTCTTCCTTGTTAAAACCTGACTCCTACATTACCCACAACGCAACTGAACCGTCAACAGTTTGGTCAGAAATGTGTGTGTGTGTTGTGCTAGTGGCGGCCAGAGTAGCCTTGGGCTGCAAGCCTCAAGCAGGGATGAGGAGCGGGCTACAGAGGTCTGCTGAGCTCACTTCTTTCTAACTCTTTTTTCATTTTTAAACTTGTAGTCTTCAGTCCCAACTAACATCAGATTTCGCACAAAAAAAAGGGAAAAAATCCCATTTCAGTACCTGCAAACAGACTTTGATGTGTAAAATCAGGGGAGTTTTGTTCTGCATTATTTGACTTGCAAATGTCAATATATTTTAACTGGTTATTATCAAAAGGGAGAACATATACTACTACATTCCTCTGATGTCACTGTACTCATCTAGCATACACCTGCTTGAGTAATCAGTCTATTTCAGCAGAATTCTATTAACATTATTACGCTATTAATTGCACTAAAGATGCAATTACATGCTCTGTAGTAAGGAACGTACTCTGTCATCTTCAAAGGCTCGTTGACGTAGGTGGACAGGATGGGCAGGAGGTCATATATGCCACTGACAAGGAAAGCACCTAAAAGACAATTAGAGAAATTGTTAAAAAAAAAAGTATATACAGTATATATCAGCTATGCAGCATTTGTGTCCCAACCTTGTATTTCTGAGCATCTTTGCTTCTTCTTCAGTATAATGTGTCCACCACTTGTTCCGTTTCACCCGATGGACCTTACCTTTGATCTGAGGAGTGATGCTGTACTGCGACCAGTCAGTGGAAAGGACCATTGCAGCCAGGTGAGCTCCAGCAGAGTGGCCACACAGGTACAGACCACTGAGGGAGAGAGCAGAAGGAGTTCACAGAAAAGCAAACAGAGACGCGGTGGGTTTTAAAAATTGCATTTTGATGTACTGCATCAAGATGAACCAACTTTAAGCAACAAGCATGGGTACCTGATGTGAGAATACTGCTGAACAATAGACACAACACTCTGGCGTACTTGAGACACCATCAGGTCCATGTTACCTGAAAAGGAAGTGAAAGGGGCACAGGGCTGACATTCCCAGATCATCTTTATAAAACAATCTATTTTTCCCCCAACAAAAAAAAACAACTTCATTAGAAATGGAAAGACTCCTACCTTTGGGGGCAATGTCATAGCCGACGGCAACCACCACTACACCTTTATCAACGAGGGGAACAGCCATGAATCCCGACTCCTCCTTGCTGCACGAGCACAAAGCATCAACATGAAAAAGCCTGTCCGAGAAATCTAAATCTGCATTGCAAAGCAGAAGGAAGCGTAACTCTGTACCTGAGGAACTGCCAGTAGCCTCCATGTAGGTAAATAACAAGGGGAACATCTGAAACAGAGGAATCAGGCCTGTTAATCCTCACACTGCATATTTGAAGCATGACAATGGGGTGGGGTTTGGGTGTCATGTTAGCCCATACCCAAAGAGTTGGTGCTGGGTATGTAGACATCAAGTTTCTCTCCATCTCCCTCCCCATATGGCACGTTGAGCAAAGTTTGAGCCAGACCACGGGCACGCTCCGTACCTGGACACACACGGTAACCACACAGGGTAACAATGTGACGATATATACAGTGAGACAATACAACTTTGCCATACCGTTTATACCGCTTTTTATATTTCTGGGTGTGTTAGGTCATTGTGGACAATGCTGCAAATCAATCTGATGACATTTCTTGATTTGTTATTTTCCAATTCACTGTTTTAGATATAAGTAGACATTCCCGTATAGCTGTTTTATCCATAAACAGTTTCTCATGGGGCGGCATGGGAGCCCAGGGTTGAGGCGCTGACCATGAACAGCAAGTCCGGCTGGGGACCTTTGTTGCATGACAGCCCCCCCACCCCACCCCGTCTCTCTCTCTTGATCCAACAAAAGGCATCAGATGAAAATGTTATATACCATTCATAATATAGCTTCCCCTTGTGCAGAAACGTATCTAATTATAGTCAAAATTCTGTAGAACAGAGAGGGGCATTATATTTTAGAGGCCCTCATTTCCAATTCCCCCTTTATAGCTCAATGCATGTCCCACATGAGCTCAGCTATGCAGTTTTGTGTGGAATATGTACAGGAGAAGGAGCATGTATTTAGATGTCTTTTTTTTTCCCCCCTTTCTAACAATAACATTCACACTCTCCTAAAAGGTGTTGTAGGAAATCTTCAGTTACTGTTACAAGAATAGTTACTAATGTGTAACTTGCACAGGGTTTTACCTCAGAAACACACACAGGAGTGATGTGGTTTTTGTGTTTTCTCAGTCAATCCTGTACCTTCTCTCGAGCTACAAATCCTCGACGGGGAAACAGATTTTCACGGGGATACAACATTTGTCAAGACACCAGTGTTCCTGTAAACGCTGCTGACCTGCCTGTTCGCCTCAACCGGATTTCTGTGTATTGCTGCGAATTAGCATCCAAAGCTTCAAAAACAGACCAACCTTCCTTCAGAGCCTTCACGTGAGCCTTGATCACGTCGTCTGCCGACATCCTGTGCGACCACCGGCTGGGTGAATACTGCCTCTCTAGCTCCTGTCACACGGAGAGACTGCTGTCAACCGGGCGGCCATGAACGCCGACTCACCAACCACCACGAGCCGGTGACAAACACTGTGAACACGGTAAACAGCGCCATCCCCTGCTCGTAGTAACCCCCTGCTTCTCTCTTTTACTGTGAAGTCCTGTCTTCGTTTTTAAAATGGGAACAATGACAGACTGTTAGCTTAAAACGCCAAAACTATTAGCTCACGGTTAAAGCCAGGTGCGGCTATAAATATAAACCTGCTACGGTCTGATAATGCCAGCAGAGAGAAAAATGGAAAATAGCACTAAAAGTTAAACTTACATCTTTCTTCATTTCGGTCCAGTGCATCACTGAATCACTTTAGTGACTTCATTAAGTCCGGAGCAGCACGTGCGCAGCTGTGGCACTGAGGGACTGAACTTTAGACCCGTGACCCACATTTAACTTGCACAATTTGTAAAGTAAACCCACTGAGTTTCTCCAACTTTCCAACAGGCGGCGGGAACCTGAAAACGTGTCATGCAGCTGAGTTAAGAGAAGGAAGAGAAAGATACTGCAGCTGTTTTCTACACGACCGTCTGATTCTCTGACTGACTGACTGACATGTGACGCAGTTCAGCTGCTTACAGGAAGTGAAAGTCAATGTGTCGTGATATGAAATTGCACATGTTTGCAGTGTAGTGCTGAAGGCAATTACTTTACCTTCTGTGCTGTGCTGTGCACTGGAACATGTATATTGGTGCCCTCTGGCTCTGCCACTGCCTGTGGGTTTGGGTCTTGCCCTGAGCTGCTGCTTGTGTTTTGTGTGTCCCTTCAGGTCCTGGGAGGCAGTGTTAGTGCAGCTGGGTGCACCTGGCCAGCTCATCCAGAATATACACTACCGTTCAAAAGTTTGGGGTCACTTAGAAATTTCCTTATTTTTGAAAGAAAAGCACTGTTTTTTTCAATGAAGATAACTTTAAACTAATCAGAAATACACTCTATACATTGCTAATGTGGTAAATGACTATTCTAGCTGCAAATGTCTGGTTTTTGGTGTAATATCTACATAGGTGTATAGAGGCCCATTTCCAGCAACTATCACTCCAGTGTTCTAATGGTACAATGTGTTTACTCATTGCGTCAGAAGGCTAATGGATGATTAGAAAACCCTTGTGCAATCATGTTAGCACAGCTGAAAACAGTTTAGCTGGTTAGAGAAGCTATAAAACTGACCTTCCTTTGAGCAGGTTGAGTATCTGGAGCATCACATTTGTGGGGTCGATTAAACGCTCAAAATGGCCAGAAAAAGAGAACTTTCATGTGAAACTCGACAGCCTATTCTTGTTCTTAGAAATGAAGGCTATTCCATGCGAGAAATTGCCAAGAAACTGAAGATTTCCTACAACGGTGTGTACTACTCCCTTCAGAGAACAGCACAAACAGGCTCTAACCAGAGTAGAAAGAGAAGTGGGAGGCCTCGCTGCACAACTGAGCAAGAAGATAAGTACATTAGAGTCTCTAGTTTGAGAAATAGACGCCTCACAGGTCCTCAACTGGTAGCTTCATTAAATAGTACCCGCAAAACGCCAGTGTCAACATCTACAGTGAAGAGGCGACTCCGGGATGCTGGCCTTCAGGGCAGAGTGGCAAAGAAAAAGCCATATCTGAGACTGGCCAATAAAAGAAAAAGATTAATATGGGCAAAAGAACACAGACATTGGACAGAGGAAGATTGGAAAAAAGTGTTATGGACGGACGAATCGAAGTTTGAGGTGTTTGGATCACATAGAAGAACATTTGTGAGACGCAGAACAACTGAAAAGATGCTGGAAGAGTGCCTGACGCCATCTGTCAAGCAAGGTGGGGGTAACGTGATGGTCTGGGGTTGCTTTGGTGGGAGATTTGTTCAGGGTAAAAGGGATTTTGAATAAGGAAGGCTATCACTCCATTTTGCAACGCCATGCCATGCCCTATGGACAGTGCTTGATTGGAGCCAATTTCATCCTACAACAGGACAATGACCCAAAGCACACCTCCAAATTGTGCAAGAACTATTTAGAGAAGAAGCAGGCAGCTGGTATTCTATCTGTAATGGAGTGGCCAGCGCAGTCACCAGATCTAAACCCCATTGAGCTGTTGTGGGAGCAGCTTGACCGTATGGTACGCAAGAAGTGCCCATCCAGCCAATCCAACTTGTGGGAGGGGCTTCTAGAAGCGTGGGGTGAAATTTCTCCAGATTACCTCAACAAATTAACAGCTAGAATGCCAAAGGTCTGCAATGCTGTAATTGCTGCAAATGGAGGATTCTTTGACGAAAGCAAAGTTTGAAGGAAAAAATTATTATTTCAAATACAAATCATTATTTCTAACCTTCTCAATGTCTTGACTATATTTTCTATTCATTTTACAACTCATGGTGGTAAATAAAAGTGTGACTTTTCATGGAAAACACAAAATTGTCTGGGTGACCCCAAACTTTTGAATGGTAGTGTGTATATATATACATTGTTACTGTATATATATATATATTTTTTACCTCACTTCACTTAAATACTGTAAATATGTATATTTTTTATTTTCTATTACTTATTTTTATATTTTGCACATACCTTTAGTTCTAAATTATGCTATTTTTCTACTCTGGAATGGGAGCACCGGTACTGTACAATTTCCCCCCGGGGATCAATAAAGTATTTCTGATTCTGATTCTGATTCTGAATGCATTTAGGATCAGCTGTCCCCATTCTTCCTCTCTCACTTTGTTTGGTTTAGTTGTACTTATTTTACACCATAGAACAGAATACTTACTTCACACATTCGCTCACTAACAATACTGATTGTCCATTTCATACAAGTATTGCAAGTAACATCTTGCTATACTTTTTTTAAATGCAAAAGGCCCCCAGCAGGACGTATGACGTATGACGCACAGTAACGTCGCCTCTGTGTGGAAGCTGATAGGTTCAAAGACTCACGTGACCGCCCGCCCATTGGTGGGATTTGGGTTAAAGCAGCTGATATCTGCCGGCGCGCCAGATTCAACGTTTTGTTTCAGAGCAACCTTTCCTAGGGGATTCAATTAGTGATGTGTTTGTGTTTTATTTAATTGTGTTTCAACATTTTAACTGTCGCGTCATTAGATAAGAATGGACTGTGTGGATTTTCCGAGAGTTCTTCCAAATTCACCGAGGAAAGCACGGGGACAGATTCAGGTTCGTAAGTTATTTGATTGATAACGTTAAACGTTAACGTCGTTGTCTTAATCATATCGCACCCTAGACTAGCTGAAGTGAACGTAACATGACTTAATGTGGGCTAACATTAGGCGTGTATTTAACGTGCCATCGACTTTCAGCTCTCTGACTTCACCGCCTCCCTCAGTCTGACTAACAGCCCCTCCACTGTCGTTTGCAGGTCATCTTCGGACCGATGTTTTCAGGCAAAAGGTGAGTTTCTGTGTAGTCATTCAGACAGAAACGGGCGTAGCTTGCTAGTGTTATTGATTTTCACTGTTTAAAGTAATGTTAAAACTGCATTGACGTCTCAAATTCCGCCCAGCCATAAACATCCCGCCAAATCCCCGGCGTTGTTTTCCCAGCCCCCACCTTTACAGTCTATATGAATCTCATGTTGGGAAGCGTACAGTTGCAATGCAGTATGCTTTGTATACTGACACATTTTAGGACACTGATGTTGCACATTATACTAAACAATATTGCTTAGTATTCATGTTTACGGTGTAAACGTGTATACATTATGTTTTCATATGCAAGATGGACCGATGGGTTTTTGTCATTTACTTTGCAGCACTGAACTGATGCGAAGAGTGCGACGCTTCCAGATAGCCCAGTACAACTGCTTGGTGGTCAAATATGCCAAAGACACACGTTATTCTGACGAAGGCATGGCCACACATGACAAGTAAGGCCCCTGTTTGTATTTACATGATTTATTTAGACAAGTTGCTCACATTTCCAGAAATACACTTTGTTTGGGGATGTGGTAATGAAGTGAAAAGGGAAGACCTTAAGGCTTTGTAACCTTGCTTATTAGATTAGTCTTAATTTTTGCAGAGCCACTTCCTACAATGACAAATACAACACAGGTCGATGGGAAACATGACACTATTGTTTGCACATACCTAACTACAAAAAGTAAAATGTGAAGCTGAGGTGGATACACTGAAAGGATATCTAGAGGTACAGCAGTTAACCCCTTGTCTAAAGAGTACACTTTTTATTTTGAATTGAACTAAATTGCAGCAATTGCATTAGTTGCTTTTGAAAATGGACAGACAGGAATACGGTGTCTTTCACCAGCCTGATCATGATACCTGAGCAAAACATGACCTCTAGTGGATTCCTGGGTAGATGTAGGTTTTCCTCTCAGGCATTATGTTGGTGGATGTCTGAATAAAGCAGGAAGTAATTTGCAAAGTAATTCTCAGATACATTTTGAAAGTCTTTCGGTTTGTGAAAGGACAAATCAAGCAAAGTAACAAAGCAATACACTTCCATTTTTTAAGTTTTTTTCCCCCTCTACCCTGTATATCAGACACACAATGGAAGCTATACCAGCCAACTGTCTGGGAGATGTGCGGCCTCTGGCATTGCAAGCCTGTGTCATTGGAATTGATGAAGGACAGTTTGTAAGTGTATATATTTCCTCTTATTTGCCCTAAATTAGTTACTGTTTACCTGCATAGAGCCCAGGAGGTCGTACTGTGCACTAGTGAGGGGTGTTAATTCAGCGGGACGAGTTCCTCACGAACTAAAACTAACTGTGCTTCTTTTGTGTTGTTGTAGTTTCCAGACACAGTGGAGTTTTGTGAAGAGATGGCCAACTTGGGGAAGACGGTCATTGTAGCTGCCTTGGATGGAACCTTCCAGAGAAAGGTGAGGATCTGTTTGTCTCCACATGTCAGTGTGATGCTGGCAAACACTCACAGTTCATACAAATGGACACTGTGTGCATGCTGCAGGGGCAGATAGAGCACCACTGTGGGAATAGACGCAACAAAATGTCCATGACAAGACGCACATTTTTAGGAAAGGACTGAACAATCTGCACAAGCAGCACTATAACAGATATTCAATGTGCTCTTTATTCCACACTATAATGTGTCTGCTCTGTCCTTGTAATGTAATTGTACCTGTAATGATCTATTCAGTGGAACTGACTGCTTTTCCTGTGCATTCTTGTAGCCGTTTGGAAACATCCTGAACCTCATCCCTCTGGCGGAGAGCGTAGTGAAGCTCCACGCTGTCTGCATGCAGTGTTACAAAGAAGCTGCCTACACCAAGAGGATAGGAGCAGAGAAGGAGGTGAGGAGGCAGAACACTTTTTTTCAGAGGGTGGTGGTGTGACATGGTTGGACAAATTACTATATTATGGTATGGTTTATGGTCTCTCTATATGCTGTAACTGTGTTGGACTGTAACAAGATAATTGTTCCCAAATCTGTCGCAGCCATACTTGCATATTTCTTAAAATGTTTACTGAGATATTGCAGGGTAGTTTATAACAAGTTAACTATTGTTTGTCTGTGCCACAGGTGGAAGTGATTGGTGGAGCTGACAAGTATCAGGCGGTGTGTAGAAAGTGTTATGGAGGTCTAATGGTGGACAAAGAGAACAGTGCTCCTTTCAGGAACGAAACTCCACAACAAGCACTTGTAGGAAAACTCGTGGACTCTGGGATTCCCAGGAAGCTTTTCTCCTCTCTCCACCTCTGAACACAAAAATTGTTGCAGAAATTGTGGAGAGTATGAATCAAATAGTTTTGTTTGTCCTTTTAAGCCTTTGTTTGTATTTGGTGTCTGGTATTCTATGTTTTTATGTTTTTACTTGATATGACAGAGCATTTGATAACACTGAAAATGAGCAGACCCGTTAACAACTCACTGCCATAGGTTTAACAGCATTATCCACCTCCACTATCCTGTCAAATATAAGGTTTTAAATTATTTTTTATTATCAGAATGTGTACTCATAAGTTTCACTATGTACAGCAGGTCAAGAATGGTATTAAGTAAAATATAAGTAAAATGTGGAGTTTCTAAACATACGCTCGGATTTCTTTTGCAAAGATTTGACTGAGACTGCTTGGAAATTGTCCTCTCACACTTGCAAAAGTGAATGTTTTTAACTCTGTACACTAACAGTGTGATGTGTAATTCAATGCCCTCACATGCTACAGAGGACCAAAATAACCTGTTTAAATCCTGGCCAATTCCAAGGCTGTGCAGTGAGCTGGCAGGTTGGAATGGGAAAATATATCCTCTGTATCACTGCAGTACACAAACACAACAATATCCTCAATGAGACCAGACATCTTGTGAATGATTTTATTCTATGAACAAAAGTAAATCGCTGTTGTGCTTCTGGCACCATTATATGAAATTATAACAAAAGAGGGGGCAGGGCAGATAAGGCATATGGCAACTTTACAACTCAATGATCAAAAAAGGTACTTGGTACTAGGTACAAAAGAAAAGCAAATCAAGCCAACCAAAACCTGAACAGTATCTTGCCAGTTTTAAATAACACATTTGTAGGAATCACAAAACAACTGATTTTACTCAAATCTATTCTCGCATCTAAAACATGGAGCTTGATGAAATAAATTAGTCAATGTATGCTACTAAATATACAAAAAAGTCAACATTGCATATCAAATTTGAGCCTTGTGTTACTATTACAATATTAAGATGTGATGCCATTAGTCTAAAGGCACAATTTAGAAATTCATTATTGGTTGGGTAATTACAAGCTGCAGTCTTCACCATCAGAGGCACACATTGATTTTAAATGTTCACTGATTTTTCAGAGCATGAAAATCCTAAATATAACTTCAATATTTAATCAGGGCACTTTTTATTCCCTTTCCTTCCCTTAAAAAACCCTCCAAAGTTTAATTTCTCTCCTTAAGGCACAAATGAGAAATCAACAGCAGTGTTTTTTATATATTTGGCTTCAGTAGGTTATGCACATGTTTTCTTCTAAAGGACAAACACTATAATCAATGTCTTCCTACTAATACAAATGTCTTCAATGTGGTACCATAACAGCATTGTGTTTTATAAATATAACCACATTCAATTTCTGGTTTGTCATTCACAAATGTAGAGTCAGTTTACACCCCCGCAACAATGACCAAAATCTGACTTTGGGCCAACTTTTGAGTGTCACTTTAGTTGAAGCACAACAGCCAGAACTGGATCCAGACGAGGCAGCTGAGGTGTTAAACTGACACGCATATTACTGTCAGGCACAAAGCAACAAAGTAAACCAGTTGTCTTTCTAAGGACAGGTGTTTGATTCTCACCATTGCAGGCTGAGGTGTTAATCTGTCATCGGTAAAGACGTGCTCGCTGCAGTCTGCCTTCAACAGTTTAGATTAAGGAGCCTGTAAGCAGGAGATAAACATCAGTGTTGAGAAAACTAAACGTCACCAAGACCTTGGAGGAAGTGTGAGGCCGCTCTGTTCACAGGCTGAAGAGGAAGCATTGTTGCTGGTAGTTAATAAGTTACTCTTCAGTGTGAGGACATGCTTGGTGGATAAACCTGTTCAATAAGGGCAAAGTTATCTACATGCTCCTCCCTCCGCGCTATCTGAATGTGAGCTACAAGTTTAAAGGACAACACTGACTGTGAACGTCCAATAAACGCCTCTGCAGAGTGGCACATGTAACCCATTTTCAAATTTGTTCAATCTGCCATGGTCAGAGTTAAAGAAAGTTAAAGAGGTTTTTACAGGTTTTCATGTCACCATCAACAACAATTTTGATTAGAGTGGTCTTAAAAACACAGGAGTCATTTTACTGTCGCACAAAGATGGCAAATATTTCTATCAAGGGTGATTTTATGGTTATATGGCTAACAAACTTAACTGCATGATCTCTACAGAGCCCACATTTTACAAAAAAAATCAATCAAAGGGAGACATTTGGCTTTATAGTGGTCTCTTTCCACTGTACTCCACTCCCACAACAACATGTTTCAGTTTAATACATCCTAAACTCTTTATAGGTGCTAAATGCACTGAGGGGGAAAAATCCACAAAACCAAATAAGAAAAGAAAATCAGGCACATACAACCATTACAATGGCAGCTTTGCATAGTGAAATCTATGTACAAACACACATTCTCAGGTTCCTCTCTGATTGGAGCTGTTACAGGTATATTTCATAACGTCACATAATGTGACCTTTGACCTCCTGGGTACATTCAATCTACCTCTCCCCTTCAGGATCAGCCCATTTGAGGTAAAAAGTTGCGTCTTTGCACACAGGTCTAAGGTCAGATTACCCAATCATCAGCGCTAATCTGCTAAACAGTTGATGTCTTGAGATCTGACCACAGACCCTTTGGCGTAAACCGCAGTGTCCCTCATCTCTAACTTGCAGTTGCACTGCTCAGGCTCTCAAATCTGACAACACCTGAAAAAGTGTATTAAATCAAATGTAAAACCACATCAATATGATATAGCTCTGGGTCTGTGCAGTGCAACTACAAGTGTACCAACAGATGATCTGGAACACCACCTCGTCCACGTGACCTCCCTTTGTCTCAGTAGCTGGGCGGCAGGTAGCCAGCGTCTCCTTGCGGCTGAGGGTTCGGGGTGAAGGGAGGCTGCTGGTGCATGTCGGGCACATTGCTGGGATAGGCTGTGTAAGTGGTAGGGGTGTAGGTAGTGGGGTTGTAGGAGGTGGGGGCGTAGGTTGGAGGGTAGGGGGTGTGGTGATCTGGTGGTGGCTCCGTGTAGGTTGGGATGGTAACTTCATGAACGCCACGGCGGAAACGACCAAGGGCAAAGTAGGTCAAGATTCCCTGCATAGTCAAATAAAAATCTCATGGTTATTACAGTTACTTTAAAGACTTTATTTCAATAAACTTTACAGCATTGCTGAGCATGTCCAAAGCATACTATAGAGTTTTAGACTGATGTATTTTTCTCACCTTCTAACTGAACTGGTTTCACTTCATACCAGTGTAAAAATAAACTTGCCGAGACTTACAGCCTCTCTGTAGTTACTCTGTCAACACAATGCATTATTGCTACATTACTGATGTGTGGTAATGCGGTTAAATTGTTGGTTTTGTCTTGACGAGTCATCTGAATGGTGCATTCAAGTGATGGTGGGAAGCTCTGCCACATGAGATTTGAAAGCCAAAGAAACTGGAGCTAAAACCGGAGCCGTTTGTAATGAACAAAATGGAACAGCAGCCTCGCTCACCCAGGTGGCGATAGAGAAGAATGAGAAGGCCACAGTGGCACGTGCAGCGTCCTCTGGGACGCCGCGGACATCATGAGTGCGACCCCACTGACTGGCCAACAGGCAGAAACACACAAACCACAGGAAGGTCCACGCCCCTAGAAAACATACAGAAGCACACACACACACATAAATGATTGTTTTCACTGCATGAAAAGATATCAAACGTGCTCGGCTGAAAACCCTGATATGAAAAGTAAATCCCTGTGAAAAACATACAAAAGAACAAAAACAACGTCAGAAGAATAATAAGGGCTCTCCTGTTGCCATCTGCTCAAATGACCACAAGCTGTTTTCCAAACTAACACTTCTTTGTTTGCTTGAAGAATGGCTGTCTGTGAGCTGTGTCATGTACAGCTGATGAATGTTTAATTTCATCAAAATCTGTGACGCCTTCCTCCCCTCCTCCACTCTGCTGCTCACTCATCATCTACTGTGTGCCTCAATGAATAATACATGTTGTGTTATGTCAAGAAAACAGGCCACGGCCTGTGCCACATTACGCCAACACTCAGAGGCTGAAACTGAGGAGCTGAGATAACCACTGAGAGTACAGTTAATATTGCTGTGGTAAAAATAAATGACAGAATTATCACTACACTACTGCCAATTATCATCTTCAAACAACTACTAATGTAACCATAATCACCGTTTTTTGTAGTAAACACAGCCTCATGTTGAAGTGGCAATTAAGTCAATCAGTGGATTAAATCACCATAATTTACATGTCTTAACATAACACATACTATACGTATCTTATATGTATGTGGTCTCAAATTATTCCGTATACAAGGACATCGTGTCATGTGTGGCATGGTGTTACATCTAACTTGAATATATGTTCACAAATAAGTTGTTATAATTTTTCTGGTTAGAAGACCGTGTCCTCACATGCCTTTCATCCTTTACAAGCTCTTATTTTACAATTTTATACTTAACAAAATAAAAAGGTGAGTGTCCAGAGAAATGACTTCACCCTCCACTATCTCTACAAATGCCACGCACTTTTTACACAAAGCACCTTTCAGTGCTATCATTCAATTGTATTATTTTTGTGCACTTTTGTTTCAGATCTCGGCATCTTATTCAACTTTCAAGTTCACTTTAAAGCAACATTAACTTGTGTTTTCGGCCACTAGGGGGCAGGTGAACAAGATGTAAACACAACATTGATATATTATCAGCTAATAAAGTTGATATGGTGAACACGTTAGCAAACAGTTACTTATTTTAACACGAGATTCAGAGCAACATTAGCATTCATTTAGTGTGTGTCCACCTGACGAGTTGAATATTGTCTCTCTTTTAGCTCTGTTTTTGGTCTCTACCAACTCCACAACGTTCACCAGCTAGTTGCTAACTGTGTCTGTCTGCTGTCTGGTGCTGAGCAGGTAGCGTACTGTGGGTTTATAGAGATAGAAACAGCTGCAGGAGGTTGATGAGCAGTGAGAGAGAACCAAAACAATAATGTTGTGGGCTGTAAAACCAAAACAATGAACTGAAGGGTGCTAAAACACTCCATAGAGCTGAGGGGAACTTCAGGGTCAGGTGAGAATTCATTATGAGTGACACAAAGTCATTTGAGCCATGGTTAATATAAAAAAATATCGATTAGTGCAGCTTTAAAGCTCTTACAAAACAAACGAGAAATCACTGTAATGCTCCTGCTCACCTGAGAATCCCAGGTCTGCTATGACAGCATACTTCCTTTCCTGTGCGTTGCTCATAAAGGGCAAGTAAACATCCAACACCAGGAAGGCCACACATGCCAGGAAGGCAATCACCCCGATGCCAACAGCATATTGACACGCCGAGTCATTCTGGTTGAAGATGCACTTGGCCTCGGCACTGTGGGGAGGGTTGATGTATCCCTCTGTTGTGATGCAGGAAAACACCACCACGGCAAATATCTACATCAACAGAGAAAAGAAGACGGTGGCCTTCAATGATGTGCAGAAAAGCAAGAAGAAACTGTCTTGTTAAAGGCTTTTCAAGCTTACCTATTAACTTCCCATTGCACACTTTACATTACTGTTGATCAAAAGCAAAGCTAAACAGTTTGAGCCTGATTTCCTCCCTTTCAGGCAGCCATTGGTCTCAGTTCAGTTTCAGTTCAAGTACAGTATGAAAATCTACCAGCAGAGACATAAAACTTAGGTAATCCACTTTTATCACTGTCCTGTGAAAATTCAGTTAAGAGCAGGGATCATATGGAAAAGTCTTCCTTGGTGGTGCATTCAAAGAAATTCTGGACATCTGGTATTTGGTTCTGCTTCCAAAAAGCACTGCAATCAGGAGCTCTGCTGTCACAACATCAACCACAGAACAAAATAAACAAAAGTTATTTTACATTACAGAGATTACTGTTAAGCCGCCAACTTTTAAATATCAGGAGTTCCTTGAACGCAGCGACAAGACAGAGGAAAGTGCATCGTCATGAGACAAAATCAGCAAACATCCTCAGGTTTATTTACTGAAAGCCGCCTTTACAGAAGAGATGACTAAATAGTATATGTGACATAACATCTCAGGAAAGTCACAAGAACCTGCATCCATTTCTACTTTAACAAACTGGCCAAAGCATGTAATTATTACACAACACAACAGTGACATTATACTCTTGAGATACCCCAGCTCTTGTGCTCATCGACTGTTTATAAAGTGAAGACTGCTAACTGTCTGTCCCGTGGTCTGCTGCTGTCCGCTCTGGTTACCCATCTAACCATGTGACCTACTTCTGAGTGCAGCTGCCTGCCATGTGACTCCAGAGATGCCACCAACTCCCCTAACAACGCTCATAATGAGATCTGGGAAGAGGATAGAGAGGGACTGTTTAACGGGTGGGAAGGAGGATGAGGTGAGAGGGCAAAGAGAGAGAGAAATAGGCCACAATCCTGTTGATGGGGTGAGACAAAAAAGTACAGAAAACTAAAGAAGACAGAGACATTAGGGAAGTGAATGTGGGGAGTTCCAAAACACAAGACAAACGTGAGACAGAGGGATCATTATTGGAACAGATGGATGTTTCTGTACATAAATGGACAGATGGAAAGTGTTTGTGTGTTGAGTGACAGATGTCAAAAACAAGCCCAAATGTCCCGAATGTACAAACTGTGTGTTCTTTTGGGTCTCGTTGCTCTTTATTTAGCATAAATATACTGGAATGCAGTATTTAACAGTCAAGAAAGCTGGGTCACTAAAGAATATGAACTGGTTTTCATCATTCTGGCATTTCAGAGAAAGTACAGTGACTTAAATGACCAAGAGCCACTGCACGCAGCCTTTCCTTGTTCCAGGAGCAGGGGGTGGTGCATTATGGGACGTGTAGGCAGGGTTACAGAGCGAACAATCCTCTCTTGTGCCATAGGTGCCGGCTCATTGAAGTAAGATGAAAATCACCAGAGACACATGGTGATCTAGCCAGTGTGAATTTGAGATGAGTTGAGCACAGCTGCACTAAATGTGCGTGTGTGTGTGTGTGTGTGTGTGTGTGTGTGTGTGTGTGTGTGAGGGAGATCAGTGGCACACATTCACCAAGAGTAATAGAGAGGGTCAACGGGGGAGAGGTATCACCTTACCTGCCCATCAGCCCCTGTTTACCAGTGACACACACATAATCTCTCTGTCTCTCTCTCTCTCTCTCACACACACACACACACACACACACACACATGCACATAAACACTGAGGAAACTAAGGGCACATTCTGTCCTCAGTCCTCGTCTTCCACGCTGGGTACCCTGCATCATCCAGTAGCTGTGTGTGTTTTCTCACCCTGCATGTACGCGAGCTAGAGGCCTAACAAATAGTTTACGCTTCATGAACCAACAAAGTGAATGAATATCAACTGCAGCGTCGGGGATCCCAGACACAAGTCTGTAAGGACATGAAAGCAGTCATGTCCAATAACGCTGCCTCCAAATGAAGATCCAAATCTCTTTCATTTCACCCAGGAAGACGGCCGAGGACAGACAAAACTGTTCACTCCTCTTCAGTCTAGGTGCTCACAATCACCCAGGGTTAGACCACAATCCGTTTCAATTGCATAACCCGTCTGGCTGAGATTCCTTTTTGGACTTTCCAGATCAGCGTCCTAATCACAAAAACAAATCTATGCCTCAAGATTTGCCTAGCAACAGGTGATCAGCAGAGGACAACAACTTCTCAGAACTTTCCCTGGCACATGAATTCCCCTCTCTATGCAAATACCCTCTGTCTTCATTACCTCTTTATGATTACTACTGTTAATAATACTGTCTTTTATCCATTTTACAACCTTAAATATTGTATGTATTTCTTAAAATGTGGCATTAGAAGCCACATGAATGTAATCTTCCTTTAGTTGATTGTACAGCTCTGCAGAGATTAAAGACTAAGACACATCCTTCGTCTTCCAGAAGTGGTCGCCTCTGCTTTCTGTCTTTTGTCCTCTGACAACAGCAGTGTTGACCTGTGCTGTCGCCGAGCTGCTGTCACACACCAGCTGCGTGCAACATGACGCCCCGCACATAGCAGCCTGTTGTTCTGACCGACACTAATAAAAAATATAGGGGGGGCGGTTTACCGGATCCGGGCCAGGCGCACCTGCTCACAGACCAGGCTGGATATGAATCCGAGTCTCTTGTGGACCTTTGGACGCCATGTAGTGACACGCGTTGTTAAAACTCCCACATCCACAGTGCACTCACCCAGCTGAGCAGCCGCACGATGGTTTGCGGTTGTCGGACAAACTTGTAGAAGTCGAAGCCCCCTCCTGCGAGCGAAGCCCCGTACGCGCTTGCACCGCCAGTCTCCTCCATGTCTCTCCGGTTCAGCCGATCCGTGCGGTTTGATCCGACCTGACAGGACAGCCTACCAGCTCAACTGAGCTACACCGAAACTACTGCCACCTTCCGCCGCGCTGCCTCACTTGACGAAGACGCGCAGCGCCCAGAGGAGCCTGCGCCGTCCCGCTGCGCGTCAGAGGGGCGGGGTTTGACCGGTTAGGGAGCCCGGAAAGGTGGTCATGTGTGTGACTGCTATCATAATTTTACCACCACAAACACTTATCTAAAAAAAACTCTAATTATTCACACTGTAAAAGTCATGACAGCTCGCAGCATGATGAGCAGGTGTTTATTTAACCACAACTGTGTTCACAGAGCAAACAGTTCAACTGGTTCATCCTCCAACGTCTCCTGCTCTTCCTCAGTTTGGGGCCATTCTCCCACAGAGGCGTCAGATACCTGAGGAGAGAACAGGCAGAGAGCAGGAGAGTTTGGCCCGCTTGCTTGTTTTAAATAACTGACTGAATGTGTTGGATCTTCACCTGATCAAACTCACCACATCAGCGTCCTCATCGTACTCTGACAAGTCCTGTGAGGAGAGACACATGAAGAGCTGCTGAATACTCGGTGTGCGATTATGTGTATAGCTGAGAGTGAATGAGCAGCCTTTGAATGATGGAGATACTGAAAGATCGACTGACCAGCTCGCCCTCGTATGCAGCTGCCTTTCTCCCCTCCATCTCCAAGCTGAACCTGAGAGGAGAGGAGGAGGAAAGTTGTCACATAGGCAGCTGTCTTGAGACAGGCAAAGTTTAATGCAGTTGTAAACATAGAGCATAAAAGCAAGCATACAATGAATGTAACATAGGCCCAACTACACACGGTGCTGCAGCTGAGGTCATTGGCAGCACTGTTTCTGGGAGCGTTGAGCTTTCACATTGGCTGATTCAGAGATTTTCTTTATCGGATTATATTTAAATGTGACTTCATCTGGCAAAAAAAAAAGGAATTATGTATTTATCCACCAGAATGAATCATCGTGTAGCGAGATAAAATTCACTGAAGACATAACTGAACAGTTAAACAAATAAAATGTGACAAGAGTCTTTTCGTTTTTTTCTCCTTCACATGCACACGTTTAACTGCACACTGAGAATACAGCAACTCACACTGCAGGACATTTCATATTCAAGCCGGAAAAAAATGACAGCGTTCAGGACCAGATCAGAGACCAAGTGTTTTCTGTTCCTCGGTCATCAATAGAGGTTAAAGATTTGTGACCTGCTGGTTCAGCAGGTCTAATACATCTACCACATAACCTTTGTTACATGTCATCCCCTTATCTCCCCCATGTTTACTGTCAGTCTACATAGCCAAGATGTCTAATAAAGGCAAGAGTGTGCCCCGAAATGTCCCCCCAGATCACTGTTGATGTTGTGAGTCTGTGAACATAAAGCCTTATTTGGATCGATACAAAAAGCTAAGTGTTGCTCCTGCTGCAGCATTTTAACACACCGTATTTCATTACTTTGTTAATTAATGTGTGACCATGAACAAACAAGGCCACAGATGAACCGGATTTTACTTTATTTGTCGCTGTTTTGGACCTTTGCATGAAAGCTGCTGTATTGGTTTTAGGGCACACAACAGGGAAACAGGAAGAGAACTAACTCACACAGACTTCTCTCCGTACTCCCTCCGCCCTGAAAGAAGAGTAACAAGCATTCACTCACAGCAGCAATGAGGAGGAAGCCACGGCAGATAAAAACAAGGAGTCTGAAATGATGGGAACGCTGTGAACTCACTGAACACCACTCCGATCCAACAACAAATGGAGACCAGGAGAACCAGGGCTGTGAAACATCCAAAGACAACTGCCACCACCAACACCCGGAGACCATTGAGCACTGGAGGAGCGGGAAGATGGAGAAGAGATGAAACCATCACCTGTCACGGGGACGTTTCACTTAAATCAACAGTAAAAAAAACAACGGTACCTTCTTTATCCAAATACCACCTCTTGCTGCTTATGGCGGTGGTGTTGTCAAAGCTGTCTGACACTTCACAGCGGTACGTCCCAGCGCTGATCCTCCCTACAGACAGCAGCAGTATAGACTGTTCTGGAGGCTGGTTGACCACATAGTAGAAGCTTCCTCGGGCATGTAGAAGGGTGTTGTTGAGGAACCACTGGTACCGTGGAAGAGATCCCTTCGCCGCCTTGCAGTAGAGCCTCAGGCCGATCACAGCATAGTTTTCTCCAATGTCATAGTCGTAATTCATCATCACAGGCCCACCAACTGGAACTGTTGGAGACATTAGGGATCGAAAAGAGACATCACGGACAAACATTTTAAAAAGTATATCTGCAGTTTCAAACATGCACATACCAACTTCTAGGGGAATCCATTGACTGTACGCGATCTGGTCTCCATTGTTTGCCCGGCACTGGAGCCTTCCCAAGTGCTGGCCCAAGACCAGTGGAACCTTAAATGTGGCGTTTCTCTCTCCAACTGTCATATTGGCAACCAGTTCTGTCCTGTTGTATAGCGAAAAGTTGAAAGGCAGAGTCCCTCGCGTTGACTGACAGGTGACCACGGCAGAGTAGTTGTGGGAGTCCTCCTTTAACACGGTGAAGGAGATGTCAGGGTTTGACACCACGGCTGAAGGAACAGGACATAGGAGAGTGTTGTTTTGTTCAAAGAAGAAAAAGAAAAAAAAGATTTGAGCCTGAGAGTTTATTCACAACAGATGATAGCCCACCTTTGACTGTGATTACAACTTCAGAGCTGTTGGAGGTGAAGACTGTTTTGTTGAATCTGTTGGTGGCGACACACATGTAGGAGCCGCTGTCTGTAGAAGTAGTTCTGAGGACGACACAGATAATCTTTTTACTTGTTCAGTTAGAAATGAGCTCAGTGGCCTCCATTACAAAGGGTTTCTTTCTCAGACAGTGTGGCTGCAGTTTCCAGCATTTTACCTATTTTTAATGTGTCATATTTAGTACTTTTAGTGCAACTACTCTTGTTTTTCGTTTCAGCAATTTCCTGTACAGAACTCTGATTCTTCATGCAAACTTCCGGTTTACCATTCTTTTCTTTTTGTAACCTAACGCCACATAAAACAACAAAAGTTTCTATTTGTCTACGGATTAAACAAACGAGATACAACATGTTACATGAGCTTTACAGGTCATAGTAGCTGTATTTTTGAACTTTGGACAGAGCCAGACTGGCTGTTTCCCCCTGTGTCCAGTCTTTATGCTAAGCTAAGCTAATTGCCTTGTATGGTGCGTTCACGTCATGTCCTTTAACAGCAGCAACGTCAACGACTTGTAATTCCGAGTCTGAGCTATTGGAAATCTCTGACACAGATGATATCTCCCACTTGGTGAAAAGAACTACAGACATGTCGACAAACTTCAATTTTCCATTCAACTCTTAAAATAAATTTCCCAAAATGTTGAAGTACTCCTTTGATAATACTTACAGTTCATACCTTGCTGCTGCTACTAGTTCTCTAGTGACTATTACATGCACACAGTATACCCTATCATCCATGCAGTGCCAACCACCCAGAATTACCATGGCAACCACATAGCAACGCACCACCAACAATTTAGCAACCACCCTACATGGTCCTAGTTTTATGAATGCACCACCCACAGTACAGAATAGTTAACAATAACCAAATAAATCTTTCAGCTGCTCACAACACCATAGCAACCGCCTAGCAACCACCTAGTAATGCAGAAGAAGCTGTCAAGAGACGATCTCAATGAGATTCCACTGACCTGTTGATCAAGATATGGTCAACATAGTGAGAGACAGGCCGACCATTTAGCAGCCACTTGTAGGAGACATGATTTCCAGCGGTTAGTCTACAGCGCAGCTCCAGTGTCTTACCCTCAAAGAACTCCACTGGACCTGAATGAACGTCAACCTCTGCGTCTTTTACTGGTTCTGCAAGACAGACACAGCAACAGACTGAGATCCTGGTTTTATTTCAAACTAACAATGATTCTTATTGGAAAAAGTAAAGAACTGATTTCTAAGGCTGAGCTCTGAACACAGATAACATAAACAGGTTAAGAAAAAAAAAATGTATATATATATATATATCTCGCTGGTAATAAAGAGACTCACCAACAACCTTCAGGTAGTGCATGTAGCTGACAGTGGGCTCTATGTTTGTGTTGTTCTGCCCTTTGGCCACACACTCCAGGTTGCCTTCATGAGAACTTTTGATCACCATGGGGAACGATGCAACCTCCCCATCCATGGAGGTGTACTCGCCCAACAACTTATTACGGTTACCCTCCCTAGAAAAGGTTGATAATTAGAAGGATTTTCTATCATTGCTTTTACGCTTTAATACAGTGATTAGATTTAATGTGAACGAATACTCACTTGAATAACTGCAGCAGGATAGTTTCATTCTCTGGGTAGACCAGCAGTTCACACTGAAGATCTACAGGCTTTTTTGCCAAAGCCTCCGAAGGGCCAAACAGGCGTGGACGCCCCAGAATTGACTGGCTGACTATCAAAAAACAAAATAAAACGAAATTGAACAAACACTCAACAATAAGAATCATGAGCTACACATTTATATTAATTGACTATACACACACTAACACACACTCAAACAACACAACTGACTTACTGCTCTCCTTGCCACAGAAGCACAACCCTGTAGAGAGGAAAAAGAAGTCAAATAGTTTAGAAGAGTTTTGAATTATGAAACAACTGTGTACAGCCAGGCAAACTGTGTTGAGCTCACCCAGTATGATTACAAAGAGGGAAGCAAACATTCTGAAAGAAAACATGGTGCCTTTAATACAACGTCAAACATGCTACGCTGTGCAATGCAGGAGTTTTGGCAGTTTTGAATGCAGGGTTGAAAAAAATACACACGGTCTTAGAAACATGTGCTGATAGCTGATAGTGTTACACTACCCCTCCCTGCAGCACCCTCCCTCTCTGTAACGTTCCAAGATGAAGTTATTATCTCAGTGGTATTGAAAAATGTGAATATCATTGGAATTTCATTGGTTTAATTGAAAAAAACAACAACAAAACATTTAGTTTTAGTTTAAAATTGGACTTTTTATTTGCAATGAACATGACAGTACATACAGTAGCACTGCTGAAAAACAATCTTTAACTCTTTTTAATTGAATGTTCCACCAGTTTCTTATGAGAAACTTGGCAGCAAAGGAAAGGTCATGATTGCCATATCTGCAGAACAACAAAAAATAGCTGCAAATTTGAAATGAATTAATGACAATTTGATGAGAAGTGCGGGTTCCTCCTGCGTCATACTGTGGTCTAAAACAGAGAGAGAGAACAGACGTCATGTCTTCTTGTTGATACCTGGTTCACATCGTTTGAGATTATTAAGAACAAAACTTAATTTCACTGGACACATTTGATATTTTTGCCACATATTGTCCAGGCCTGCTTTGCTCTGACTGTTAACTCTTTAAGTTATTAACGCTTTATTTGATGGGTATATATTTAACCACAACTGTTTAAATTTGTACTAATAATAGGCAAAATGTGGACAATGTTTTATTCATTTTCCATTGATTCATTCCAGTTAGTGTAATGCTTGAGAGTCTTTAGGCCAGTGAAAATGCAAAAATGTCAAAAATATGAAATGTGTCCACAGGCAAACATACATGAAAAATAAGGTTTCCAATAATCATTGAATAATGAATGTAATATGCAGTTAAACCATAGAAGTTCTTTTGATTAAATTTCTATTTTATCTATAATCAGTACCATACTAAATAGTTCCTTACAGAAAACGTCCTAGGAAATTATTGTGAAATTATTACAGACCCCTAAAGTAAAGTGTACCAATTAAACACTGTGTCCATTTTTCCTATAATCAATACCAAATGACAAATGATAGTCTTTTCCAGGAACCTTACAACACAGTTACATATTAGTTCCTTTCTAATGAATTATAGGAAACTAAAGGACGTGTGAAGGAAAGCGTTACTGGACAGGATACTATATTTCACTGTGTTTACATGCAGTGTGGTGCACTGTTATGTGTTGTTCAGGCCTGTGTACCTGATTCTGAACATCACAGTCTGTAGAGGACATATTGGCCTGTCTGCCTCCTGACTGGGACGTGGGTGCAGAAAGAGGAAGAGCATCAGAACTGGGACTGGAAGGCACAAACACTGTTGAACAGGTTGATATGAGTTACAGAACAAGAAACTTTCTGAGGTCCATAAAGATAAAGCTTACTTTACTGTTGCCGCAATGTGGGCATGAGCTGTGAAAGAAATGAGAGGTGGACACATTAGAACATTTCAAATAAATTCAGTTCCAGTCAATTCATTTCTTCTTCACACACACACACACACACACACACACACAGGGACACACACCTTCATTGTGGTCAAACATCTTGTACACACAGGGTACACCCACTGCCAACATCAGGAAAAGGAAGCAGCAGAACGCGATGCTAATGACCTCCAAGGAGGTAATGAAAACCTCTGTGGAAGAGAAGGGACAGACTGTCGAGGAACAGGAAGGCATTTAAATATCCGATATGTGCTAATGGTGTTTCAGTGGAAGCCTTTGCTTAACGGATGGATTTGTCAGATCAAGAGTAAAAAGTGCGGTGAAGAGGAAACGTATGAAAAGGTGAAATGTTAAGATGAGTCTGGATTAAAAAGAAGTCAGTTAAACATTTTGTGAAATAAGCTTATTGACTTTATTAAAGAGTGAAACAAGAAGATTGATAGCATTCTCATGTTTGTATGGTAAATATGTCGCTGGAGCCAGCAGCTGGATAGCTTAGCTTAGCATAAAGAATGGAAACATGGGAACATCCAAAGGTAACAAAATCCAGCCACCAGTACCTCTAAAGCTCACCGATTAACATGTTGTATCTTGTTTGTCTGAGCCGTACAAAAAAGTGTAAAAACAACAATTTGCCATTTTACAGGGGATTATGTGCCGGACTACTTCTGGACCAGGAGCCGCAACTTTCTGGAGTCTCTGCTGGTTGCCCGGCAACTGACCAAGACACAGGCACATAACCCCCCATATAAAAACATGTTTTTACATTTTGTTTTTGTATGGGTTAAACAAACGTGATAAGAGATTTATTTACCTTTAGACAGAGCCTGGCTAGCTGTTTCCCCCTACTTGAGAATGATATCAATCTTCTCATCTAACTCTCTGTAAGCCAGCGAATAAACATATTTCCCAGAATGTCAAACTAATTCTTTGAGATTACTTTTATTTTACACCTAGTCTTGATCTTTTCACCTGTGACTCGGACCAGCACGTCTGCACTCTCCACCCAGGGCCCGGAGTCATCATAGCTGTCCCTGGCCCTGCAGCGGTAATACCCAGACTCCTCTGGGCCAAGCTTGGCCAGGACAAGGGTTCGTTTATGGTCAGCTAGGGCATAGTGAGACAGGACGGGCTGAATATGGGAGTCCACATGCATCTCAGAGGGAAGGACAGAGTCGTTGAAGATCCAGGAGACGTAAGGGAAAGTTCCTCTGCTGACTTGACAGCTCAGCCTGGCGACCGCCAGTTTGGAGTCAGCGCTGTAGAGATATTCAACTTCCACTTCTACATCACCTCCGACTGGGACTGGAGGAACAGGAGGGAAAAGAACGAGAGAAAGACGATCAAGAGACCAACTAAAGGTAGGCAGTAACAGAAAGACACATCTCCTTCAAATGTCTGTGTAGCTCATACCCACTTCCAGAGTCACAGGCTCACTCATCAACTCCTGCACCTCAGTATTCACCCGACATTGAGCCACGCCCATGTCCAGCCCGGGTACCATGGCGACAGGGAACCAGGCAGCGAGGGATTCAGTTGCCGTGACGGATCCCACTTCCTTGTCATCTAGTGATAGAGAGAAGTTCACCGGAGGACTCCCTCTTGTTGACCAGCAGGTCACGTTGCCATGATAACTGGCTCCCTCTTTGGAGATGGAGAAAGAGATCCTTGGTTTTGAAACGTAGACTGGGGGAGGAGTGAAGAGGGGAGGAGATGGGGTCAGGGACAATACAGAACATGTTGGGTGCATGAATCAGGAGTATATGGCCAAAAGTATGTGGACACTGATTGTGTACACTTCCTCCCAGAAACGTAGAGTCTATTCTAGCAGCATTTTAATACCCATGAACAGTGTCTCAGTGTCCCCATCATTTTGGCCTATATTGGATTTTCAAAAAGGTTTTATGCAACAACAAGGTTCCATCTAGTTAGTTTGTTGTTGCTGGATGGAACCCTTTGATTTCTAAACGTTTCAGTATATCTTAGCGTGAATGTGTTTTCATTTAAACCACTTTAAATGTTAAACAAGACTAAGAGTCTACAGCCATGCTAGCAGCTGTATGAGGCTGTACTTAGATGCAGCGGTGCTTGGAGGTAAGTGCTAACATCAGCATGCTGACATGCTCACAATGACAATGCTAACATGCTCATGTTTAGCAGGTAGGATCTTTACCATGGTCACCATCTTAGTTTAGTGGGTTAGCTTGCTTGGTAATTAGCAGTAAACACAAAGTCCAGCTGAAGTTGATGGGAATCTCATTAGTTTTCATTAATTAGTAATTAGTCATAAACTAAAGTATTGAACAAATTAAAATATTTACCAGGCGCGCGATAAAGAGTTAAGGAATGAACATGAATAGGACAAGAACTTTGTTTCATGGCAATCCAACAAAAAGTTGTTGAGGCATTCACGCAAGCCTAAACAGTCAACCTTATGGTAGATATTTCAGTCTGGACCAAAGTGGTGGAACGATCAACAACGACATTGCACTCCCCAGGGCGGACTCATCCCTACATTCCCAAGGTCCCATGTTCGCAGCATGTGCATCTCTTATTATAAACTAACATTGTAAGAGATCGGTAATAGCTATCGCTGAAGTTCGAATTGCAAAAAAACGAAGGGAGACGGACATTTCAAGTCAAGAAAACTGTCTTGCCCACAAATTTGAGGGCTTCAAGGAGTATACCATCAGTAGGCTATAAGCTGTAGGTGGGTGATTTCAACATATTGACCCAAGGAAACATATATTGAACATTTGACCTAGGGGAAAAACATTGCTGAGAACATAAAACCCTTTAAAAGGTGTCATATTAAGAGGATATTAAGCTGGGTAACATAGAACCCTGGGAACATTGTTATGCTCCCCCCAGAGCCACAGCACTAGCATGGTTAAAAACAACCATGAGTTATTCAGTGCCCCCACTTTCTGTAAGTCTTCAATGTATTCTGCTACACTTTTTTACAAATACCTTTGACGGTCACCTGGACCTCTGAGCTGCTGGAAAACCTCCTCGTGTCTTGCACCGTGGACCAAGCCATGCAAGAATAGCACCCAGCATACTCTGGAGTCACCTTTCCCATCACTAGCTTGTTCCCAGTGAGGTGGAGGAAGGGAGAGGTTGAAGATGTTACTTCCTTCCTGTTGAAAAACCAGGTGTAGGAAAGGTGGGAGCCCTTTGTGACGGTGCAGTTCAGCACGATGCGTGACCCCTCGTATGCGACTGGGGGGAAGGGCTCAGAAGTCACTCTGGTGTTTGATGCTGGAGCTAGAAGTTGGGGAATGATAGATGGTTGGGGAGGTTTGGGAATGATTGTCTAAGATAATACAACCACGACTTTAAAGCTCTAAAAAGATGAACGCCTTCTCTGTCTGTGTGTGTCTTTTACTCACTGACTACACTCAACTTGATGCTGTTGCTGACTCCTGTGCTTCCACCTGCCGTCGCCTTGCAGTGGTATGACCCCTCCGATGTTGTGGCGACCTTCAGGAAGAATGATGCAGGCTGGTGCCCTTGGAGAGCAGCGCCCGTGGCGACCAGGACACCACCGTCACCTATCAGCTCGTAAGTGACAGGTGGAGAGGAGTCAGGTGCAATGCACCGGAAAGCCACCCTTGAGTTGAGGTAGGCCAGGTCAGGACCGGTCAGCACTGGGCGAAGAGAGATTGATCCACCTGAAGAAAGACATGAAACACTGGGAGTTTGAAATGTACCCATACCAAGTTTTTAAGAGATTATGAGCAGATACAGCCACCACGTTGTTTTAGTTCATGTTGAGTTCAAAGAATAAGAAGGCCCTGAATTAATAGCAGTCTTCACCTGCCACTACAGTATATAACAGAGCAAATATCTGAAAAGTTCTGAACCAGCGAGGACAAACAAAAGATCTCTCTGAGCTCCATGTCTTTAACTTACTTATCTTGAAGAACAAACTTGCCAGAGCTGAAAAAAATCAACAACATATTTCAGTAAGAATATTAGTCCATTAAATGATATATTTATGTCACCATTTTAAAAGAACTTCGACTAACTCACCCAAAATTGGCAACAAACTTAGAGTCTGTAGATTCTTCATAACAGTGCTGTATTTATCTTTGACACAGTTTCTCTAGCTGGGTTCAGTGTGGTTCTGTGTGTGTGCATGTGTGGATCCATGTGTGTGCGTAAAAGCTAGGGGTGTCACACATGTGTTGCAAGTAGATAACATGAGGCTGCATGTTTGGTTTCATTTTAACGATCTGTGCCATGTTGAACACAAATAAAGCTGAAGAAAATGCACAAACCAAAAATGTTTAATGAGCAGGATATTTGAAAAACATTCACAGTTCATTGAATCCAGGTAAAGTGACATTTTGCAACACAACTAAACACTACGACCATACTAGAAGTGATCAGTGAAATTATATTCATATAATTTGTGCGTAACTCACTGAAAAAAAAGTAAAAAGTTCAAACACTGTCTATAAATTAAGCTGAACAAACTCACAAGGACCATAAGAGAATAATCTAATGTTGTGTGACTGAGATGAAGAGAATGCATCATATGGACAGACAGATGGCCTGACAGACAGCTTGGGGGCTTTAATCAGTTTGTATGTGATGAAGAGGGGGCGTCCTCTTCGATGGCTGTAGAATGCACTGTGCGGGGTTTTCTCTGACGTCTGAGCATCGTGGCATGCTGTTTCACCAGGAAACGCTTATCTGAGCTGCTCTGTGAGGAAAATACATACAAATTTATAGACACAACATGCACACAGATACAGTAGAAATGAATATCACACTAATAGACCCCAGTAGGAATGATTCACTTGCAACAATATTTCCTTAACTTCGCTCTGCGACTGATTTGTTAGTATGTCAGTTGTGTGATGACACGTGACTTACCATAACCAGCATGTCTTTCAGTCTCTCAATGGCCTTCTGATTGGCTCTTCCGCGTGACAAATAGGAGGTTAAGATTATACTGAGGAAAGGGAACGTGTTTTGTGTCACATTCAAAGAGCAGCAGATCAGATGAAAGTACTGTATTTTAAAACAGTATGCATGTGATCTACACAGCATGCGTGCAGCTGTACACATGGTGCTTCTAGTACTCTTAACCAAAGGTTGAAACAGTCTTAAAGTAGATTATACTTGTTTTCCTTTAAAGAGGAAAAAACTCATCACACTGCAAATACAGAGCCAGTGTTTGCATAAACCTGTTGTCATCTTCGCATACTCACATTTCAGCTAATATGAGCGGCAGGGCAAAGGCCTCGGAGGACAGGTAGTGGAGAGCGTTCTGCGCCGGCCTCGGGAGACTGTCCACACACACTCCTGTCACATTAAACACAGTTTCTCCATTTCCAAATGCTCCACAGGAGGTCCTGGAGGGGACACAGGAGGAACAAATTGGAGAAATGAGCAGCAGAGAAAATTAAAATATGAATGTGATCTTTCCTTCAATTGCTAAAAGGGCAGTATTGGTGTATATCAACAATTAAACAACTAAAGAAACAAATATGGGACACTGAAAAGTAGCAGTGTTACATGTAGACAATATGTTCTCTGCAAGTAAGTACAACATAACAGTAAAAAGAGTACATATTTATGTCCAGTGTAGCTTCTTGCTGGTAGAAGTTGAAGCCCAGTGTGGCTGCAGCCATGAAGAGACCAAGCAGCAACATGAAGTGGAATAAAACGGAGGAACTGGAGGCTCGAAACATCCTCTGCTCTGCCACACAGCACCGCAGGACCGTGAACTGAAGACAGTGTTGGAGAGAGAGAGACATGGACATTGTTGGCAAATGTTCAGCTGATGGTCATTAGTGCATCCGTCACTACAGAACCGTGTACCATAGACCAGGTCAAAGAGGGAAACAAGGAGAGAATTAAAAAAAGGTTCTGTTAAGCTATTTAACTTACAAACCACTTCAGGAGAGACACAGAGAAAGATTTTTTGTTAAATCATTTGTACAATGGGACAAATATATCAGTGTAGATTACTTGCTAAATTGCTTTCTTTGCCGAGAGTTAGATGAGAAGACTGGTACAGCTCTCATTCCTGTACATTAAATATGAAGCTCGAGCCAGGAGACAGATAGCTTAGCTTAGCATAAAGACTGCAAACAGGGGGAAACAGCTAACCCGGCACTGCCCAAAGATCAAGCAACTTTATGTGCCAGACTATTTGTTGTTGAGACGCAGTGACTTAATGGAGTCTCCACTTGTTGCCTGGCAACATCATGGCGACGACAAGACTCCAGGAAGTCACTGCACTGACCCTAGAAATCGTCCAGCACATGACCCCCATAAAACCACAAACTGACATTCTTCTACACTTTGATTTTTGCAGATATTAAACAAACGAGATACAACATGTTAATTGGTGAGCTTTAGAGGTGCTGGTAGGTAGATTCAGTTATCTCTGGACTGAGCCAGGCGAGCTGTTTCCCCCTGTTTCCAGTATTTACACTATGCTACGCTAACCTGCTGCTGGCTGTAGCCTCATATTTACCATACTGACATGAGAGTGGTACCTACTCGTCTAACTCTTGGCAAGAAAGCAAGTACGTGCATTTACCAAAATTTTCCAAAACTATTGCTTTAAAAAAGTTGAATTTGTTCATATAATTTGTGTAAAAATCTAAATTTTACTAAACAAACAACAACATCCAGCTGAATGTCAGAGTCTTGGTTTATGTACATTAAGAGACACAAAGAGGGGGAGAGATAGTCGAACAGCTTCTGTAACTCTCATGTTCCAGACAACCTTTTTGATGTAAAACGTGGCCATCAGTGTGACAGTTCCTATCAGAGGCAGCAGAGGGCAGTAGTAGACTCCCACCCAGGACACTGTCTGACTGTACACCAGATCCAACACATTGAAAGGGATCAGGAAACGCTGTTTCCCCGACAACCGGGCCAGCAAGGATGAGGGGTACTTTTCCTGCACCAACCTGTCAGACAGAGGAAAGACAGTTTGCACAGAAAGTCCATGAATCTTGAGCACGTAGTATAACTGAGCTTCAATCTGTCCACAGATTAGGACAGCTGGACTGTTGTGGAATCTACTCAAGGAAGATATAAAAACGCACTGATCCTTCCATTCAAACCACAATGATGACTAAGAAAAAAGAGACTGTTGATCTCAAGCAAACTCACTTCCTGGGATAGCTCAAGAGAAAGGCGTTGCAGAAAGTGGCGAGGAAGTTGAAGATGCACAGCTTGTACATCTCTCTACCAAACCTGTTCTCCCTGCACTGGAAAAGACACAGAAACACGCAAATGAAAAGGGGGGGTTAAAAAAACACTTAAACACATCAACCTGACACCACAAGTCTGAATCAAAGACTTTGAAGCATGACTTTGTTTCATTAGAGCTCAGTCTGTCGGACCTTGAAACATAAATCTCACTCTCGACTCACTTGCTGACTTTCCGTTGTTCTGAAGACGAAGAATAAGTAGATCCCCAATGAGGCCAGCTTCAAGAAGATGCTCCTGAAAAAAAGATGGAGTTAATCCAGGCAGGTATGTCTGTGTGTGTGTGTGTGTGTGTGTGTGTGTGTGTGTGTGTGTGTATAGGTCATCCTGTGTGTATTTCCCTGAGCACCTTACCTCACAAGTGTGGCATTGACCTGCGCGGTGAAAGAGTAGTCTTCAAAAGATGAGATCTTGCGGAAGACATGAGGGAGGAACAGGTTGACAAAGGTGATGGTGATGGGAGGGAGGTACTGGAGGACCAGACTGACCAACCAGTAGTGCTCATTCTAAGAAACACAGTCAGTGGGGGTCAGATGTGAAAATCTATTCAACAAATCCAGGACATGCCGCAACAAAACCAGACTTTCAGCATCAAAGTCTTACCTCTTTCTGTGATGTTTCTGTGGCAAAGTAGATGAGGTAGAAGGCTCCGCCCAGCAGGGACAGAACGAGCAGGTTGAGGACGAACCTGAGCAGGTAGAGGAGCGCCCTCTGTCCGAGTGTCCTCTGAGCCTCGCGCAGGGAGAAGCTCTGCTCCTCCAGGTACAGCTGAGGACCAACAGGAAGCAATACAGGACAACCTCTCTACTGTCACCATCTACATATCACTGTTTAGAACTGCAGTATACACACACATGAACCAGAATCACACAGTATAGCTACGTTACATATATTATACACACCTTTCCTTTCCTTTTCAGAGAAACTAAAACATAGTAGGCATGAAGGCAGGAGCCCTGGGAAAATGTTTAATGAGAAGAACAGTATAGCAATGTCTCTTTTGTACATTTATATTTCACTTCTGAGCTGGACAGTCTACTCTCAAAATGTATCGGCCATGTATTTGGCCAGTGACCATGGTAAATTAGAAGAGTGTTATTGTGCATGCAGGTACTGTGTGTGCATCCATTCACCTTGAGATCGTTCCTGATGAAGCTGTGTTTGAGAGCAGCGGCAGCAGGGTACTGGATGGTGAAGTCCCAACCACAAAAGATCTTATAGCTCACATTCATACTGTAACGCTTCCCCAGCATCCAGGTGTGCTTGTAGCCAACTGTCGTTCTATCAGAGAAGTTTACAGACGAGCAGTTTTAACACGGACGCTTTCCTTTAAGATGTAAGGAAAATGTTTGGCTCTCTTGCAGCTGTATCCCAACTGACCTACGGACCACCATGATGAGACTGAGGAAGAGGATGGTGAGGATTCCAGCGAGGTACAGCAGAGGAGTATTCAAGCACGGCAAATTCAGGGAACCACGGGTGTAGAAGCCAAAGAAGACTGGAGAACGATCCAGGTAACCCTGTAGAAAGGAGAAGAGAAGTTACATTACATGAAATACATGTGGAAAACATACAGTACACACACACACACACACACACACACACACACACACACACACACACAGGCAAAAGCACACTTACCGATCCCAGGAAGAAATCCAAAACAGAGTCATTGCCTCCAAACCTCAAAGGTTCTGTAAACTCACAGAGAACAACACAACAAGGTTTTAGCAGGAGTCTGCATTGAGTTGTGGTTAATTTACTGTAATCTGTCATTACAGTTGACTCACCGCTGCTGTTGCTCCTGCCATAAAAGGTTGTAGGCCCCAGAATGAAACCCCAGATAAGAGCACAGTGAAGTAGGTTCAAGTAAACCAGATATCTGAGGAAAACAAAGTAAGCCTTCACGCCGACTCCAAACCTGCCTGGAACAGATCAGTGAGGGTTGGGATTTAAATTGTGCAACAACGTGCTTTTTGGGTGCAATCATCTAGTCATGGTAAAACAATATACTGGAAACCAACAGGTGACAAAACAAGTCCTCATAATGAACTTCAGGCCTTTCTTACCTTCGATGGCATGGAGAGTGTGCTGCCATGGCAACAGTCCTGACAGAGCTCCTCTCATCTGTGCCCAGATCCTCTTCCTGGTGATGCTCTGGTTTCGCCTCCAGGACTCCCAAAAACCAACATTGCTGATTTGCATCTTCCTCCTCTCCCTAATCAGCAGTGTGAATATATTTCATAAATGCCTTTTTATCTTAACATGTTAAACCCTGAACCTAAGGATGAAAATACCACGGAGACAATGTTCAATCAGAAAAACAAACATAAGGCAAGGCAGCACATTTTCTGCAATAATCCAACCTGGCTCCCAACCTGGAAGTGCCCCCTCCCCACCCAAAGGGATCACAAGATAAATGTGAGGGGTCATGATGTGATTAACAAGATAGGGCAGCAGAAGAAACTACTGGGTAATTTCACATCTTCAGGCCTGTAAAAAGTATCCAGAAACAACATGGTGCTGCACATAGCATGTAGCAAGCTTCATTCAAAAAGATTGTTAACAACTGGGATAAAGGTATTATAAACAAAATATTGTATCAGGTCAAACAATTCAAAAAGAAGATAAATTTATATTTAACTAGGCCTACAGCTCTGAGGAGTGTGTACAGTAACAGGTTCTCCCACCTGGCGTCCCTCTTCCCCTGAATGCACATGGCCAGGCCCCTGAGCGGCTGTGTAGGTGTTTTGTCTTTGGGTCCTCTGGACAGGGGGCCATGGCTGATCCTTTCCCCCGCCTGTAGGCCACCCTGATGAGCCTGGCAGGGTTCGCAAAAATCCTGTCTGTTCTGCTCGGGCCGGATGGCCTGGACGCTGGGAAGCTGATCAAATATCTCTGTCTGATAGTACTCGCAGGAGTCCGACGACAGGGTGGAATGAGTACTCTCATCTGAGGTGACAAAGTGTGTAAACATTTACAAATGTGATTTCCTGGACATGACACATGGATGTAGATTCCAGTGCATGGTTACATACAAAGTGTTTCACTTAACTCAGTTTGTGTTGCAGGCTGTGTGTAGGGTTACAACACTATTTTTTATTACCAGTCTGCAGGTTATTTTCTTGATTCGATCGATCAATTTTTTGGTCCATGAGATGTCAGAAAATAATGAAAAAGAAAATTTTCCAATAGTCCAAACCCAAACATATTCAGTTTGTAATGATATAAATAATAAACATTCACACCTTAAAAGACAGAACCAGCAAATGTCGGACATTCCTCTTTGAAAAAATGATTAAAACAATTATTTAATCACCAAAATAGTTGCCAATTAATTTTCTGTCAATTGACTAATTGATTAATGGACTAATAATTTCAGCTGCTTTATATTTGTCCCGTTGATATCTAATGATTTTAGACATCTTGATAGAGAACCATATTTGCTTGATTTCCTTGTTTTTCTCTTGCCTCTGTATGCAATGTCAGTAGTGTCTTGTAAGCCAATGTTGGATACATCTGAATAAAAGGATTTAAATTCATAGATCATTCTTTTCGATAATGTGTCAAAAAGATGTCTGAGCAAAAACAAAATGCTAAAATTGAACCCCTTATGAAATATTTGTATGAATTTGATGTGAGCAGAGCTAACATGTTGACATTTAGCACTGTTGCTTTAAAGCATTAAAAATCATTTTCTGTTAGGAGGCTGCATGTTATACAGAGTATCACCTGGTCTCCTCCAAACGTAGAGAAATATCCATTCTACAGTATGTCAGATGGTTTGCATGTCGTTTTGGATGTCAGTTCGATAGTGGGACTGTGCTAGACATAAACCATAAACCTATCCTATTCACAAAAAAGTCAAAGTGATCACAGATTTTTGTTTCATTTGGTAGTGAACTGCATGCAAAGGTACAGTATATATTAGGCACTGTAAGTGCATCGCTCAGCATAATCCCACACAAACTGTGAGTACAAACACAGTGTTGAACAAGATGTCGTCTCTCTCTCACACAGTTATAGATGGCAAATGCACAGCCACGTTTGTGTTATTTTTCTGTTACCTGATAGGAGTCTCATGAAGTTGACAGTATTGTGCTCCTCCATTTTTCCTCCCTGCACTTCTTCTTTAATAACAAATGTTCAAACACCAATCTTCACATTTAATATAAAAGTCAACAAACATCTCCACCAAAGCTGCAACTTAGTTCTGGAAAAAAAAAGTTACTTCCTCAATCTGCATCAGAATATCCTTCTTTGCACCTCACGTCAGCGCTACGCTGAAGCGAAGACCAGTGAGCGGCTGATCTGGAGTTAGTGTTGTTCCTCAGGTTCTGTTGGTATGGCTCACTTTCTGGCTGGAGGAGCAGGTGTGCAATCTGTCCACACATAGAATGACTGTAACTGAAGCTGAATTTGACTTCTCACAGGAAATCACATGACAGGATGCAGAAACAGACGTGGCATTGGTGGCTGAAAACATCACAAATAATTTCACAACATAACAAGAAATACCCTCACATACACACTTTTGTTTCATTTTCACATGCCTTTGTCTGTGAAATCCACTAAAGAATGATGACAAATAAACATTTGGCTTCAAATCAAATTGTACATTTGAATATTGAATATAATTTGACACTATTAGGAAGTATCAGTTTAAGGCGTGTAAAGAAATGTGTGTAAAGACAGCCAGAAGTAAATTTCCCTTATAATAATCCCTTAAAATAATCAGGGAATCAGGTAAGTAATCATCATCTGCCTTTTTCTCTGAATCCATGTAAACTATCATGAGCTCGACAACACTACAAAGACTTCACTTGAGCTACACTGAGCAGTGTTTCATCATTTGGAAAGTGACGTTTGAATGTAATGCATCGGTTAATGTAGCAGCAAGGCTCCTTCCACCCACTTGCTGGACCACAAAGACACTTGAGGCTTCTAGTCAGCACCATTTCCAAAGAAACATGAGAATGGGTGTGATTTCTTATGTGCTGCGTCCACAGGTTTAGTTTCAATTAGAGAACAGAGACTTTCAAATCTACTTTCTTCACTTTCTGCGTTTGTGTTAGACTTCTGTCGAACTCGTACACTCATTACCCAGAACATCTGGATACATCAGGTTTCACTTTAAATGTAAAAGAAAAGTAGACAAACACCGGCGGAGGTATTTGAAGCCTGAATAGGACTGAACCAAGTGTGGCACCTCTGCGGGGGTCACATTTACGTTGCCTGGATATCAGTAGATGATCACGCTGGTAATTAAGTTCAGTTAATGGGTGTACTGGAAAGCGAGACAAAGTTTAAGACAACAACAGCGAAAAGTGTATGTCACTTAAAGGTTTAGCCCTCGGTTTTACTGTTTCGTGTTTAAAAAGTAGAAACCCGACGTCCCTCCGCGAAAAATGGTTTCTCTTCCACTGTCCGGTTGCGCGTGCAGAGTATTTTGACTGGTTTACAAGCGAGCACCGACTCAACGGGTCTGTCAACTTACCGACCGGGTGACTGAACATCGTTGTTGGCCGTCTTCGTCGGAGTTTTAAGCCTCTTCATTTGCTAACCCGCGGACTCTTTGTCACCTCCGAGGTAAACACTTTGTAAACTTAATGAAACTCATTGACAGGTTGTCGAGCTCGCAGCCTGCCGTTGGTCGACCTAGTTAACATGTAAGCTAGTCGACAACAGACAGCAACACAAGAGAAGTCCGTGTTTTTAAAAGCGACAAACAGATTCACAATCTCGGGGGGGGACGAGCTTTTGTCGTGTATTGTGCTACGACAGCTACAACTCTTTTTCTTGTGTTTTCCAATATGTCAGAAAATGTAGGAATATGAATCTAGATTGATGGATGGGTTTTGTTTTAACCACATCTGTTTTAGCACAGTTGTTTCCAGTCTCTGTCATGTATCCAACACTGAACCTATAATTTAGTGTCCTCTTTTTCTGAATGAAGGCGGAGGGGCGTGCAGCATTATGGGCCTCAGAGTGCAATAACAGTGTAATTGTGTATGTTCATGCATGCCTGACTGTGTTGGAGACAGCAGAGTCGTGTTAATTGCATGCACATGTTATCTTTTGTCTGCCTTCATCTCTCCTGTTAGAAGCCTGTCATTATTCTCTGCCTCCTTTGCTTTTCTTGTGTTTTCTGTTTTTTGACATTTTGCCTGGCTCCATAAACAATGTGTAAACCTTTTTCTTTCCTTTGTTCTAAAACACAGAGTTGCAGGGCTGCTTTTTTTTTTTTTTTATCGTCTCCATTCTCTCTTTGTAACCCCCACCCACCCTTCCTGAGGCAAACTGTGATGCCTAACTCATAACATGATGTCTTGAAATACAAGTATCTCTGCTGCCTTGTTTGCTGTAGCTTTGTGCCTCCCTCCTCCCTCCTCCCTCCTATTTTATTGTTTTCTCAGCACACTGGGAACTGACTGCCATGCAGTTGTTGAAAGCTGTCAGAGTGGACAGATTCCTTTACAATCCTCCCTCCCCTTAACCCCTATGGCTCACCCTCAAATCTGCTGATAACTGCCCTGTTTTCTGTTTTATCTGCTGGAAACCCATTTGTGTGATGTTCGGCAGTGTTTTAATTTTATCTGGATTATACTGGTCGTCTGCATGTCTTGCAGCTCTAGTGCACTCTTTGTCCTGGTTTGTTTCATGCTACTCATTTCCCTCTTTGAAGGAACAATGTTCTGTAACCCAACTTCAACTCACATCAAACCAATCTGTATTCAGTTATCCCCTCCTTTGTTTTCCCAGCATATTTTATTTGGCAATAGTGCAGCTCAACTCTGACCCCCTGTCAGGCTGTGTTGAGTGTGTGTCCCACCCCCACAATATCCTGCCCTGGCTGTACAGTCTCAGAGGACTGCTTCCATATTAGTAATCACATATACACACACAGTAAAGTAAGACACAAAGAGTTACTACAAGGCTAAATGCACAATGTTAATGAATGACCAGCCACCCTAGTAATGCAGTGGTGCGTAAAAGCCATTGTGTTTGTTGCTGCGCCCTGCAGAAGTGAGAAACGGACAGAATTTATGTCACGCAAAAAGAGGTCAACTAAAACAAATATATGGAATAAGAGATGGGACCCTTAATGAAAGTAATCCTGGAAACCTCAGGCAATGACGAAAGTATATTTGAGAGAGAACATAAAGAGCAGATGTGTGCAGTAGATCGCCGTAACAGGGCCTGAAAAGAATTAGCTCAAAAGAAGGATTAAGGTTGATGGTGGCAGAGGAACATTTTTGAGCCGTTCAGTCATTTAGTCAGTGTGTTGGCTGATGTTCGGAGCTGCGCCCTGCTTCATGCATGCAGCGGATATCATATTCACTCAAGACCAGAACCAGAAAGACCTCCGCTCAGAGCAAAAGTCAGACTAAAATACTCACACTCACATTAAACAGATACAACAGTCAGTTTGAGTGCACAGTGTGCGTTATTGGTGTGGGAGCCTCTTACTGGGAACTGAACTCCCAGTCTTGGTAGTGGTTAAGCAATTGCTCAGTTTTAGGGGAATTTTGCTGTTGCTCTGACTTACCAAAACAAGACCAGCTCTTGCATGCCTCTTATGTCTTTGTGCAGTTTGAGGGTTTGTTGAATGGTGAGCTTAGCCTGGTTTAGCTGGATGTCTGTGGGATGAAGGAGCAGCTCTCCGTATAGGTATATACAAGGGAAGTAACTGATAACTGATAACTGATTGTGATAAAGTCATCATACAACATTAGATTTAAATAGCTGACATGTTTTTGTTTTGAAAATGATAGTATTATAATGTAAATATATATAATGTGATTTTGAATGATTATCAAATGTTGTAACATATTGATAGTGTTGTGATAATTTATGCACAAGTAGTTTTTCTGTATTGCCCACCCTTCTTTCAAGTTGGACACAACAGTTGGACAATGTGGATAAAATGTTCCATCACGGTATATGTTATTTATTTTTTAGAAAATCAATTTATAAATTGATAATGGATAAAATAATTAAAGATGAATGTTTTTGGCTAATCCAGTAAAACTCTTACAAATCCATTATTTCCATACAAAGTCCTCTGATGGTTGAGACATTTGTCGTGTCAAGGTATATTTTAAGTTTAAAAAAGTAATCCATCTGCTTAATGTCATATTGTATCCTCTTAACTGTGAGGTATGCAGATATATTATCAGATCAGCTGGGTTTTTTTATGGCCAACTGTGACGTCCAATCATTAGAGCAATCATTATCAGTCACAGTCTCTGCTCTGCTTTATCAAGGCAGGCTTGGATAAATCTGCTAAAGAGGTTTTATTAGTCACTAATCTGGATTCAATTTCCCTGAATGCCGAACACTTCACAAATGTTTCATTTTATGACCTTTGTGATCATGTTTTAAAACAACGGGACATGTCCTCTCTGGGTCTTTGATTAAAGTTTACATGCAGTTGTTGCACAGGACAGAGCACAGATTTTTGGACTGAAGTGAGGGCCTTTTTAAAATGCACACAAACACACAGGAACCAGCATGCTTCCTCCAAACCTCCCATATGACACACTACGACTGTGAACACTGACAATGCATCATTCTGTCTCCGGCCATGAATATTCATTTCACTGGTGACTCGGCGCCATCTGACTCTGACCACAGCCCTTCTCACAAGCAGTGCCACAATGGTGATCTCATGAGTCTGGGCAAAATGACGTAATCCCTCAACTTCATGAGGGACATTGTCATCTCACGCTCATCGTAAAGGGCAGTGAATGTTGACAACATGCAAAAATGTATTCAATATTTTGGTAATTACAGTACGTGGGATCTCACCTTTACACTTTTATCCAGATACAGATCACATATTAATGCAAAGTGTAAATGGGACTGAGGCTGGAAATGCCATAGTCATAGCGAAGTATACAGTCCTCAAGGTTTGTTTCCTCACCATGTAGCTAAAAGTGTGCGCAGCACAAGCAGGAACATGACAAGAGCGTTCAAATTCCAAGGTGCTGGCATTACCTCTAACTCACTCACTTCCCACCGCCCCGCCTCCCCCTCCTTTTCCCCTCCTCTCTCATGTAGACGAGTAAACACCATGGTGGGAGTGGAGTACAGGTCTGAGCAGGTGAGGGTGTGATCCCTCTGCGATTGGTCGACAAAGAGACAGACGGCCGGACAGATCGAGACTGTCGGAGGAGACGAAGAATGGCTCGAAATGTTAACTTTGACTTGATGTACCCTCTCATGGAAGCTGGACTGGAGTAAGTGTTTTGGTACTCCTCTCTATCTCTTCACGTCTCTCCTGTTTTCTTTTTTTTCTGTTTGGTTTGCTGTTTTAAGTCAGTAAAACCTAGTGCTACTGAACATGAAGGCCGTGAGGGTGGCAGGAGGATAAAGAACCGAGATGACAGGATTAATGCTGTTTGATGTCTTGATGTTGATACTAAACGGGAAGGCAGATCATAATTCACAGTCTCCCAGGGCTTTCATTTATGTTTTTTTAAACCATGTGGCCAACTGCTAACCTCCACTTTATTGTCTCCATAAAAAGACTCATATTTGTTTGGCTGAAAGCATGTTTGAATATATTTGTGTGTGTGTATACAGTCTATCCATGTGAGAGTGAATGTTTCCATGTGAAAACAGTACAGTCCTGATTGGCTTCTGCGTGGAACTCTTTTTGTGCTAGCTGTGTAAAAACACTCTAGTCGGCTTTGACTCACAGTGCATCGATATAGTGCAGGAAGAAGACCGCACAGAAGGCAATCTGGGCTGTACTGCCCACAAATGAATGGGCTGTTTGGTTGCAGTTTCCCCCCATGAGACAACTGGTGACTGAGTCAGAAGGTCATTGCGTTTTATCTGTCGTGTTGTCAGTGGCCAACAGTCCTCAGAGCACTCTTGATCTGTATTGAAGTGTGTCTTTGAATCTAACCTGTGTTTATACTCTCTTTTCTGTCTTTTTGTCTGTTCTTATGTCTATGTGTCCCTCTGTCAGGAGCCCAGTAGATGAGGAAGTAGTTCATGACTCGTTCAGCCAGCTGATAGCAGAGCAGAGTCAGAATGAAGGACTGTCTGACGCCTTGGAGCTGCAGCAGCTGCAGAGAGAACTGGACGAGGAGGGTGGAGGTACTCTTGTGTTGTATCTGCATGTCTGCATGTGGAGGGCTGAATTTGTACTAAAGCTTGGTATTATGTGAATATAACATTGATATCCCAGACTACATATCTGGGATTTGGTTATAGTAATATTGTGATATGGTTTAAATGTCACTTTCTGGTCTCACAAGATACAAAAGTAATAAATGCTGAGTAGCTGAGTAAAATGAACATTGAATGTGTCTCTGCAAACTTTTTGGTGTCCATATTACATTCAGCATCAGTGATCAAAACCATCTTGTGTCTATCCACACAATCCTCACATTATAGATATTGAGGCTAAAAAGTAGCAATGTTTTTCAATGTGTTTTAATTCCTCTAATTCCACAGACCATGTGGGCTACCTGTCCAGCCCTGGACATGGGTTTAGAGGAAGTAGGCACGTGCGAAGGGACGTGGAGTGGGAGGTTGATGAGAGACAGACAGACCCCCTCATAGGTGAACGTTGGTCCTCTGCCACCTTGAAGGTCCTGTCCTCCATGCCCAGTCGCACTATCGGTGAGTCCTGCAGAAGGCCAGTTAAAATACTAAGTGGTATCATGTAGTACAGAGTGAGGTTTGGTGGTACTGTAGACTGCTGCAGTGGGCTGCTGCTTGCATGTTTATAGGCTGAATAGTTTTGTTATTGTATTATTTTAACATCACTCTCAGGGTTGAGATCACTTTTACCACCCTTGGTTTGTTGAACCTCATTCAAAGCCCAGTGCAAAGTGTATACTTGCTGAGAACATGGCTGTTTTTCATAGTTCCTTAAACATTTACATTTCGTTTCACCACATAGGACACATTGTATGTGCGTTGATAGTTGCTCTTGTTGAAAGTGCCCTATAGTACCATACTTAGCCAATAAAGTAAGGTACTGTGTTAGCCTGGGTTGGTTCTGTGAGACCTGGACACTTAACCTGACTGTACTGGTGCACGTGTTGACATTTCAGTTGAGCAGAGTTTCATGGGGAAGCAGTTTCTCCGCCATCTTCCTGTCAGCAACTGTGGCAGGTCAGGTGCTTCAGCTTGTTGGTGCAGAAGGCTCGATAGCTGATTTCCTCAGCCGTGCCACATGACATATCTGCTGATTTGACTTTCAAGATAGGAAACGTAAGTGGCTGATAAGTGCTCATCTTTCAGTACTTCCCCTCTGCAAACAGCCACATCAAGTCATTTAAATCTACATGGTCTACATGGTACTTTACTGTTGTGCATCTTCCATTGATTCTTTCATATCTTGTTTTTAGTGGGCATCTCAAACATTTATGAACCTATTTGAGGTTTGGTGGACTGACGAGCCTTTTGCCAAAGAACAATGAATTTGATTTGTGGCATCCCCATTGCTTAGAGGCTAAGGCACTGTCCATGAAACGCAATGTCCCTGGTTTGAGTCCAGCTGGGGAACTTTGTTGCATCTCTCTTTGTCCCTGGTTTTGGTTTTAGTGCTGATACAGATCTGGCATTTTTTTGTCATGAAATGGTTATTTCATTCAAAATATTAAAAAAAGGAGATAGAGATGAGAAATCCTGAAGCCATTGTCTTGCCAATTTGGTTAATTCAGTGTTGGCGGAGCGCCTTTGAGGCAGTAAATGCCGCTGATCCCATCTCTGAACAGCCTGATCCTCTTTCTCTGTCAGGTCGCAGCAGGGGAGCCATCATCTCTCAGTACTACAACAGGACCATGCAGCTTCGGAGACGCAAGCAGAGCAGACCCTCCATCCGAGACTTCTCTCGCTCTGCCAGACCGAGCATACGAGGCTACGGCGTCGAAGGAGATATTTTGGACGCAGAGGGCGCAGAGGGTGAGGAGAATGGCATTCACTGATAGGACACTAAGATAAAAACTCATCTGTGTTTGACAAGTTGATAATGTGTGTGTGTGTTACAGTGAGTAAGAGGGAACGTTTGGTGAACAACCTGCAGAACCTGTCAATAAGCGACAGAATCAGGATGCTCAGAGCGATGCCTCTCAGTGTGGCTGAGAAGAGTGAACTCAGGTAGATGTGGTCCTTGTCCTCATTACTCCTGTTTAGATTCATTGTGTTTTTCTATGGATCAGTCTAAATTTCTCTCTTTGTCTCTCTGTCTACAGGAGGTTAGCATTACAAAAGGAGAAACGCACGCTTTCTGGCAGTAAGATCCCCTGTTGCAGTCAACTCAAATATTACATCATCATTGTAAGTCACTTAAACCACCAGAAACATCTTTCTGTGTTCTGCTTCTTGTATTTATTTCTTCTTTTCCCACACGAGCCCTTTTACCTCTGACATGGAGCTTTACGATTGTATTATACAATCTTCTTCAGCAGATGGAGTTTGCCCAGTTCTCATTGAATTGTGTGTTGAAAGATGTTCAAATTTCCATTTTTCTGAGCACTTCACATCTCAAAGCTTAAAATTCACTCAGTGGCTTGTCTGCTTCTGTTTTACATGCTTTCCTGTTTGATTGTCAAAGATACAAGAAGCACTACATTAATGACTTTTACCTGGGTTATCCTCACGAGTGTCACTGAGGTGTAATATCATGGAAAACACAACCGCAGCTCATGAAATTAATGATAGGTGCATTTGATTTAGGTGAGCTGATGAGCAGGGATTAGACAGTATTATTGTTAGTGCTTCCTAACTAGCACTAAAGCAAATGAAATACAGTTTAAATGTAGGGAAGTGCAGGTGTAGTGATGTTGTTTACAGTCTGCAGGTATAGTAACAAAGATGCTCCGCCCTTTGAACACAGTGGGAACATTGTGACTGTTTCGATTTGTGTTCACAGGTTTATACGCAATCATAACGTCATCTGTCTAGACTCACGGACCTCCTGTTTGTTCCTGTTTCGAAACATTGCTGATGAAATGTATACTTAAGGTGTGCTGTATTGTCTTAAAGACATGTAAATTAATATCATCTCTCAAATGAGAAATGGGACACAGAAACATAAAAAGGCAGCAGAACACATTGTTCTCTAAGGCTGTAATTGAGTGTCAGTGGGTTCTTCCTGTAGGTGTCGTTATCAAGGCAGTATAGAGCGAGTCTATTGCCCAATTTACGGCTCTGAGGGTGTGAGTGACAGTTTTCAGACTCACAAAAGCTAAACGACAAACACTTGTGTACACTTTGCCTGGAATAGTGCTGCTGCATTGTGAATCATTTTTAGTAGAACATGGACAAGTTTCTGTTTCTTTTTTTTCTTAAATAATATATAATGATATATAGTGATTGTTGATTTTGAGATTACAGTGATTTTTTTCCCCCCTGTACTCCCACACTTTGTCCTCCCAGGCTGCGAGACAGAGTTGGTACAGCTGGCTGTCCTTCCTGCACTCCCTCCAGCTGTGGCAAGTGGCCCTCAAGAGAGTGAGCGGGCGTTTTGGCACTGGAGTCCTCTCATACTTCCTGTTCCTCAAGACCCTTCTCTTCTTCAACCTCTTTCTGTTCCTGGTGACGGGTGCGTTCTTGGTTCTGCCTCAGGCAGTGCACCCTCCAATGCTGCCTGCGGGGAGACGCTCCTTCTCTGGACTGGAGCTCCTCACCGGAGCGGTAAGCCGTGTGCCGTGGTGACATGTTGTTGCAACACCTCTCGCACGCTATGAGGCCTCAGTGTGTAGCAAACACTCACCACATCCATGATGTGTGTTCAGAAGCTTTAAACCTGTATGATGAGTTTCCAATAACAATCATCTTTGAACAGCTGGAATTAAAGTCCCCCTCCATTAAAAACTGTTTTGCCGATTGGTACTTCATTTGGATATTTGAGCTTCACTGTGCAGAATGTTTTGACACCTGAAGGCTGTTTTCACATTCATCTGCTGAAAGTTTAAATCTCAGTTTAACATGGGTACACAGGAACAGGATTTTGTGATAACACAACTAGTTTGGAAACCAGTTATGACTCAATATGCAACTTACACAAATGTGATATGGAAACTTGAAGCCCCCAGTGCACACACTCTGAGAAAGGACTTCCAGTGAAGTAGAAGCAGTTAGACTTTTGATACTAAAGATATATTCACAGTCTGAATTTTCCAGTGAGGTAGAAGGAGTAGATGTATTGTATGTATTTTTGTCATTAAACATGTGCGGAGGAGATCCAAAAATATGCTAGCAAGGTAAATAACCATGTTTACTTTGTAGGTTTTGACCCACATGAAAAATAAAGTTACTTGTGAAGCAAATGACTGTCTCTCCCTATCTCCTTCTGTCTCAGGGCTATTTCTCAGACACAGTGATGTACTATGGATACTACTGTAACTACACATTGCATGAGAGCTGCAGGGATGATGTTGGAGGGCAGAATGTCTCCGGGTCCAATGGAACCAGGCTGGACTGCGTGTCGAAGCACCACTCTTACAACATGCCACTTGCGTACTTCTTCACTATAGGAGTGGCTTTCTTCATCACATGTATCATCCTTGTGTACAGGTACAGAGTGTTTGTTTTTTTAAAAAGAAGATAAAAATGCACGTCTTAACAAGAACTATAGTACAGTGTATAGTATAGTATATTATAAGATAGTATGTAAGTGTAATGATATCTGATGAAGCGTGTTAATGTGCAATTTCCCAACAGCATGTCAAAGTCGTTTGGTCAGAGCTTCCGAATTGACAAATCTCACAGTATCTTGGCCATGAAGGTCCTCTGCTCCTGGGACTTCAAGGTCATTAAGAAAACCTCTGTCAAACTCATGTCTGAGAATATCTGCACCCAGCTCAAGGTACATGTAAACACACACACACACACACACACATTCATTTACAAAAACACATCCTCCCTCTCTTTGTCTCCTTCTCTGTCACATAGTTGACAGACAGGAATGTGATGATCGAATACATTCTTTTCCTTCGTCATCCCTCTGTTTCCCTCACAATATTCCTCCTTTGTCCCTCTCTCTCACCCTCTGTCGCCCTCAAATCATCTCTCTCTCTCTCCTTCCTCCACCCTCTCCAGGAACTGCTAGCGGAGGTGAATCATAAGAATGTCAAGAACACTGTGTCCCAGAAGCTGTGGAGACTGATGGTTCATGGCCTGGCATGGGCTATCTGCATAGCAAGCACGACTGCCTGTGTGCTTGGTATTTACTACTTCTCTGGTCACATGCACCAGGTGAGACGGGGCGCTTTCAGGGTCCAAAGTCAACATTTACTAAGGATCAAAATAGTTATTGTTGGATAATCAGACTTTAGACAGCATTTGTTGTCCTCTGTTATACAGTCTTTGTTTTTTATGTTTCTTAAAGCAACCCTTAATACATACAGTACGCCCCTGCTGGCCCCCATACTTTCTGTCAGGTCCAATCAAGTCAATAATGCTTCTGTATCTCAAACAAACTGCTGATTGGCTACATATTTGCTTTATATAAAACAGTCCCATCTAAACATATCTTGCTGTTTCTACTGTCTTGATTTTAAAGCATACACTGGCTCACAGCAGTGCTGCTAGTTGTTAAAAGAGTCGAATAACAAAAATCAGTTAAAAATCAATACGGTTTAAGAAGTAATTTCCAACAGCTGGAAGATGACGGAACAACCAGCAGTAACATCAAAGAGCCCATCATCTAGTTGCAGGCTGAGCTTTCTCCAAATCATCTGTCTTTGGCTCTCTCGCTCTCTCTCCCCGACAGAACCTCCAGCAAAGTTCTCGTAGTGCCATCCGGGACCCCTTGTTGCATGAGGCCAGTCTGCTGGCTCTCCCCGTGGTGGTGTCGCTCATCAACCTGCTGCTGCCTGGCATGTTCAACCTCGCAGCCTGGATGGAGGACTACGAGTCGCCTTCTGTACGCACATATGTCGCCATCGGCAGGTACGAGCAGAGGAACTGCATGTTGCGAGTTCGCTGATGTCAGAGTTTAAAGAAGTGCAGAACAGATGGTTTTGGTTGTTAACATGTTTGCTGTCTGTGTTTCTAGAAACTTGATGTTGAAAGTAAGCGTGCTTGGAGTCCTGTGCTACCACTGGCTGGGCCGGGTGGCTGCTGACCCGAATATTATTGGATTGAAGGTGACATAAATGATGAGACATCATATTATATTAATACTCTTGATCAATCGAGTTTATTTTGCTCAGTGTGGTATTTGTTTAATAGCTGACTCTGTTTCGAAAATATTGTTTCCAGTGCTGGGAGAGTTTTGTTGGCCAGGAGCTTTATCGTTTCCTACTCATGGACTTCATCTTCACTCTACTGGACTCCTTGTTTGGAGAGTTTCTGTGGAGGTTGTTAATTCATAGAAAAAGCCCTCTGTATTTCTTTCAGTCCCTCCCAAGTTTTAAAATTCATTGTAACTTCCCTTTTCTTGGTCCATTTCTTACTGTTCTTTTACTATATCGTATTAAACCATCTCATTCCTCCTCCTGTTGCCTGCAGGTTGTTTTCTGAGAGGGTGCTGAAGAGGAGGAGGAAACCAGTGTTTGATATCGCCAGGAATGTCCTTGAACTCATCTACGGACAGACGTTGGCCTGGTACAAAACGTCTTGTCGAGATGTACACACCTTTATGTTGAGTAAATCAAATGGTTTCTGGGTAATGACAATGAACTTTGTGTTTTTCAGGTTGGGTGTTCTCTTCACTCCTCTCCTGCCTGCAGTGCAGATACTCAAACTCTTGCTGCTCTTTTACATTAAGAAGGTACTTTAATGGGGAAATATAAGTACATAAGTATATGTATATAAGTACAATCCTGTTTTTTTTATGTTATGGTTGAAATGATTCCTTGTAGTGGCGTGCCTTCAGCAACTCTCAGCCTATTGGACAGCTTTAGATTATTGCCACCTTCTCACCCTGGATCTGTTTGTCTGTAAATGGTGTCAGTACAGTAACCATAAAGTATGGATTGTGTACACTGTGTAATATGTGTATAGTATATTTATGTAAAAATTGTTAAATCTCTGTCTATTTTGCCATTAGAATTTCTGTCTGCATGAAAGGTCATCTGTGGCCTTGGGCAACACAGTCTTAAGCTCAGCGGACAATAGTTTTTGTCAGATTTCTTGTTCTGGAGCTTCTGACAGTTGTGATGGAAGCGGTGACCTTTGACCCCAGCCCGTGTTTGTTGTTTTCCACACAGAGCAGCGTGATGATGAACTGTCAGGCCCCCAGGAAGCCATACAGAGTCAGCCAGATGACCACCATCTTCATCACGCTCCTCTGCTTCCCATCCTTCCTCGGTGCCTCTGTGTGTGTCACGTACACCATGTGGAGGTACACACACACACACACACACACACACACACACAAATACATTTTGTTCATTCAGTCATTTTCTTATTGAAGTTTAGAAAACAAGTTTTACATGGCACTAATAAACACACATACTGTACGCACACACACTGCTATCCCACTAACAAAGTACCAATTAGTTTGCCAATGTAAATGTTAATAAATAGTGTCAAGCAGAGCTATTGATGCTATGGTTACCTGTAGTTTAAAACACTTTGTGCACTGATTTAGATCAGGTGTGAAACTGTTTACAAGAACTATGTTATTGGATTTTATTGGACACTTGCCAACCAACCAAAAGGTTTTTTCCCGCGGCCATGGTAACATTCACCTCAGAGAAAGGTCAATTAAATGGAGATTCCCATGTGATGTGCGTGCTGCAAGTGTCAGCATCTGTCTTCCGTCCTCAGTATCACACCCTCCTCATCATGCGGTCCATTCCGCGGGCTCAAAACGATGATCCAGGCGGGGAAGCGCTGGGTGGAAGAACTAGAAAAAGATAACCCCAACCTGTCCCTGCTGGCCAGGGCTCACTCCTACCTGGTGGAAAACCCTCTCTTCCTGTTTGTGGGAGCAGGCATCTTCCTGTGAGTACACACACACACACACAGCTGCTGCAGGGTGGTAAACTCATACTGCATTATTATTGAGATCAGTGCTGGTTGTATTGATCTCATGCCTCTTCTTTCCATCAGGATAGTCATCTACTTCCACAGTCAGGTGGTGGACGGTCAAAGGAAGATCATTGGCTTACTACAGGAGCAGATAGAAAATGTAAGACATCACCTACATACTGTATATACAGCTCTGCTTCTCAGTCTATGTAATGATAAAGATAATACAACAGGCTAAATCTGATGAATCTGGATCACCTTCCTCTCTTCATCTCTCTGCTCAGGAGGGAGAGGATAAGAAGTTTCTGATCACTCGCCTCCAGTCTATCCACGAGCAAAAACGAACCCCCACTAGAAGACTCACAAGTCAGGTGGGTCTTTCCTGCTCTGGTGCTTCACAACTTTTGTCTGAAGCTAAAACAATCTCTATAGCCTGGCCTCCTCTTACCTCCTTTTTTCCCTCTAGGACTCGAGCTGTTGAGATCCCAACTTCTCTGTCTCCGGTAGAAAAGCCTCCTCAATTCTCTGAGCACTGAGGTCTGGAGAAATCTTAAACCAGCAGAGATATAACAGGAATAACACCACGGAACTGTTCGTGTGATCAAATTCAGATGTATTATGCAATTGGTAGATAAATATCTGGCATGGATTTTAATGGCTGGAGCATTTGTAGAGAGGGGAACAAACAACGTGGAAATATCGGGTGAAACAAAGCTGTCTGCTTTATACACTGTGTTTATAGATGAAATGCCTGAACTCAAACTTTAGCTGAATGTAACAGACGGACAGTATAACCTGAAAAAAAAAAGCTGGTATTATCAGTTTATCTCTCGTAGAAGCACTTTTCATATCAACTGTGAACAAATAGTTTTTATTCTTATTTCTGGAGCAAAAAAATGTATGTAGTCTACAATGTTGGTTTTAATGCTTTTTACATTTTTTTTTAAATAATTTTATCAGTATGTATGTGGTAGATGAACTTTGGATGTGTTGGGTGTGAGTATTATAATACTGGAAGTGGCTTCTTGTTTTTCCATTTTGTTTTGAGTTATGATGATAACCACTTTGTTGTCATACTTTTGTAATTAAATTGTGTTTTTGTTATATCTGCTTGTATTTGTATTTATTAGTGTTTATACAAGGTGCTGGCATTACTGCAGCACGACAAAATATTTGTTACAACTCAACAGCCTGAAAAACTGACATAATTTGTATTATTAGCAAACAGGTGTTTTTTTCTACAAACATGCAAAGAAAAAGTAAAAAAAAAAAAAAAAGTAAGTAACACTGTTACAGTAGCTAACTGTGTCTGATTCCAAGACATAAAATATATTTTCAATAGGAAAATAAATATACAAGCACTTTTAAGTAACCTGAAGAACAAAGTAATAATCTTAATATTTGTACCTTTTTTTATTAGTAAATATTATCCATTAAATTATTAATTTTCCAAAATGAGAAAAAGCAGCATATTTGGTGGAGGGTAGAAACAGCAGCACCGTAGATGGATTTCTGAATGTGATACTTGGAGTCGACAAAAGAGAGCGCCAAATCCCCACGAAACAAACTGGGAGGTGTTTCCCATCAAAACTCAGACTGTATTAGACTGCCACCATGACAGTCTCAGCTGCACATACATAATGTACGGTACATATTTACTGTATATATACACACTGTACCCAAAAGCCATTGTATTTGTGTACACCTCACAATAATAGCACATCTACAGTATATATCTGTCTATATGTTAAAACAAGGAGCGTGTGATCCCATATGTTGTGTTTAAACAGCTCAAACGTTCTGGTTTGATTGTGTTTGTCTTCAAAACTCATCCGGCACTGAAGTGAGTTTAAGTGTCGTTCAGTTTTTCAGAGTCTTGTTTGTTGCTGACGGAAGACGATCTTTGGAAGTACTGACAGTTTTCTCATTCGAGTTCTGTTGTTTATGTTCCTGTCGTCTTCCATTCATGTTCAGCACCTTCTCATCTCTGCAGCATGGCTCACTCACGCTGCTCTTAACACTGCTGCAACTCAGTTCCCGTTATTGAGCATGCCCAGTAGAGTCCTGGGGTCCATCCCCTGCTGCTGGGCCATCTTCTGCACATCGAAGCCCATGTGCTTCAGGAACTGGATCACGCTCATCTCCTGTCCCGTCAGCTGGTCACGAATAGTCGGGCAGGACGGATTACAGTGAGGCCAAGGGCAGCTGTCAATCAAATGTAGAGGGCAACCCCTCACAGGTGGGGTCTTGTGCTTTTGGTGGTTGTGGTTGCCGTGGCTGCCGTTGATGTGGTTGTTGTCTTGGAGGCTGCGGTCCCAGCAATGGAGGGCTCTGGGCAGGGAGGTGCCTTTCACCTGAATGTCCATCCAGTAGCTGCAGGGACAGGAGGACACATTGTGATGGAGGCTCAAAGGCAGCGGAGAAAGAAGATAACTTAACGTTCAGGGACCCCTCCCAAAATATCTATAAGAATCATACATACATTCAATTTGCATCTTGTGGACTGTTATACATAATGGGATTAAATTAAAATGTACCACTATACGGTAGGATTGAGCAATATGATGATATACAGCATGAGAGATTTTACCATACGGTTTACACTATGGTACATATCCACTTAATTTCTCCAGGTTGTACTTAGAGACTAAGGACTGTCCTGGGCGGCATGGTGGCGCAGTGGTCAGAGCTGTTGGGTGGGAGGTAAAGCCTGAGCGGGCTGGGGGTTCGAACCCCGGCTCCCTAGTCATGTTGAAGACACTGAACCCTAAGTTGTTCCCGATGGAGGCCAGCACCTTCCATGGCAGCTCGGTCGCCATCGGTATGTGAGTGACTGGGTGAATGAGACTTAGCTGTTATATATATCGTTTACCATTTGATACCTTTTCAAGCCGACGTTGATATTCAAGTGACAAAAATCTAAGAATGATAAATTGGCTAATACTAACTTTTTAAATAAACACTTAAACATACATTCAACATTTTTGATAAGGTTCCCTCAAATTTGTTTAAAAGAATTGTTACCAATGTATGTTTTGAGTGGCGAGAACCTTTAAGATCCCAGGTTCCTTTACTTACGTTCTAGTAATGAGTTCATGTGACAGACAGGCCGGAGCAAACATCGCCCTGCCATTTGAAACACAGAATCACACAGTCAACATCTTTTTTACTTTACAGTATCTAGTAGTGTGTGTGTGTGTGTGTGTGTTTCTCAGTCTTACGGTACGTCACGCAGTGTGCTCCTCAGCTCCTGTCCCAGGTTCTGTATGTACCTCCACTGGCCCTCGTGGACGGGCTGTCCGGTCAGGTGGATGTTGTCGACCGTCAGCTGGGCCTCATCAAACAGCCACTGCACCACAAACACCGGGCCTGGACAGGAGAGAGGAGGCACCGCGG